>NC_068554.1:2396147-3053230 GCF_026212275.2 Microplitis demolitor | reverse complement strand
TATTAAAAACAATTTTCCGGTCATTAACAAGAAGAATTATAACTATTACGCTCCATATAATAGAATTAATTATATTTAATCAATAAATTATGTAATTACGCACATAATACACCTGACATTACACACTTTCATAGTAATTAACATTCTCTAAATTTTTAGGTTATAAATTTAAATTATTTATAAAAGCCTAGGAATTTTAAATTTCTATCAGTGATAATTTAAAAAATTTAATTTTATTAAACTTTATGCAATAAAATTTGAATATTTAATTGGTAATTTATAATAACAATGAATTTATAAAATAGGTAACCAAGATAATGAAGGAAATGTATTGGAACAAGAGTCACTTGGAGATACAGAACGCGGGGAAAAACCAACGGGAGAAATATCTGTTGTAAGAATACCCGATCGGTTGGTAATGACATCAGCATCTCCGCGTCCGGACGATTTACCGATAAAGAGTCTGGTGGAACATTTGCCCGTGCCAACGCCGTCACGCGAAGCGTCGCTGACACAAAAACTTGAGATGGCCCTCGGCTCTGTCTGTCCACTACTCCGTGAAATAATGGTCGACTTTGCTCCTTTTTTATCTAAAACTCTTGTCGGTTCACACGGCCAGGAATTACTTATGGAAGGCAAAGGGTTAACGACATTTAAAAATAGTAATTCTGTCGTCGAACTTGTCATGCTGCTGTGCTCTCAAGAATGGCAAAATTCACTGCAAAAACACGCTGGACTAGCTTTCATTGAATTGATCAACGAAGGAAGGTACACTTTTATTTTAAATACATTTTTATTTTATCAAATCATAATATTTACTAAGAGGATTCATTTTATTTATTATTTTTTTTTAGATTACTGTCACATGCAATGAAAGATCACATTGTCAGAGTAGCCAATGAAGCTGAATTTATTCTTAATCGTATGCGTGCTGATGACGTTCTCAAGCATGCTGATTTTGAGGTATTTTTTTTAATTATTAATAATTATACAGAAAAAAAATTTTCTTGGAGCAAAAGAAAATTTTTTGAGGCGAGAAAAAAATTCTTGTTCCCAGAATTCCTATTTTTTTTTGTGTAATTAATCAATTGATTGGGGATAACACGGTTTCCTTACCGCCAAAATACTGCGAAGACTTTTAAAGAATAAAATGTTTCGATATCTCGCTTAAATTTCGACAAAAATCGAATTTGAGCAAAATGCGATTTAAAAAAAAAATTAAAAAATTTCAATAACTTTAATTTTTTTTTAATTTTTTATCGGAAATTAAATTCAGAGTCAAAAATTTTGAAAAATAGTACGTCTGGATTAGTTGATTTTTGAAAAAGTTACAGCTATTTGAAAAAAAGTCTTATTTCTCGTTCTGCAATAATTCGCGGTCAATTAGCTGCACCACAGAAATCGTAGACTTCCCCATTGATTAATAAATTAATAAATTATTTATTATTACTATTATTTTTCAGTCACAATGTGCCCAGACACTTTTAGATCGTAGAGAAGAAGAAAGAATGTGCGATCACTTGATAACCGCAGCACGAAGGCGTGACAATGTCATTGCAAGCCGTCTATTAGAAAAAATACGTAATATACTATCAAACAAACACGGCGCATGGGGTTACATGGATCCAATGGCTGCTAAGTAAGTGACAGCTTAAATTATCAGTGTAAAAAAAAATATATAATTATTTATTTATTTATTTATTGATGCAGACTAACAGAGTATTGGAAACTGGATGCCTGGGAGGACGATGCAAGGCGACGTAAACGTTTTGTACACAACCCTCTGGGTTCGAGTCATCCCGAAGCAACATTGAAAGCCGCTTTGGAACACGGCGCACCAGAAGACGCGATTCTCCAAGCACGCGAAGAATTTCACGCTCATCTCGCAGCTTCGCGTGCACATCAGCAGCAGCTACAGTCCGCGGATCTTATGGATGACAGTGAATTGCTGTCTGACGATAGGGATCTTGACAGTGATTTGACAGGTAAATTAATTATTTAATATAAATTTATATATATACATAAATAAATTTATGAATTTAATTACAGGGCCAATAAACATTAGTACAAAAGGAAAAATAATAGCTCCCGGTATCGTGGCGCCGGGTATTATTTCAATAACGTCAACGGAGCTGTATTTTGAGGTGGACGAGGAGGATATTGAATTCAAAAAAATCGACAGTGAGGTAAGTCATATATATATATATATATATATATATATTTTTGTTTTTTGTATTATTAATTATTATAATTAGGAATCGGTAATTATTTAATCTCCAACTGAGTCCAAGCTGTTAATATTTTACCTCCCACGTCTTTAAAATTTTTATTTGCATCTCACCTGGACAAATAAAATAATAAAAATATGTATATATACATATTATAATGTTAAATTAAAATACCGGTTAGAAAATTTTCAATTGGATCGATCTCTCACTCTCTGTTTAATACGCGATTAAAGTTGCTCGTTAGTAGTAATAAACTCCGTTGAAAATAATAATAAAAAAGATAACGAATAGAAAGAGAGAGAGAGAGAGAGGGAGGGTGGGAGGGATGGAAAGAGATAAAAGAGATTACGGCGCCGGTTATTTCGAAGAATCTTCGGCGATGGATCACTCGATAGCCGAGTCGAGACTTAAGCGATCGTAATGCGCACGCAGGCGGATACTGAATAGTGGCCCCGGGGAGAGAATGCATCTTGTGGTTCCCGGTCCACGTTGGTCCACAACTCCCTCACTGATCATCATAATTTTTTTTTTTTATTCATCCTCTTGCTCCCACACCTTAACATTTTCTTGTATAATGGCCGTGGCAAACGTATTTATCATGATTTATCGTTTACACGAGCCTCCTCTACACTATACACACTTCTATAAACATATATATGCATGTATGTATATATCTATAAATATATACCACACAATTATGGATTGTAAATTATTGATTGCCGGTAAAAGGCATTAATATGTAAAAACAAATAATGATCCACCCTTTATATTTATTATTTAATTCCATGCTTTAGCCGGGTCAGTAATAAAATTTTTTAAACTAATTGATAAATTATTAAAATTAGTTCATTTTTTATTTTCAATCCGTAAATTTTAAAAATTTCCCCAACAAAAATTGAAGGGAATTAAATTTTCTTGGTTCAAAATATTAAATTGCAAATATCTTCTAAACCATTAATTGTAGAGGATTTTATATCATGACCAAAATTGTAGGAAATCAAATTTCCTTTAAAATGACTCCGTATTTCATATATTTGTCTCTTATATTTGAATAGATATCAGCCGCCAAATCTTCAATAGATTTAAAATCTTAATTAAAATTATTTTATTTAGTATATTTTTAGAACCATCAACTTTATGAAATTTTCCACAAGGATAAAAAATGTAGGGAATTAAATTTCCTTTAAAATGACCTCATATTTCATATATTTATCTCTTATATTTAAAAAGATAGCCACCAAATCTTCAATAGATTTAAAATCTATTAATTAAAAAAAAAAAATACATAATTTCAAAACCGCGAATTTTTATTCTCCAAAAAAAAAAAAAAATTATTTATCTTCTAAAAAAAATATATATACTTTACAAATTAATATATGGTTTGAAAAATACACACTGCATATTATATACAACACATAGCAGCAGTTAAGCAGCAAGTAGGCAGACAGGGAACTGAGCAATGCATATGTATGACGAGTTTTAAAAAAATATATAAAAAGACTTGATGTATTACCGGTGACGTTATAATAATGCAGCAATAATTACTACCGACTTGGTGGCGGTGGACGACTCGTTTTAAATATACCCATTGAAAATTCAGCCATATTTCGTAGCCATTATTCTTACACACACACACACTTACCCTCATCTTAATATCTACCTCAAGATCTCGTCTTGACTTATACTCGACGATAAATAACATCCTTTTATTTATATTTATTTACACTTAACTAAATATAAATATTAAATTTAATCATCACATTTTTCCCAATTTAAATAAAGTAGCCAATATAAATAAATGTATACAAAAATAAGTAGCACTGCTCAGGGGATCATTTCAACATCAATCAATATTGTTGGTTTAATATTTTATTTAAAGCATAATGGCCCAAAAAAGTAAACAACCACCGCTACAAACTGCCCAACGGGTTTTAAAAAAATATTACTCATCCAATCCAGCAAAAGTGAAACAGGCGGGTTAAACTTTTAAACTCAGCCGTGTAATTACAGCTATTAAGCCCTAAAATTTACTGGTGGTCTAATCAATCTTATCATATCTATACTATCTAAAAATTCTCCTACTATTCATTCATTTATTTATTTATTTATTTATTTATTTATTAGAGGAATTGATAATTATTATTAATTAATAAAAACAATAAAATAACACAAAATAAAATGATGAATAGCGGCCACCTGTAGATTCATTCACTAATCTACGCTCGCTAAGCAAACAGCTCAACGACCCTATTATTATCGTTGACGTTGTGAGTAGCGCCCGTATCCGTTTTTTATTATTATTTATTTATCTTGGTCCTTTTTTAGCATCGATATTTATCGCTTGCAAAAGGTATCCACTGTCTCTCCCTGTCTCTCCCTCTGTTTTTTTCTCTCTCGGTTGCTGTTGCCCGGTTCCTGTTGCTCGTTTAATATAATTCAAGACATATAAGACCTTTAATCATTTAAGTTGGTGAACATACTGATTAAATGGATCATTTTCACGTCACTCTTCACCACATTGATTTTCGATTTCTTAACAGTTCGTGGCAATTATCTTTTAACGTACGTTTAAACACGTGAACCACCTGCTCAAATAAAATAAAATAAAAAGTAAATAAATAAATGAAATAAGAGGAGTAATTATTCAAATTTTATGTATGCTGTATATTTGTATATGTGGATGTTTATTTATTCGCTGTAATTTTGAATTTGTTTTTTATTAATTAGCTAAGTATGAGATAAATTATTAGTATGGATATGAAAGATGGTTATATTGAAAAGTTAAACGTATAATTAATGATACGTTGATCGTTTGTTATACATCGCGTTCATGCACCTGGTTATTTTGTACAAAATCACGATCAGTATGAGGTTTTATCGCTGGGTAAAGTGTAATCTACCTGTGAGGTCGAAGAATTAACGAGTGGATGCCTCTATGATGTGGATACTGGATATAGTGGTCCTGGTTGTTTATTTTTTTATTTTATATATTCATACTAAAAATTAATTTTTTTATTTTAATTTGCTATTTTATTTTTGAGAAAAGGAAAAAAATAAGCGAAAGCTTTTGTAAATTTTATTATTATTTTTAATAATGAAATTAATGAATTATTAAATTTATCGTTGTAGATAAATAATAAGTTGTTTTAAATTGTTTAGACTGTTGATATGGAAATTTTAATTTAACGCGAAAAAATAAGTGAATTGATTAGTAATCAAAATTATTTTGTATTTTTTTTATTTGACATTCAGTTGGAAATAGTTTTTGTACCGTTGGCTTTAGAAATATTGTGCAAACGTAAATTGTTGAGGTTATTTGCGGTGTAATGAGATTTTTTGAAAATTTACTAAGTAAATTTTTCTAAAAATCGAATTTTAGTTTTCAGAAATTTTGAAAATTTGAATTTTTCGCGGTATCGGACGATTAATTGCAAATATCTCTTGAACGTTTCAATTTAGAGAATTTTTCAAAGAAACAAAAAATGTTGGAAATTGAATTTTCTTTCCAGCAACAACCTTTTCAATAGAATTTTCTGGTAAACTTAAGAAAATATGCATGTTGGAAATTTTTGAAAACTTGAATTTTAGTTTTCGCGGTATTGGACAATTAACCGCAAATATCTTCTGAACGGTTCGGTTTAGAGAATTTTTTAAAGAGACAAAAAATGTTGGAAATTGAATTTCCTTTCCAGTGACCACCTCTTCAATAGAATTTTCTGGTAAACTTAAGAAAATATGCATGATGGAAATTTTTGAAAATTTGAATTTTAGTTTTCGCGGTATCGGACAATTAATCGCAAATATATTTTGAACGGTTTGATTTGGAGAATTTTTTAAAAAAACAAAAATTGTAGAAAATTAAATTTCCGTTGTCACAACTACAGTTTCAATGAGTTTATCTTATATACTACATAAGATATACGTTGAATTTCATAAATGAAAAATTTCAATTTTCCTCTGCTAGCAAATTTAAAAAAATATTTTTCAAACTATTGACCCATTAAACTTTTCCAAGAAAAAAAAATAAAAATTTTATTAAAATAATTAGAAAGAAGTTTAAAAACAAAATTTAAGATAATGTAAATATTTAGGTAAAATATATTATCAATGTCTTAAAAAACAAACAAAGTATAAAAACGTATCCTATGAATCCTACAATTTAACGATTATTTTGACAAGGGTATGATCTTTTGACAGGTTGTTGGCCTTAATCGTGCCCTCTAAAATTTAAAAATCTACCTAATAAATGCCCACTTTATAAATAATCATTTTTTAAAACACACAGTTTTAAAATTATTTTGAAATATTTCAATTTTCTCACAAAAATAATTTCACTTTATTATCAAAAAAAAAAAAAGTTTTATTAATTAATCAATGCAATTAATTTAAAGATAAATAATATATTTAAAATAAAAATTAACTTATTTAAATGTTCTACCGTTTTACTGTTAACATTGACAATATTTATGCGAAAATATACACATATACAGTAAACATTTATTATTATCACAGTTACACTGTCGACGTAATCATCTAAATGATACGCTAAAAGTATACTCTGACATTAATAACCTATTCTAAAGATAAAAATAAAATTTAATGGGATTTTTATATTCTTATTTTATTTTTATACAATATTGATAATTTTAAACCATAAACGGAATACTTAACAAATAATTATTAAGATTAAAAATAGATTTAAAAAGACGAATCAGCTTGCTTTATATTATACATATATATGAAGGGAGAGGGGGAGGGGGCAAAACGGGCTACTCAGTATTCGGAGAATCAAAAACGTTAAATATTTTTTTTGTTAATGAAATTCAAAGTGAACAGAAAAAATTTTCAGCTGTCAAAAAACAAATTTCGTTTTTTGCGGGTAAAATGGGTAACCTAAAAAATGTGAAAGAAAAAATTTTCTTACAAGTAATTTATATAAAGAAAAAAAATATTTTTATAGTTTTTATTATAAAAAAAAAAATCATTAACATTTTTCGTTTCACTTTCGATTTTTTGAAAAAGTTTAAAATAAAAAATTCAAAATAATGCTCGGTTATATTTGCAAGTAATTTTGGTATCTTTAAAAAACAAACTTTTTTTTAAAAAATCCCCCCACCCCTCCCGTAATATAAATATACTGTCCGAGCTTGTTGTAAGCAATTTCCTTCGCGCTTTTCGTTACTTCAAAACTCCTCATTCTTGAGTCGCTTTAATTTCATATGAACCCCTTGTTATAAACATCGTTCATATTTTATTCAAATCAAATTTTTTTTAAATTGAATAGAATTTCGCCTCAATATAAATAGTTCGTCATTAACTTTGATTTGTGCAGAATTTATTACTGATTACTGGTTTTTTTAACGCAATTTAAATCTTTGCTTATAACGAGCCACTTGCAAAAATTCACACATTTAAAAAGCGCGCCGAGACTGTTCGAGCAGAAAAATCTGGATTTTTTCAAAAAATTTTTTCCCCCTCTATCCCGGATGATTGCTTATAACGAGCTTGGGTACACGAAAAAAAAATAAAATAAAGACATACGTGAATAGAGGGAGGTCCGCCCGCGGCTGGAGACGCAGCGTACTTTGAATTATGACTTAGGTTAATTATACAAAACATTCAATTATATATCTTACAGTAAAGTACACTCATATTTATAAATATATTTAAATATAAAAAAAACATATATATTTTCAACAATCTCATATAATTATTCATATATTTATTTATTTGTTTAATAAAAAATATTTATTCGCATAAAAGGCCTGGGTAAATTAATGAAAACTTATGGCGTAAAAAAACAAAAAGTATTCATATGTGATTTATGGTCGCGTAATAATTTTAATCGTGTATAGTACGAGGTATGTGGTATTTTATGCCATAAACTATGATGATCAATGCGTAATTTTCTGCGTATGATATAAATGTATAAATACATATGGCTGTAGTTGATCATCGCTGATATTAAAGATCGAAAAAATAATAAATTTATTATTTTATTTATAAGTAAAGTAAATTTTATTTGATCATAGATAAAGATAAAAAGTTTGATCGTTAGTACTGATTATGAATATTTTTTTTTTTATATGTATATTTAGTTTCTTAGGTTTAGTTGCCAAGTTAAAGTCCCACACTATCGAATCGTACGACCATTTATCACGCCATGGTACTTGAGATGCCTTAAAACAAAGCCATGGGAGCGTTTTGAGAAGGGTTGCCTTAGCATGTATACCAGCGGATCGTGGTTCGTGGTCCCTGGTCCGTGGCCTGGGCAACCAACGGTTTGCATGGGAGCAAGTGAGAAGGAAAATATCTTAAGATTATTGGCGAAACGAGTAGCGGGAGAAAGTATGTGTATCGAGGTGTATAGTATAGAGATGATGATAAAAGTTTAGTAGTATTGGTTTAGAGAAGTACGGGATTGCCATAACGCAGAGAAGTTTACGTTTACGCGCCGGCGCCGGCGCCCCCCGCGGCCTCAGACGTCCGCCGCGACCATAATACCCGACCAAGGTTTAGGTTACACTGTTTAACGCTGCACCTATATCTTCTTATTCAGGTACTATTGTACTGGCGCCTATTATTTCGTACTATTCATTGATTTTCTTAGGTATCTGTAAAATAATTTTTCACTAATTTTCTATTAAATATTTTTTTTTAAACCAATCCCGTGAAAATCCTCAAGCTTTCCACGGAAATTAATTTTTTTTACAAAAAAAATTAATAACAAAAATAGAAATTTTAAAAATACCGCGACCGGGATTCGATCCGCGGACTTGGAATTCAACTTACAGAAAAATGATCATGTGTAACAGGGATCTGATTTATTTCCGCCGCATGTACATCAAACTGCGTTTATTTTAATAGACTATTACATTACTGTCTGTAATTACTCATCAATTTTTTTTTAAATCACAACAAAAAATTGGCGGGAAAAATTTGAATTTCAAAAATACCTCGAGCGGGATTCGATCCGCAGACTTGGAGTTTTCGGTCAGTAATTTTTTTTTTTACCAACACTCCGGTGAAAATTTCCACCCATTCGACATAAATAAATTTCCCGCAAAAAAAAAAAATTGGCGGGAAAAATTTGAATTTTAAAAATACCGCGAACGGAATTCGATCCGCAAACTTTGAATTGAAATAACAGAAAAAATAACGAGGCGTAAATTGAATATGTTTAACAGAGTACTCGTATTTACCTTTGTCACGTGCAGAACTAAACATATCCAAGAGCCGTGTTCACGTAAATATGATCTTACATTGCTATCTGTAAGTCGTGTGTTGTCCAGTCACAGCATGACGTCTGATCGTAGCGTTATGATACAAGTCACGTGTGAATATAACAACGCTCGTATACTTATTTAATTCTCATATCAACTAAGACTTTGTAGTCTTCTCAGATTTAAAACCCCACTAAAAATTTAACAATAAAAAAATTAATCAAACAAATATACGAGCAATTAAAAAATTATTATTATTATTTATAGACACTTAGAAATTTTTTTTAATGGTTTACTAAAAATGTCATTTTGTCTTGTGACATAATCATAAGTCATGGTCACCATTCTTTGTATCATCAAACGAGGAATTTTTACAATCCAATCCAATCATAAATGTCCATATAATATATGAAAGCCACGTATAAAATACTACATAATTAAATTTAAAAAATTTTTTTCTTTCTTCTTTTGATTTTTTAAAACACACGTGGGGCGTTTTATTTTATTTTTATCGATAAAAAAAATTTTCAGTTGTAAAATAATCATCAGTTCCACAAGGACATATGACATTACGTCGTCGTAGTCTTTGTTCATACCCTCTAGGTTCTTGGGTGTCTGATTGTATCTTTGAGGCCCGGGAGATCGCGATGTCCTATCTCGATGAGAAGTCTGTGGGTTGCCGCGGTGTGCGATATATAAATATATAAATATATGTATGTATGTATATATTAATACTCATACATCTACACTGACACTGAGTAAACAAAACTAAAAAATATAAAAAAAAACAATATCGAAAATAAAAATACAGAACAACAAAAGATTAACTGAGCAGCGCGTAGACCGCGAGACAATGCATGGAAGATTAAAACAACCGAGATAACGTTTTTAATAAATAATACATTTGTTGCTCCAATTTAATGAATAGAACTTTTTATTTTTTATGCATTCATTCATTAAAAAAAAAAAAAACTAAACATTTATATCAACTTATCACGAATTTGATAAATGTCTTGGCGCCAGCGTCACCTTTTTTTTTAAACCGATTAACAGACCTCCGGATGCGCCATCATGACACCTCGCCGAACCAAGCATGCATAAAAACTCGTCAAAATTTTTTATCCAATTGCATAAATATTTATTCCTTTTGAATCGCCGTTCATACAAATTCAATTAATTCATTTTATAAAAAAAAAAAAAAAAAATAAAATAAAATTTTTTTACATTCCAATACTGAAATAAATAAAATTCAATGACATGAAATATCACTAAGTAATAGTACATTTAAAAAAAAAAAACTGAATAACAATATATTAATATATATTTATTATCATATTAACATTTGAAAACAATTAAGAGACGAAAAATTGATTATTCATCTTGAATATTTCGTTCACTTCATTTGATACCTGAGACTTTTGGGGGCCGTTGGCTTCGAAATAACGAGGACCCCGACCTCGCGATCATCGTCGTCACGATCAGACTCTCTCATGGTTCCCTTATAGCTATAACTTGACATCCTTAACTTGCTTTCTTCTCTACATGTATACATATATACAAATACACCATACCAGACTCCAGCATAAATATATACATATACATATATATATTTATAAATATAAATACAACTACCTCTTAAACAAAATCACCTTTAGCTCTGCTCCTTATCTGTTCGCCTATCTTATTCACGCGTATTATGTCCCACAGGAAACAGTGAAACCAAAATAAAAAAAAATTAAAAAAATATATATACATAAAAAAAATTAATGTCGGTATCTTTTAGTTGGATTATGTCGCGCAAATAATACGATCACTTCCAAAAGACAGGCTTTGATATATTTATTTTTATCTTTGCAAAGTATATTTTAATAAAAATATATGTATATATATTGAAAAAATAAGAGAAAAAAAAATATTTCAACACGAGATCATTAGAAATCCGTTGGTAGCATTAACAAATAAATCTTTTGGGCTTATATACATTTGATTGACGTCTATTTAATAGAAATACAACGTAACAAGAATGAAACGGGATAACATTAACTCATCCAGGAGTCGAAGGGGCTGGTCTCACCACGACGGGTGGCCATTGTGTATTTTATTTATTTTTTTTTTTTATTTTCTTACATCCTTTTTGGCCTTATGTATATCATACAGCAGGCTCGGATATAGTATGGACATTCTACCATTCTTTCACTCCCTCGTAAAGTCAAATGTTGACACTGGGCTGCGGGACATCAGACTCTTCAGCGTACTTTTTTTTACATTTTTAAATTAATTTATTATTTTATAACACTAGCTCACGAGCTTTTGCGATGGGGAATCTTAACTATGGTAGCAATTTTTTTATTGTTTTTATGATTAAATTTTTAAAAGAAACTTTTTGGCTGCTAAGTTGTGGAAATTATTTTTTTTACACAAAAAAAAAGATTTCTTGGCTGAAAAAAAAATAAATAAAAATATGCACATGTAGAAAATTTAAAAAACTACAGGTGCAATTTTTTTAAATATATTTTTTTTTATAAATTTATCGTTTTTTAAAAATCAAAAACTTATTAGATGTCAGCTAACTTCAGTATCATCAAAAATGGCACTGAAATTAACTGACGTCTAATTTTTGGATTTTTTAAAAAATTATAATTTATAAAAAAAAAATTATTTTAAAAAAATGCACTTGTAGTTTTTTTAATTTGCTACATGTGTATATTTTTACTTTTTTTTTTTCTAACTTATTTGCTAAAAAAAAAAAATTCAAAAATTGTTAATTGTCTGCTAACTTCAGATCATGTCGAAAACCCCGAAAAATTTGAATTTACGATTTTTCTAAAAAAAGTAGATAAATTTGAATATCAATTAATTGATCGCGAAGAACAATAAAAAGTAAAATAATTATCAAAATTTATAAAAAAAAATGAATAAATTTATTTAGTAAATCGTAATTAAAATAAAATTTTTGATTACAAAAACAAGTTCGTTAGAAATTACAAAACTAAAAAAATTTTTAATGGACACATTAGCAAGTTTAACGATCTAATCAAAGAGCGGCTTTTATAAATATAAATATACAATAAAAAAAAGTATTGAGCTATAAAAACTACATTTCTTTCACAACATAACACCATCTACGGAATCTTGACGCTTAATTTTTTATTTTAAATCAAAAAATTTTTTTTTCCCCAATTAAAAAAAAAAAACTGTCGTTGCATGACATTTAGCTTGACGTTGCAAAAATGCGCGCGTGTTCTCTAAAAAACTAAACAAACATCATAATAATAAATGAAAATAAATACGAGAAAAAAGTGTAATAAAAAAAAATAATAAAATCTGTCGGTAAGATCAAGAGATCGCCACGCCCCAAAACCGCCTTCTGTAATCATCGATTCATTACTCATTAGTACTAACGAGCCACGTGTATCACACAACTAAATATATACATTAAACCACAAAGGTAATATCCTCCATTGATGTTCTCGTTTAAATGGGTAATCGATAAATAAACATATAATGAAATATATATAAAGTTATTGGTATCTTGTTGAAAGCGGTCTTAAAATATTCATAACGACGTACGTACATGCATAGTATAGCAGAAGACATTGAATTAAATATTTTATTTAAACAGTAGATCAATATATTAGCCACATGACGAGGGTAACACGCAGGTGTTGTCGTCGACTTCTTCAAGATACGTCCGTTGATTATGTGATTCATTATATCATGACTCTGTTCACACATTTTACTTTTATTTTTTTTTTTTTTTTAATTATTAATAATTCAGTTTTTTATTTTCTTACAATCGGGTCTTGTGTTTAGGGTTTTTCGAAATGTTTAAGTAATTTTTAGATAAGTAAGAAAATATATATGTATATATATATATATATATATATATATATATATTTAAAGGGAGAGGAAAAGGACCCTTAGTTCCCATAAAACAAGCCATGACATCATGCTCGTTGAAGCGACCACGTGTGACGAGAGCGAATGAGTTTACTATGGCCTTGAATAGACGAAGGCTCTGAAACTTCTCGTTACATCCGTCACAGTCGTCGGTCCGTAAAATTAGCGCCACCTGCCACCCTCAACTTTCGAGTTTAGGGTGATATGTATTTATATCTATATCCATTTATATATTCAAGTATATATGGAGTAATGCTCAACACGAGAGTGATTTTATTGAAATTTTTAATGAACTCGGAATGACGGATTTTATTTAAACCCAAATTTACTCCGTCAATCGGAGTTCTGTTAAAAAAAAAACATCACTCTGTATATGGAGTAAATTTTTTACAGTGCACAGTTAAATTAGTTGGAGAAAAAATTATGAGTTGTTAATTTTTATAGAGAATGATTTAAATTAATTACAAAATTAAAATAGAGTTTGTCGTAATGATAAAGATGTTTGCAGATAAAGTTGTTGAGGCCGTGGGGTTGTGACTCGGACACTTGGAGTATAATAGGGGGATGTGTTGTGTGTATATATAAGGATTTAAGAGACACGAGTATGTAGAATGGAAGGGACAGTAAGATGGAATGAACGTAAAGCCGATGGCTAGAATGCTCATCGGGTGTAATGTGATTGTTCACGGACGAGCAGTCACGTGGATCCTAGAGATGACTTTATTCGTATTTCATCTTACAGGTTTTTATATTAAGTAATTACTTTTTTTTTTTTTTTTTTTATTATAGATTTATTATCATTTATAAAATAAATTTTAAATTTAAAAAATTATCAGGGTTCAATTTCCAAAACGGATCTTTTTAAATTTTACAAATAGAAAATAAAAATTACTACTGTTGATTTTCAAATCTCAATTTTGGTTAGAAAAATTATGTTTGAGTAAAAATTTTTATTTGCAGTCATGAAAATTTTATTACAAATTTTTTTTTAAATTTGAGTTGGTCTTTGAAAAAAATTTCTCAAAAATTTCTAAAGGAAAATTTAAAAAAAAAAAAGAAATAGGATCGAAAATCGAATTTAAAGATACAAAGAAAAAAAAGGAGTTAAAAAAAATAAATGGAAAATAATCAAATAAATCTAGATGAAGAACAAAAAGGTACAAGATACAGCAAGTATTTTTTATCCTCTATAGAAGTATATAATAGACTGGTTGTTTGTCCCTAGACTCGGAGATTGTCCGACGGTTTGTATACACCCGTAAACTATTGTGCTCGACCATAAACTATCGGGTGTTTCTTTATTATTGTACATCATACATCCATGCACGACATGAGAGAAAAACCCCGTTGCACATTACATACTGCATGTATATCTTCAGCAACAACTGCCGGATTACCCGTAGAAATCCTTTAATGGCATTGTTGGGATTTGAATAACTCGAAATATGATATCTCGATCGTGCTTACCCCGGCTCACCTTCATCTACTCTCTTATTCCTTATGAACATATAGAATTACTCATTTTTATTTTTTTTCACTCATCCGGATTAATTGTCACTGCCAAAATATCCCAATATTTAATATACTCAAGTAGTCATGAAATAATAAAACAATACTCTGCTGGTCCTCAGAAAAAATTCTAAAAATTTAGTTTACCAGAAAAAATGTAATTTTTATTATTCAAATTACTCGGCTATATTCTACACTGTAAAAAATTAGGAGTGAATACGGATTTTATTTAAATCCGAGTTCACTCCGTCAGAGTTCCGGAGTTTAAAAAAAAATCACTCTGCATACGGAGTGAATAGGGATTTTTTCATGGGCGGAGTGATTTCGGAGTGACGCGGATTTTATTTAAATCCGCATTCACCCGGTCCGGAGTTTTAATACTTAAATAAATTAATATTTAATAGAAACAGCTGTTAATTATAAACATAATTATTTAAATAAATCATTCATTGAGATATTAATAATTAAACTTAAAATATTATGCTTTTAATTTATAAAATGTTTTAGTAACTCACTAAATTATAATTTCATATATATAATACATAGTGAAGATATTAAATTATTGAATAGCTATAGTGACATAGTTTTTATGGGAATATTTTATATTTCGGTACAATATGAAATGTTATCTCATGGTATGGTTGATGTAAGTCATATGACAGTTTGTAACTCAGTGTAATTATATTTGTAAAAGTTTTATTATCAGTTGCTTATAATTTTTAAAAATAATTTCGCGTGAATATATGTTCAGGGAGCTCGTAATTATTTCCATACTCAATATAAATGTCGAAATTTCAAAGACCTAAGCTCACTATATTACTAATTTTTTTTGCAATTAATATTTTCCGAAACATCCTTCAGAGTGAAATTCACTCCAAGGAAATTAAATAAATGAAAAATCATCCAGTTCGCGTTCATTCCGCAACTTTTTTAAATTTACTCAGATATCCTCGTTTTTTTCCCATATACAAATACTTAATTTAAAAATTTCCAATATTTATTTCCACAAACACTTTAACGACTTAAAATATTAGCAATGCACGTCCACAATTTACAAACGAGGAAAGAATATTTTACCTCGTTCACGGTTTACGCGCGCATTTTAATCATACGAAAATTTATATCTCTTCTGTTTACATTTAAAAAAAAAATTCTAATCTTTACTCATTAATAAATTATCACTTGATAGAGAAATAAATAAAATCCTAGTAATTAATTAACTAATTAACGTACAATGAAACATTTTAAAATGAATAGTCTGAAATTTAATAGTTTGTTTTTAAAAGCTTATACGGATATCTGTCGTGCATATTAATTTCACCCTCGAGCTCATACGTCCGGTGGTCTTGGCGTCGGCCGGAGGTCTCGTAAAGTCTTGGGCTTTAACAGGCGACGGCATTACATTAGAGAATTGCGTGTGGATCTTTCCTTAGCATACTGCAGACTATATATACATACATATAAATACATACACATATTTATATAGAAGTCAAGATCAAGAATACAGTGCACACGAATGTGTAATAAGTTATTTGAGGTTTTTAATACGGGACACTTAATATTTAGCCGTCATAAAAAGACAGAAAACAAGAAACAGAAGTATGATAATGGACTTTTTTTTATATCTATCTCGCGACACGAGCGGTTGTCTTTGAAGCTCCGTTATAAACATATGACTTTTTTTAAAGTTACTTCCATTTGGCCACCGGGGAATCGGAACTTTTAATTTTGTAAAAAAAAAAAAAAAACGGATCAAAAAAAGCGGATGAGAAAAATTAAATATCTAATAATTTTAAAGCAACGGATACATTTATATTCATCTTTAAAAATAAAACAAAATACTGTATTTTTATGGAGTCAATTTTCTTGACTGATGTTAATCCTGGAGCGAAAGAGAAAATGTCTGCATGACTGGTATTTTATGTTATGTTTTTTTTTTCCGCTGGTAGTACTTGAGAAGTGATCACCCTAGTGTATATGCACATAGCCGAAAGAATATACTGATGTGAATGAGCGGAGAGTAGAGAGCGTCGAAACGTAACATAAATCTCTGGATAATGTGACGGGGGTGGATGCACACGGCATCACCCCCGCCTAAAACCAATCAAATTTCGATTCACCCTCGTCCTATTTTGTCCTCTTATATTTTATACACATACATATGTATATAAGTAGACAATCTCGGGATTATTCGGTGACACGCGGCAAAAGTCGTGTTCGTAAAATTTCATGTTCAATCAAACGAATTATTTTTTCTCTACTTGAATTTTTTTTTTTAAATTTTGTCAAATTATTTAACAAATTATATTTTACTTGAAACAATTTTTCATAGCATCCATGTCAAGATGAATAATGATTATTTTTTTTCCCTGAAATATTTTTCTCCCCTCGACATTTTTATCTCTTACACGCAGATCATTATTTTCAATTTTCTTGATAAAAAATATATAAATAACGAAATTGATAATTATATTAAATTATTTAATTGCAGTAGAGTTAAAGTTTTAGTTTTTTTAAAAAATGAAGTGATGAAATAGTAGAGGTGATTATTCATTTTGTTGAGTCTGTTGTAAAAATAATAAATTAATGAGCGGAGGGAGAGGATGAAGACAGAAAGATTTTTTAAAATTTCTATAATGAGGAGTTACTCTCATAATGTAGCCACGTCGAGCGAGCTAATTGAGTGGGCTGGATTTCGACACGTTTGTCCGGGCATTTATATTTTCGGGGCGGATCGACAGCGCGCACGGGTGCCACATATGAATGATACTATTTCTCAGTGCGAAGAGGCGTCATCGGCTTTCTTTTTGACAAAACACCGGCTTCTTTACTGCCTCTTACTATTATCATTATAAATATAAACATATATATATATTTATATATATATACACATATACTCAACTCATACTCCGTACATTTAAAAAAACTGACAGACCGAGACTGAGACACTTGAAAAAAAAAAAAAAATTAAATCGAACATTAAACAGACCAGTGACAAGTTCCCCATTGACTTAAAAATAAAAAGTCAATTATTTTTTTTACGATAATTAAATTGAGTTAATAATAATTAAAAATTAAAAATTAAATATACTTGTCCGTATGAATATTCAATGTGTCAATGGCTTGAATTAAGTATTGATATTATTAAAATGTCGCGGCTACAAAACCCTAAGTGGTTTCGCTCATAAAGCGGTAATGGTACGGAGGATAACGGATGATAAGTATCGCATTTATTATATATAAACTAACAGAGTGTACCTTATATTTTATTTAAAATCGTAGATTAATCTCAATTAGTAAAAAAAATTTTTTTTATCATTTTTGGTAATTTTTTTAAAGAAAACTACTGCATGGAATGTTTTTATGTTTTAAGGATATATTTGTGGATATATAATCAATGCAAGATAAAATTTTTTGACGAAAAAATTCAAAATTCAGCGAGTTATTCACAATCTCCCAACGCTCAAAAAAAGTCCCCCCACTGCTGCAGTGATAGCGACCTCATAGTGCCGGAAATCAAAAAAACCAAAAAGTTTATTAAACTAGAAGGTATTTCCCGTACGGCGACCCTCGGGCTAAGAAAAAAATTTAAATTTAACAAAATGGCGGGATTTTTAAAAATAATTTCAAATTTCGCGCGATTTGATGATTTTTGGCCTGGAAAAATTACATTTTTGATTCGATCGGAAAACTGGAGGTTCATGGTACGTAGAAACATATATAAAAGAAACTGCAATTCGAATCAAATCGATCGGATGATTTGTCTTCGAGTCATAGATGCAATTTTAAAAAATGTATTTTCGAGAACCGATACGCGGCTGCTCTTTAGACGGCTGTAACTCAAAAAAAACTATTCGATTATGCACTAGAAGTAGTATGTTATTTTTGAAGATATAGACTATCGAACTGCAAAAAAATATTGATTTTTCAAAATTTCACACTAGTGTCCCCCTTAATAAAATGAATTATTTTCACCGAACAAAAAATTCAAACTAAACCCACGCGACAAGACAAAGACACAGTAAAAATAAAATAAAAGAGTAAAAACAAGTATAAAAAACATAAAAAATCACGTGCAGTATCGCGTTACAGCGAGCACGCTTGTATGCGCGTTGCAACGTTCATTCATTAAATTTTTTTTTATAAAATTTAACGTCGACGTCTTATTTTTTTACCTCGTATCGCCTTCTTCTCTGTTTAAAACTCTTTTTTATTTTTTTAATTTATTTTATTTAGCATCCGAGCACCGAGCACTCAGTGTCTTGGTACCTGGTACCTAAGAACGGAGTTGTCTCCGAACGGGCAATAAAATTAAGAGACAACGCGAGGGCGATACACACCTCGTACTTAAATTCTTATATTTTATTTAATATCCAAATAAATTTAACCAGCAAGACAAGTAAATAATATTTATTTACTTTTAATATATTTAATTAATTAAATAATAAATATTATTTTTATTCTGTTTGTTTAATAAATTAATTTAATAATAATTTAGGCGGTTTTAAATTCGTATTTTTTAAATTTTCATTCTAAGAGCCGGTTAATATCGTAAACGAACTTCCAATGTATCCATAAAGAGAGACCGGCTCCGATATATGGATGTATCCTTTTATAAAGACTATAAACGTGTGTTTTTTTAAAAATAAAATAATAAAAAATAAACTGGTCCCATAATTTACATATCTAGGGATACTCACGGCCCACTTTCGTATCTTTTTAAGGCCCAAGCACTTGCAAAACTATATATATACATATATATGTATACATTAAAAGTGTTTTTTAAAAAGATATGTAAAGGTGTTTTATAAATTCTGCGAAAAACCAAAACTCGATCTCCTCCCGAGATATCGCGCGTTTTTTTAAATTTAAAAACCATCATGGAAATTTTTTTTATTTGTTAGCATCTTAATTAATATTAACTGAGTTATAATTACAAAAATTAATTAATATTTAATTGTTCACTTTTATTCGAGCAAATAAAAAAAATATATGAGCAGGTGGCGATAGATCGCAATTAAAATTCAAAAATGAATAATAATTTTAAATAATTAAGCGGGAACTTAATGCAGACGGTTATTGTCGTCAAACAATTTCAAAAGTAAAACAATATATATTTTTTTTTAATCTAAACATTTTCATTGCGCATAAAAAAACAATAAATATATAACAAAGTATATGTTTTTATACGGCATAGGTGAATATTGAGAGCAGATAATATTTATCTAAGATTACCAACCGGTTTTTTACACTCGAGTACTCGTTATATATTTATGTGACATATATATTTAGATATAAATAATTATTTAACTAAATCACAATAGAATAATTAAATTTTTTTTAACACGGGAAGGAATTTTAAAAATTGAAAATTCGTTATAAATATCACTATATATTTTTCTATATATATATTCATAAATATATATACCGTTATACAATATTAATAATAATAATCATTTAAATAAATATTTTTTTTCGTGTATTTACAAAGCGGCAGTGAAAAAAAAGTTATTACATACAATTTACAAATGCAATTAATATATATTTTATATATTTTTTATTAAATAGCTCAGCAAAGTCTTTAGCAACACTATAAATAATTTAAAATATTAAAATAATTATTTATTCATAAACTTGAATAACATTTCTTATAAAAATGCTTTCAAGTTTTAAATCACATTCAATATAATTAAGTAATTAAAGAATTATTAATTAACATAATAATAAACATTAAATGCCGTTTAGAAAAAATTAAATAAATTATTATTTTTTTTTATGGCACTTATTTTATTTTTCACATCACAAAATTTAAAAAACAATCTAATGATAAAACAATAATAAATAATTTAAATAAACAAAAAAAAATAAATTTAAAATCACTAGAGTTTTTCTAACGCTCGTGTGTTCGTCAATAATTCCCTCGTGAGTCTCCAGACTTGTTTGGCCGCGTTTTCTAGTCCACTTGGTGATTTTCCTTTAAATAAATCCAAATTCGGTAGAAAATAATGCGGACACCTGCGGCATTGCAAGCAGGATATCAATTGTAAAAATATTCCATTGATCCGGTCACCTAGACAACTTTCATCCCACTCTGCTTCGTGGGGATGTTTTTCACACTCATACAACAGCAAAGTTTTCATATGATAACTAGTGACCGGATTACCCGGCAAATCTAAATGCCTGTCCCTCAAAGTCTTGAGAATACTCAGACAGCGTCTGCGACTCGCGCCCTGGAGTAATCTGTTCTCAGCATCAATAAAAGACAGAGCCCATGCGTCTCCTTCCATCGCCGACTGTTTTCCCTGTAGTCCGATGCACTCCTTCGACAGCATATCGAATCCC
Organism: Microplitis demolitor; assembly: GCF_026212275.2. NCBI lineage: Eukaryota > Metazoa > Arthropoda > Insecta > Hymenoptera > Braconidae > Microplitis > Microplitis demolitor. Next base: position 3,032,028 of record NC_068554.1, on the reverse strand, counting down.
TCTGCCTTAACTTCCGCCACAATATTAGGATGCGGCCAGGGAATCTGAGGAATCGGCCAGTGGCTCGCGGATCTCGGCCAAAGACCCGCGCATTTGAATGCCGGTGTTATTTGTACAACATAACGTTCTCTTATTCTCAACTTAACTTCCGTAGTATCAGCAATCATTTTAACAGAATCACGATACGCGCATTTATCACAAGCTTGTGCTACCAATGTTTGAAAACGGGATCGTATTTTCCTGGCAGATAGATAACCAGACGCGGTTATAAATTCAACCCACAGTGACATTGATCGTTTCCGACCGTCGCTTAGCTTGAGAACAGCGCAACCAGGCAGTGTACCATCATCCACAAAATTTAGTACACCCATTTGGTTTAAATAAATTACGATTTCAAATTCTGTCGGTGATATTACATCAAGACCATCAAATCTTCCATTGTAATCCGTCAAAGATGATATAAATCTTGGCTCCTGTACCTCAACTTCTTTTAATACATCCTGTACAACACGACATACTTCCTGAATTGTTTTAGCGACTTGTGTCTTACGTGTCATCACACGCTCACCAAAATATTTGTTTATCTGATAGACCATTTTTGAATGTGACGCCAGCATATCTGCTGGTACTAACATTTTTTAAATTTAATTACCCTTGTGGTTTTTTAATTATTTTATTATTTAATTATTTTATTCACTTATTACACATTTTTAAAATAATTAATCACTTTAATAATTAATTGAAACACAACACATTTTTAATTATAGTGATAAATAGTTGATGACTGTTGTTTGGTAATTTAAATAAATAGTAAATTTGAGTTTGAAAAGGGAGTAGTCGGTACGGAGAGACTCGAGTGATGAGTAAGGAAGAATAAAAGGAGGAATATGAGAAAAAGGAGCGCAAGAGTATATCTCTGTGCAGAAGCTGATTCAAGACTAAGCGATGATCCACCTCCACACTCGCCCACTCTTTCGTTCCTACGGTTAAGACCCATGCCAGGTGAGGCAGCCCTGATTCTTGTCCTTAGAACCTACCCCGCGGTTTTAGGCCACGCCCGTTTCCGCGCATTCACAGCCAATGCCCGCCGAGACGGGGGTTTTACGCGCCGCCCATCCGCGCACCGCGAAATCGATCGCGACTTATATATATACATATATATGATAAAAAGTATCATATCGAAATTTTCATAAATTATTTTTTTTATTTTTCTCGTAAATAAAATAATTTTTTCGATAATTGAGAAAGTAATAAAGTAGAAATAATCAATTTAAGTGGATAAAAAATTAAATTCCTGAAGATATGGTTAAATATTTTAACTCTAAAGACTTAATATTTTGTAAATACTTAGTTGTTATCAATAAATTTATCTATAGTACCAGTTTACTGAAGAAAAACTAATAAAATATATTGATGATTTAATTTTATATATTTTATAAATTATATATATTTTATCTATAATTATTTTAATTTATTAACCATTATCAGTGACATATATATCGGTAATTAATTATTTTAAATAAATTAATACATTAAATAAATTATTTATTTACATTTTTATAACAAAGTCAGTGAAAAATTTTTTTTTCCATACATAAAATAAATAATTATTATTTATAAAGTCTCAAGTGCACGAGAATTGGTGACCAATTCTCTGACAACTCTCCAAACTTGTTTAGACGCACCTTCAAGCGCACTGGCCGATTTTCCCTTGAATAAATTAAGACTTGGCAAAAAGTAATGGGGGCACTTGCGACACTGTAAGCATGATATTAATTGCACCAAAATCCCAACAATTCTGTCCCCAACACAATTTTCATCCCACTCGGTCTCCAGCGGATGTTTTTCGCATTCATAGAGCAGCAAAGTCTTGATATGGTAACCCGTGACCGGATTACCTGGCAAGTCTAGATGTCTGTCTCTCAAAGTCTTCAAAATACTGAGACATCTGTGTCTGTACCCGCCTTTCAGTAGTCTTAGCTCAGCTTTCGTGAAAGACAAAATCCACGCATCGCCTTCTAGAGCAGACTGTTTGCTCTGTTGAAAAATTATGCTGTCTTTTGACAGCAAATCGAAACCCTCTGTCTTTACATCAGCAATCAAGTTGTTGTAAGGCCAGAGTCCAGTTGCGTTATTTTGGGCAGACGTCGATGGCCACTGAGAAGCCGATCGCGGCCAAACTCCCGTGCACTTAAACGCCGGGGTTATTTGGACGACAAAACGCTCGCGTATTTTCAGTTTAACATCCGTGGTATCACTGATTACTTTAACAGTCTCTCCATACTTACATTTATCGCAAGCCTGTGACACTAGACTCTGAAAACGCGATCGTATTTTCCTGGCTGATAAATAACCTGATGCAGTTATAAATTCAACCCACAGTGACATTGAACGTTTGCGACCGTCGCTCAGCTTGAGTACAGCACAACCTGGTAGGGTGCCGTCATCCACAAAATTAAATACACCCATTTGATTTAAATAGAGGACCACCTCAAATTCACACGGTGTTACCACTTCTAACCCCTCATATTTACCATTGCACTCAGTCAGTGATGACACAAATCGCGGCTCCTGTAACTCGACTTCTTTTAATATATTTTGTACTATTTTACATACGTCCTGTATTGAGGATTGCACTTCTAACACGCGATTTTGTACTCGTTCAACATAATATTTATTTATTTGATAGACCAGTACGTCCGTATGTCCATTGAAATATGACGGTAGCAACATTTTGTCTTCATGAAGATAATTATAAAATTAATTAGACACTAGCAGGATGAAGGAACAAAAATTTACCACTGGAAAAAAAAAAAAATTTATTATTTTTTACCACTAACTTAAAATTTCGATAGTTAGTCGATGATAAAAGCTCTAAAAGCTCTATGTTACAAAGCTTTAGTACGGTATAAAATACCAGTAGTATATTTATTTTATATATTAAGTCACGCCCCGCGATATATATATTGTTGAATCATCTAGCGTCTGCGCGATTTTAATGCCACGCCTTTGTGTAGAGTATATATATTATTTATATCACTTGTGGTATTTATTTATTTATCAACTGAGAAGCTGAACATTTATTTGTTTAATAATTTCATTGTGATTCAAATTTTTGAATGACGTTTTTTAGCGAAGGAAGTTGAGATTAGAAAATAATCAAATAAGGTTTGAATTTAATTTATAAGAAAGTGAGACATAGATTAGTGACCGTGGGCTTACTAATGTCCTAATGTGAGTTGATTCATGGGTATGGTGCACGAAGAGGAGTCTGGGTTTTGTTGTTTCCGAGGGGTCAAATGCTCTGACTACTGATGCTAGTAAAACTACCCGAAAAGTAGTAGGAGTACGAGTTTCAGTAGACCCTAAATACATCTTTCATCATTCGCCGGGGTTTTGATTCGTTTATATATGAATTATTTGTACACTTGCCACTTGACATTAATTACTTTCAATTTGGCCTCAATATATAAGGGTGGCTCAAAAAAAAAAAAATTAGTTTCTTATTTTCCCTCTTTTTTTAAAAATTTTTCCAACAAAAAAAAAATTCTCATCGAGCTTAGGCTTGAAAATTTAAATTTCAAAGGTCGCTCAGAAATTTCTTGCCATAGCAAAAAAAAAAAAAAAATATTTGCTCAATTTCATATTTTGAAAATTTTTAAATTCTTGAGTGACCTCTTGAACTAAATTGGGCTTCAATATATATAAGGGCGGCTCCAAAAAAAATTTAGTTTCTTATTTTCCCTCTTTTTTCAAAAATTTTTACAACAAAAAAAAAATTCTCATCGAGCTTAGACTTACAAATTTAAATTTCAAAGGTCGCTCAGAAATTTCTTGCCATAGCAAAAAAAAAAAAAAAATATTTGCTCGATTTCATATTTTGAAAATTTTTTAATTCTTGAGCGACCTCTTGAACTAAATTGGGCTTCAATATATATAAAGGTGGCTCCAAAAAAAATTTAGTTTCTTATTTTCCCTCTTTTTTTTTAAATTTTTACAACAAAAAAAAATTCTCATCGAGCTTAGACTTACAAATTTAAATTTCAAAGGTCGCTCAGAAATTTCTTGCCATAGCAAAAAAAAAAAAATTTGCTCGAATTCATATTTTGAAAATTTTTTAATTCTTGAGCGACCTTTTGAACTAAATTGGGCTTCAATATATATAAAGGTGGCTCCAAAAAAAATTTAGTTTCTTATTTTCCCTCTTTTTTTTTAAATTTTTACAACAAAAAAAAATTCTCATCGAGCTTAGACTTACAAATTTAAATTTCAAAGGTCGCTCAGAAATTTCTTGCCATAGCAAAAAAAAAAAAATTTGCTCGAATTCATATTTTGAAAATTTTTTAATTCTTGAGCGACCTTTTGAACTAAATTGGGCTTCAATATATATAAAGGTGGCTCCAAAAAAAATTTAGTTTCTTATTTTCCCTCTTTTTTTAAAAATTTTTACAACAAAAAAAAATTCTCATCGAGCTTAGGCTTGAAAATTTAAATTTCAAAGGTCGCTCAGAAATTTCTTGCCATAGCAAAAAAAAAAAAATTTGCTCGAATTCATATTTTGAAAATTTTTAAATTCTTGAGCGACCTTTTGAACTAAATTGGGCTTCAATATATATAAGGGCGGCTCCAAAAAAAATTTAGTTTCTTATTTTCCCTCTTTTTTCAAAAATTTTTACAACAAAAAAAAATTCTCATCAAACTTGAGCTTGAAAAATTAAATTTAAGAGGTGAATTAAAATTTGGTGAAAAAGTTTTTTTAACATAAATATATGAGGACTTATGGTAAAAGTTTATTATTATTTTCTGATCGTTTAGATTTTTTTGAACTATAAGAGAAAGAGTAGGAGTGGAAGTAGAGAAAATATAAAATTTACAAGTAAAGCATAAAGACGGTCGGAGACGACGGCCTTGTAGATCGGCTCGAATGAACATCATTCCCAATAATCCTCATATAATCCTTCGGGGTCCCAGGCAGCCGGCGACTGTCGAGCTGGAGCTCGTACTTACGCTACGGTTTAGTTATACACGTTACACGTTTCGGTGGATCCTTAAACATGTGATGTTTAAAAAGTAAAACGGCAAACATGCACGTTAGCTTCAGGAGAATAAGTTTAACCTTACAAACTTGCTTGTTTGTTAATAAAAGACAACCTTATTTTCTTTTATGCCTATAAGACGTTTGGAAAAAGTAAATGATTGACGTTTACCTCTAAATCACAAATAATAAAAAATTTTTTAAATTGGAGTAAAAAAAAAATTAATTTTTTTTTTAATTTTCTGGACTGATGTGAAAAAAAAATTTTTGATTAGAACAGATAATTATTTAAAATTATTAATTAAATTACAGAAAATTTACTTAAATGAAATAGTGTCTGATCTTAAAATAAACTCAGATCAATGAACTTTTTTATTACCGCAAGATTTATTCAAATTAACTTACTCGTTTACAAGATAGACAATTTGATCACACAGATCACCAAAACTATCTCTAAATATTCAAACTTAAAACTTTTACCATAAAAAAAATTAAAAAAAAAAACCTCAATAATTTATTATCTCACATTTAGTTCCCGAGCAAAAAATATAATCACTAAATTTAATAGTTTATAAATATAAAATAACATCCAACCGTCTCGTTCTCATTTTTTTTTTTTTTTTTTTTTTTTTTTTTTTTTTTTTTTTTTTTTATAAAAAAAAATTTCCCAAACAGATGAAATATATTTACGTGATTTTTATAAATCTATAACATTTCCGGTAAACTTTTGTGTGATAAGTGTCAGTAAAGGTAGGAGGAAACCTGCACGTGTTAAACATAACTCATCATACATCCCATCAGATCATTTCAGAGGAAAAAAATCAAACCATTAGCCAGATGCATGGAGATAAAACTCCTGTATCTATTTATCAACTAGTCCACAATCTATTTTTTAAACCAAAAATCATTCTACATAATTTTCTCAATTCTTTAGAAATACATATATACATATATACATATATACACAGAGAGAATTTTATATTAGCGCTAACAATACTTGTTTTGTAGATTCTACTATCTTGGATGCTAATTAAATTTGTAAAAGTCATGATAAATATAATAATTCAAATATTATAGTCAATACTATATAAGATGATGATTCTTAACATCGAGCGATCGTACAATTTATGATCTAGATCGATGGATTTACCATCAAAAGTACTTAAACTTACCAATCCCATCATAAAAACTACACAGTAAAGACCAACACTCAACTTTTTAATAATAATATATAAATATATGTCTGTGCGTGCGCGTGTATGTGTGTGCGTATGCGTGTGTGCACATGTGTGTGAGTGTGTGCGTGTATTATCATTATTATTATAATTATTATTAAAGAATTGAGTGTTTGTCTTTAGTGTGTAGTTGTTATCATAAGATTGTTAACTTTAACAACTTTTGATGGTAATTGTAAGCATCTAGATTGTAAATCGTAGGATCGCTCGGTTTTAGGATTTATCATCTTTAATGTTACAGTCTATTATTCAGATATTTAATTTTATAACAGTTGATAGTAAAGGTTACAATTGTATGGCAACATAACAGATAGTAAAAATCACTATACACCTGGTAAATTTTATTATTCATATCGTATTTATAATAATAACAAATAGTATTCGTTATTATTTAAATATGTTTGTGCTTTTTACAATACTTGGATGATAGTATTTACCATAAAATTTCCGTGTAGATTTTCCAATATAATGACATTACATTAAGACATGATGAGTAAAAAAGAGGGTACACATTATAAATATATGGTACTTGGATTATTGTATACACGGTGCGTAATCTGTTTGTTGTAGCCGGCTGCTAAGTGGTTTCCCATTCCGACCAACTTACTTACTCTATATTATATTCTGGTTTTATATACGCATACACACCCATCATCATCCTATCGGTAATACAATGAAACCCATGGAGCATAACTGGTGTCGAGGGTTGCACTCTCGACTCAACTCAACTCCACTCAACACTAATACTCTACTCTACTCTACTCTACTCTAGTATCTGCAAAAACGACACATGTTGTTACATATTATGTAACCTATTGTTAGCCACCCCGAGTCTATATTCTATATTCAATAGCATACTAGACTGAAGACTCCGTGTATAGTATGCTAGTATGTTGTATACAAGGACCATCAGCAATAGATGATAGAAAAAAGAAATAAATAAATAAAAATATAAAAAACGTATACAACAGGGAGGCACACTAATCGTGTACCACTTGACACCGACGACAAGGATCCTTGACAATCCACCGCGTGTGGTCGAATGCTCGTTTTGCTTTTCCTAACTGACATGCACGAAATACTCGTACACGGATTTATATTTATACATAATAAATATGTATATGTATATGTATATGGATATGTATGTGTATTTTGTTCGGTAAATTTCCTTATACACAGTCTAGTGTAAAGTGTAGTTAATGTACTGGTGTGTAAGATATACTAGGGTATTTGTGGATTTATTAATTGCTCTAGACGTACAGATTTATTTAACTGTAATATTTAGATCATTCAGCACACGGTGGTCTTTTATATTTCAAATTATGACACGCTCTTTTAGATTTATTTTTTTAATTATTAAGATTGATTGTTACAATTTGAAATGTCAAACAATGTGTGTTTTTTTTTTGTCGCGATAAATTATTTTTGGAGTAAATAAATATCGGTACGTGCGCTATCGGTGCTGTCCAAATAAACAATAAATTTATAAATAAATCTATTGAATATATATAGTCTTATCTGCAGAAACACGCTATTTATTTAGAGCAGTGCATGCGCAGGAATAGAGGAGATGGCTTATGACCCTATACCCTCGTTTATATCACTTGTGTACCTTAGAAGCTTTATGGTATTTTTTTAACAACTAATAGGGTAGAGGTACCGTTTTTGGACACTTGAAAAATTTTAATAAAATGATTTGTAAAAGACGCGGCAAAATTAATTTTAAAAATAGTTTCAGAGATACTTTTAACCCGCTTTTAAAATTGTAATTTTATTTTACACTTTTTCATTAATTTAAATAAAATATCAAATGTCCAAAAATGGTACAGTGGCCATAAATGGTACCTCTACTCTAGATTATTTTAAAAGTGACGTTCGCTTTCACCTGAAATGAAAAAATATTTTTTATTAAAATTTAAATTTAGAATATTTTTAAAAAAGGATTTTTTTTTTTTTTTTCATATTTTAATACCTGAGAAAAATTTTTTTTAAAATTTTATTCTTTTACTAGAGAATAAGCTTATAAAAATTTTTTGATCCATTAAATATTTGAAAATAAAAATAAAACATTTTTAAAAAATGAGCTTTCACTTTTTCATTTAAAATTTACTGTAAAATTATTTTAGTAAAAATAATTAAAAATGTCAAATGATTAATTTTGCTCATGTTAAATTTTATCCAATGGTATTTTTCGATTTTGCTGTACAAAATGTGTAACAAAATCATAAACTTGACTTACGAGAGATGAGAGTCATTGCAATAAATATAACTCATGAAAATCCATCTGAAAATTGCAAGAGTAAATTATATTTTCATTTGTTGAGTATTTACGGGCCGGCTTAATAATAAAAAAGGGGAATACTCTGATGTTTTTCATAGTCTCTAGAGATTTAAAAGGACGTACGTACGCCGGATAATTAGGTTTTGACGGTCGCCTGCACACGGATATACATCTCACCCCTGTATGTCATCGTTCATGTTTAGCTTCTCATCTGACACTTTTCATGACTACAAGTACCATCCCCTCTTTAACTAAACTCTCAACATTTCATCAACTACCGTCTGATTTTTAATCAAGTCCTCATAAATTAAAAAAAAATAAAAAGTAAATAAATTAGCATAAATAAAAAATAAGCAGTAGGTATTTAAGTTATAAATTTATGAGTAATGAATTATATTAACGTGTAATAATATTTAATTTTAATAAGATCTTTAGCATGCTTGAGACCGCATTAAGAATAGGGCGATAAATATGTATAAATATGTAATATATAAGTTTGTGTTTTTACCCACGAAACCGCGGATCTTGATGCTACTGCCTCGCCCTTCGTCCTCTTGGTCCTCAAGGTATATATTTATATATGTATCAAGTTAAGAGCGCAAGTCCACAAGGTCCTGGGATCGATTCTTTACTCAGCAGGAGGCTCCTCCCACCATGACGGCCATCTTGCAACCGGCAAAACCGTGTTCGCTATATCGTATCACACTTCACCGCATCCAGGTTACATATACTCACGAATCGTCTCTGAAGTCTCTATGACAATATTACACACCTTTACAACCCTCTTTTCACTTCATTTTTATTCTTGGACTCAGAAAAAAATATCATTCTCGTTGACCGACTTTCAATAATTTTTTGATTTTTTTTTTAACAATAAATTATTTTTAAAAAAATATTTGAAAAAATTGCACTTATAGTTTATTAAATTTCCTACATGTTCATATTTTTATTTTTATTTTTTTTTAAAATTAAGTCGTTGAAACAAAAATTCAAAATTTTTATTTGCTAACTTCAGGATCGTAAAAGAAATTTCTATTTTTTTTTTTTTTTTTTTTTTTTTATTTAAAAAATTTTTTTTTCTGTTCACTAGGTACTGAAGTACTGCGATCATCTACATGGCAAGTGGTACTTTTCCGAAGTACGCGCAATATTTTCGCGTCGTTATCTTTTGCAAAATGTTGCAATTGAAATTTTCCTTGCAAGTCGAAGTAAGTATTTTTTTTTTTTTAAATAATTAAAACAAGCGGGAAAAAAATTTAAAAATACCGTCGACGGGATTCGAACCGCGACTATTGGGTTTAAAAATTTTTCATACTACATATTTAAGAATAAGTATTCCATTATATTGTATATATATGTGATTAAAATTTTTGAGTATCACATCCATTAAATTCCATTGTTCTTGCCACCGAATGCATTCGGGATTATTTGACACACCACAGATCCAAATACTTACTACACAAATAAAACGAGACATAGACTTTCAATAGTTTTTAATCGAACATCGTGGCGACGAGAATGCCAAACGTGTCAGCAAGGTGTGCAGCTTGCTTTTTTAAACGTCATAAATATCAGTCTCGCATCACGGTATGTCTTTTTGCAAGACCGATTCATTATAAACCTCCGGCTTAAAAAAAAATTATTAAAATTCATTAAAACTAATTTTAATCACCGAATAAATAATTACCTTTAAAGTTAAACAACCGTAAATATATATTTTTAAAGAAATAAATAATTTTTTTTCTTTAAAACAAAGTCCTGGTATAATAGATGTAAGACAGTTATACCTGCCTGAGCTCAGGTTGCCGTCCTACTGATTATTTCACCGTCTCCAACGATAAATTCTCAACGTCCTCGACAAGATTCTAATCTCATTCTGACTTTCGATGCGTTGTCGTGAAACACTGGAATGCCACTCTTTGCCTTCACTTGGATATATCTTACATCGTTTATTAAAAATAAAAAACCCATAAATTTTTAACATTTTTAAAACTTTAATTATTTTTAAATTTTAAATTTCATAATTTTACAGACAATTATTTTAAATTAAATTACAACTTCTTTTTCAGCCTCAATTCTATTCGCGTTCCCGGATCAAATGACAGTGAAAAAGGTGATCAAAGCGCTACCACGTGTTGGAGTAGGCATCAAATATGGAATTCCACAGACTAGGTAATGGTCAACTATATATATATATGTATAAGAATAACATTTGGCGAGAAATCTCTTCACATGTGAAATTCACAACTCGTTGGGTATCCATTCCTACGGTTAAAACACGTTCAACGCATTCCACCATTTCTTTGTCCCTTAAGGTTCTGCCCATATCCTTTATAATATTGTATATACCTTGTTTCTCTTGTGTATCACAATGTTAGTAACTCTATGTATATATATTTATATATATATATATATATATGAAAGAAAACGAGTCTTTCGCGAAGCGGCAAGAACATAGGCCATGGACCATCCATTAAACTCTCCTACGTAGCGAGAGTAGACCGGCGAGAGATACGACGGTAATAAATATACGCCGGTCAAAAGAGAGAGATACGTTCCAGAGACGTCCAGTGTCCAGTCTGATCCACTGTTTAAACTCCAAGGGAGATTTTGCTACACAACCGCACACAAGCTGCTATATGTGCTGAAAAGCTTAAATTATTTTACTGTCACGTGCGCGTCTCAGTCGTAACGAGTATGAAAGACGTTGAAAAGTACCAGCACAATAAATTTTTACTTATTTTATGAAATTACTATTTATTAATAATTTATACGTCCGGATTTAATAATCGTTAAAAGCTGAAGCTGAGCTTTTTTTTTTTGAAAATATGAGTGCTGAAAATTAGCCGCGTTTTTTGATGCCTTAGATATTCGCCGTCATATAATTTATAATGTAATAAAAATGTATATGGTTTTGTTTTTTATTTTTTTTATGGCTAAAAATAATAACTGGGTTTATTTTATAGGAGGGCTTCTATGATGTCACCGCGACAACTTATGAGGAATTCAAATATGACGCAAAAATGGCAACGAAGAGAAATTTCTAATTTTGAATACTTAATGTTCCTTAATACTATTGCTGGTAAGTTTATTATTAATTATCAATAATTAATTTTTAAAATTCGTGCCAAATTTCCAACCGACATTTAAAAAAAAAATGAGATCTCGAACTCGTGAGTTTAGAGTTTGATTGATTTTTAAATTAAAAATTATATTTTTGAATTTTAATAAAATTCTTTCTCGGTTTAAAAATTTTTTTTAATTATAAATTAACAAGTAATTAATAAAAAATTAATTTTTAAATTTAAATTTAAAATTTATTTAAATTTATTTGTTGAATAAAAAAATTGAGTAACTTAAAATCAACCGTTAAATAAAAAAAAAAAGTAAACCAGAGTTGCGTTACAAACTTTTAACATTTTAACACACGGGCGAATGGATTCTGTCTTAGCGTATTAGGGATGTTCTCAATCAGCCGTACATTTTTCTATTCCATTCTACCCTATCCAGCTTTGCTCACTCCATTTCAAATAATCCCTATCCCGTCCTCAGTAATCCGTTTCCTCGGGGAAACTTTTGCGTCTCTCGAGACATATTCCTTTGTTTTCTTTCCTTTCAATATCATTCCTATTGTTTTTACACAAAGCACAACAATTATTTTTAAAATAAACCCATACAACTATCAATTCCCTTTTTATAATTAAAAAAAATACAACCGTAGACAATTAATCCATTATATATTTTAATGACCCAACCAACATTGATAACGATGAAACCGGACGTGTAATTATATTTGAATCCCGACTTACTGACGTCGGTGCCCGTAGGCGTACTAACTATTTACGATCTTTATATATTAATTGCGCGAATAAATAGCCAATGGCTATTTCATTCTCGCTCTTACACGTATAAATTTTTTTTTATCATAGTCCGAAATATAACTGCAGTGAAGTGAATCGATGCAGACGAACCGAACCGGTATATCTTACATAAAATTTCATACATATATATATATATATATATATATATATGACATGAAACCCATAACTTTCATCATATATATTATATATAGTATATCTTCAACACATATATTTTATATTATAAGTATTAAGGTTTATTAAAAACGAATGAGAATAAAGTCTGGATAAATTCTCATTGAAATGCGGGATTTATAATTTAAAACCGGATGTACATTAAATTTTATTTATAAAATTAAAAACTAAATGTACATATATATAAATATGTGTAAAATGTCTAATTGTTTTTTTGTTTTAAAGACCTACGTCTAGCAGCTGTCGATAGGTTGTTAAAAAAAAAATTTATTAGACATTTGAGTTTCCGTTTTAGGAAAAAACGGAAAATGTTTTTTAAAAAAATTTTTTTTTTTGTTGTAAGTAAGTAAGTAAGTAAGTAAAAAATAAAGTGATAATTTTTATGTCGTCAAGTGTCATCCGTACATGGGATTAAGAATGAGTCTGTCTGGTTGATAGTTGTACAGACTTATTATAACGCATTTGTGACACGGGACTAAGAATAAGAATAATAAGTTTAGCGTATGTGTGTTATTTATTTATGGATGTATGTAGAATGATAATAATAAAAGTACGTTGAGGGCGAGTAGACAAGTAAACCAAGAGGGTTTTATATATGAGAGAACGTGTGTTATCTCTTGTATGTGTCGCAAACATACCAATGTCATAGTTTTGCCGTCGAGTATTCGCTCACGCCGACGCACCCATTAATAATCACTTTGATGCATACGGTCTTAATACTGTTGTTATTATTTTTTTTTTGGTATTGCGATGTGAATCATCGGGTAGAAGTTGTGATTTATTGTATTATTGTCTACGGGTTACATTTGGTAGATGTTTAAATATTTTTTTTTTATTCTATATTTGGAGATTTGTTTATTTTTAATATCAATGGTTACAAGTTTATATTTTTTACTTGTTAAGGGGGACCGCTAATATGAAATTTTGAAAAATTAGATTTTTTTGCAGTTCGATAGTCTATAGCTTCAAAAATAACATACTACTTCTAGTGCATAATCGAATAGTTTTTTTGAGTTACAGCTTGAAGAGTAGCCGCTTATCGATTCTCGAAAATACATTTTTTAAAATTGCATTTATGACTCGAAGACAAATCATCCGATCGATTTGATTCGAATTGCAGTTTCTTTTATATATGTTTCTACGTACCACGAACCTCCAGTTTTTCGATCGAATCAAAAATGTAATTTTTACAGGCCAAAAATCATCAAACCGCGCGAAATTTGAAATTATTTTTAAAAATCCCGCCATTTTGTTAAATTTAAATTTTTTTCTTAGCCCGAGGGTCGTCGTACGGGAAATACCTTCTAGTTTCATAAACTTTTTGGTTTTTTTGATTTCCGGCACTATGAAGGTCGCTATCACTGCAGCAGTGGGGGGACTTTTTTTGAGCGTTGGGAGATTGTGAATAACTCGCTGAATTTTGAATTTTTTTGTCCAAAAATTTTACCTTGCATTGATTATATATCCACAAATATATCCTTAAAATATTGAAACATTCCATGCAGTAGTTTTCTTTAAAAAAATTACCAAAAATCGTTGTTTTTTCAGGCGGTCAAACTGGTGGTCCTCCTTAAATTGATAAGTTATTATTATTATTGGAAATATAATTACCGATAAATTTTTTTTCAACGAAAGTAAAATATTCGTTTGAAGTTGATAAAATTTTAATTTTTAATTTAAAAACTTCTGGAGTTAAAATTTTCAGGGAGACATTTTGAAATTTTAATAGAATTTTTGAACCAGTAAAATTATTTAAAATGTATAACAAAAACTGAGTTTAAATGAAAGAATTAAAAAATATCAACAAAATAATTTATCACCGGGTTTTTTTAATAAAGAAAAAGAAGTAAGAAAAATGAATACTACAGTAGAGTATATTTATTTATATATGTAACCAGAGTTAAAGCTTATAATGTTTAAAGTTAAATGAGAGAATGAAAGTGAGATCTCGTAGTGACAATTTCAGAAGCGATTAGCCGTCATGCTTTGAATTATGTATCTACTAAATGGAGTATACTTCGCCCCATTGAGACTCTCAACGAGTTTTAACGTAAAAATAGAATGCACTTGACGACTACACTTTATGTATTATTTTTATAATCTTTTTTGTTTACACTTTCCAATTTACAATATATTATCTCCGTCCCTAAATTTATTACCCCAACTTTTTTTCAAACAAATTTTATTATTTCAAATTACAGGTCGCACCTACAATGACTTAAATCAGTATCCAGTATTTCCATGGGTACTTACTAATTATGAAACTAAAGAACTTGACTTAAGTTTACCTAGTAACTATCGTGATTTATCAAAGGTAATTTTTTTTTCTCCATCTTTAATTTTTTAACAATTTTTCATATTTTTTTTTTCAATTCTATAAATTTTACTCCTCATTTAAAAAAAAAATAACAATAAAAATGTTAATTAAAATTTTTATTTATTTATTTTCATAATAATAATTAGTATTACAATTAAATTTAATTTTTAAAAATTAAAAAAAATTATTATTTTGCAGTAGGGCTCATATATATTTTTTTTAAATTAAAAAAACTAATTGAAGTAATCAATTTTTTATATTTTTTTTTTTTTTTCATAAACCTGCAGTAAAATATAAGACTTTTGAAAAAAAATATTAAAAAATGTTCATTTTTTGATTTTATATGAACTACCATGGGGAGAGCCCTGTTTTTAAATAATTAAAGTAAAAAATTTCCATAAATAAAATTTAAAAAAATTCAAATCAGTAAAGCGAAATTTTTTTTTTAACAGCCAATTGGAGCACTTAATCCCAGTCGAAGAGCTTACTTCGAAGAACGTTTCCAAAGTTGGGATAACGACAGCATTCCACCGTTTCATTACGGCACTCATTACTCCACAGCAGCTTTCGTCCTTAATTGGCTTATCCGCGTGGTATGTATCCTTATGCAAACCTAAAAAAAAAAAAATCTTAAAGTATTCATATATATTTCTATACATATCAGACCTGCGCAAAAAAAAACCTGAAAAATTTTTCTTATAAAAAAATTTCAAATAAGTATTTTAAATTATTCGATGCTAATTTTCAAAAAATTAAAAGAATTTGAAACTTAAAAAAAATCTGCTTTTTTCGACCACCCTGTGTATATAAATATCAATAGACTATTGTAAACAAACACCGGCACTAGTACATGTCCATAGAGCTTAAAAATAATACCAACAAAAAGGAGTAGCTAAACAGTTAATAGATAATAAATTTAAAAGACACATTTAGTAGTGAGTTAACACTAATTCGGAGGCGTTAAAATACCGACGAGTCGACGACGATGCTTGCCACTCCGTTAAATATATACATCTGTTTAGTACAAAACATTTTCTTAAGAATATTCTCTCTTTTATTTTAAAAACTGACAACTGGATATATCAACAGTCTGCGTTTTAAATTAGTTTTATTTTTATTAAAAATAAATAACCAATACTCTTCATTATATTATTATCACTAATACTAATTCTGTCTCATAAATTTCACTTTACTTTATCTTAATAAAATAATTTAACTTTTTATATGAAAATCAAAAAATTTTTATTTGTTACAATTTTTTTTTTCAGCGAAAACAAACAAATAAATTTACATAAACATAAACATATTTATTTTTATTTACGTACACAAAGTGGCTTTTACTACTTAAACTTTGAAAAAGTGAATCTTAAAGTGGTCTTTCAAAAATGTCACTTAGTTTTTATTTGTCGCTTATACTCAATCTTTAAGAAAATAAAAAAAAAGAAAATACTACACTTGACTTTTAATTTTAAAACGCATGTGATATTAATAAATATATTTTTTAAATAGGAACCAATGACGACAATGTTTTTGGCACTACAAGGTGGTAAATTTGATCATCCAAACAGACTTTTTTCATCAATTGCTCTCTCATGGAAAAATTGTCAGCGTGATACATCTGATGTTAAGGTTATTTAATTTTTATAAATAAATCGTTATTTAAATTTATTTAAACTTATCAATTTCAATTAAATTTTTTGGCGGGAAAATTTATTAGAGCTCCGAATTTAAAAAATGAACATTTATTAATTACAGGAATTAATCCCAGAATTTTTCTTCCTACCGGAAATGCTTGTAAACAGTAATCGTTATCGTCTAGGCAGACAAGAAGACGGTAGTTCTGTTGGTGATGTTGAATTACCACCATGGGCATCATCGCCTGAAGAATTTATTCGCATTAACCGAATGGTAATTAATCTACAAATTAAATTACATAATTAACAATGAGAATTACTAATTATATTTTTATTATTTTACAGGCATTAGAATCAGAATTTGTATCGTGTCAACTTCATCAATGGATCGATTTAATCTTCGGTTACAAACAAAGAGGTGATTTATTATTTATTTATTTTTTAACTGGGATAAAATAATGATGGTTCAATCCGGGAATCAAACCCATTTTAAATTGTCTTATTAATATATAATATATATAATGTATTTTTTATTGTTAATATTTTATGATAGAGACATCTTAATACTTGAGTATAATAATAACAAGATTACAATAGATTATAATGCGCGGAAAGTAAATTAAAATAAATTAAAAAAACAACAAGAGAATAAGCGTCATGTTAAATTAAATTTTGTTAGTTTATAATTGTCTAAGGCGCCTCTATATCCGGCGCTTCTACGAACACGTTGCATATATATGTACGTATACATATAATGTAAAAAAAGAAACCCAAGGAAGTGTCATTTGGCATGTGCGCGTATGGAAAGAATTACGTTTTTACTTGGCTTCCTCTTATACCCTTATCATTATATATATATATATATGTATATATATATATATATACATATATACTGATACTTGTACTCGTGTATCTTAGTCCCAAGCAATTAAGCGCAAGTAAGCGCGACAATACCGTAATATGTAACACATTCGGTAGACTTTGAATGAAAAATTAACTAAAACTATAAATAAAAATAACTAACACTAAACTCTTTTTTATTTATCATTCAGGTCCAGAAGCTGTCAGAGCGACCAATGTGTTTTATTATTTAACTTACGAAGGAAGCGTTGATTTAGAATCAATAGGTGATCCGGTTATCAGAGAGGCCATTGAAAATCAAATAAGAAATTTTGGACAGACACCATCACAGTTATTGATGGAACCACATCCACCACGAAGTTCTGCCATGCATTTAGTAATTATCTTTTTTTTTTTTATCTATTTTATTAATTATACAGAGAAAAGATCGGGGCTAAAATATAATACTGAAGTTGGCCAAGGTCTGATAGTTTTTGACTTTTTTTTTTCAAAGTGATAAACTATAAAAAAAAATATTTTGAAACATTGCACCTATAGCTTTTTTGATTTTCTAAATGTGCATTTATTTATTTTTATTTTTTTTTATAATTTGTTTAAAAAAAATACGAAAATTTTTTCAACAAAAATTTCAAGCTGTTAATAAAATTGTGATTAATTTTTAAAAATATTTATTATAGTCACCAATGATGTTTTCAAGTATACCAGATGATGTTTGTATGACCATTAAATTTCCATCAAATTCACCAATTTGTCATATATCTGCAAATACGTATCCGCAATTACCACTGCCATCAGTTGTTACTGTCACAACTGGACAACAATTTGCAGTTAATCGTTGGAATACTAATTACGCTGGTAATTTATTTATCCCTAGTAACCAATAAGTTAACAAGCAAACAAACAACTAAATAAATAATTTTGAAAATTTTAGCATCAGTACAATCACCAAGCTACGCTGATACCCCACAAGCGCAAGCTATTAATCAACCATTGTCAATGGATCCTGTTTTATGTACGTACTTGTGAATATAATTATTTATTAGTCAACTAATAAATAAATACTTATTATTTTAATTTATCTGTAGCGCAAACGTCAAACAGTTCCAACCCAGCATTGAAACGTCATTTGGGTGACAATTTTAGTCAGAAACTTAAAATAAGGAGCAACTGTTTTGTTACAACTGTGGACAGCAGATTTTTAGTAGCATGTGGCTTCTGGGACAACAGTTTTCGCGTATTTTCAACAGAAACTGGTAAAAATATTTTACTATTTTTTATTAAAGTAGTTTGGCACTCGCATCCCAAGTCAAAAAAATGACTTTTTTTTTTTACAAGTAATGAAACAACTGTTTTCATTAATTATCATTATAATTACAAAATTAACATAAATTACATTGACTAGAACTAGAATAGTTCGAGGTTATACCAACTGTCATAAATTTTTTACAATTGGTACCATAATCTTTCGAACATGTTATGTTTATTTACTTTTTAAATAGTAAACATAACCTCTACATAACAAATGTCAACTGGATTTATGTAAATAAATTTATTTATATTATTTCTTGTCTTTACATTAATTTTATTTATATTCAATAAGTCAGTCTTTCAGTGAATATTTCAAATTTAGCGCGCACAATGAAGCTGCCATTTTTTTCCTTGTAAACATGAGAGAAAGTAAATCATTCTGAAACTTTTTTATTATACACTTTAAATATCAAATTATCTAATAAAAAGTTTTTTTTGTTGTTCAAGTTTGTCAATTTTTTACAAATTATTGATTTCCGGTAAAATTGAATAAGGACAACCATAAGAGCCCGTGTATAATTACATGATTTTAATTAATTAATATCTCTTAAACGACGTGGTAAAAAATTCTGATTTTTTTTTTCTCAAGTACATTTGAGTATAATTTTTCAAATGAAAATAAAAAAAGTGGGGGTCAAGCTTGAGAGCTGTGGGTGCCAAACTAACTTAAGAATCTCGCTTGATAAATAAATTTATTTTCAGCGAAAATTGTTCAAATAGTATTCGGTCATTATGGAGTGGTGACATGTTTATCTCGAAGTGAGTGTAATATTACGTCTGATTGTTACATTGCGTCAGGTAGTGCTGATTGTACAGTACTCTTATGGCATTGGAATGCTCGTACGCAGACAATTGTCGGTGAAAGTGAAGCACCGGCACCACGGGCTACTCTTACTGGTCATGAACAGCCGGTTACTGCTGTTGTTATTTCAGCAGAACTTGGTCTTGTTGTATCTGGTTCATACTGTATGTATTTTTATTTATTAATTTTATTGCAATAGACTGATAATTATTTCATGGTAATTATTTACTTCAGATGGACCGGTACTTGTGCATACGACATTTGGTGATTTGTTGAGATCACTTGAAGCACCGAGTGGTTTTATATCACCAGAAAATATCGCGATGTCTCGTGAGGGTGTAATTGTTGTCAATTATGAACGCGGTCATATTGCCGCCTTTACTATCAATGGGAAAAGATTACGTCACGAGTCACACAATGACAATCTTCAAGTAATTATTATTATTATTATTATTGAATTTAAATAACTTTCTTTAAAAAAATAGTTTATGATTATGTTATGGTGGTTAAGGGAATTTTTTTTTCAGACTACCTTCGTTATTAAAATTTTTTAAATTGGTAGCATTATTAAGCATCATTTCAAGAATATTTTGCTAAATTTTTATTAAAAAATATTGAAAAATAAGCTGGTGGTAGTGGGGAGAGACTTTTTGAGGTGACTCGTCTCTCCCCACTACCATTGGCTTATTTTTTAATAAAAATTTAGCAAAATATTCTTGAAATGATGCTTAATAATGCTACCAATTTAAAAAATTTTAATAACGAAGGTACTCTGTAAAAAAAATGACAAAAATATATTTTTTTTTTGTATCTCAGATTCTTTTCTCTTCTTAAGTAAATTTAATTGTAATTGTGATTTTTTTTTTTTTTTTAGTGTTTACTACTGAGTAGAGACGGAGAATATTTGATGACTGGTGGTGACAAAGGCATCGTTGAAGTATGGAGAACATTTAATTTAGCTTTGCTATATGCGTTTCCAACTTGCGAGGGCAGTGTACGGTCTCTTGCACTCTCTCATGATCAAAAGTAAGTTTACATTTTTTTTACTCCAATAAATTTTTAACTCCCAGTTCCTGCCCCAGAAATTTCTAAGCCGTAAAAAAAAAATTTGAATTTTTTTTTTATGAGAATTGGGGAATAGATAATTTACTGTAATTAATTAAATAAATTTTAATTATTTAATTTTTTTATAGGTTTCTACTAGCGGGTTTAGCAAATGGTTCAATAGTAATTTTCCACATTGACTTCAACCGTTGGCATCACGAATTTCAACAGCGTTACTGAAATTACGGTTGCCTTTTCGTCCGTTACTAAATAAAATAAAAAAAAAACTACAGAATGAAAATGAATAACCGGACGAAAATATTTGGCAAGTTTAAAAAAATAACAAAAAAAAGTAGCCGAAAAATTTTAGGGTAAGTAGGAAAAATTGTACTTAATTTAAAAAAATTATTATTTTCTTTTTTTTTAAACTTAAATCACAAAAGTGGTATCGGTTAAAGTACTTAGTAATTACAATAATAAATAAAAATTAGTTAATTAGTCTTATAAAAAAATGAAGCATTTAAAATGAAAAAAATAAAATTTGAAAATAAATATTTTTATTTTAAAATAATTAAAATGAAATAACGAAACATTTCGTCCGATTAGTAAAAAGCATTTGCTACAAAAGCTTGATAAAAAGTAAATAAATGATAAAAATTATTTACAAGCTGATAACGGTAGCACAGCTAGTCAATTATAAATAAATAAATAATGTGCAATGATTTTAAAATAAACTATCAAATGATAAATAACAAAAAAATGCCAAACGGTGCGTGACTTATTTTTGTGCACTTACGTACGTGGATTACGTTAGGATTTAATCATGTAAATATAATAATCTCAATGTTATTATATATAATAAATAAATTTAAGTATGTGTGCTAAAAAAAATGTTATTGCTGTTTAAATAAAAAAAAATCAATTTCGCGGCTTAATTAAAAATTTCCACGTACGATTATCGCACGCAGTCGTTATTAATTGCAAGGAGGATTTTTAAACATTAAAATTTTTTTTATCACCGCCATTCCGATATCACATCTTTTTTTTCATTGTTGTTATTATATATTTTTATTATTGATATTATTGTTACTATTATTTTTTATTGTTTATTTTTATTTTTATCAAAGCCGTCCAGCTTATAACGTGAATAAATATTTCCTATTAATATTTTTCGCATACAAAGTATACTTAAAACCAAAATAAATATATAATTACTTAATAAATAAAGATAATGCACTTAGGGTTATGAAATAAATAAATCATTATTATAATGATACATTTTAATTAATTAACAATGTCAAATAATGGCTACTCGCATTTAAAACCGTCAGAAATATAGAGTAAGGTAAATGACCCAGTAATTTTTTTTATTTAATCAGATTTTTTTAAATTTTCACTTAAAAAAAAAATTAAAGTCGTAAATTATCTAATTGAGACAGTTACTAAATTTTTTTATCATGAATTTTAAAATTATTTAAATTTAGTTGTACGGCCGTCCGCTAGACGTCGAAAAAATTAAAATCATTCCGCTTGTACATCTACTATTATAACAATGAATTAAATTCGCTCTGCATAACCTAGAGAATTTATGGGTATAAAGTATTACCCAGTAATCAAAATTAATTATAATTAATTGTAATTTTAAATATTGGGACGGGAATAATAATTGAGTCTTTTATTCAATCAGAAAACTGCTTCAAAATTTTAAAGGTTATGGACTGGGTACATACCTTATTTTTTCATAAATATATGAATTAAAATTATCTATTTATTTTTATAAATCATCATTCATTAGAAATCGGTCAGAATATCCTAAACTATGACAAAATATATTGAATTTTCATTTTATAATTAAAATTTTTGATATCTGTATTCAAAAATTCTTAATTGGGCATTTACCTTTCTAGAGTATATATATATATATATATGTATACAATACCTTAAAATATTGTAAAATAAGGTTACGTCACATTGGAGTCCCAGTAAGAGAATGAACAGGAATTCGCTCCCACTACTGTATATTTACAAACTGCGCATGCGTAAAGAAAAGTGGGGGAAATATTTAGTATATAAAACATCCAGAGTGGGGGTAAAAACCGATGACACCCGAAGTTTAGTCTCTTGCAGGGACAATACAATGCATTGACGGCGCGAGTAGCTAACGATTGCTATCAATAAATAATTGGCATTTAAAAAAAAAGAATTGTTTATATTATTTTTTTTCATAGGACGGCATGTGCTTTTTACAATAAATATTTAACTGCAAAAAAACAAAAAATATTTCTATATTGAAATATAATAAAAAAAGTATTGATAAAGAGTATCAATTTTTTTGTACTATAAATGCTTGGATATTTAAAATGAATGAGAGAATGTCTGTTATAAAAAGATAATTATTGCTAACTGTAAATGGAACTAGTCTAGGGGCCACTTAAAACAAACAAATAAATATATCATAATAAAAATAGATTTTTTTTTGTTACCTCAATGACTAATCAGTAAATAAATCGCCGAATTTATTTAAACAGTTTGTTTTTATGAGCACACGCGGCTAGTCATTTTAAAAAAATATAATAAAATAACAGTCAGCTGTCGTTATGCTTCGTACACTTGTAGTAATTAATTTAAATAACACGCATGTTAAATTATTTTATTTAAAATAAAGTGAAAAGTGTGAAAATGTTTTGTCGTATTTAAAATATATATAAATAAAATGCTTTGTATGGGAATGAAGTCGACTGGTTTTTATTGAAACAAAAAACATTCCAGTTGCATTTATGTATAATTAATTGATTAATTGATTAATTAATTAATTAATTAATTAATGCTGCTCACAAGCTCGTAAAAATATTGCGGAGTAAAAAAAATTAAAAGAATGCATGATCGCGATTAAATAAAAAAATTTTTATATTTGTTTATAGAAATATATAAATATATATTAATTATAATTATAATATTGATATTCATGACAAATATATATGCGAGTGCTGTATTATCATGCAAAGTTGTTAGTAAATTCCCTCCATTGCTAAATAATAAAAAAAAAAAAAATGAAAAAAATAAAAAAAAAAAAAAGTAAAATCAATTTCTGTCCGAACTTTTATGAAACAAAGATACTTTACTATAAATAATTGCTATTTTAAATAACGCTAAAATATATTAACGCTACGAGAGTTCGCCTATATTAACAGTTAACACTTATAATTATAATTATTATTATTAATAATGATAATAATAATAATTATGTAATAAACGTACTTAACTTAAATATTAACGGTTAATCGTTAATTTGTATATGCGAAAAAAAACTAGATTTGTATAATAAACAAACGTGTTTTATTATATATATTAAGTATATGTATGGACAAAAATAATTTTAATTCGCATTAATATATTTAATAAATGTATAACCTGTAAAATTTTAACGATTTGTTGCCATGAACAAAAAAAAATACAGAAACAATAAAACATAACCACACATTTTTTTATTTTAATGTGGTGCTATTAATTAATTATTGATAATGAAATGTTGTTTAATTAACGGCATTTAATATTAATCATTTATTTATAAATTTTTTTTTGAATTATATGACAGTTAATTTAAAAATTTATTTCACGATAATTGAAGTTAATGAAAATTTTTTGACAGAAATTCCTTTTTCTTTTTGTATAATTATATAAATAATTAATTATAAATAATAAATCGCTTTAGATTTTTTACCGCCGTGATGTAGAATAAAAGTGGAATTATTAATTAGTGGCTATAAAACGAAACAATTTTTAAAATTCATCACAACTGTTTTTCAAACAACAAAAAAAAATTATTGCTTAATTAATATTATTTTAATTAAAAATTTTTCATTTTATTATTATTAAGTATAAATTAGTGTAGTAATCAATTAGAAGAACAAAAAATTATAGTTAAATGTCGCCATAAATTTTGTAATTATTTACTTATTTGCGGGATTGAGTTTTTAATTAATTTGACTTTTGCTTGAATTTGATAATCTGTAAAAAATAAAATATCACCGTAATTTTAATGGTGACTGAGGTGTTAAAAAAAAATATATATATATATATATATATATAAGCTCATGATAAAAGTACGATTATGATTTTAAATTAATCGATACTAAATATAAAATGGATCGTTGGTAATTGATGATAAATATAAGCTCTACGGCTTATTTTGTACTTAGAAATAATCATAACTAATGATAAATAACATTAATATTACTTAATAATAATAATAATAATTATTATTTAATTAGTGTAATGAACGTTGTATTCTACATTGAGGTAGATATATATTTATTATTATTGGTTTATTAATATGTAAATTATTATCAATAGCTAAATAAACGTAAAGTACATTTCACATTGTATGTTATTTATTTTAATTAATTACTTTTAGATTAATTCATTTGTTTACGGTAATATTAATTGCACATTGTTTAGTCTGTCATAACCTCAACTATTAGGTCAACAAAGTTCTTAAAGAGATTAAATCATCCTGGGCTTCTGCCCCTACTTTTAGGAAACATAAGATCTCATACTTTCTATATATTACTATGACAAACCGAAAATTTTCAATAGTGACTTACTGGAAGGTCTTATCATTGTTTGAAACAAAGCTATTATCTGAAAAAATTCAAACAGATTGTGAGCTCCTCAGCTGATCAAAATTACGGCATTTGATGATAATTTGCAGCAAAATATGGTAGAATAGGAAGTTTGGGATTTTGTCTTACTACAATATTTGTATTTGCGCATGCGCAGAATATCTTTTCTTCAGGCTATAACATTAGAAGAGGAAACTATAATGGTGAGAAAAATCCCAAGCTTTCTTCGGGACATCTGTAATAGTAAAAATTGTTTTATAGTTGTCTCGACGAAAGCATGGGATTTTTCCCCGAATCGAACCATTCTTTTCCCGTGTATTATATTTTGAAAAAAATATTCTACGCGTACGCACACACAAATATTGTGGTAGAAGTGGAATAATTGAGATAGACCTAAAGAACTTTGAAAATTTGAACTTTAACACTTCGAACTAGGCAATTTTCAAAGTTCATTAGGTCAGTTACCCAAAATCCCATACTTTCTATAAAATAGCTATACTTAACTTTTATAACCTCTAAATTTTTTCATGGAAACTTTTCACAGCGAACGGAATAATAACAAATAAGAATATTTACATAAAATAAGAGGTTATAAAACTTTCTGTAGTAAATTTAAGTATCAATTTGTGCAATAAATTATTATGATCATTATATATAAGCGTTTTATAATTAAACATTAATAAACAATCAATCACTAGGAAAAAAATATGAAAAATTTCAAATAGGTACTTTATTTATTTATTTATTTTTTCTTTACAATCATATTGTATCTACATAGATTTGTTACTCATTACTCATTAGAAAAGTACTGCATATTGTTTCTAATATTTCACTTATTTAATTATTTATATATATATGTATATATGTATCATAACAGGTTTGCTTGTAGTATAGACTTTTGGACAAGAAGATTCCAACCTTACATTCAAAACAATTTAGTAATTGTCATTGGCTGCAATACTTGATTTATTTATTTTTATTTCATTTAATCAAACATGAGCGTGATATGTCGAATTTACGTATACAGATTTTCTAAATCAAATACTCAATATATATATAGTTTAACAAAAAAAAAAAAAAAGAAACAATCTTTTCTAATAAAAAACAAACAATTAATATCTTTGACAAACTACCGATGGAAACTGATATCTTTAATTAAATTCTCTTCTTTCTTTTTTTTTCTACTTATATGTCATCAAAATATATATATTTTTTTTTATTAATTATGATTATTATCAAGTTCACAATCGAATTATCGAGTCTATATTTTTTGGGCATTAGAAAGCAACAGTCAAATATATTTTTTTTTATTCACAAAATATCTTTTATAATCTCTTGTCATATATTTGTCATCATATTACAATTATAATGAGTCATTTAATTATTTAAACATGATACGTATATGTATGGTCAATTTTTTTATACATTGTATTAATAAGTATTAATATTTGTTCATATTTATATCACAACAATAGCCACCAGGGCTTTTTATACATACAAATATTAATTAATAATCATTAATCATTAACCATTAACCAGAGGTTACTTTGTAATTTTTAAATATTTCAAGTTCAATAAGAGATCCAATTATTGATTCTATTAAAAGTATCAAACATATTTTATAATAATAATAATAAATAATTTTTTTAACGCATTCCATTTTATGTTTCTATTAATTTAATCAATTAATCATATCTACTATTGATAAAAAAAATTTTTAATAAGTACAGAGCGTTTCATATCATCATTGAGTCTAGTCTATTCACACACATAAATCGCGGCCGCGAATTATAGCCGCGACGCGCGAATTCTATCAAATATCAATAACGCGGGAAAATTTGAAAATTTAAATTTATTAAGAAATAAAATTTAAATAATTTTACAGACAATGGAAGTATTTGACCGAACTATGGCCTCAGTAAACTTTGTCTAAGTAAAGTTAGAAGGCTTTTACACAAAGTAACTTTCTGAGTTCACTAAGGACTAAGTTCGGTCTAACGCACTCAATACATCGACATCAGTATAAAACTTTCTACTCCATTTAATTTAATTACACAAAAAAAAAAAAAAAAAAAAAACATTAAAGCCATAAAATAATTATTTTCAAGCCTAAAATAAACTTTATTATGACCATAGATTATTTTACCTCCAATAGTTGGACTAGAAATTTAAAAATAAATTACATGGATAATTAAGTATCAATAATTGGTCTTTTATTTTGACTTGGAATCTAGCCAACGCAAACATAACTCATCAATTATTTTCTCTTAGTGATATCATTCATCCGAACAACAACTCGTCTAGTTGATAAATATATTTAAGTATTTTTTCACTCAATGGGTTTAAAAAAATTACTATATTTATCATGATTATGATTATGATTGATTATATATTTATATCTATTTACTACTGATCTATCTAATTTTTTTCATTAATCACTATCATTATTATAGTTATTAGAGTACACAAAGACACTAAAATCTACATGTTTTTTTTCTTTTTTCAATTAATATTTATCTTTCGCTGTTCAAATTTCGTTCTTTTCCAAAAATAAGGCCATTCCATATTTTTTATTTTGTTATAAATTTTAATACTGCATATATTTATAGTATATATTGTTTATATTGTAATCAACATTATTATTTTAAATCTCGTTATCAACTTTATTTTTATGATTATCATTTTTCAGGGGCTCGAAAGTATTGTCATAAGCAAAGCATTGTTTTGTTAAAAAAATAAAACAAATTATCGAACAGATAACGAGGCATTGTTAAAAATATTGTCTCGTATTTATAGTTTTAATATTTTTTAAAAAAATACTTGTCGCATTTAACACATTCCTAAGTACACATTTTAATTCACTGTCTAAGGCAAGCAAGTTTTTTTGTCGGACCCACTGGTCCATTTAACCCCCTGTCTATTTTTTCCTACATTTCATTTATTTGTATTTCTTATATATACATATGTATGTATGTATATATATATATTTATAAATATTTTTATGTTTGTTGTCAGAGTTCAATATCGAGACTGAAATTATTTCCTCTCGTCAATCAAGACGATTTTTTTTTCTTAAGTGTATTCAGATATACAAGGATAGAAAGGACTTTTATATTTATATATATATTTTTTTTAGTGTCCAACATAATTATTGAGCCCCCGCAATTAGCGGTAATTGATAAAACTTCATCTAAAAATTATTTTTATTAAATAAATTATGATTTTATTAAATTATTGGTTATTATGTGGGACTCCATCTATTTTGGTCATTTTAAATTTTGTGGTTTCGCGGTTTTATCTTTATTAGGTCAATTACTTGTTAAACTTTGTTACTTAATATTTAGTATCAAAATTTACTACAAATTAAATTTTAATTTTGAAAATATAAAAAAATTTATTGAGGCTACTGAATTTTTTTTTGAATTTTATTTTTTGGCGGGTTAAAATAGCTGGAGTTTTATTGTATAATAACCAAATTATATGAATATGTAAATATATTTACCTGCTATTTAAACAACTGAGACTGACAGGAAGTGGTTCTGAATATAGTGTTTGGATATGATTGGTAACAGTATCAAGTAATGGATACCATTGTGCTACTGGTTTACGCGGGTTTTCTAACATCAATGACCAGTGTTCTTTGCCGATACCTATTGCATTTGATCCTATTGCCGTGCATCCCATTAACTCATTCGACCCAATTCTATAATTTTAAATACAAAATTTAAATTCAAGTTTATAAATATATAAATATCAAACGTATTTATATTTATATTTTTAGTTAGTGCGTGGAAATATAATATATGCAAAAATTTCATACAATAGAAAGTGTGTGAATAATTCGAATTTATAATTTTTTTTTATCGAATTGAATATTAATATCGAATTCAAAATTCAAATCAATTATTTTTGAATGCAGTAATTGGTACACTTTCAAATTATTCAAAATTTGCGAATTTGAAATTCGATATTCAAAATTCGAACCAATATTTGAATTCGAATTAAAAATTTAAAAATTTCCGAACAATTGGATGAATTATTCAAATCGAATATTAATATTCGATATTGTATCCGAATACCTCTTATATATCTTGATGTATATAAACATAAATATAAAATGTATTCAAAATATTTTTTTTCCCGCGCATATTTATTTCCATGCAAATTTAAAAATAAATAACAACAATAATTTACCTATCGTAATCAATAACTTTAACAATTAATATAACGTCATCAATATTCTCAGCGGGTACATCAAAGACCAGTGACTCATTATAAACAGGAAATAGTGTATTTTTTTTAACAGTAGTCTTTTTCTTTTTAATCCTCTTTCCTTGGCACAGTAAATATACTTTCACATACGGATCTGTTTCATAATCAAAATTAGTATTTATTAATACTTTATATTAATTAAATTAAATTAAATTAAATGTAACTCATATTTAAATAAATTAACAGCTACCAGATTTTCCAGTTATGTCCATAGCTTTTAAATTTCTGGCCTTAATTACTGTGAGTGTCAGTCGGCCTGCCGTTGGTAGAAAACAAAGTGTCAGCATCAGTTCTCCTAAATTTACCTTATCCTTCAAAAAATTAAATAGATTATTACTTAAGGATTTCGGACTTGATCACTAGCCAGGCGTGGGTTCGAATCCCAGTGAATGCCGAAAGAATTTTCCACACAAAAAGTGTGAGGTTTTTCGGTTCTGGGATTCATCCCGTCGCCGGCTTTGGAATTTGAATTTTAAAAAATAAATTTGAATTGATTTGAAAATTTAATTTTACTAAGTGGCCGGATTACCCGAGGCCCAATAATATATATATATATATATATGTATATACTTAAAAAAAAATAGATTATTTATTAGACTTTATAAATTGGTTATTAAAATTTATATAAAAATATTTTTATTTTAAAATTTGAAATAATGAAAATGAAATTATTTTACCTGAGTTGCACAAAGTATGTCCATAGTGTATTCAATTTCTTGCTCTAGATCCGTACATTCTAATAATCCCTTGAGCACGACTTGTCCGATTAAATCGTGCCGTGAGAAACGATCGAAATCGTAGACGGAAAATTGCAAGTATCTTTCTCTCAATTCTTCATAAGATACACTAGCAATTTAAATAATTTTATTTGTTGATTATATTTGAATGTATTTTAAATATAAATATATAATTTACCTAAAAAGAAAAGTTTCATTAAAAACGGGATTTAAATTTTTACGATGAACTTTCGTTTGATATTTTCTTTTTCTGTCCGGTAGAAGATAAATTTTAACATATGGATCACTACTTCCGGTTACGTCTTTAATAGGTAATCCGCGTGCCTGTAGTACCTAAAAAAAATATTATAATAATACCAACAATATATCTATACGAGTACACTGTAAAAAAAATCGGGAGTGAATTTTGAATATGTAAAAATTTTTTTTAAATTTGAATGAATCAATTTTGTCACGAAGCTACGGAGTTTAAAAATAATAACTCCGCATATGGAGTAAAAACGAAGCTTTTTTTACTCCAGATTTAAACTGCAGTGACTTAATTATTTACTCCGGAAGTTAAATTTACTCCAGAGGAATTTATTTTGAAATTAAATCTCTAGATCAAAATGAAAATAAATTTAAATAAAATTCATATTTACTCCGAATTTACTCCGCGGGCGGAACTTTTTTTTTAACTTCAAAACTTCTAGTGACGGAGTTAATTTTGATTTTTCAAAAATTGATATTTACTCCAAAATTACCCCACTGACAAAACTCCACATTTACTCCATATGCGGAGTTAATTTTTTTCAAACTCCAAAACTTCTATTGACGGAGTTAATTTTGAATTTTTAAAAATTAGTATTTACTCCAAAATTATTCCACTGAAAAAACTCCATATTTACTCCATATGCGGAGTTAATTTTTTCAAACTCCGAAACTTCTATTGACGGAGTTAATTTTAATTTTTAAAAAATTGACATTGACTCCAAAATTACCCCACTGAAAAAACTCCACATTTACTCCATATGCGGAGTTTTTTTTAACTCCAAAACTTTTAGTGACGGAGTTAATTTCGATTTTTTAAAAATTAATATTTACTCCAAAATTACCCCACTGATAAACTCCATATTTACTCCATATGCGGAGTTATTTTTTTTTTAACTCCAAAACTTTTAGTGACGGAGTTAATTTTGATTTTTAAAAAATTGATATTTACTCCAAAATTACCCCACTGATAAACTCCATATTTACTCCATATGCGGAGTTATTTTTTTTTCAAACTTCAAAATTTCAAGTCACGTATTAAATTAAAATTTAAATAACAATCTATTAGTGAAAATAATCAATGCGTATTCACCAAATATTGATTTAATTAAAATTATTAATTAATTCCTCATATTAATAGATAATAAATAATAGTTTTATTTTAATAATCAACGTCGGACAGTTTGCAAATTAACGCCTATAGAATATTATTATTTGTGTAAGATTTCATGTCAACATGTGAAATATACTGTGCAGACAGTCTCGGTTGAGTGGCGTTTATCGAATCTGTAATGAATCTAGAACATTGGGTATATAATTTAATGCATCAATATGTTGAACTAGTTTACAAACGTCGATCGTCAAAAGCCATAACGAACAATAGAGACGACACTCAACAAAACTGTCTCTATTTACTCCTCATTTATGTGAAAATTACTTTTTAAATCTTTGCAAAAATAAGTCATTTATTTTAATCTATAAACTATTTTTTTATTAATTAGTATATTAATTACAAATATTTAATTAGGAAACTAGCAGTGGAAATTTGCCCTTCAAATTTTTTATAATTAAGCAGGAAAATAAATTTTTACTTTTAATTAATTAAAAAAATAAATTAAATAATTTTTTGATTAATTAATTTATAATTATTATTATTATAAATATTGATATTAATTAAAAAATTACCTTAACTACAAGACCTTCAATCTCTTTATCATAGCGAAGGGCAAAATGAAGTTTACCAGCAATTTCCATTTCTACGGTACTCGAACTTTCGGTACTCTCTTGTCTTGTTAAATCTTTTTTATACAACTCCGGCTGTAAAAAAATTATTTTTTAATAAAGTAGTTAACTGACAGTAAAAAAAAAAATGATAAATTTATAATTTAGTTTGATATTTTTAAATAGATAGTACTTTTTTTTCTCTGCAATATAAAATAGCCTCAAGTATTTTTATATTAAATTTTTTTTTTATCGGAAAACTGTCGCAACTATTTATCTGATGGTAGAGTATAAAAGTATCGAACCTTGATAAGTCCAAGACTTGAGTCACTTCGATTCTCAAGACTGCAGATACTGAATTTTATATTGGGAAGATCAAGACGGTGAGACAATTGACGTTGAAATGTTTGATGTCGTGTTGGTACTATTGGTAATGTCGTTTGACGTAATACCTATACGTCAAAAAAAAGTAAATAATAATAATAATAAAAATAAAATTTGTAAAAAAATTAAAATTTTTTTTTATATATTAGAAAATTTGAAAATTGTAACATTTGGGAAATTTTGAGAACTGAAATATTTGAAAAAAAATTTTTTTTAAATTGAAATGTGTAATAATTTTTCGGAAATTTTTCAAACTTAAAGTAGTCTAAAAAATTAAAAAAAAAAAAAAAAATTTTAATTGAAATAAAACAAAAAACTTTTTACTTTTTTGCTTTCCTTTTGTTCTTGTACATATTCATGTGTGATGGGTTCAGATTGTAAATCAGGCAATGAATGACTTATCCTTATGTCATTTCGTTGTGATACGTCGCCGTCAGTAGCGTCATCACCTTCTTGTCTGGCCACAGCCATCAGCCATTTCCACGTGGATGAACAGTGAAAGCTCACGGTTGCAAGGAAAACAAGAGCCATGAGTGCAGCTCCACTACCAATTAGCACTTGGTAGGAAAAATTATCATTCCAATCATCTTAAAAAATAAAGAAAGTATTTTTAATTTTAAAAATATGTTAATTATTCGGTTAAACGCCAAATTGTATGCGGAGAGAATTTTATATTAGCGCTAGCAATACTTGTTTTGTAGATTCTACTATCTTGGATGCTAATTAAATTTGTAAAAGTCATGATAAATATAATAATTTAAATATTATAGTCAATACAATATAAGATGATGACTCTTAACATCGAGCGATCGTACAATTTATGATCTAGATCGATGGATTTACCATAAAAAGTACTTAAACTTACCAATCTCATCATAAAAACTACACAGTAAAGACCAACACTCAACTTTTTAATAATAATATATAAATATATGTCTGTGCGTGCGCGTGTATGTGTGTGCGTATGCGTGTGTGCACATGTGTGTGAGTGTGTGCGTGTATTATCATTATTATTATAATTATTATTAAAGAATTGAGTGTTTGTCTTTAGTGTGTAGTTGTTATCATAAGATTGTTAACTTTAACAACTTTTGATGGTAATTGTAAGCATCTAGATTGTAAATCGTAGGATCGCTCGGTTTTAAGATTTATCATCTTTAATGTTACAGTCTATTATTCAGATATTTAATTTTATAACAGTTGATAGTAAAGGTTACAATTGTATGGCAACATAACAGATAGTAAAAATCACTATACACCTGGTAAATTTTATTATTCATATCGTATTTATAATAATAACAAATAGTACTCGTTATTATTTAAATATCTTTGTGCTTTTTACAATACTTGGATGATAGTATTTACCATAAAATTTTCTCCATGATAATTAAAATTTAAAAACATAATGGAATCAGGACCTTAACTCAATTATAAATCGAGCTCTTTGAATTGAAATTACAAGTTACCTATCAAAGATACGACAAAAGTATAAGAAAACAAATTTGTATAAAATTAAATTTGCTAAAAAAAACTATTCTTTAATTTTTTTTGTAAACTCAATATTTACTGAGTTATATAAATTTAAACATCAATTAAAATAAGATAGTATTTACCATAAAATTCTCTCCATGTATTATAAGCATTTTTTAAAATAATAATAATAATAATAATAATAATAATAATAATAATAATAATAATAATAATAATAATAATAATAATAATAATAATAATAATGAGTTTGAAAATCCACCCGAGGATATTTACTTCATTTATTATATATATGATTAATAACTAAATATTATATTTAAGTTATTTACAATTAAATGTAATTGCATTGTTTTGAAAACGTGACTCGACTATAACTATTACAAAGCAATACAATCGATAAAGGTGAGTCGTTATATTATCACAGATATAAATTTTCATTTCAAGGATATATATGTTGTACCACCAAGGCTGCGAAGACTCAACTTATCCGTGCTAATTACTAACGCAGTTTAAGCCTTTACTGACATTGAGATTCACGACCTTGTGGGTATGGCTTAACAGAAACAATCCCTTATATTATACATATGTATATATATATATACAATACGTTTATCAATTCATTTAATAATACCGACAATCTATTTCATCATATACATTCTTAGTAATTAATAACAACTAATCCTTTTTTTTTTATTTTTTACAGATCTCCGTGAGCCTTTTTTCTAATTTTCGAAACATGTCAAACTGCCTGTCCTTGGTATATTTCGAAATGGATATTTTGAATTCAAATTTGAAAATTAGCATCACTAGTAAAATAGTTCAGAAATAATCTAAAGTCAAATTTTCCTTTTTTAGTTAGCCTATTGGGTAACAATTTTCTTCCGGTGGAAAATGCTCAGTGACAGTTCGTAAAAATATGGGTAAGTTGGTCAGCCAGACAGTAAGAAAATTTTAAATTTCCGTAGATTTTTTTTTTCAAGTTTGTTACATAAATTATTTTATTGAAAACTGATAGAAGCTAATTCTGATGATGAGGTAAAATGAGCCATGATTGTAAAAAAAATCTAAAAAATAGTGTCTCACTTTACCTCAGGAATTGTCAAGTTACTCTTTTGTATCATATTATTATGGTTATGATTGAATTAAACATAAGTAACTTGTACTAACAATATAAACTTTATCATATATGTATATATATATATATATATATATATATATATATATATATATATATATATATATATATATATAGATATAAATCTATGTATATGTGTACTATAATCAAATGCAAACTTTCTTAATTACATTTTCATAACAAAGATTCCCTTATACTCAATTTAATTAATGTTGCACAAGTTTTTAAATACTAACATATAATATATATGTAATATTATATTTATTTCGTTTGTTAATTTATTTGTTCATAAAATATGACGTAAGAGATTTTGTTAATAAGGCTGAATATATATAAAATAAAAAATAAAGATTAACGTGAACAAGAGTAATAAATATGTCATATAATATTTAATCACTAATGAATTATTTGATTGATTTATTTCAATAATGAGTGTTGCTCGTTTTCAATATCTGAATATAAATCCTCTTGAAATACTTGAATGGAAAATAAAAAATATCTGAATGGATAAAAATAGACAAATAAAAATATTTGAAAGCATTGTTTGTTAATGGATCCTCAGCCTTGACCCCTATCGCCGTCGGAAAACAAGTTTACTGTGCCACGGTCGAGATACATAAAGTAAAGTATACTAAGGGTTTTCTCATGCGTATATTTATTATTAAAAATATGAGATACCGTAAGAATATGAAAATATGTGAAATATTTTCAGCAACTATCAATTTTTTTTTTTTTTCAACTGAGTATGATTACGTCAGATGTCTAATAATAGTCTAGGTTCCTATTATTTTCTATAGATGTCCTTCTATGGAAGGACGAGGCCCGATTTTCTATAGGATTCCGTAGAAGGCGACGCTGATTAAATGTCGTCATTGGGATGTTTGTCTTCGGGGATGCAAACGAGTCTTTAGGGAAAACTCTAGCCTAGAAATGTAGAAAAAAAAATTTTACCGCTAAGAAAATCGTTAATTTTCAAAAAATTCCTCATTTTCACCTGAATTTTTTTTTTTGCTCCGAAAATTTACTCCAGCGTTTAATGCAACGTGAAAAAAAAATTTAAAAAAAAGCTGTAGATAAAGAGAGGACATCTCTTGCCATAGAGTCAAGGTAAAACTAATCATACAACCCTCATGAGACTACTTTTACCAGTTTCCAAAGTTCATTAAATATTTATCAATGTCGTAGTCTCAGTGTATACATAGTTTTTTTTTTTTTTTTGCTTTTTAACTTTTATGTGTCTGATTGAATAGTATATTGTGTGACAAGGGATGAAACGGGATGATTTCAGACGAGGGTAAAAATATTATTGGAGGGTTGAATCTTAAATCATTTTTTATCTCGTGACAATAAAAATATTTTTAATAATTATTGACATTGAAAGTTTGAATTTTAATATCTACTGGAAATGATAATATTTGACATCAATATTTATATACCCAGAAAAAAAATTATTAAAAAGTATAAAATCACTTGACTCAATTACTTTAGAAAATTTTATAATTCTACGAATTATTAATTTTCATATAAATATTTTTTAAAATTCTATTACAATTTTTAGTAAAAAAAAATTTTCAGAC
Source organism: Microplitis demolitor (assembly GCF_026212275.2). Lineage (NCBI taxonomy): Eukaryota > Metazoa > Arthropoda > Insecta > Hymenoptera > Braconidae > Microplitis > Microplitis demolitor. Next base: position 2,995,273 of record NC_068554.1, on the reverse strand, counting down.
GAAATTATATTTTTAGCTCTAGGGAAAATGATAATTTTGAAACCGTGTAATTTCATCAGCTTCAAATTTTCTTATTTCGTTTTTAAAAAAAAAATTTCTGCCCCTATTTTTCAAATAAAATTTCCGTGAGATTTTCCATCCCCTAGATCGTGAAAAAAAAAAAAATTAATGACATAAAAAAATATAAATAACGAGGTCCTTAAAAATTGATCACCAGTGACCTCCGTCAAGATCAACAAAACGTATTAATGAAAGATAATTTAATATAAAAAGCCAACAGATCAGATACGGGGCATGTCGTTAAATTTCAGTAGTGATTAACTTTTTTTTACCAGCCCCAATGAATTAATCAATCACATTGACAGCTACTAGTACAAAAAATTAACAAGTCTACTATTCACTTAACATCTTATTTATTTTCCACCCCCACCCCACAAACTTCTTACCCAAAAAAAAAATCCAATATTTGCGTTGAGACAGACATGGGGTGCAAAGGTAACTTTTAAGTTAATGAACTTTCTCCGCGGACATTGCACTTACAATAAGGTCTAGTAAAAGATTATACAGCTTATGTAGATAAATCTAGACTTTACACCTCTACTCTGCATAAACAAAGTACACAACTGGGATTTAAAATTACTTGGGGTCGCAGTAATACCCGAGTTTAAGAGATAACTCGGAGTAAATACCCGCCGACATTTAGAAGTTTTTTTAAAATTAGTCGTTAGATCATGGGCTAGACATTTTCTCTCAAGATTTTAATTTTTCAAATTTTAATTTTTCCTTCGGTAAAAAAATTTTGAAATTTTACTTTAATTACTTTCATTCAAAGTTTAATGATAATGAATATTCATTCAAATTAACTCTTGCGCTTACTTAAGAATACGATTAATCTGTTAATTTTATTAAAATGTTTTTTTTTTTTTAAATTCAACCTCAGGGAATTGTAAAAAAAAAAAAAAAAAAATAGTTTGTAACAAAAAGCACAGAGCGTGAAATAGAAAAAAAAGCCCTGGGTACTTTATCTTAATCTCAAGTGTCATGACGGGTTACTCAGGCTTCTAAAACTACTATATATATATATAAATATATATAATTCGAATTCGCGATTTAGTATAAATTTATTTTTATTGCGATTGGAGAAATTTTTCTTATAAATAATTTATTAAATAAATGGATTATTTTTGTGTAGATAAATATTTATATATTTTTATTGTAATATAGTGAGGAAAATTTTTTAAAAGTAAAAATATAAATAACGGAGGTAAAATAAAATATTGCTGTTTACTATTTAAGTACAATTTTTAAAGTGAAATATATTTTTCCGTATATTTTTCGAGTTAAAGAGTCACGCGTGGAGAGAAGAGTGAAATGATAAAAAATAAAAAATAATAAATATGACCGTGAATTTAATATCATGAATAAGGCATACAGTATTGTTTAGATATAATTTGTCTCGTCACTTTTTATTATTTTTTTTTTTTCATATCATTTTATTTGTCATTTGTCACTGGCTTTTTTTATATAAGTAAATTAGATAAGAATTTTTTTTATGTCTACAATGTAACTTATAACTTTGTCGTATAATTTTTTTTTATTTTCAAAAAAAAGGTTTATTCGAGCTTAAGTTTTATATATAAGTCAAATTAGTTGAATTATTGTTTTTCAAGAGGGTAACAAAGTTAGTGATAATGGTAATTTTTTTTATTGTTAAATTTATCAAAATTATTTTATGGAGATAAATATTAGACTTATGATTCTTTCTTATATTGTATAAGTCATATATGTAAATATACTTTTATGTACACAGAAAAAGTTCAAGTTGCCCCAAGAACTTTTAACATCATGAATCGAAAACAAAAAATTTTTGGGGTAAAATTTTTTGCGCCAAGAAATCCTTTTTTTTCTGTGTATATATTTATGATCCTGCTTGACAGACAATTAAGAATTTTCGAAAAAAAATTAAAAATATGCACATGTAGAAAATTTAAAAAACTACAGGTGCAATTTTTTCAAATATTTTTTTTTTAATAATTTATCGTTTAAAAAAACATTCAAAAATTATAAGATCTCAGCTGACATGTATATATATTAGTTATTGAAAACCCAATAGCCAAATGATTAATGACAAGGTCACTTACATATATATATATATATATATATGTACATATTTACTCTTGAAATATTAGATAAGTCAAACAGGAAACGGGCACATGAGAACTAAACATCCGCTCGATAACCGAATGTCGGTGGTCAGAATCCATTTTTGTTTATTTTTATCCATGATGTAATATAACTACACATTTTAATTCAGTAAAATCTTTTTTTTAATATAAATTAAGGCCCCATAAAATGGAGACAAAAAAATGACACCGAAGTTAGCCATCATCCAGAAGTTGACAGACAAAAATTTTTTGATTTTTTTTTTCACCAAATGAATTACAAAAAAATAAAAAATAAAAAAATGCACATGTAGAAAATTGAAAAAACAAAAAGTGCAATTTTTTCAAATATTTTTTTTTTTTATAATTTATCAATAAAAAAAAATCCAAAAATTTGTTAATAAAAAAAAAAGAAAAAAAAGAATGAATGGTAACAATGGAGTCATAATATGGATTATAATAAATCTACAGCTTAAATTGTTGATGAGTAGACATCATAATAAATCCAGTACAAATCTAGTTCACACTCATGAAACCATTTATCCCTGAGCTACCAGGATAAAATTAAAATAGTAAATGTACAATAAAGCCCGTCCACTACTAAACGTACTATTGAATCCTCAGTGTCTTCACTATTAACTCTACTAAGTCTCAGAAACAACACCGAGACAATTTAAATCCTCGTTAACTTGTTCTTGACACATTTATCATCAGCATTTTCTCATCCTTAAAAAAAAAATTTTATTTTCTCTTTTAAATAATTTTAAAATAAATAAAACTATTGCGTTTTTATTATTGTATTAGGCGATAAGTGCAATGAGAAAAGTAGAGTGTGGGCGATTCTATCAAACAGTATAACAAAATATAAAGTATATATTTAAAAATAATGAAGGCGATGTATCATAAAAATGACAGCTTTAATCCGCTTTTAATTTTCTATTTAAGAAAATTTTTTAAAAATTTTATTTTTAGTCAGAGTAAAAAGGAAAAAAAAAAATTTTTTTATGCTCAACTTAATTTATACGTTTGAATGAGTCCTTTTGATATCAAGACCTTCATTTGCTGTTTGAATTAACTTCTGTGGGTATGTGCTAGTTGTGACATTACTCGAGATTAATTATGCTCTATAACTGGGCTATAAATACACTCCTCTCTCTCGAGTCTTCTGAGACTGTATCCTATTCTGTGTTGAGTGTAGGTGTCAGGGTTCGCATAAAACTAAAACATTTTAATCTTTTGATGTATAAACAAACTGGTTATATATTTAAATATTTACATTACTTAATAAACTTTAGTTCAAATTATATTTATATAATTTAAATAAACAAATTTACTTAAACTTCCATAAATTTTCAGTTTAATTCAAATTTGTTTACATCAGAAAGTTTGAGCTTTTGATTTTAGAAATTTTGAGAGAACTCGATAAGCGAGCTGACCTCAACCAACAGTCAAGTTAAAGCAGATGATTAGTTTTTTTACTCAAAAGTCGATATGAAACATTTGACATCTCGATGATGTCTAGTACGTAAAATTATGAGTGTGAAAGTAACTGACGATTATGAATTTTTTAAAATTTTGAATAAATAAAAAAAATATGAGGATGAAAATTTAAAAATACATATTTAGATAATTTAAAAATTAGCGCGCGAATTTTAAAAAAATTTCAATATTTAAATTTATTAATTTATTTATTTAAGATTTATAAATTGTCTGATGTCTGCTGCAACTTATCCATATAAAATTACATATAAATTTGATATAAAATATCAGCTTTAATTTTACGTCAAATTTATTTTATTTTACGTTTAAGAGAGCTATAAAGTTTGATTTAAATTTTTTATTTATACTGTACATCATCGAGATGTCAAAAGTTTTATTTAAATTTCTGAGCTGAAACTGGTTTTCTGGAAAATTTAATTTGTCTGATAATGAAAAATTAATTTTACAGAGAATTTAAATTACGTCTGTTTTTTTTTTACGTCATGTAAAATAATTATTTTATTTTTTATTGTTATTAGATAAATTTTTTAAAATTTCTATCTTATCAATCATGATTATCGATAAGAAATTTCGACATCAGACGGTTATTTAGTTACTGAAGCTGAAGCATAACTTTTTATTAATATTACCATAAAATCACCCGCTACGACTTAACTTTTATCTATATAAAAAAATTATAAGACTGTTTTGGTGGAATTTCATCGGCTACTAAAAAGTCTGGGGTAACAAATTGATAAATTTTAAATATATTAAATTTTAGGTATTTTTTAAATTATACTCCTAACTCTATTACTTAATCATTTTTTTTTTTTTTTTCAAATTTAAATTTCATACAAGTGTAAAATTGACGTCAGAATATTTCTAGTGACTGAATTTAAATTTTAATCAAGAGAATACTTGAAAAAAAAAATTTTTTTTTTTTCGGCACAGAAAAAAATATTTTATTAAGATGACTGAGTCATAGAAAAAAAAAAAAATCTGTCTCTGAGTTGACCCTGCGGGCCAGTTCCAAAACTTCCCGCTGTTTTCGAGCTCCCTGAGCTTTTATAATAACGCTGACACATAAAAGTAAAGGGAAAAAATGTCTGTAGAATTTCTCTAGGATTTCTCTCGGACTTCTATCCTAAATACGACATTTGTTTTTCCAAAAGAACGATTTCGGGCTCTGGAATTTATTTAAATCCTTTTTTACTCCAAACCAGAGTCAATATAAAAATACAGACACTCGGACATCATTCTAAAAATAATCAAAATAAATAAAAAATAATTTCTCTATTTTTAAGAAATATTACATACTCGATAAATAAATTTCTTTAAACAATAAATATTTATCGTATTATTGTCGCTGGTAAATATAAATAAAAAATATAATAAATATAAGGTAATAAAAATAAAATTTTTTCCTTGACGTTTTTTATTTTGAACCACGTTTTCCTCTCATCTCTTATATATTTATAGTATTGGATGAATAGTGTGAAATGCCTAAGGGTATTTATGCTATGTATATTATCTCAACACGTTCCGATATTATTCAATAAATTTAATCTATTGTTCTAGATGATAGATATCATCAGTAAATCTGAAAAATTTTCTATATTTATATTCAAACATAATAAAAATAAACCAATACTCAGATTGTGTTTTTTATTTTTTAAAAAAAATATTTATCATTCGAATGACAGATTTACAATTTAATGTGGTGTCAGAAAATAACGAGCTACTTTTCATTGATCGCCAGCGAGCTAAAGAAATTTGAAACTCGCGGCAGAGAATCCGAGATACGTGCAACATTCATGTACCAACAAAACTTGTGCTGAGTTTCCGACATAACATTGAAACGAGAATTGGAAATGAGGGTAATTCTATAATATCATATACATATACATATATACATTCATACAAATGTATACACTGTAAAAATCGGGGGTAAATTTGTAGTAATTGTGGATTTTATTTAAATTTAAATTTACTTCGGCACAAATTTCTGGAGTCTTAGAAAAAATTACTCATATGGAGTAGGGTAGAAGTACCATATGTGCCCACTTCAGGGCCAGTTTTGGACACAAAAAAATTTAATAAAATAATACGTAATTTACGTAAAGAAAATTTTTTAATTCATTCAGACATTTTTTTTTATTGTATTAGAATTAAAATTTTTTCTATACTTTTTCATAAATTAAAATGAAATATTTAAGGTCCAAAAATAGAGCACTGGCCACAAAAGGGACTTCTACCCTAAATATGACATTTGTTTTTCCAAAAGAACGATTTCGGGGGCTGGATTTTATTTAAATTCTTTTTTACTCCAAACCAGAGTCAATATAAAAATATCCTCCCGGAATTTGACTTCTTCATTTTGAAAATTTCTTTTGTCTACAGTAAGAAATATTAAAACCAAAAAAAAATTATTTTAAATTTTGTATAGATAAAAAAATTAAATATCGCTTTTCTATAAATCCTTATATAATAATTTTTTTTTTTTTTTTTTTTTTTTTTTTTTTTTTCATTACAATTTTGTATTTCTGTAGTTTTTTAATTAACAGCTATTGTGTGCTACGTGTTAATAAAAGTTTTTTTTCAACTTGAGAACAATGAAATTGTTACAATAGATTTTTTCCTCATTTTTATATATATATATATATATATATATATATATATATATATATATATATATATATAAATCTTTTGTATCAATTAAATTAAATTTTATATAAAAATATTGTCAGCCATAAATTGTATCAAAGAAAATTCTCATATATTGTATATATTTATTTATTTAATTAGTTAATTAATTGAACTATTAATTTAATAAAAAAAAAAATACTGAAATAATGAAGATTAAATGTTACATACTTTAAATAAAATTTATGTAATTCAAAACAATGGTATTACAGCAGTACTTTGTCTTGGTATTTTTTCACAGTGACCTGAGATGAATACATAATTTATTCATCCTTAGTTAAAATATTCAATACAAAACAATTTAAATTTTTCATTGCCCGCAAAACAATCGAATAGAATTTATCGTCAATTAATTTATTTGTTATTTAATATAAATATTAAATTATAAACTTTTTTAAATTACTTATGGAAAATAATAAAGTTATTAATTTGTATAGTGTAAACAAAGCGAATTTAAAAACTAATAATATTGGTATTGACATTGAAAAAGATTTTATTGATTTTTTATTTATATTTTTTTTTCTCTATAGGTTTTGTTCATTTTTTATTATATTTACTTGGACTTAATAGAAATTTTTGATTGAAAAATTCTGAAGCCAACTGACTACTATGATACAGTATATATGAATATATATATATATATATATATATATATATATATATATATATATATACAAAGGCCGCAGAATTGTAATTGTCAAGGAATAAATACGTAGGACGGCAGCTGTTGCATCATAGAGTCGATAATTAATTTTCCTATTCGTATATAAAATTGTTATACATATATATATATGAAATTAATCAAATATTTTTCATGTGGAAAATAATCCTATTAATCTTTTTAATTGAAAAATAAATAAAGAAAAAAAAAATGATGAAAAATTAATAAATTTTTATTTTGTATTAAAATAATTTCTATATGATGTGGAATTTCTATAAATTATTGTTATTGTTCGAATTAAAATTACACTAATAATTCGATTGATTATACCGAACAATTAAACATAACGTAATTAATGTCACATCAGGGTTCCATTAGTTTCAATAATAATAAAACCACTTCAATCCATATATTCGCAAAATCCATTGTATTCAAGTATGTATGTGTATATACATATATATATATATATATATATATATATATATATATGTACATATATGGTGATCAATAATTAACTATTACAAACAAAATAATAAAAAGATAAACTATATTATATAAATAAAATATATCGATTTTGTAAAAGATGTCCTTGATATGCAATTTAATTTGTAATTCTTTTTGTCTTCGATGCTGTGCAATATGTACTTTGATAATATACATACCGTGCTGGTCGTGGAGTTAAGTATAAGGCTTTATTAATATTAAATAAACTTAATGCTAATGATATTGACTAAGACGATATCAAAGGGAATAAAATTGACGGTTAATTTTTCAGTAAAGACACACATTTTGCTCTGTATTTTTATATCTCTTTACAAATTTAATAATGCAACAGATACTGTTTACTTTTTTCATACAAAGTTATATCAACCTGGTCATATTTGTTTAAGTATTAAATTTACTATAAAAATAAATAAAAAATAATAATAATAATAATAATAATAATAATAATAATAATAATAATAATAATAATAATAATAATAATAATAATAATAATAATAATAATAATAAAATTATTATACTTAACTTTAAATTAAAATTGTGTCTAAGCTATTAAATTTACAGAAAAAATTCATTATAACTTTTTTCTAGACAATTTAATCCTCTACAAAATTTCATATAAATGTATATGTTGTATTTTCAATAGTTTAATTATACACGAGAGAATTTAATATTAATCAATTTTATATTAGCGCTAGCAATACTTGTTTTGTAGATTCTACTATCTTGGATGCTAATTAAATTTGTAAAAGTCATGATAAATATAATAATTTAAATATTATAGTCAATACAATATAAGATGATGACTCTTAACATCGAGCGATCGTACAATTTATGATCTAGATCGATGGATTTACCATAAAAAGTACTTAAACTTACCAATCCCATCATAAAAACTACACAGTAAAGACCAACACTCAACTTTTTAATAATAATATATAAATATATGTCTGTGCGTGCGCGTGTTTGTGTGTGCGTATGCGTGTGTGCACATGTGTGTGAGTGTGTGCGTGTATTATCATTATTATTATAATTATTATTAAAGAATTGAGTGTTTGTCTTTAGTGTGTAGTTGTTATCATAAGATTGTTAACTTTAACAACTTTTGATGGTAATTGTAAGCATCTAGATTGTAAATCGTACGATCGCTCGGTTTTAGGATTTATCATCTTTAATGTTACAGTCTATTATTTAGATATTTAATTTTATAACAGTTGATAGTAAAGGTTACAATTGTATGGCAACATAACAGATAGTAAAAATCACTATACACCTGGTAAATTTTATTATTCATATCGTATTTATAATAATAACAAATAGTATTCGTTATTATTTAAATATCTTTGTGCTTTTTACAATACTTGGATGATAGTATTTACCAAAAAATTTTCTCCATGATAATTTAAATTTAAAAACATAATGGAATCAGGACCTAAACTCAATTATAAATCGAGGCCTTTGAATTGAAATTACAAGTTACCTATCAAAGATACGACAAAAGTATAAGAGAACAAATTTGTATAAAATTAAATTTGCTAAAAAAAACTATTCTTTAATTTTTTTTGTAAACTCAATATTTACTGAGTTATGTAAATTTAAACATAAACAAATTTTTTGTTTTTTTAATGAAACTAAATAAAAATAAAAATAAAAAAAAACAAGAACTAAAGTTTTGTAAATTTTATTCAGTTGTAACATTGTTTAAGTAAACTACATGTAACAATGTGTACATTGTTACAGTGTAACAGAACTGTTTTTGATGAAGATAAAATTGTTATTCGCGTTGCGAATGGAATGAGTACGAGTATAAAACAGACGTAAAAGTAAAAAAAATAAATAAAATTTTCTACCGGAAAATAAATACCAGTAGTTTACAGTGGTGCTGTTATGTGTGGAAGCCAAAGCATTGCAGTAGATACAACTGTCCAGAGAGACGAGTTTTGAGAGCGAGGACGCGTCTAGAAACTGGGACATACTTTCCAGCATCCGGTCAAGTTGTATTGTATTAAGATCGATGTACACTTTTTTTATTTTTTATTTTAAATTTATATTTTTTTTTCACTTAAAAAAGAGAAGTCTAAGAAATGAATCCTACGTGAACAGCATCCGAGAGCACTTATTTTTTTTTATCTACTTCACACATGCTATAGATTTTTTCTATTCCCCAGTAAATTTATCGTCTCCGATAATAAATAAAAATAAAATATTTAATAATAGAATCTGTTATATAATACTCCATTTTTATCTTAAATAAATAACGAAATCAATTTATTTCTTGATTGAATAAACGTAGTGTTAATAAAATTACGTAATTGATTCAATATTAAGTTAATAATAGATATTAATTTATGAAATAATATGAGCAATAAATTCTTCCATTTTTATTCTCTATATTCTCTTAAGAAGGGAAGATGTATTGACGCAGTAGCCTTGTCCTATTTCTCTTGAACTTGATCAAAAGATATCCTGTGATATTGTTCAAGCGAAAAGCTCACTGTGGTTTCAGATCTCAATAGCTTTAGTCTATGAGTCTTAAACTTTAGGTTAAGATCTTTATGAGACTAGATAACGGACTCTGTTGTTGCAACAGATGCACTGATTCCAATAAATTTATTCTACTAAATATATATATATATATATATATATATGTTCAAGCTAAACGGACTCACGGGAGATCAAATTTACAAGTTTAAGCTCTCGAATTACGCTCGATAGAGTTTGGCAATTGACCAGCAATCTCTAATAAAAAAATACACGTTTGTAAACTGATCAACCGGTTAAAATATACATGGTAAACTATCCAATCCCCAGTCAGCTTAAAAAGTTGCTCTCTAAATAAATTTTTTTATAGAATTATCTGACACCAAATCGTTGGATAAAAATTTTTTTATAGCTTACAGTTTTTATTTATTAAAATATAATATATATAATAAAAAATACACAAGTTAATTTATGACATACTAGTATCCCCCCCTCCCCCTTCCCTGATTTTTAATTAAAATATTAATCAAATGGATTTGAAATAACGGCGGGAAATATTTCAAATCTAATGAGATCTGATTAGAAGTTTTTAAAATTTAGATTTAGATTGATCTATAGATCTATTTAGATTTATGTAGATCGTAGATCTGAAATTTTTGAAATTTTTTTGAATTATCAAAATCAAATAAATTATTTTTTTTTTTTGTGGCTTAACAATAAATCCATTTTAGTCAAAAAAATAAATCATTGTCAAAAAATCACTTTGTGAATCAGAGATATAGGGGAGCTGAATATTAGTAGACGATAATCAGATACTTTACCCTATTTATATATATTATATATTAAATATAAATATAAAAGTGACGTATAAAAAGACTGATTTTAAACCTGCGTCATTATATAAATATGAAAATTTATATAATTTTTTATGTTTTTAAAATTATTCTCTACTTTGAGTTTGAAAAGTTTTATAAATCTAGGTTACACAATACTGAATGCTCAATATAAATTTCCGCTAAAAAATAAACTCCGTAATAGAACTTTAAACTTTCCATTTAAAGTCCTCATAATTAAAAAAAAAATTTTAATGATCCCTTTTTTCATATTTTCAAGACCAGTCTCCATAAATTCATTAAAAAAAAAAAATTATGCTTGAGATTCGATGTAACGGAATTTAAATAAAAATATAATATTGACCATGACCTATGACGCGTCTAGCTTTTTAATACCCAGCAATTATTAATACAAAGCAGTTCAATCGTTCATGTCCGTACATTAAATAAAATAATTACGTTTCGCATCAAACATGACTATTTTTTTTTTTTATTAAATAAATAAATAATTTAAATTTCGCGGGCAAATATTTAATTTAAATTTTGATACCCCAGCTGATATTATGTCTAAATAAAATCGTACGCCGGCGAAGGAAATTGAAAAGCAAAATTTGATTTGGTGGCGAGGTGGTCTTTCATTCATCGGCTCGTTAATTACAGACGACAATAAATTATTGCAGATAGCGCATGCTTAAAATTCGCAGCTTTTTCCCGGCTGGTTCAAGAGCTTCCGTATTGAGCCGAGTAGGTGGTCTTATGGGGGTCAAGGCCAGAAATTCCACATTGTTTCACGTCTTTAATATCAGTAAACACTTAACTCTTTACTTTGTCCTTTATTTTCTTTGCCTTTTTTTTTTTTTTTTTTTTTTTTAATACTTTGTCAAACTTAAACGGAGTTTATTTGCTATCATCAAACGGAAGTCACTTGATAATTAACTTCCTTTTTATTCATAAATATATATAGTTTTTAGTTAGAAATTTTTTTAATTAATCAATTTTTTTTATCTAATTATTTATATTTATTGTAATTGCTGTCATTAGAGTAATTATAAAAATTTTAATTAAAATAAATTGAAAATTTTTTTTTCACTAGATTTTTAAATTGAAAATTTTTTTTTTTTTTTTTCATCGAAATGAGAATTTTTTTTGGTTAAAATTTTATCATGTCTTCTATATCTGTATATTCAAACACCTGTTAGCTCGTGTTCGCGCTCGAGTCACATCAACTTTAAAAAAATATATCCACGTATAAAATGTTTTTATTAAATTCACTGTTTATATTTACATTAAAAAGTAATTATTTTTTTTTTCATCATTAATTTTTTTTTGTAACAAACTTTAAAAAATTTTGAGTTTAAAAAAAATTTATAATTTTTTTTTTTTTTTTTTTTTTAAATTTTCTCAACAAAAAAAAAGTTTTACTTACCAGTATGACCTTGTAATGAAAAATTAGCTTCCTCGCTGGGCAACACTGTCTCTTCGAGTATATTCTCAGACGCAGTCTTCACTACTCCCATATCGCAAGCCCACAAAAAAATAACAAATTACTAACAAACCAAAAAAAAAAAAGAAAAATTTTGTCTTTTTAAATTTACAAAAAAAAAATGAAATAAAAAAATGAATCAACTCACAAAAATAATAAATAAAAAAACCGTCCCGTTAAAAGTTAGTTACGTGTATCGGTGAGTCCACGTTGAGCAAGAGCGGACGATGCCGCCGTCAGAACTCGATTGTGCCGACGACGCGTCGTCTAGCCGTTTTCAGATGATAAAGGATAGGATACGAATAGAGAGGAAGAATTCAACCAAGGGCTCTCCACAAAATACACTACCACTACTCAGTTCCAGACATTAACATACTTTGGTATACATACATATACATATAATACAAATATATATATATATAGAGAAAAAGAGGGAAAGCACACGCTAGTTTGTGTAATGTGCGTCCGTAGATGCGCGTCTGCGTCCGCGCCTGCGTTTGATATCACCGATGAAACCCCGTTGCCTCTGATGTGAGTTTAGTACAGGACCTAGACATAGCTGGAAGCTAGAGAAGAGGAGTGAGAGCTAACAGTGCGACGGGTGTACATTTAAAACGGCAGGAGCTCGTTGAGGTACAAGTAGAAGTAGAGGAAGAGATAGAGGTAGAGGTAGAGGTGGAGATAGAGCCAGCTATCAGACTAGTAGAGCTACAAGCCGCCGCAGCTCGTGTCAGACCTCATATAGTTTCATAGGGAAGGAAGGACGATGGGGGTTTTCGAGCTGATGCTGGTACTGGTACTGGTATAAATGGGGTGCGGCACAACTACAACACAGGGGCAATGTCGACCAACTGGGTCTCGGTGAAGGTCTTCACTTCATCCCCTGGCTATTACGTATGTCGCGTGACAGCTTTTTCTCCCTTTTTACATTTTTATTATTATATTTCACTTTGTTTATTTTTACCCCATACCCCATCTGTTAATCAATTCCTCTCAATTAATTTTTAATTATTAATTACTAAGTATTTTTAGTTAAATAAATATTGCGATAATTAATTATTAATATAAAGAAAAAAAAAAAATAATAAATATATATTTTACATACGAGTATTGGCTGTCAAGGTCGTACTCTGACCCTGTGGATCCTCGACAACCCCAGTACAGCTTCTACCTTGATAAAATTCACCCTAGCGTTGTATTGTGGGGATGAAACCCCCACTCCCATCTGATCAAGCTGCATGACGTTGTGTCTGACTTGCGAGCGGCTGTACTACTTGATACTTGTTGCACACAAGCTGGAGTTTTTTTTACCCCCAACCTGCGTTATCTCTATCACTATCTTTGGCAAGTTTTCTCCTGCACACGCAAATAAATAAAAATAATTATTTTTTATTTGCCCATTAAAAAATTAAAATTAAAAGGAAATTTTAATTTATTTACACTGATTCGATAGTTTATTTTTTTTATGTCCTAGTAAATTTTGACTGGTATGCGCTCCAGCAGCTTTGTGCACGTGCAGAGCCTGGCGTTATGAAGGACACAAGGTCACTCGATCGATGTTCATTGCAAGCTACATAGATATTTTTTTTTTAGATACTCGAATTTTTTTTATGGCTATTGTGGAATTTTTTATCACTCAAAAGATATATTTCATGTATATTTATTTATTAATTTATTTTGATCAATCGTCCAGTTTATTTTTGCCTTACGTTTTATTTATTTATTTTTTATCCTGATAATGTAATTCATAGTTTGTTCTAAAAATATAGCACAGTATATTTCAGTAAATTGATAGTGAAATATATAAAGTCACTCTATGAAACTTGTTGCGCACTTAACTTCTGGCTACTCTAAATTTAGAAATCTATAGAAGAGGGTGGGGAGGGGGAACTTAAGGAAATACTTTTTCGAGGGGTCGAATACGCTACCGCTTTGTTTTTTTATGATATTCAAAGTATTAATAATAGTAATAAATTTTTCGACTGACACTGGGTTTTTCAAAAAGTTTAACAAAAAAATTCAAAATAATGTCCTGCCCGTTTTCCCCGCCTAAAAATTTTTTTTTTATTCATTTAATCTGATTTATATTAATTTTTTTAATTAGACAATTAATATTTTTAAAAAATATTACTTAGATAATAATAATTAATATGAACGAAGGGTTAAAACTATATATGACTCCGTTGGGTCTCGTTTAAATGCATTCCGTCCGATCACCTCGATGTCCTTCTCAACTTTTATTTAGTAGAGGATGAGCCTTCGGGTCTGGAGATACCCAAGGAGCTAAAGACTGGGCGAGGATAGACTAGGGCAGCTTACCTGAAAAATTGGAAAAATTTTTTTATATTTAATGACCCTTCGTTATTCCCGGGTTTTTTTTCGTCTCGCTTGCACTGGCCAACCTTCTGGAGGATTAGTGTTGGGTGAATCGCTTTTAATGCTCGTAACGAAGGGATGTAACCTTGATTTTTTTTTTATAAAAAAAAAAAAATTCACCACTTCATTACAATTGATTATAGACATAGAAATTAGTAGACAGGAAAAAATTAATGTCGCTGATAAAAAAATTTACGCTCGGCTGACTTTCATATTTTTTTATAATTTTGAATTTGACTTTTTTTAATTCAAATAAATCGAAGTAAAAAAAATCAAATTTTTCAAGGAACAAAAAAAAAATTTTAAATTGGTCCTCGGGAAATAAAAATGAATATTTTTTAAATTAAATTTAAAAATAACTTGATACTCAATTAGAAATATATAACGGATGTTATTTGCGTTAATTAGTTTATATAAATATATATAGTTATTTCCGTCACGTAATACATAGATTACGTTTCATAAAATGTCTTTATCAATGAATCTCAACAATTTCAAGGTATATCAACTTTGAATTGAGTTTATACATATATATATATATATATATATATATATATATATATATATATATATATATATATATATAATCGAAAATATACGATATAATATAAATGTACTAATTAATGTGGAGACATATTGTCGTGTACAAATATTTATTTTCAATCGATAAAATATATGTTCTAAGCGTCATATACTTTTAATGTGCTGATTTAATTGAATTATACTGGAATATGTGCGTAGGATAGTAAATAAATGTATACGATATATTGATTTATTGTCAAGTATTCATAGTATAGAGACATTGTACCTAACGATTACCACAACACTAATTAATATTGTTTTCAAATTGTATATTTAATCGAATTGTATTGGTCCAATCACGACCGCATTATTGTTAAATATTTTTTAATTACCAGCTAATAAATATTTAATTACATTTAATAATTTAATTATTCATCGTTTATTATTAGTAATCTATTTTTTTTACTGAAAAAAAATTGTGTCAGGAGGGCCGGTAAAAATAGATGGAAAAAAAGAGATATGCAAAAATAACTACAGGGGACTGGGGAAAAATTAATATATTTTTAGTTGGTATCGGGGTAAAATGAAACACTATAGCGCGATATAATATTTTTTTTTTTTTTTTTTTTTTTTTTTTTTCAAAATTGTTAGAGACAGTTTGTGAAAAAATGGGATGAGTTGATCAGACAGCAGGACCAATTTCAAATTTTTATTAAAATTTTTTTTTATCTGAGGTAAAATGGAGCAATAAAAAAAATTTTTATTTTCCGTTTGATCAGTTTTCCACTTTTTTGCAGTAATTAAAAATTTTTAATTATCAAGGAAAAAAGTGGCCTCATTTTACCCCTTTGCCAAAAAAAATCTTTTTTTTAATATCAAAAATTTGTTTTACTTTAGTAAAATTAAAAAAATTTTTTTCTTTCGTTTGATCTCCGAATTTTCTCGGTATTTTTCTTAGATTGCGGCCTGGGACAGCTTTAAAAAGATAAACGTTCATTGTCTTGTAACGTTATAATTCAAAAGCTTTCTCTCTCTATTATATCCTCGACTCGATATATAACTCAGCTTGATACTCGCTATTGTTTGAAATAACTCACCCATAAGTGTGCGATATTCTCAAGTAATTCACCTCAATTACTAATAAGCGGTTCCATATGTCTGCAGAGATATCTCAATTACAATATACATATATATGTAGCAGTAATAAATTTCTATATATACAGAAAAAAAGACATGTTAAAACAACTCATTAATTTTATTTATTTTATTAAATATTTTACATTGATATGCATCGCTGACAATTTTAGTAATAACGTTAAAAACAATAAACAATCAAAAATAACAGGGTAATTTTTAAAATATAATTATAGATTTAAGATTTTATTTTACTTTTTTTTGAGGTTAATAAATTTATATTTGCTTAATAGTGGGTTGAGCAATGAGGAAAGATAACAATGAAAAAAAAAAAAAAAAAAAAAATTGCATCGCATTTTTATTTAATTTTTTTTTGTTCATCTTAAACACATGGGACAGGGCATCAAACCCATTTCGTCGCAATTAGTGCATCTGAGAGCACAAATTTCATTGAGAAATCCGTGCCATCTCCATGATTTTTTACTGCCGTGACAAGAAATACAGGGTACGAAACCATCATCTCCACATACTGCGCATATTTTACGAACGCCGTGAAACTGAAATAATAAAAAAAAAAAATATAATATAAAAATTAATATACTTTTTTTAGTCTTATTGCTATAAGTTTTCAGACCTCAAGCGCGAAAAATTTTTTAAAATTTGAACCCGAGGTAAAAACGAATAATTTTATTTTGTTAGTAAATGATCGTTAAATAAAAAATTTATGTAAATAAATATTTGTGTGTGTATATTTGTTTATTTATTTAAAAATCAATAATAGTGGATTTTAAAAATCTCTTGTCGAAATACCTATTTGATGATCAAATAAACCGATTTTATGCATTTAACTTAATGGATCACGACGGATTTACGAATAGAACTCCAGTGCATTTGGATCACTTCAATAAAAGTATGTGTGGAATATACATGGGCTATACTGACCAGTTCAACATGTACGTTGAGATAAAACTACTTCATATAAAATGGAATAATTCAATACCTTCAGGTTCTACTTCCGATATTTTTAAATTCTGACTGTAAAATTTTTATTATTTTTTTTACGACAAAGTAATTATTCTACAATTTCTCTAGTATTTGTCTAGGATTCAGAGAAGTCTTACAAAGTAATTATTCATTTATATTTACAGCTAAAAAAATAATAATTATTTATTGATATGATTTATAAATTTTTAAAATTAAATGTCAGACAAAAATGATATTTTTTCAGTGAAATTATGTTAAGATTTTTTTTACGCGGGAATATTTGAATATTAAATGAAAAGGGTGTAGTAAACTATAAAATTCACAGAGTGAACGCGGATTAAATCTAGAGTAAATGTCAAGCGGACAATTGTATATTTATTAAATTACCTCCGAGTGAAATTCACTCTTAAAAGGAAATTATTTAAATATGAAAACTTAATCGGAGTGAACGCGGATTCAAATAAAATTCAAATTTCCCGGAATTTTTTATAGTGAAAAAAAAATAATATTATTAAAGATATGAATTATGATATTTATGTATATATGAGTGGGGTAAAGAGTTGTACAATAAAATAAAAAAAGTAACGATAGGTATATTAAATATGAAAGTATAATAGTACATAGAACGACCTTTGTATAATGCAAGGTAAATCCGATCAACTTGACACCGAAAATTTATGAGCTCATTTGTTAAAATGAGGGGGAAGCTGTGTTATTGCTGCGTTTAATAAAAGTGAAAGGTCCTGTGTAACCTTGTGTATATCTAAGTAGTACTCTCCAGCGAATTCCAATGCTACCCACGTTCACAAATTAGTATTGAAAGTTTCTTAGGTCTTTCTGTGTTTGTATCTAAGCTGCCCATTTAACTCTCGAACCTCTACACCCTACATTTCATTTTTTATTTATCCTTTAATACAACAACAATCTTCCTCAAAAAATCTTATCCTTTGTCACTTATTAATCCTTCAATTCGCCTTTTTTCTCGCTAATTTTTCATAATAATCAAATTACCGCTAATTAAATAACAATTACTCATCTATATAAATAATTATTACTCACTTTGTATGGTTTGAGCATTGATCGTAAATTTCCTGATTCATTCAATTGTTCAATAGCATCTGCATCCTGTAATTTATTAAAAATTTTAAATTAAAAACTCGGAATTTTTTTTTTAATTAATTAAAATTTTCCACTCAGTCATAAATTCAAATGAATATCTTGTCAATAATAATAAATAAAAAAAAAATATTTAACAATAAATTAAAAGCTTCCATTTAATATGACATTATTATTATCATCATCGAATGGATCTCTTGCAATATTTATCGTAGCCGTGTAAAATAGTAATAAATGCGACGGTGTGATGGTGGAATGCAGTCCCCTTCATCTGTCAATGTATACGTTTAAGTATATTTTCTCATATATATACATACATATATATATATATACATTTTTGTAATAGAGAACAATCTCGACAAGTACAGCATTCGCTTATTCTTATTCAACAACTGAACACTTTGTATATATATATGTATATGACAACCTACAAACATGTCTTTCTTTTATCTTTCTCTCTTATATAAATATATATATATATATATATATATATATATATATATATATATATATATATATATATATATATATATATATGTATATAAATGTTATTATTATAAAATTCGTTTCAATAGTCCTTCTCATACGGCCTTGGATCACATAGAGCTTGACATTTCACTTACGCGTGTATCTATTCTTCGATTATTGCTCTTGGGATTGCATATTAAATATTTGATAATAAAAAAAAAAATAATAATAATAATAATAACAGTTATTAGTTATCGTGAATTTTCCTCGTGGAAATGAAAAAAAAAAAAAAAAAAAAAAAAAAAAAACTAGCTGACAAGTGTCAAGGTTTATAATCTTTTAGATAAAATAATAGAGTGGTTATTGTTGGTGTAAAAAAAAAAAAATAAATGTATAACTATGAGTATCGGAATAACTCGGGTAGTATGGAGTCAGTTAGAATTAAATTCGTGGGTAAATCGATAATAATTATAGTGGGATAAAATAAAATAAAAATGTGTTTATAAAATATAATGAAAACAAGAGAGATAAAATATGAAAGAATGAAATTTAGTTCCCGTGAGATTTATATGTGGGTGAATGTTAACCCAAAAGCTAATCCCTTGACAGATTTGAATTTTATTAAAAAAAAAACGTAAATCTATAGTTACATTTTTTTTTTTACTCTCGAGTTTAATAAAGCCGAGAAAATATAAATTTTATTTTTTAATTAAAAAAAAGTATATTGAGTTGCATGTTCCGGTGTCTTCGTGTCTGATTACGAAGCAACAAACTCCCACGCAAAATATTGCAAACGACTTTCCTAGAGTTTGTTATAATGTAGAGAACAGAAGTAGTCTACACAGATTTATTTCACCATCACTGTTATATGTCAATACATATAGGCATATAATTTTGCGCAACACAATAAGACACTATATAAAATTGTTTGCAGGTAAACATCTGGCTGTGACAGTTAATCACGTAGTTCGCTGCGTGGAAACAAAGTACATACTTATTGTCAGCTTATTATTATTATCATTGTTTTCTAAACTGTCAATAGAGTCAATTTAAAAGGTCATTCTGTAGGTCTTGGTCATTTTTGACGTCACCAGATTTATATTATACTCTTGTTAAAAATTCGGAGTTAATTACGAGTGATTATGGATTTTAATTCACTCCGTCACGGAGTCCCGTCACATTACCCGTATGAAAATAATATGTATGGTCAAAATATATGATAA
Source organism: Microplitis demolitor (assembly GCF_026212275.2). Classification (NCBI taxonomy): domain Eukaryota; kingdom Metazoa; phylum Arthropoda; class Insecta; order Hymenoptera; family Braconidae; genus Microplitis; species Microplitis demolitor. The sequence continues at coordinate 2,975,147 of NC_068554.1, read as the reverse complement.
ATATCAGAAAGTATATGTGGTGAATTTAACTATATTTTCTGATATATTTTTTTTTATATTAAAAAATATAATATTCATCATATATGGGTCCGTATATGTTTAGCATATATAAAATATATATGTCAGTCATATACAAAATATATATTTTTATCATATATGAAAATATATATTCTTGTCATATACAAAAACTATATTTTTATCATACATAAAAATATATATTTCTATCATATGCGAAAAATATATTCTGATCATTTATAAAAACATATATTTATATTGTGTATGAAAAAAAAAGTTTCTTATTTGTATGACCCACCCCAATTAAATTAGATATAAATTTTAATATACTCTTTAAATTTCAGATAAAATTCTCGAAATTCATTAATTTGAAGCGAATATATAATATACCCATATACATATACATACACCGAATAAAATATATGCTTAAATATAACAAAGAAAATATATGCTGCCATATATAATATAAATTATATGCTATCATATATTTCATTTCATATAAAAGTTTTATATTTTTGAATATGAAAGGAAATATATCAATACAATATATTATAATGTAAATGTAAATGTATATATGGCTTAATATAAAAAATATATAAGTTACATATATGGAATACATATATTTACTACTGTATATAATTTTATATTAAATCGGCGAAAATCTCTATATGATTTTTTATAATATACAATATACTATATCATATATTTTTTTGTTGCAAACATATATGATTTTATATATTTTAACCATATATTGTTTTTTCATACGGTAGCTCTGATTCGTAATTTTAAAATTAAAGTTTTTGATCTCTTTTTGACAGTTAATTTTACCCGGACCTGCAATTTCAATATTCATTCACTCCGCTAATTTTTAGAGTATATTTCCCTTGTCATAAATTTCCTATGCTATTTTCCTTTTTTTTTTTTTTTTTTCATAATAAATTGGACCTCAAACGCAAACTGGTTGATCGCACGTTAGATCGAAAGTAAACATCCGAAAAACGTCACTCGTCTATTCATTTTAAATTTCAAAATTTTCTTCCATCAGCTCAGACAAGACTGAAAATTCTTTGCTAAAAAAATTACAAAAATGTGACATCTGGTAAATTCAATGTCTTTATTTATTTATAATAAATTTGGGAAAAAAAAAATTTATTTCCTACGCGTCTCGTTATTTTATAGTTACGTAATACGAAGACACGAGGTAATAAAATAAGATACGATCAGTATAATAAGCCAACAGTTGACGTGAAATGTCAAAGATAAACTCTGATGAGTCTTCTGTAGCTCGTGTGTATGAAGACGATAGATATAATAATAATAATAATAATAATAATATATAATGCTGAATGGAATTTCTAGTTATCTAAGGATGTGAGAAGTTTAATAAAACATGTATACATATATATTGTATATAAAATTAGAAATTTTTTTATTTGTGGGACATAAAATCTAAACCGCCTATAAATATTTAGGACGTGTGAATTATTTTCCAATGATGAGCCTTAAATGAGTTGAGTTATTTTTATAGTTATAACGACAATACTGAATTTATTATTAAATATATATATATATGACATACACAATAGAGTGTAGTTGAAAAACCAGTATGTGGTATATACATGTATATCTACTATATAACGAGCTCTTTGACTGAGTACTCTCAGTACCATATCATATATATGTACGGTATATATAATATGTATATGCTTGTAGAAAGACACAAGAGGTAAACATATATAAGAGGTAGGTATATATGATGGAAAATTGCCACTCACCCCGATATGCTGACCGTCGATGAAGAGCTGTGGAACTTGTACGTAATCACTCGCTAGACGATCCTTCAATTCTGTTTGCAATCCTGAACTTCTATACAAGTCACGTTCTTCATACTGTACCATATGAGTATTTAGAATGTGACGCATTTTTAAACATGCAAATCGGGTTTTTGGTACAACTCCCATTGACGTTGTGTATACTACTACTTTGCCAGCATCTTTTTGCCGGAAACTCTGTAAAATTTTTTTTTAATTAACACACTTATGTATATATATATATATATATATATATATATATATATATATATATATTAGGCTTTATCAAAAAAATCGTCTATTTTTTTTTTAAAAAAAGTATTCTGAAAATATTGTTCGGGAAATTTATTTTTTTTTTAAATTTGGAAATTTTATCACGCATTAGCTAATGGAAGTATCAAAAAAATCAACACATAATTTTGTTGGAAATCGAACGCTCTACAAAAAAGGTCTCTTATAATTTTTTAATAAATTTAATTTTTCAAAAGTTATTTAGGGTCAAAGTTTGATCCATAGTAAATTTTATCGTTATTCGACTTTTGAGGCGAAATTATCAGACTTATTGTAAAATGTTATCAGACCTTTTTTGTAGACAATTTTATTCCTTACAAATTATGTCTGATAAAATTTTTTGAAATTCAGCATTGTTTTTTAGTTATTTTCATTTTAATGTAAAGCTCTCAAAAAAATAGTGTTTTGATACGGCCTTATATATATAAATATAGCAAATTTGTTCAAAAATTTTTCAGAGCAAATTTATGAATTTGAGACAATTTTTAACTTTTGGTTCGGTAACATCGAGATAAATTTTGTTTTGTTTTAAAAATAATCAAATCAAAATTTCGAATTGTTTCAAATTTTGAATTTCACTCTTACGAAATATTTGTAACGAATTTTATTTATATATTTGATTCCTTTATTATCAAAAGCGAACATATATATTATATAGGAATATATGATTAATTATTAAACGTTAATTAAATAAAGAATAAATTAAAAATTAATTTAAAGTAATTTTCTTAATGTTTAAATGAGCGATTAACATAATTTTATTTATTATTATAATATATATATAAATATATATATATATACATATGCAATATAGTATAAAATATGTTCGAGTTTCACAATTTATCCGTCCATTTAATTCTTATAATAATTAGCTCATAATATACTTATATACTTATATATGTATCAATTTTCGCTTTTGTACCCGATTCACGTCTTTCACACAATTTATTAATAAATATATTCATATATATATATATATAAATTAATGACTCAATAATAATTATAAATCTAAATTTCAAATATTTATCTTTCTCTTCTATCTTAAAATAATTATTTTTATTGATTTAATAATTATCCCATTATAAATATTTATTTTAAGAAATGAAAATTTATATATTGCATTATTATATACGTAATATATATAATTTATTTGTTACGTTATTGTATAATTATCTCGAAGGTTTAGAAAATCAATCAGTGTCTCAACAGCTTAAAAAATATTTTTTAAATTATAATTTATAAATGTCATTATTTTATTTCAAATAAAAAAATTCAAATTTCCCGCCCCCGACCCCCATCCCTCGTATCAATTAAAAAAAAAAAAAAAAAAAAAAAAAACGTAACTCTTATATATTTTTACCAAAATTACAAATAAGTAGAGTATTATTTTAAAAATCAGGAGTTCAAATATTTGACCTGTCATATTTTTTGTAATTCGTGAGTGATGGGAATTTGCTGTTAAGTTTTGAATAAGTTAATAAAAAAAATAACATGTTTAGTTATTTGTTTATTATATTTGCTCAATGCATTAAGCAAATGTATGTACGTAGATACGCATATTTATTGCAGAGCCATAAGATTTTCTTCTAATGCGTTACGTAAATGAGCGTGTCGCATTTGAGGGACAAAGATTGTGATTTTGTTGAATAAACTTTCACTACAACTAGATATATTACTCTGTAGGAGTACTGGTGCTGTTTATGACTGAGGTAGCATTTAAATACGATTTTATAAAACATACGTAACGAAAAATAGATACTCTTACGTGTAACAGACGCACCTGCCATGATTTATATATATTTATATTTATATAAATGAGCATTGAGACTCAATGGATACGATGTTTCATTGTATGACTAGAAAAGGCTACAAGTTATCTCAATTACTTTTTTTTTTAATGTCAAGTAAAATTTATATGGCAAAAAATGGGGCTGAAATGGAAATGTAGTTTTTGTGATTTGAAATAAGTAATAGTTGACTTCTGCAGAGAATAACCCGTGGTATGAAAACGGTTTTTGTTACTTGCAATGTCCTTTATAAGAAGGAACTTCAGAAAGTTCCACAAAATTAGTTAATTCCTGATCTGAAGCCTTTACACTGCGTAGAAAGTGCAGGTATGTTGTCATCTATTATTTGAGAACTTTATAACTTTGCTCCTGTAGGAGATAATTGCACATAACATATACGTTTTTTGTCCCTTATAGTGTCCTTTACGAGATAAAAATATAAAAAACCCTAAGAAATTATCTGAGTTCCGAAAAAATTCCTTCAAAGTCCTTTAAAGTTATAAATTTGCAAAATTATGGCCTGTGAAATTTTAGGCATTAATAGATTTACTTCTGTAAGGAATGACCCTATATAACATAAACGTTTTTTGTCCCTTATAGTGTCCTTTACGAGATAAAAATATAAAAAATCCTAAGAAATTATCTGAGTTCTGAAAAAATTCCTTCAAAGTCCTTTAAAGTTATAAATTTGCAAAATTATGGCCTGTGAAATTTTAGGCATTAATAGATTTACTTCTGTAAGAAATGACCCTATATAACATAAACGTTTTTTGTCCCTTATAGTGTCCTTTACAAGATAAAACTATAAAAAGTTTCAAAATAAATTCATACCCCATTATTTTAAAAATATTTAAATAATTTATTGATATTCACTTTTGCCATAATTTTACTCCATGGCTAAAAAAATTCAATTGAAATAAGATAATTAAAAAAAATCCGTGCTTTAATTACTTGAACGCATTATTTAAATGAAATTGAAAAATATCAGTACTGATTACTCCCATATTAATAAATAAATTATAATAAATAGAACGCAGTGAAAAGAGAAAAATACTGAAGATTGAAAGCACTGACGTGTTACTTTTTCTCCAGTATTGTATCAGATTGTATTGTATTGTGTTGTATATATATATCTATAATATTACAAAGATCGTAATATGAAACATCGACAGCCGATTTGCTTCGAATGTACTAGTGCACTACGAATCATTCGTGCTTGCGCGAATAAACGATTTTTACAATTGGACCGTAACATTTTACGTTTTAGTTTTCTCTGCCATCCTTTCAATTCCTTTCCTATTTCAGTCTCCCAAGCTATTTAGATTCCCTCCATTGCTTTCATGACAGTATATTTAAATCACAAGCACAATTATTTTCTTAAAATTTTATTCGAATAATTGTAGCAATAAAAAAAAATCAGCTTTTATTTTTTCCACCCCATTAAATTTGCAAATATTTTATAAATTTATTTTTTAATTAATTTCCATGCTTTGATTAAATCCTCACATAAATTTAATATCTATTTAATTGGCGGTACAATCGATCATAATTTATTACATCGCGTATTTTAAAATAATTATCATTTTTAATTAATATTTTATTATTTTTTAATTATTAAAAATTTACCATAAATAAAATAATTTATTTACTTGATGATATTTTTAAAATTAATTTTTTTATCGAGTCACGAGTAATTAGTATGTGTGTGTTAATTAAATAATGTGATTTTTTTAACGTTTATTTTTAGTCGTGAGTTAGTTTGTGGTAAAATAATTATAGAAAGAGCCTAATTTATATTTTGAGTATTTAATGGTCGGGTGATTTTTTTTTTATTTCGTGACGGTTCAATGATATTATTTATTACAGGAGTGTCTAGTCTATTTAATATAATATACTTTCGGTCTTGGGTTCCACGAAAAAAATATAAATTTTTTTTTTTACTGTAGACTAATAGGTGCCTCATTTATTTTTATTATTAATTATTTAATATTGCAAGGTGTGTCTTATTTTAAAATTTTTAAAATAATATTCTATGAATTGTTTATACACGCAGATAATTTTTGAGAAAAAATTACCCATGAAATTTGGTACCGTAAGGACACGAAATCAATAAGTTTGTAAATTAATGAAAAGATCTAAAAGTAAATTTTAAATTTGGTAGTGATTCCCGGGCAATCTCTATGTGACCAGGTTGCTCGTTTTCAAATAAATACGTAATTCAAAAAAGTTAATGATCTTATTTCTAAAACCCATATTAAAAAATTTAAAAATTCAAACATTAATATTTTCAAGCTTCAAAAAAAAAAAAAAAAAAAAAAAATTGTAATTACAAAATTTGAGCATTACAAAAAAAACTGATTCAATAAAAATTTTAAATAATTAGTTCCTTAAATAATGAGGACATATATGAAAAATATATGACGCTTCTAATTGAATGCATTTTTTATATATATATAAAAAAAAAGACAAATTTTTTTATTGTTGCCGCTTATTTAAAGAGTAAACATTAAACCTCTATCACTAATTTGAATAAAAAAATAAAATAAAAAATCCAATAATATCAACAGAGGATAAATTGAACTCTAGGTATGGGAAAACAGAAAATATTATCATTAGTGATTGCGGATAAAGACTATCAAAGCAACGAGACTATTGATCATATCCAACGCATGCGTCTTAATAAAAAAAAAATATATATATATATATATCAACAAATAAAATTTTATTTCATTTTATTTGAATGATTTCTCTAATAACTATAATACGATTGATCGAAAAATTTTAAAAAATTATACTTGCATAAAATTACCAGTCTAATAAACTCGAACTCGTTGAAAGTTATTGAGTAATTTTTTCCTGAGGATAAATAAAACGGTTGATGCGAAACGAAATTAAAAATTAAAACAAACTTTGTGAGTATTTTTTATTCAGATGCAATTATAATTTAAAATGAGATTAAAAATTTGAAATGAAATAATGAAATGATTTGTGTAATTTATAAAAGCGCTCGTGACTGTATAATAGTCGTTCACTGTCAGTGGCTGTTTATCACATTTGGTTACAAAAGAAGAGGGTTGTAATGAGAGTGTTCTATTCATCTGGACTGAGCAACTCTGTCATTTGTATAATAACACACATAAGTTCATGCCTTTATATCTATTCTTCGCTCTTTTAATTTTAATTTTTTTTTTTTTAATTATTATTATTATTCTTTTGATGATGTTGCAAAGTTAAGTGCCAGCCAGGCTTTCACGATATCATTGCTGAGAAGTAGTACGATATATTTATTATATATTATACTTATATTCATATTCCCAAAACAAGAAAGACTGTGTTACTCAGGAGAAACTAATAATGATAATATTTATGGCGAATTACTAGAAGATTTATGTTTTTTTTTTTTTTTTTTTTTTTTTTTTATGTTAATTGGTTTGGAAATTTCGAATGCAAGTCTACTTATTTATTGTTGTGATAATTAATTTTTAAGTCATTTAAATATTTAGACGAAAAACTGAAAGAAATGGGAGCATGACGTTTTTTTTTTTTTTTTTTTTTTAGTCGAAAATTGTTTTATTTGAATTTAAGGGGATCACTAGTGTGAAATTTTGAAAAATCAATTTTTTTTGCAGCTCGATAGCCTATAGCTTCTAAAATAACATACTACTTCTAGTGCATAATCGAATAGTTTTTTTGAGTTACAGCTGTAAGAGCAGCCGCTTATCGGTTCTCGAAAATACATTTTTTAAAATTGAATCTATGACTCGAAGACAAATCATCCGATCGATTTGATTCGAATTGCAGTTTCTTTTATATATGTTTCTACGTACAATGAACCTCCAGTTTTTCGATCGAATCAAAAATGTAATTTTTCCAGGCCAAAAATCATCAAACCGCGCGAAATTTGAAATTATTTTTAAAAATCCCGCCATTTTGTTAAATTTAAATTTTTTTCTCAGCCCGAGGGTTGTCGTACGGGAAATACCTTCTAGTTTAATAGACTTTTTGGTTTTTTTGATTTTCGGCACTATGAGGTCGCTGTCACTGCAGCAGTGGGGGGACTTTTTTTTTGAGCGTTGGAAGATTGTGAATAACTCGCTGAATTTTGAATTTTTTCGTCCAAAAATTTTATCTTGCATTGATTATATATCCACAAATATATCCTTAAAATATTGAAATATTCTATGCAGTAGTTTTCTTAAAAAAAATTACCAAAAATCATCTTTTTTTCAGGCGATCACACGATTTTGAAATAAAAAAAATTCTTTAATAATTTTTTTGGGATTTGTTAAATGAGGAAAAGAAAATTGGGTATTTTTTTATGGCTGCTTAATGTTATCAGCTCACTTGCTTTGATAAAAATTTGTCTTTGAAAAAAAAAAAGGACCTACGAAGTTTAAAAAAAATTAATTTTTAATAAGACGCTAATAAAAAAAGGTCGAGATAATTTGTAAGGGACATACAGAGTAAAAAAAGAATTAGCTCTTGCCAGATGTAAATATTGAAAGTGGGCAGTCATGCATTTCTGCGAGCTAATTAAAAAAATTTTTCTACTTAAAAATATTTTTAAAATCCCAACTTTCTTCTTGCAAAAATTATTTAAAAAAAAAAAATGTTTTGCTATGAAATATAAACAGCAATAAAAAATAATTTTTATTTTCCTACTAATAAAAAAATAAATAAAAAATTCCTTATACTTTCCCTACTTATCATTCCCACTGTAAACAACTTTTTTACGCGTATTTTTGAATAACTTAAGGCCTCTTTTAACCGGCGGTTAAAATTAAATAAATAAATTGCTTTCATAAATTAAAATTCACTACTCGTCACCTCAAATAATAATTGAAACAATTCGTACTGCTTTCTTAAAAAATTTTTTAAAATTACAAACCCCAATAGATGAACAAATAAATATATATTTTAAAATAATATTTAAATAAATATATGTTTTTATGTAATTTTGTGAATAGTTTGTGTAAACTATAGATTTTGTTCCAGACGTTTACATTTGATCCTATCATAACTCGAAAGTGGAATGTGTATATATACACATATATATATGTACTATTAAACCCTCAGACAGGTTTGAAGACACGAATGGAATTCTAAATTACATACACACTTTCCTAAATACATTTAATTACGTAAATTTAATTATTTTAAGTCTACTAAATAAACATTAATTCAAAAAACGATAATAATAATAATAATAATAATAATAATAATAATAATAATAATAATAATAATTGCAACGCACTAACATTTATTATTATTATTATTATTATTATTATTATTATTATTATTATTATTATTATTATTATTATTATTATTATTATTATTATTATTATTATTATTATTATTATTAATTAATTATTTATAATTACAAAAAAAAATTATTTTTTAAATGAAATATTTAAAACTTATTATTTTGAATTGATTAAGTAACTTATATATAGTTATAGATAAATACTCTTCCGCAAATTATATCCAAAGACTTGCAAAGAATGTCACACGTGACTTCCTATGTGCGTTATGTTACCGCATTATTTTTTTATTTTTACTCTTTACTTAACTTGTTTTTTTCTTTTCTTAAGTACTTGTATATATATATATATGTTTGCTTTTATTTATCTTTTTAAAACATGAAATTTTTTCTATATATACTTTTTTTTCATACTTTTTCTCGAGGCGAAATCGTGACTTGTGAGTGAGCGAGAGTCACGCACGAGATTGTAAATGTAATCTTAATGAATGGCCAGCAATCAGGAATTATCTTCAGGAGTATATGATACTACTATTTATATTATGATAGTATGCATTTAAGACTTGTATTAAATAAGATCATCAGACGTGTAAGACTAGGTTTTGAACATGAATAAGAAAGCTGTTAATGCAAAAATGAAGTTAAAGCTCTTTAGATTTTTTTAAGTGGTTGTTTGTTTGTCTGTGTCTTCAATATTTGTAGTTTGTATTATTCGAGATAACCTCATTTGTGTTTGCGTTCGTGTTGTAATGAAGAAATAGGTATTGTGATTAAGTTAGAAATAATTTACTGAGATGGAAGTGAAAGGCTACTAAGATAATGGATATTGCAGGATTTAGAAATATTGACGTTTATATTTATTTATTTTTTAATAATTGTTGATACTTGTGTAAACTGGGTTAAAGATAGAACAGTTCCACAATTTTTTTATTTTTAAGTATAACTTTTAATTCAAAATAACTTAAATTTCAAATCTGTTATTAAAATAATTTTTGTAAATTTCAAAACCCGATTTAAAATTTTTTGATTTACAAAAAAAAAAAAAAAAAAAAAAAAAAAAAAATAATAATAATAATAATAATAATAATAATAATAATAATAATAATAATAATAATAATAATAATAATAATAATAATAATAATAATAAATGATATTTAACATAAACGTCAATTAAAAATAAAATTATAAATTTTTTTTCTCTTTTATCCCTGACTAATGATATGACAGCTGAATTAAGTATATGATTGATTAATACACGTGTCTGTACCGATCTAACATAATAATAATCCTCTTGATTAAAAATCCTTTGAGACCTAGTAGATAAAAGACTAAACCGCTATAAACATGCTATACCCTCGACTAAGATTATCCTATTATATTGCTAACTGTCTTTAAATTTCTATACATTAAATCCTCTCACGGCTTTTCAAATCAACAAACATTCAACGTCTTTAATAAATTACCATTTATTTTCGCGCCAAGTGTCAAATAATGTAATTTAAAATGTTAATGATAAACTCTGGGCACTAAAAATAATTATAACTTTGTAACCTATTACTCGAAAGTTAACGCCTGGTCTTAATTTTTTTTATTAGTTTCCTTCCTTTTTACTTCCTTTCAGAAATAAGAGACTACAGCAAGGTCATTCGTGTCTGAAGATAGTCCGCGGATAATTGGAAAAGTGAGTGCAAACGGAAGCCGTTACGTGATCCGATTACTTATCAAAGAAATATCTTAAGTGTTAAAGTTCAAGTTTTTATATAATTAGTGTATTAGTCTTTTATAAAATCTGCGAGAGAAAAAATTAATAAATGGTTGAGGAAACTGCGACATCCATTTTAGAAAAATTTCATTTTCTAGCTCTATTTTACTTTCGAATTTCCCGCGGGTTGAAAGTTTTTTTCAAAAGTCCTGCGAATCCTCTTCTAGGATTTTTCTGAATTTTAAAAACTTTTATATTAAATTTTCTTGAAAATTTTCAATAAATAAAAATTCATTAAAATTTTAAATTTTAAAAATATATCTAGACTTTTTTTTGTCTTTTAATTGAATATAAAATGATTTGAGAATAAAAAATAATTACTGTGACAATTTTTTTAAGATACTAGTTAGCTGTCTAATAATTTTTGACTTTATTTTTAATATGATAAATTACAAAAAAAAAAACATTTGGAAAAATTGCATATATAGTTTTCTGAATTTTCTACAGGTGCATATTTTTTTTTTCTTTTTAATTGATTTGTTAAAATAAAAATCCAAAAATTGTTGATTTGTCTAGTTTTATGATACAGAATATAGCCGACGTCTAATAATTTTTGAATTTTTTTTTTTTAGCAGCAAATCCTAAAAAAAAATATTTGCAAAAATTGCACTTATAGTTTTTTTAATTTTCTTCATGTGCATTTTTTTATTTTTTATTTTTTTGTAATTCATTTGTAGAAAAAAAAATTCAAAAATTTTTAATTTTCTGTCAACTTCTGTATCATTCTAGTTTTCACTAGAATAGTAAATTAAAATTTTCAAAAACGAACATTAATTACTATTGACCACTTGATTACTTTTTATTTCCGTGACTTAATTAAAAAAAAAAAAATAAAAGTGCCGATTCTAGTAAATGAAAAAATTTAAATAATGAGTAAACAAAAAATTGTATGTGAAGATGTAAAAAAAAAAAAAATTCAAACAAAAGGAAATGAACAAGTAGATAAAGAATTCAATGAAGAGTCTCTGACATTTGGTCGTTAACGTTCTGCGTTTGTCGTCGTCGCGGTCTCTTTGACCCGCTTTCTCTTTTCCCACCCGATTTGTCTCTCTCTCTTTTCTTTAAAAAACGTCTTTTACTTACTCTCAACTAACTTGTGGACATAACATACCAGTGATAGTATTTTCTCAACCCAGCTAATTTTTACAACCGCAATTTATTTATTTAATTTATATATTTAAGTCTCAACAATTTAGTTTTATTTTTTTAAAATTTACCACCTGTTGTAAGAGACCGTCGTAATAAAAGAATAAGAGCTGCTTTAAATTTAAAGATTACTTTTTTTTCAGAGAATTAAATACTAATAATAATAATTATATTTATGAAAACCGAAGGAGATAAAGTTTAAGATGATAAAGATGATAATGATGAAGAGTAAAGAGTTAAAATGTTGACGCACGCGTGTAACGAGTCTTTGCCTCAAGGAATAAAAAATATATGTAGGTCATCCACTTGTCTCTTAACATCTTTTTATTTCATATATATATATATATATTTTATTTTATGTTCATCTTTTAGTCTTTTACTTTGTTGCAAAAATATTCATAAATATTTCTACCGGAAGTCTTGGCCTCAAGATTATTATTATTTTTTTTTTTTTTTTTAAATTGATCAGAGTATTGATATTTTTTGGGCAGTGATGCTGATGAGTAATTGTGTATGTAACATGCTATGATACATCGATTAAAGGTGAGATTTTTTTAAAGGCAAGTGTATAGAGGTCATTACTCTGCAGACATACCATGAGAATTGGGACAAATGATGACTACTTTCACTTTATTTTTATTTTTATTATTTTTTTTTTTCGTGGGTTTATGGAAAAAAAAGTTAATTAAATTACTTTTTTTATTGTTATTAACGACACTTTGTAAGGATTTACATATTTGTAGAGAATTGTTAATGTAAATTAAAAGTTTTGAACTTTTAAATTTGAATTATTGTGGGTATGAAAAAAATTTGGAACAGTCTTTTGAGAGATCTGTTTTTTAAATTTTTGAATATTTTTCTGATTGCCGCCAAAAGCGGGCAAAATTTATATTTATTTATAAAGATGCAATTTAAATTTCGAAAAATGAGGGTAAGAATTTTATGACAATTAAAACTCAGTTTCTTTTACTATGATTTTAAATTAGACATGAATATTTAAATAGCATTGTTTAATTAGAGCTCGAAGACTTTCTTAACTGTGATTTAAATTAAATGCAAAAAAAGCGACTTACAAAAAGTGAAAAGTAAAAATAAAAAAATCGTAATTTTTTAAGAAAATAAAAAACAATAAAATTAAATATTATCAAGCGGCATTGTTGGTATTAACTATTTCTCCAGATAACTGACTATAGCTAGTGAATGTCATAAATGACTACGAGCTCATAAATTACTGTGCATTGGTGCGCGAATCGTGATAGCCTTAAGGATATATATTTCGAAAGTAAGACTGTCTTACCTCGTCATTATAATTATTATTGTACACCGAAAATTGTTTAGTCAAACCGTTTAATCAATATGAAAATTAACGAAAGCCACGCTTTCCCCTTTTATGAAAATTTCCATTTGCTCACTCACCCTAAAATTGTCTTTTCTAATAAACTTTAATAGAATTAACCTTTTAGAATTTAATTCTTAAAAAAATAGATCAAATATTTTATTCAATTACAAAATATTTCGTAAAAAAAAAAAAAAAAAAAAAAAAAAAACGTTCGATCAAAAGAAAACGAGAATGACATTTTAATTTAATTTCATGTCTCGAGTTCATTGCTCGTGAATTACTATCACGTATCCGTGTACTATTGACCGTGTGCAAGGAAAATATATATATATATATATATATATATATATATATTTATATACTTATATATAGATATATATTATAAAAGTTTATAAGTTGCGTGTCATTATGAACAAACATTTCGTAACATTCTAAACCAAAACTGAATTTAAAAAAAAATTCTCATTATCACCTTTTCTACACCAAAAAAAAAAAACTATAATTATAGCGTAACAAATAACTAATGACAAAGCAATGAGCAATATATATGATTTCACATAGTAATTACGTTATTATAATTTCTAATCTTTCTAAGTCATAATTAAACAATTTAAATATCAGTTGTAACTGTAATTTTTTTTTTTTTTGACTGAACATAAAAAAAATTGAGTAATTATTTTTATACTAGAATAGAAAATTTTTTTATCAAACATTAATCACGAATGTACTGTATTAATGATTAATTAAAATTATTGAGTTATTTTTCGCTTAGTATAAAATATAGAAATATACTCGCAGTAAAAAGTACACAGAATAGAAAACAATCATTTTTTTTATCAAATACTACACTGAGAAAAATGAGACTGAATTCGGAGTAATTACGGATGTTGTGAAAATTCACTCCGTACTCGAGTTCTGGAGTTTCAGAAAAAATCACTCCGCATATGGAGTAAATAGGGAGTTTGTTTTTTCAGGATTTTATTTAAATCCGCATTTACTCCGGAATATTTTACAGTGTCGTCACTTGAATTAAAAACAATTGTTTATTAAAATTTAAAAGCATCTTTAGTAAATTTATGGAGTCTTAATTTAGAGTATGAATCTAGCAGGCATCAGAAAAATTTTAAATTATTAATAAATAGAGTAAATAATTAATAAAATAAAATTTAAAAAAATTTTCAAATTATTAAGCGCATTTTTCACAAATATTTTCTAAATTATTTATAATTTTAAATTTGTCTGATGTCTGCAACATTTACAAGCATTCTTCATTCCTATTAAAATCTACTTTTAAAAAAAATAATTTTATTTCCGGGTTTTTAAAATTTAAATCGCCGAAAAAAAATAAACAGGTCCATGACCTAAAGAATTTTCGTCTGACATATTTAACTTTCTACGTAAGTAAACTTAAAATTAACCAGTTGACCCAACAAAAGTTTATCCATTAATAATTTTAGTAAACCAGAACGAGTCATATCATTGATACAAAAAATAAAATAAAACGTACCTTAGAAGAAGGGTTCTGCAGAAAAGTCGCAATACCAGCGCGTACACGATTTTTAACTCCTCTGACAGTTCCCTTGGCACTACGTATGGCTTCTTTATCAAGTATTTTATACCCCGCGAAATATTCCTCCGTTTCACAGTCAAATCCGTCTTTTTTATTATCATCATTGGCATCTGGCTCAAGTTCATTAATATGAAATTTGTAGTACCTGTCGTCGTCATAAACGTATTTTATTTCCTGAGCATTGCTGGCATTACCATTTGCGTTAGCATTAGTATTATCATTGTAATTATTACTATTATTAATATTATTTCCATAATCACTTATCCCAAGTTGTTCTTGTTCTCGTTTACGTTCTTCGTACGTGCACTCTTTAACCACCGGCGTCATTGCAGTAACAGCCGCTGGAGTAGTAGTTTTGCAAGTGACAGAACTTGAAGTAAGAGGTTGTCCGTTAACCAACGGGTTCGGGTTAATACGTGTCGCTGAAGATGTCTTAGACAAGGAAGTACCTGACGAAATATTTTTTATTTTAAAACCCCCATTATCTCTATTATTATTCTCATTATCATTAACTAAATTGAGCTCTTGGAACTTTGATTTTATCTCCTTATCTCCAACTATTTCCTCGACTTGTTCTTCTTCTACTCGCCCAACTTCCACTTCTTCCTCTTCCTCTTCTTCTTGGGTTTTTATTTCGACTCGGCGATTAAGAGAATCACAACTAACATTACTCTCATTATCATCGCTATCTATTTCGGCACCGCTACTTGTTAAACTACCAGTGCGAGTGTGCTGTCCATTACCACCAATTACACAACTCCCATCTTCATAATTAATACCGTCATCGTTATCATCATCAGCAGCAGCAGCAGCAGCAGCAGACAGAGACAAAGACTGTCCCAGTAAAGTAGTACTTGAACTTTTTTTTTTTGGCAACGGTGGAGGTGTACCATCCAAATCACTGCAAGTGCCACTGTCCAGTGTATCACTGGGTGAACATTGTCCACTTGACATCATAACATTGTTCCTACTCTGATAAGCCCCGTAATAAAAGCAAGTACTCTGTTCAGGAATTCGCTGTAACATTTCTTCAGTATCGTTGACACAAATTCGTACACAGGTATCAGTATTACTATCGTTATTAACAGTATTTATATTATAATTATTATCATTACTGTAATTATTATTGCAATTGATAAAACACTCGACTTTGTTTACCGTTGAGTCGATATCCGGTGTCAAGTGTACACTCGATATTACTTTACTGCTGCTATCTAACACTGGATTTATTTTAATCTTAACAACATGAGATGTAGATTGATAATTACGATCACATTCACTTGATTTAGACAACACATTTGAATCTGCTGCAGTTGCTGATGATCCGACAACTGAAGATGAGGATCTTGATGGAGATGTGACTTTTAGAGCTGGATTATCTGCTACGTATACCGTTGCTCCGGCCTCCGAGGGAAGCTGAGAAGGGGCAACGGCCACTGACACACTATTTCTGTCTCCATTTTTACTATTATTATTATTATTAGTTAAATTATTAGATAATGTTGTGACAGTCATTGTTACTTTATCCATTAGATAATTTATTCAAACTAATTGCTAAGTCGAGTTATCAAATAAATAACCATTGTAACAGTGATGATATTAGTGCATATGTTTATTTGGAACAATAAATATGTAGATAAAAATAAATTAGACACCTGTTGTAATTTTAAAAACCTCGAGCACAACACAAATGCACTTGGTACGAATGCTGGCAAAAGGAGTGGAGTTGGATAACGTGTGTGTGGTTTTAAAAGAACGACGAGAACGTTTACTGTGTACTGTTTGGAGCGACGTTAACTGTACTGAAGTACCGTGGCTGCGGTCCCGCGGACAGCCTTTTGCGGCCTTACTTGGTGGGGATATATATATATATATATATATTATATATATATGGGAGGGGGAAAATGGGTCTTATAACGTGCCGTAGGCATTCTCTGTGCTACTGGCATGCCATCACCATCACAAATGCAAGATTCTTCTGAACATACACAAGTGAGCTCACGGCAGACACTAAACTTGTTTTAGTTTTATTTATATTAATGCGATGTTTATTTAAATATCGATGGATTGTGATAGCGTCCTCTAGTGGGAGATATTTATTTAAATACTCATGGACGCTTGATATTTATTCTTTGATGCTGATAGTGAATGGTACGGGAGACGGGGCCTTAACGTAGGCACCTGCCCAAAAATTTCGTGCCTCGAGGTCGTCTACATATTTTAGTACTAACATTTATATATATGTATATGTGTATGTATAGAGTTGTTGAGAAATTCTTTGATTCATGCTGACGCGTTATGCTCTGGTGAATTAACGCGGAAGTTTTGTGAGCAGGTCAGAGTCTTGAAAAATTTATTTTTTATATATTTTTTATTTATTTAATTATAATAATAATTAATAATTTTTTTTTTTTTTTTTTTTTTTTTCGTTAAATTAGAGAGGTGCAGATCGGACGAAACAGGTTCCATTGCACCTTTCCAGTATCTCATCGCTTTCTGGTTATGCCGGTTTATTTTTTTTTTTTTTTTATTTATTTATGCTGAAGGAGAACTCAATGATATTACGGCAAAGTTTAATTTTTCCAAGTATTTAAATGTTTTTTTTTTTTTTTTTCATATTCTAATGTGATGTAGTGAACTTGTGTAATTTACATAATCATTTTTGATGACAGTGGGAGTGATAATAAAAAGTAGCATTGTAGTTTGTACCGTTAAGTGTTGATTTTTTTTTTTTGGTAGAACACAAATATTTGTATACATTTATTTTATTTTATTATACATATATAATTTTTTTTATACTTAGACGTTATTGCTATGGAAAGTTATCTTTATGTTTTATGTTTAGTTTTTTTTGGAGTTGGATTTTTAGGATGATAGTTCACGCTCACGGGATAAAAACCATACGTTCATTGGCTCTGACTTGCCTTTCATTGATACTGGTCCACGATATTCGAGTAAAAATTGTGGATCCTGATTTTCTGGCATACATAAATACCTAAAAAAATAAAATATATTATTATGGCTTTGGTTTACTGGTTAAAAATACTAAATGTAATTTTATATTTAAAATTTTTATGCACTAAGAAAAACTACTGATTTTAAACACTGCCATTTTTTATATTTAAAAAGTCTTGATAGTTATTTAAAAGTTACTTTAATTATATTTATTATGCCAGCAATATTTTTAAATTTGTAAAATATCAAAATTAATACATGACAGTAAAGTTAGCAGATATTTTAAATTTAAATAAGTTTTTTTAACACATAAATAAAAAAAAAAAACATTCTGAAAAAATGCACATGTAGAAAATTTGATAAACTATAAGTGCAATTTTTCAAAATATTTTTTATAGTATTTATTTTTTTGTTAAAAAAAATTCAAATGTTGTTAAATGTCTGCTAACTTATTGTCATAATTAATAGTGTCTAAAATCAGTACTTTTGTAATTAATAAAAAAATAAAACAAAATAAACAGAACCTACTTCCGTCTTGACTTTATATTTTATAAAAATATATTTTTTTTCTTTTTTCAAATTAAAAAAAAAATTTCTTGATAATTCGTACCACTTTTTTAGGAACAAATGACTTAAAATTATTGCAAATATAAAAATATTAGCTTGCACTTAAAATTAATAAAAAAAAAATATTTAAAAAAATTACACCTAGAGTTTTTTGAATTTTCTACATGTGCATATTTTTTTTTTTTTTTTTCTAATTAATTTATTGAAAAAAAATACAAAAATTTGCGATCTTGTTAGTAGACAATTAAAAATTTTTTGATTTTTTTTTTAACAATTAAATTTGAAAAAAAAAAAAAAAAAAAAAAAATATGCACATGTAGAAAATTAAAAAAACTAAAGGTGCAATTTTTTAAAATATTTTTTTTTTCATAATTTATCATTTTTAAAAAAATTAAAAAATTATTAGACGTCGGCTAATTGCAGTATGATCAACTTTAGCCCGCTGGTAATTAAAAAAAACGAATAATGTCTTAATTATCAATACAATGCACAAAATTGGAAATTATTTAACTAAAAATAAACTTTAAAAAACATTTATTTCAGCAAATAATCGTAACTCAATTTAGTTATCAACAAAATAATTGCAGGTACAGTCTTTTGTTTGATAATTAAAAAAGTAAAAATATATAACGAAATTTAAAACTCGCTAATACCTAACAAAAGGAAACCCTTTGTATGCGTACTGTAGTCCCTAATTATATTAAAGCCCTCGACGTCAGCCGTTAGCGCGGTTGTTTACTTTTATTTTTACCATTAACTCAGTGAACAATCGACAGTCGACTATTTTTTACTCAAACTTTGTTTCGTAAATTTTAATTAAAATAAAATAAGCAAAAAATAATAATAATAATATTTTAAATGGAAGTAGTTATTGATTGTTACTTTGACAAATTGTTCGAGAACATGCAACGTGATTATTTGGTATCGCGTCATAAGAGAAGACAATTAGTTAAATATTTTTCTGACGTAATAAATAGTTCAGCTGAAGGTAAAAAAAAAAATATATATATATAATAAATCAATATTTTAAAAGTATGATTTATTTATTTATTAATTTTTTTTTTTATAAATTTTGTTTTATCAGCTGAAAATCTTGATACAAGTGACGTATGTGAACGGATTGTAATGTCAGCATTACGTTACCACAACATCACAATGTCAGAGAACGGTTCCGTATGCCTGTTGGGTAAATTCCACAACGTGTTATATGTAGCAGCTAAATTATGCTACGATTGGAATTTAAATAATAATAAAATAGTAACGCGTTTGTTAAATGACATTTATTACTGTGAAAAAACATTTGAACGTATATTTGTCGGCGCAATATTCGGAATACGCGTTACACATTTTTTGTCCGGGTGGAAAAGCGATTTTGAAGACCGTGAAGAAAATATACGGGCTCTTATATATTTTTTAGATCATGCAGTAACCGGAAAATTGGAGTATACGTCAGCATCGTCGTTAACGAAAAGACGATTTATTGACATCCCCATGGAGTCTTACGGACAAGTATTGCCGCTGAGAGTCGCAATACAAAATGGCGCGCCGGACATTTTGTTGATCATGCTGCGCTACGGCGCATCAACGGACTCCGACAAATTGGCGCCATCTCCGTTGGAAATTTTGCTTACGAAATTAAATGAGTATGATGTTGACAAAGATAGTAGCAATAATAAAAAGATACCGGATAATTTGATTATTTGTTTGAGGTTTATTTTACGCACGATTCCTATGGCCAGTGTTAAGACTCCAGGACATATTGCTAACTCTTGTGGTGTTACGCATGTTAGCTTGTATGAACAGTATCCGAATTTGGTTGAACGTAATTTGGTACCGCCTGAGAGAAGTGGATTAATACCACCGGAGTTGAGGCATCTTTGCAGATGCTCAATACGTCAGAGGTTGTTTGAAAATTGGGCTCTGCCACATGGCATTAAAACTTTACACATCCCCAGGGGCTTGCAAAATTATCTTGACTTGATGGCGGATTGAATTTTTTCTGCTCAATAATTATGCTTTCGATAGTGAGAATTTTTTATAAAAAATCGTTTGAAATTTTGACGAGGGATAAATTTTAAAATTTGATTTTGGTCGAGGTGTCAAAGCGAAATTAGGCGCGATTGTGATAATTTACAAGACTAACTTTTGTTAAAATTATTGTAGATAAAAAATTGTGGGGTCAAATTTTTAATTTATTTTTTAAAAATTCCGGGAATTTTTGAAAAGTTACGATTAAATAATAAGGATAAAAATTTTTTCTAAGATACAGAGCAAAATAAAATATCAGTTCCAAAATTTTTTTAATTTTCTGACCATTTTTAAAAAATAAAATTTGTATTTTTTTAAAAACAAAAAAAATTTTCGCTTTTCTACGAACTCACGAGTCTAAGAAATCAAAATACAAAAAAATCAAAGAACTAATGTGAAGTAACTGTAAAAAAATTTCAAAAATGAACATTAGAATAATAATTTAACTTTTTCCTAGAAAAAAAAAAAAACAACTTTGTAAACTAATGCACCAATAAAAATAATTCACAAATGTATTTTTTAAATATTAAATATTTTTTTACTCTAAAAAAATAAATAATATTAAAAAAAAGAAAATACTTTTAATGTCTATGTACTTTCCATTTAAAATTATAATAGACTCCGGTCTTAATGTCCGTTGATGTAATATACAAAATACCGTAACAGTAATTACTCATTTGATTACTTAGTAATTTTTTACAATAAATCTCTATAGTTATTTTTCCTTTCACCCCATCGCTCAATATTATCTCACATACTGAGTAAATAAATAATTTATTAAATATATTACTTGTCAGAATAGTGTAATATATGTATATATGTATTTATATTTGTATATAGTATGTATAAATAGAATATTTAGATTAATATGATATAAATATTTACCTGTATGCGTCTTCAGAGACATTTATTTTTCCTGGTTCGCCGGTTGTTTCCGTTCTACTTGTAAGATTGACGGTATTACCAAACAGGCAGTAACGTGGCATACGGTGTCCGATCACTCCCGTAACAACTTCACCGCTGTGGATACCAATAGTGATTTTCTGCGAATTAATCATCTCGTTACGGTACATACTCTATCTCTACTCTACTCTACTCTACTCTACTCTACAACTGTGGTAATGTCTTTTTAAAAAACGATCTATAATAAATTGTTAATGTGTGCTTTCTCCATAGACGTCATCGTAACCGAGCATACAAATAAATTTTAAAAATATGTCGTGGTATAAATGGACAAATCACATTAATGTGTGATAAGATGATTTATTTAAAACCCGGTAATGTATGTATGTATGTATAAGTGAAGTGAGATTTAATATAATAAGTTTAAAAAAACGTACCACTGGCTCTCCGTCTATTTGGACCTCGTCCGCGGCTAAATCCATCATATCCAAGGCGAGCCGAGCTATGCAACGAGCGTGGCTGCGACATGGCTCTGGTAACCCGCTGACCGCCATGTATTTGTCACCAACAGTTTCTACCTATATATCATATATGTTTTAAGTAACGTTTTTTTTTTTTTTTTTTGTAAAATCAGAAAAATTTTTTTTGGAGTTTTCAATTAAATTGCGGCTGTTTTTTTTTTTTAATAAAAAAAATTAATTTGTGTGATTGATTTTTTTAATTACATTTGAATGGTTATAAAAATTTATTAATATTGTGGTTGTTTTTATTTTGATTTAAAAAAAAAATATTTGAAAAAATTGCACCTGTGGTTATTTAAATTTTCTACATGCGCCACTTGTTAGTTTTCATTTTTTTGTAATTGATTTGTTGAAAAAAAAATCCGAAGATTTTGAATTGCCTAAGAACTTTAGGATCATAATTTCGAAGTGATTAAAATTTTTTTAAAATCCGCATTGACTCCGACTTGTAATTTAAATATTGAAATAAATTCCAGTTTAGAGTGAATTTTACTCCAAGTAAAATTCACTCTGCATTCACTCCGAATTTACTCGGCATTCACTCCGTAAATATTTTACAATGATAAATTTTGATGAGTAATTGAATTATTATCACCTTATAAACGTTAGGATTTTTTTTTGGATCAGTCAGAACGTCAAAATGAATATATAGTTGGTTGAGCATATTAACAATCTTCATAGCACCACTTGAGTCCGTGTGGGCGGCACAGTAAGCGCCAAAACCAACGATACCGGAGAATAATAACGTGACACAGTCGTACCGTCGAGCTGGCACTGGTCTTGAGTGCCGCAATTCATTTGCCACAGATATCGGTAGCACTGAGTACAGCAAACTGTTGAAACCATTTTACTATTAGCCCATACTTCAATAAATAACTTAAATCATTTAAAATTTTTTTTATCCATTTAAATATAAATTTTACTTAGATTTTTTTTAAGTTATCATAATTTTTACTGGTGAGTTTAAATACAATGTGTTAATTTATATATTCAAAATGATAAAAATTTGAATTACTATTACTGGTTTATTTAATAAATCATAAATTAATTTTACCTGTCAGTTTTCTGCTTCTCACCATCAAGCTCACGGTACGTCTGCTGTAACTTGTCAGTCAGAAGCTCGAGATTTCTCGTTAGCTTATAATCCGCTTCGAATTGTTCCGACATCAAAACTAAGTCTCTCGTTGCATCGTGAAGTGGAACGTCACTCAAGTATAGGCCGCGTCTATTTAAATATTTTTTAAATTAATTTAAATATCAAGTTATAATCTGATAATTGCATTATAAAATTTTTTTAAGTGCGAGTAAGTAAAGAGTTTTTCAAAATTTCGGATATTTTGTGGAAAGTGAAATGATCTTAAAAAAAAATTCTATAGCTTTTTATAATAAGTCCGATAGTTTTGGAAAAGTAAAAAAATACTAAAATTTACTATAAATTAAACTTTGATTCAAAATAACTTTTGAAAAATTAAAGTCATCAAAAAATACTAAGAGATCTTTTTTGTAAAACGTTAAATTTTCTACAAAAATATAAATTGATTTTTCTGATCTACTGATTCGCTGGATTAAATTCAAAACTTTAAAAAAAAATTTTCCATGTTAAATAAGAAATCGAAAATTGCAGCGGTTGTAAATGTCAAGAGCTCGAACTTTAACAGCTTTTTTTTAGGTCCAATGAGACCTAGGAGTAAATGATTTTCTTTCAGCTGTGATTTCGGAGTGTTCTAGATTTCATTTAAATCTATATTAAACCCGACCCGGAGCTCAACTATTAAATCAAACTCCCTTTCGAAATGAATTTAACTCCGAGGAAATAAAAAAATTCCGTACTTACACCGCGTTTACTCCAGCAATTTTTTAGAGTTCATATATATTTATATATAGATAAATCGAAACAATGTATAGTATGAAATTTAAACGTGTAGCACTTAACCCTCATTGAGTAACAAATAATATCAGTTGCAACAGGCACTATAATGGAGCTTGATGCATTTAGCCACTTAATTTGTTTACCAGCGTTCTATATTCACCTCTACCACTACCACTAGCACTATAACTACCAATAAGAGCTACCAGATCTACTAGCAACATTGATAGTAGTGGTGATGCCTATTACTGGCTTATTTTACCTCTATAAAGCTATTCAGGTTTACCGGTGGGCACTTTACGTAAATTAAACTAACCGAGAAATTATTGTTAACGCTACTGATTTAATAAAATGTTCTCCGAATCTACATGTCTATATACTTTATTTTAAAATATTTAAATACTCTGCGTATTTTATAAATACCATTTTTTAAGTATCGTATAATATTCAAGAGAAAATAATAAAAAATATAAAGAATATGAATTATTTAAATTTATTTTAATAATTTTTGCTTTCATAAAATTTTTTATACAAAGAAACGACGATGAGAAAACTTTCTCCTCATATAATAATAATGGATGAGGGATTGCTGTGGTTCGTAAAATCATTTGCATGACAAGAAAAGTACCGGTGGTGAAGTTAGTTAGTAAACTACTTTTTTAAACTAATTAACCAATAAATAAATTTACTTTTTTTTTTTAACTTCAAATAATAATTCAGTGCTTTCAATTTTTTTTTTTTTTTTTATAATAGATAATTTACCTTGTTAGATCATCGAGATTCATGACACTGGGGTAGCATAGAAATATAACTAAATCTGATTCTGGTATATACAGCATTTGCCCCTGAAATATAAATTTTTAGTAATTTGATGACTTTTCTTTTTTTTTTACGGGAGGAAAAGAGTCTGAGATACAAAAAAAAAGGATATTTTTGTTATTTTTTTTTTCAGTGTAGCTTTTTTATTAAAATTCTTAAAATTTGTGACATTGTTAAGCATCATTTCAAGAATATTCTCCTAAATTTTCATAAAAAAATATTGAAAAATAAGCCAGTGGTAGTGGGGAGAGACGAGCCATAAAAAAAAGTCTCCATGCAGGCAGGATAACTCCTGACTGCTTCATTTGAAATCAAAAAACCAAAAAGATTTCTTTAGTACATAAGTTTGATGGATTTGAACGAAGAAATGAACAAAATATTCAGTTTTGAATTTTTGGTAAAGGCAATCAAAAAATTCTGATTTTTACCAAAAATTGCTCTTTTTGTTTGATTAAAAAATAAGTAATCATTGAAAAAAAAAAAATTCTTCGTCCAAATACAAGATAAACTTATGTACTAAAGAAATCTTTTTGGTTTTTTGATTTCAAATGAAGCAGTCATGAGTTATCCTGACTGCAGCATAGAGACTTTTTTTTGACTCGTCTCTCCCCACTACCACTGGCTTGTTTTTCAATATTTTTTTATGAAAATTTAGTAGAATATTCTTGAAATGATGCTTAACAATACTACAAATTTTAAGAATTTTACTAAAGCAGGTACTCTAAAAAAAAATCACAAAAATATGCTCTTCTTTTTGTATCTGACCCCTGCCCCCCTAAATAGATACTTGTTGTTGTTACCTTGAGACGTAAATTTGAAAATTCTTCGGACGCCTCAACTTGCATTACACCTTTTTTAGTTTTTAGTACATAGACAGTATTGATGTGTGACAATATATTTTCAAATGTTATATCTAAGTGTGGTCGTACCTGCAAAAAAAGTTTTATTTTATTTTTTTTTTTACTATTTATAATCCTAGTTGCTGAGTAATTATTTCATATAAATATAAATTTGTCGTTAAAAAATATTCATACAAATCTAAGCTGACCCTTACAATTTTTTTTTTTTTTTGTAATAAATTTCTGATTGATTCTTTATATTAAGGACGGAAAAAAAATTATATCAAATTTTCATTGAAAATAATCAGGAGATTGCAGATCTATTGATGTCAAAGATCTACAATAAAAAAAAAAGATCTACGATCTTCAGACCTCAGATTAAAATTTTTTATCACAAAATAATAAAAAAAATTTTAATTCCGTGTATACTGTAAAGTTTTTTAAAACAATACTCGAATCGATATTTTACTAGTGCTAGAATTATGAAAAGAATCCATGAAACAGGTCAACAAGCACCGCCCTCTTGTTTTTCACCCTGATCTTATCACACAGTTGCACTATCAATAATTGAAAACTTTTTAATAAAAAAAATTAACTAATTAGTTTTTGTTATACAAGCAAAGTTTTTTCTTTTTTTCTTTTGGTCTTTTACTTATTTTTTATAAGATGACGGTAGTACTGGTAGTAGATTTGAAATAATAAATTTTTTTTATCGAATTTACCGTTAGAAGTATGTCATTGAGTTTACAATTGCCACTTGTAACTTGGGGTATGACTCGTGTGATTGTGCATCCAGTTTGCACAATTGTCAGGTCACGATTGAACATCAAGTGAAATGGAAAAACGCGACAAAATGTCATTGGACTCACTTTAGGTTCTATAATCATTAAAATTTATAATTATTATCATCATCATTATTATTTAAATAATAATAAAATAAAACTTACCAACAGAAAGGGTTTCAAGTTCAGCAATCATGGGTTTGGTCGCAACACCAGGCGCTGATGTATCAGTGATAAGAAATTGTACATGATCACATTCTTCTTTAGATTTTAAAATTTTCATATCAACATCTGTTCCGTGAAGTCTTTTGGCAACTGTCTGCACAAATATTTAAGATTAAGATAAAAGAGAAAAAGAAAAAAAAATTTATACAATCAATATTGATAGTGATTTTAATTTTAAAAATTTAAAGAGAACATACTTTTACTATTCCAATAACAATATACTCAAGTCCTGGTCGGTCTGAGTAGTAGTGTAGTACCAGAGCACCATCCTCGGGTCTTTCTGTGCATCGAAATGACGGCGCTCTCATTCCTGGGTAAAGTGTACCCAAGTGATCATGTAAAGCATCTAAATTCTGTAAGATATTTTTATTCATGAAAAGTAAGGATATAAAAATAATTTGAATTAATTTTTTTTGGAGCTTATGAATTTCAAATTTTAAAATTGGGGCAGATGTTTGAAAATTATTTTTTTATTTTTTTTAAGATTGCTGAGAGCTAATTTTTTTTAATCAACAAAAAAAAAAAAAGATGAAAATTTAATCTGTGGTATGGTGGTTTTACTTAAATATATTGAGTGATATATCAAGGCTAGTCAATGAATTCAAAAAGTTTATCCTTAAACTTTTTTACCCCAAGGACACAATGTGATATTTCATCGCTAATGTGATTGCGGCGTCTCCAAAGACTCGACGGGAAAAATAAAAAGAATTTTCTTACATGATGCATGATATGTTTGTTGTAATTAGACATAATTAATGTTAAAAAAAAATAGTAAATTGCTAGAAAATTTTTAATGATTACAAAAATTATGTTTCTCTTTGTCATTATATTGAAAAATATTTTTCTCGTTATCTGGCAATCAGATTAAATATCGAGTAAAATAAAAAAAAATTTTAAATTTGAATTTGCCGCGAGTTCAAATTTTTTTTATAAACCTGCGGGCCAATTTTTTGATGAATAATTTTCAAAATTTATATATAGTCTTAATTTTTTTTATTTGATAAAAAAAAAGAAACTTACTTGTAAAAAATCTCGTGGTGTAGCTCCAAGTACTTCAAGAATTTTATCATACCCAGAATCTTGACAAAATTCAAAAAACATTCGACCAAATAATTCAAGTATTTCATTGGCTGGTATTTCTAAGTATGAAAAAAAAAATTAAATTAAGTCAAATCAATGCGTTAATTAATTTAATGAACAGATCAACTAATTGACTGATTAAAAATAATCAAATAGTTATACATACTCAAACGATTAACAGCCGCCGAAATAATATTATACGTTATTTCATCGTCATAAATTTGTCTCACAAGAAACTGTCCTTCCATATTGACGGCAGCATCTTTTCTGAATAAAAATAAAATGTAATTCAATAGAAGTTTAATAAAAAAAAAATATATAAAAAATAAATATAAGGGATGAATTGATATATTTTTAGAATTCAAAGTATTATCATTATTTACCGTCGGCAATATGAAAACATATCAATAGTTTTATTTACATTCTATTTGGCCAGGTATGAAAACAATAAATATATCGAGTCTCGCGAGAGTGATAAAAAATTATGCTCACCTAGAATATTTTAGCGTTAAATCAACCGGGGAATAAAACTTGAGGATAAAAAAATACTAAAGTATGAAATGGAAAATCAACGAATGTCGAGTGGTTTAAAAAAAAAATTAATGCAAGTGAGGTTTTTTTGTTGCAGTATGTATAAATTACAGTGTTTAGTAAAAGAGAATTTTTAGTGCTTCGGTACTCGCACGGGATTTATAAAATTGCGGATAGGAAACGGAATTTTTTAGTCTCCCTAATGGGACATTTATAAGATGGCTTGGCTTTAATTTAAAATAAAAAATTTATAGCTGTGAAATTTAAATTATTTTTCAAAATTTTCCATAAAAATAAAATTATTTATTTTTTTTTTTTTTTCAGACCGAAATTATAATTGTTATGGAATTTTTTTTTACTTGGTTTCAAAATTGGGCGGTTGAATTATTTGTGTGGAATATAAATTAAAATATAAAATATATGACATATAAATTAAAATTATACTTTTATACCCAATTTCAATAGTTGTAATTAAAAAATAAATTGATTGTATTTCTAATTGATTAAACTATAATTTCGTGTCGAAAAGTTAGTGATTTTAATTAACGATTGTTAAATTAAATTCCAAAGTCCTTTGAATTTTTTTTTAAATTTAATTTATATTTTAATTAAAAATAATTGTGCCAGTGTTTAAAATCCTAAAGCGATTGAACTTTTAATAACAAAAGATTAGTTTTTTTTTTTATTCAAACTTTTGATGAAAAAAAAAATCAATATATTTGTTTCTACAACTTTTTTTTTATTCTCAATCAAAGACTCATCAATACGTGCATGTACTTGACTGCACAGTATTCCGATCAATCATCTTATTTTTATTTATATTTCCGATCCTCACTGAAATTTGCACTTTCTACTAAACACACAAGCAAATAGACTAATTTATTTATACAAAACCCAAAATAAATATATAAACAAAATAAAAACAAAAGTAAATAAAACTTTTAACGTAAATTAAATTTGATGTTAAAAAAAAAAAAAAAAAAAAAAAAAAATAGTAACGAGTAATAAAAAAAAAATTGATTATCAAGATTAAAAGTAAAATCAATCACTGTCACAGTTATTGAACCTATAATAAAATACAAAAAATCTAATGGATGAAAAGTAAAAGAAAAATTTTAGATATTATTCTATTTCATATATATTTATATATATATGCGTACAAAAACCAGCAATAAATGGATTTGTTTATCCGTAGGGAATTTTTTTTTTGAAATAAAAATTGAAGTTAAATTTTAACCGCGAACCGAATGCCAATTTATGATATTTTACTATTTTTTGAATTTGTTACAATTAGTGATTTCTTACATAATTAATTTTTGAAAATAGAGTAAAATTTTTCTAAAGTTCAAAAAATTTTTCGTATTGAAAATTTGAATTTTTCTAAACTTGAGTTCCAAATTTCGTTCTCCAATTTGCTACAATTATATACACAAAATATTAATTATTAATTTAAATAAAGAGAATTTTTTTTTTAGAAATTAAAAAAAATATCAAAACCTAACTCGCGCGAATTTCAAAAATTGAGAAAAATTGTTAACCAGGAATTTTTTTTTCACTTTCATTTATTTCATACCCAGTGCTCAAAAGAAAAATTGCCGCTTTTTTGGATGACATATATATTCAAATTTAAAAAATATCAAAGTATGTTCTCCAGTATATTTTTTTTGTAGGGGTCTATTTGAGCACGTGGTCACTGCCGCGACTTGCAACTGTTCAAACCCATAGTGTAAAACTTTTTGAATAATTAAAAAAAAATTATCTAATTAATTATAAATAAGATAAATTTAAAAAAAAAAAAATAAATAAATAAATATTGAACTTACTTGATAGCTTCCCATGTTTCATTGTCAAATGTCTTAACAACAAGAAGTTCGAGTGCGTAATTCACAAAACCGTACTGCGGATAAAAATTTTTTTAAATCAATAAATAAATAAACAAATAAATAATTGTGTTAATAAAAAAAAAAAGAAAATAAAAAAAAAACAAGATGATTTAGGTGTTAAACATACCATGATTTATTATTAAATGAAACGTTCGCTGATTGCGAATTAATGAGTTACAAGTAATTAATAATTTATGTTATTATTGTTATCATTGTTGACTGATTATAAGAGTGTGTGTTTACTTGAAGCACACGAGACGCGAACTGCAAGTTAGTCCGCGTTTCACGATAAGTATCGATTTTTAACTGGAGCTAACTGCGCCACCTAGATACACACACTAAGGGTAGTTGTGGATACAGGGTGTTCTCGTATAATACAACCCCCGCATTTACTTGCAATCCGCTTTTCCCAACACATCAAACTCGAAACTTCACTTATGGAATAAAATTCAAATTCATTTTAACTAAAAACTTTAAATTTATAATGTTTCGATAAATATTTATTTATTTACTCTCGTTTAATATATATTTATTTATAGTATATTATTTATTAACAAAATAATTATTTTAAAATAAATAAATATATAAATCGGCTAGTAGAAGAGGTAATTGTGCGTACCGACATATGAGGGATTTATTTAATTTTTTTTTTTTTTTTAATCTTCTATGATTTTTTTTTAATAATGAAATTTAATAAAAATGAATAATGGATGATGGAGATAGAGGATTTTAAAATGTTGAAGGAAATAATGTTTATAAAAATGAAAAATAAATTTAAAAAAAGTTAATGGTATTGATTATATATTTTAATATATTTATTTTTTTAATTGGTATTGTTATTAAGCGGCTTTGAGGATTGAGTAAACTTTATTTCTTAGTTAATAATTTATAATATTTAAAGGAGAGCTCGTAAAGTTGGCCAGCTTTGGTAATCCATTATTTAAAAGTGACCTCATTTTAAGTTTACCTCGGGAAATGAAGGCATAGAAAGATTGACGAAAAAATAAAAGAAGAAAATTACTACGCATTCTCTTTTTCATATGTCTACATATATATTTGTAGGGTCGAATGAATAAGTTTCTGAATAAGAAGATTCATGTCACTAGAAATGAATTCTAGCTTTTAACTTTTTTTATGTTTAGTCTCAAGTTTTTTCCCTTTAGTTTAGTGTCAATTGAAATAATAAAAAAAAGTTTAATAATTTAAAAAAATTTTTTTTTTTTACAGGTTTTTAAAAAATTGTTTCTTACAAACTCTCGCTGAGTAATCACTCTAAAAATTCGCTTATCCGAGTGTACCTCGTGTTGTATCGTTACGTAAATTTTTCGCTTAGTCATCAGTTCATATAAAATTTTCTAAAGTGTAAATAAATCCAATTTTCGTTTTTATTTTTAAAATCTGTTTTTTATTTTTTAATAATTTTATTTTTTTTTTTTAAGTAGTGACAGTGCCAAATATTGACCGGGCTCTAATTAATCATAGGATATTTAAATAACTTTAAAAATTAAAAAATTGTTGAATTTGATTCATGAATTTTTGATGATATTTGATACCCGGTCATTAACTAGAGCTCGGTCAATATTTGGTACTTTTATTCTCTTCATAAAAATTAACGAGTTTTTTTTTTTTACGAAAATCTTTGTAAGAACTTAAGATTCTTATCACCGAAATATATTTATGATAAATTTGTTTTATATTAAGTTTATGATATATAAAAATAAAATATTTTTTATCTAAGGTGATCTTGTCCATGAGGAAAATATGAAACTGTTCATTGGAACGTGCACGAACGCTTTTACAGCAAAGGAACATGAAGCTATTTTCAGGTAAGTGCTTTTTTTCGTGTCTATCAATATCTTTTACGGGTTCTCCCGTAGTATTAGCTTTGGGCAGTGTTAGTGGTCTTTTATAAAGTAAAAAAAAACGGAAAAAAAAACATAAAAGAGTAGAGAAAAAAAATTTAACAGAAAAAAGTCGAATGTTAGTATGAAATTCTTTGTTGAATTGTTTCCTCGTCTAGTCAATTCTCGAAACGATTGTACAAATCTTATTTTCTTTGATTTTATTTGAGCTTTCTTTGGGATTTTACAATCACAACATCAAATCGTCATTGCAATATATTTCTTATCATTTAGTAAGAAATATATCTACGTACTATAAAAGATTAAAAAATGGATAAAGGAATTTTAAAAGACAGAAAAAGTGAACATGTAACTTTATTTAACGTTAGTTTGTAAAGCAGCTAATCACAAATTTCAAATACTAGATTATAAAATTTTAAGAAATGACTTGTGTGGAAGCCACATATGGCTTTTTTTAGTCGCCTGGTGGTGTGAAAGGTTCTTCATTTAGCATTTAGATGAAGATGTCAGTTATATCAGTATCTAATGTTTATGGAGCTGCTGATGGTTGGTTATCGGTCTCAGTTGAAGTTCCTGTAGAACTTGGAACAATTGCTGTGGTTGTTGGCGGATTAGTAGTAGGACCCTCGGTAGAAGTTTCAATAATTTCTGGAGTTGTTGGTGCAGCAGAAGAAGTTGTAATTGGATTGCCGGAAGTGGTACTTGGTTTTGGTGGTTTTGAACTTGAAGGTTGAGAAGTTGTTGGTTTTGGTGGATGGGAACTGGGAGGTTGAGTTGTTGGTTTTGGTGGATGGGAACTGGGAGGTTGAGTTGTTGGTTTTGGTGGATGTGGACTGGGAGGTTGAGTTGTTGGTTTTGGTGGATGGGAACTGGGAGGTTGAGTTGTTGGTTTTGGTGGATGGGAACTGGAAGGTTGATTTGTTGTTGGTTTTGGTGGATGGGAACTGGGAGGTTGAGTTGTTGGTTTTGGTGGATGGGAACTGGAAGGTTGATTTGTTGTTGGTTTTGGTGGATGTGGACTGGGAGGTTGAGTTGTTGGTTTTGGTGGATGTGGACTGGGAGGTTGAGTTGTTGGTTTTGGTGGATGTGGACTGGGAGGTTGAGTTGTTGGTTTTGATGGATGTGGATGAGGTTTAGAAGTAGTAGTTGGTTTTGGTGGATGTGAATGATGTTTAGGTGGATTTAAATGATCAAAATCCGAAGGTTCATCATCTGGTTTTGGATGAACTGGATGAGATGGATGGTTAGGATGGGGAGGTATTACTGGTGGATGAACTGGATGAGATGGATGGTGGATTGGTAGCACAGGTGGTGGATGATTTGGTGGTGAAACTGGTGGATGAACTGGACCTGGTTTATTTTGATCAATTTCATTTTGAGGATCGACATCTATTATTGATGTCAACCATATTGATTGTTTAATTGGAGTTGCCTAGATAATTGAATATTTATTAATAACACTACAATTAATCAGTTAATAGTATTATTAATGAACTAAACAACGAATAATTAAATCAATAAAGTCCATACCTCAATAACGGCAATGCCAATTAAGCTGATACAGAATATAAATAACTTCATTCCGAAATTTATATGCACTTTATAAATGGACGATTATTATTTTAACTCTAGTACTCAGGCCATTATTTACCGAGTATTTATACGCGCAAACTTTCTGTGTCTAATAAAAGAAGATAAAACCAATGATAAAATCAATCACTATTGAGAAACATTATTTTTAATTCGAGAACTGATAACAATAAATTAATAAAAGTTAGACGTTACGGAGCGTTAATCGTTTGAAGTAAACACAAAAACAAATTTTATCTGTTATTACTATTACTTTTTTATTGATAGATACAATCATCTTATTATTTTTATATCATACAGACATATACAATCAGATTATATAAAATTTTATTTTTCAATTCAGAGAATCTCCATTACAATGATTTATTCTCAAGTACATATACAGATAACATAAAATGATGGCAACTATAATTACACTTTATCGTCTTATTTATCATAAATATATTATTTAAAAGTGTAATATTATTTCCGGTTGGTTAATAAATCCAAGAATTAATATAATTACTTATTTTATGACGAGCAACTGCCCAAATACTCATTATTACAATAATCAAATTGATCAAAGATTAAACTGTAGAACACACATCTGACTTGATATAAATTACACTGATGATAAGTTTGCTGTTGGTAAATATACTGATAGTTAAATAAATATGAATAATATGAAGGCTGAACTATTTGATGGGCTGCCAAAATTTGATATGGCTTATATTCATTGCAATCACCTATGAGTGTATAAGTACAGTAATTATTGTTATCGAATGGTGAATAATTAGTGCATCTAACTTGGTACCAATTACAGCTGTTGGTCGTTCGAGATTTTAGAACGAATTGGAAATTGTAAGGGGTGTAAGTAAATGTTGGTGGGGTTGAAGCTTCTGAAGTTTTTGACGACTGGGATGTGGCCGACTGAGACAAGGCTTGAAGAATTTTTATAAAAATCTCGGCTAAAGTTAACTCGGTAGGTATTGCGTTTGTTGTTGCTTCGGGTTGTGTAGTTAAAGTTTTGGGTATTTCTGTAGTTATTTCAGGGGTAAAGGAAGTGGTTTTAATATTCGTAGTTGGTTCTGATGTGAAACTTGTTTGAGCTTCTGTAGTTGGAGTTTCTGTAGTAATCTCGGAAATTACAGTACTAGTTTTGATGTCTGTAGTTGATTCAGTAGTTGATCTAGTAACTACATTATCTGTAGTTGATTGTTGTGTAGTATAAACAGTTTGAATTTCTGTAGTTGGTTTTTCTGTAACTGATTCAGTAGTTAATCTAGTAACGACATCATCTGTAGTTGATTTTGATGTACTAAAGTCAATCTGAGACTCTGTAGTTGGAGAATCTGTAGTTAATTCTGAACTAAAAGTACTAGTTATGATTTCTGTAGTTGATTGTTGTGTAGTTGAAACAGTTTGAATTTCTCTAGTTGGTTTTTCTGTAATTGATTCAGTAGTTGATCTACTTACTACATCATCTGTAATTGATTTTGGTGTACTAAAGTCAATTTGAGCTTCTGTAGTTGGAGTTTCTGTAGTAAACTCGGAAATTAAAGTACTAGTTTTGGTGTCTGTAGTTGATTGTTCAGTAGTAGAAACAGTTTGAGCTTCTGTAGTTGGTTTTTCTGTAATTGATTCAGTAGTTGATCTACTTACTGCATCATCTGTAATTAATTTTGATGTACTAAAGTCAATTTGAGCTTCTGAAGTTATTTCAGGTGTAAAAGTACTAGTTTTGATTGCACTTGATTCTGATGTAGTAAAAATCGTTGGAGCTTGAGTATTTAGTGTTATATTTATTTCAGCAGAAGATGAAGTTTGTGATGCTTCTGTAGTTATTTTATATGTGAAACTACTGATTTCTTCGTTGCTCATTGGTTTTAATGTATATAAATTAGTTTGTGCTCCAGAAGCTGGTGTTTTAGCAGCTGTTTCACCGTTAGTATCTATTTTTGATATAATTGTTGAACCATAAGGAATTTCTGTGAAATTAATTACAGTTGCACCCTCTGTATATGGTTTCAAAGTAGAGACAATAGGTTCGTCGACAGGAGTCACTGTGTCTATAAATATAATTTCGTCAGTGTCAGTTTTAAAGACCCCTGGTGATGCTTCAGGCGTTTCCGTAATAATTTCACCACTTGATTCGACATTTCGAGAAACGGTCATGTATTCTAATGAGCTGTCAAGAGTTTGTGCTTCAGACGTTTTCGTGGCTAAATTAATTGTTTCATTAACAACTGATGCTTTCAATGTCATCACTGGTTCACTTACAGTTGATGATATTCTTTCATCATTAAAATTAATTGCCGTCAATTCAGTCGGTGCTGTCTATAAAAAAACATATATTTTTCATGAATTTGTAAGAACAATGGACAGTATTTAATATAAATTTTTTCATAAATGGAATCTAGCTTTAACTGTAACAAATTTCAGATCAAAAAATCTATTATTGACTAAAAGATGGACAAAAAACTCGCGTAAAAAAAAAATTAATTTTCGAATTTGATAATTTGTAATAAAATTCAAAAAAAGTCAACTATAAAAAATATTAATTTCAAAAATTGTGATGAACAACCAGAAAAAAAAATTAATTTTTAGGTTGGATATTAACCTACAAAATTATGCGTTTGCAGAACACGTGGCCGCACAACTTTAGAAAATTTTTGAAACATTAAAAAAAAAAAAGAAAGTATTCTGCATTGTGCTAAAAAATATTTTTGAACCCAAGCATAGTAAATTATATTTTTTTATTCTTTTAAGAATCGAGCAAATTATTTTTAGCAAAATTGCACTGCGGATAATATAAATTATATATCATAAAAATTCAAAGACAATTTAAATTATTTTGCATAATTACCTGGACAAGCGCACTGGCAAATAAAATAACACACAATAAATATAAAAACATGGTGATATATAAATAAAATACGTAAATTCAAAAATTCAAACGACACGACACTGATCTAGAATTTCAAATTGTATGTGACTGCATGAGTCTCTCGAAATAATTTGGAAGAAACAGGTCATAGAACTTTTATCTCTACCTTAAGGGCAGAGCGATTAAGAAACTATACGTCAGTATATACTATACTTATTTAAAATATATATTCCATGTGGTCAAAATTCTTCGAAAGAGAAGATAACAAACACTTTAGTAATAATTGTATGACTCATATTACGTAGATTGTTCGGTGAGTCGACAATGTTTACTATTACTTTAATTAATATCAAAGTATGAAGCAATCTAAGATGTACACAAAGTAAACACGGAAAACATTTAATTAATTTACATATTCTTATTCAATTTTGTTTATT
Organism: Microplitis demolitor; assembly: GCF_026212275.2. Classification (NCBI taxonomy): domain Eukaryota; kingdom Metazoa; phylum Arthropoda; class Insecta; order Hymenoptera; family Braconidae; genus Microplitis; species Microplitis demolitor. Next base: position 2,938,411 of record NC_068554.1, on the reverse strand, counting down.
TGTTTGCTTTATAAATTTATTTAATTATTGTAAATGAATATTTAGTATAAATATGACACAATTTGAAAAAAAATTTTTTAACCGGGGTAAAATGGGCCTTATTTTTTTTAAAACGAAAATTTTTTCTAATAATAATAATAATAATAATAATAATAATAATAATAATAATAATAATAATAATAATAATAATAATAATAATAATAATAATAATAATAATAATAATTGGAATTTAAAATTTAATAGATGTAAAATAGAGTAAAGTGAATCTCTAGAGACAATAAATAATTTAGTCTGTTTGTAATGTCACTATTATATAGTTACGTTATATATAAGTGCATTACAAGACGTAAATGGAGTTTATTGATTTTAGTCATGGAATTGCTTAGGATAGGTATGATTTTGCCACAAGCAACGAGCATCAGTTGCTCTCGACTGCACTGTACCGGGCTGATAATTGCTACGAGCATCAGGAATGGAACATCAAGAGGTCATCCTATTATTTAATCAGAGTATTATTATTATTATTATTATTATTATTATTATTATTATTATTATTATTATTATTATTATTATTATTATTATAGTTAATATCTATGGAGACTGATATTTTCACTACTACACATCATCAAACCAGCTAGAGCAAAAAAATAATCAGTGAAAATGATAATAGAGATAATAAAAATTTAATTTAGTCTGGTAATTTAATAATTAAAAGTAATTAAAATTAATGTATATATAAAATTTATCAAGTGACTAGATTAAATTTAATCACCCTTGACATTAAACGTATCCTAATTTTCATAACGACAGTCATTAAAACATTTAATCAATAAATAATGTCTGCATGATGAAACTTTACATGTAACGATGTTAATTACAAGTTTCTCTGGGTGAACTAATTCAAATATGACAACAATATATTCAAACAATCTCTTATTGATTAGAATTTCTACAAAGAAGTCCCATGACATTTTCATGTACACCGAAGAACGTTAACAAGACTTTAAATCTTTTTTAATTTCCTACTAACTGCAATAACTACACGGAGAGAAAATTATGGCAACTGTTCCTAGTACGTTTATGAAATATCCCATACCGTTATGGTAATGATTACTTGGGATTATGGGATATAGATCCATACTTTCTGGGAAAAGTTTCCATAAGTATGGGAAAAATTCCTATCATTATGGTAACAGTTTCCATATCGCATGTGAAAGAATCATGGTAATGATTACCATACTCATAGGAATAGTTCCCATAAGCAGATAGTAACCGATCCTATAACCACATTGTAATGGTTCCTAAGTATGTATGGTAATGGTTGCCATAATATTATGGTAACTATTCCCATAATATTATGGTAATAGTTACTATAATATTATGGTAATCATTCCCATAATGTATAGAAATTATTACCATGATATTATGGTAACCGTTACCATAATATTAGGGGAATAGTTACCATAATATTATGGTAATAATTCCCATATATTATGGTAATGATTACCATAATATTATGATAACGATTACCATAATGTATGGGAATTATTATCATAATATTATGGTAACCATTATCATAGTTACATGGTAACGATTACCATGATTCCATAGGAACTATTCCGATACCATATGGGAATTATGGGAATGAATACCATAATAGTTATGGGTGCCGTTCCTATAATCAACATTCCAAAAAAACCGGTTATCATGCAGTATGGGAACCATTCCCATAATATATTGTAATTGTTACCATAATTTTCTCTCCGTGTACCCTTGCAAAATCCATGGATAACTTTAAACCTCCGAACGATTAGACGCTGCGCCAAATATAAAAATGTGTCAAAAAATGGTTTTTAATTTATCACATAAAAAAAAAAAAAAACCGTGTTGCTCAATAGAGTATGTAATATTTGTGAAATATAAACGCGGAAATGAAATTTTTAATTATTGATGGGATAATTTATATTTAAAATAAACCGATGTACCAATAATGTTCATTCCCACGTATTTTTTTTCGATCATATTATCGATATATAAGAAACGTGATGGCATTTTCAATTAAACTTGTCTTGTTGCTCCGAACCAGAACCTCGTTATTGACATTTTCCAGCGGTTTTTGAGCTTTTATTTCAATTCTCTCAGCAATCGCGATCAAATCACATTTCATTTTATTTTTTCACTGCTTATAATTTTATTATTTTCGTTATTTATTTTATTGTGGACATTAATACCGCATTTTTAAAAATATTAATAAAAATAAACAATTATTCCCGAGAGATATGCCGTTAGATCTTACGGTTATTCTGTAATTTTCTTCCTTCCGAGAAAATTAAGTGGTTTACGTGACAGCAATACACCTGGAAGGCTTCAGTTTCACGCTCGTTAACACACCTACACCTTTGGGGTTTGTATATACATGTATATTACTCTCTATTTATCAGATGCGCGACGATCCCTTTACTTCAATCTCTCAGAACTTGTCACAGCAAGATTGATTACAAGTTTATTATATTATATAGGCTAAGCGAGGAAGTGCTGGACTTTTTTTAAAATCAATATCATTTACAATGTCTAGTACTGACCGTTTTGCCGGTTGGGTCTCTGAGTATTTTTTTAAATTTAATAAAAATATTTATGTGACAATCCGACTTCCATAAACCGAGGGTTGGAGAAAGGGAGGGTAATGAATAAATTCAATTTTTTAATTTTGGATATGGTGAATCTAACTTTTTATTTTATTTTGAGAAAATTACGAAAATCTGGTTTCCGGCTAAAAAGCAAAATTTGAAAAAATATTTTTTAAAAACTAATAAAAATTACTCGGGTGCGAATTTAAGTAAAACATAAAAAATAAATTTTTCGGAAAATGTTTGGAAAATTTTTCTGGAAAATGTTTGACCCTGCGGGAAAACTCCAAAACTTCCCGGTTTTCAAACTCAGGAAACTGAGTCTAGATTATCTGTAGAATTTCGTAGACGGCGATCCTGATCAAAATTAGGGCGTCCGTGGGAAGTTTGGAGACCTCGAGGATATCAGACAAGTCTTCTGGAAGAACCCTAGCACATAGAGTAGGAAAAATTTTTTTTCCATACCGAACCCTGGGTCTAGATTTTCTATAGAATTTCTATCGATTTTTCCGATATCTTTGAAACATAACCAATTTCGAACAAAATTAAAAAATTTTATCTTTTGTTTTTCTTTCGTAGCTTACAGCTATAAAAATTGAATTTAAAAATTTATAAGCGTCCATTGTATTTTTCTTAATACCCACCCCACGATCGATTAAATAAAACAACAACACTAATAACAAACCAGTAAAACCTACATTTAACATGAAAACAGTTTACTACCATCTATTATCTTTTCAGTTTGTTTGTTGACCATAAAACAGATCCATAAATATAACTATACACACGAACACACATCTACATACATAAACATGAAAAATCATTCAAGTTATAATCTTCCCCTATTTTCTTAATAGTTATAGTTAGTTATCACAACAAACTCATGTTTCTTGTCTACCGTTAAAATATATACGATAAAAAAAAAAACATAATTTCACCGTCGGGAAATAAGATGTCACGATAATTTAACTCTTACGCTTACTCTTACTCTAAAAAGTATGAGTAGTGATGCAAGTATAAGTTAGAGGTGTAAGAAAGTAACAACGAAACCCCTATACTACACAAGTCTGTACTTGAACCATAAAAATTTATGACTCAGCTTGTCTATACGATGAGTTAAAAGTATGTACCCTACTCTATATTACATATTACTGATGATGTATGAGCTATATATATATATATATATATATATATATATATATATATATGTAGTTCGGGTGATGTAAAATCGATCATAATATTCCTCGAGGTGATTTTAGATTCTATGAACACAGTATGAGTATGAGTATGAGTAAGAGTAAGAGCATACAAGTGGGGAGTAAGAGGCTAAACTTAACTACTTATTACGTATATTAGGTCAACTTGCTATCATACAATATTACCCTTTCCCCTTTTACTCTCTACATATAACTTATAACACATTTGAATCAACAAGATTCCTATTACTGGTGATGATTATAACTCGCATGAGATGATGGACAAATTAGGTTATGTTTAACAAGCTAACTAATATATATATGTATATATATAATAACGTGATATTGCTGCCCCCTTTTATCATGTTGGCATCAGTAGGATCATAATACTACAGAGAATTAACGAATGTTATTATTATTATTAATATAATTTGGACACGAGGGAATTACATGTCGCATGTAATAAATTACATGAAATGATACGACTCTTTTTGTAATGAGTTATTTCTTAAGCTGTTTATTAATGGCATTAATATAATTAATTTTATGTGTTGACTCAAGCTTAACGTAGACTAGATAACTTTAGCTATAACTATTACTATTACTCTAAATGGACTTTGTTACAGTAATATATCTTTTGTCTCAGCTGTTTGTAAGTATAACGGCCATTATTCTTAAACTCGCGCCTCACTACGGGAAAACTTTTAACTTTTAAAATAAAAATATATACTATCGATAGAAATGGATACTTTTAGAAAACTTTGTTTATCACAGCTATTGTATGAGTATTTTTTTTTTAACAGATAATTATTTAATGAATTAGGTGAAATATATTTTTAAGCTGATAAATATACTGGGGTTCAATTTAAAAAAATGGCGGGAGATAGTCTATGTTAGTGGTATTTAAATTTGTTTTATGGTTATGTTGCAATTAATGTTGATACTGTGGGTTATTATTTATGTATTTGGGTATATGACTACAAAAAGGGGTGGAAACAACAAAAACGGAGATTAATGAAAGCCTAGAGGATGTTTAAATTTATAAAGTTTTGATCTTATCCACACGTGGAAAGTTTAATGTATAGTTGCGTAGTGTGCGGTTGGCTAGAGGTTTCTATGTACGAATGTTTTGCTGAAGTTAATGTTGTAGTAACCTATGATATTAGGTTAGAGGTTAGCTATAAAGGTACTAGAGCTTCATCAAGTTTGTTGAGCTTAGTCTGAGTATTCGCATCAGAACTGTTTTTTAAATTATTTTTTTGTTAGTTTATAATCTGAGTATTATCTATGGTAACTTATTTCATATAAAATATTAAGTAAATTTTTGAAAAATAAATTATATTATTTTGAAAAAATACTGAATATACTATAAGTAATTCAAAAATAGTTACTACACGGAGAGAAAATTATGGTAACAGTTACAATATATTATGGGAATGGTTTCCATACTGCATGGTAACCGGTTTTTTTTAAATGTTGATTATAGGAACGGCACCCGTATATATTATGGTAATCATTCCTATAATTATGGGTATAATTCCTATATGGTATGGGAATAGTTCCTATGGAATTATGGTAATCGTTACTATGTACCTATGGTAATGGTTACTATAATATTATGGTAATTGTTACCATAATATTATGGGAATAGTTACCATAATATTATGGGAATGGTTACTATAATATTATGGTATTCGTTACCACAATATTATGGTAATCGTTACAATAATATTATGGGAATAGTTACCATAATATTATGATAATGGTTACTATAATATTATAGGAATAGTTACCATAATATATAGGACTTATTCCCATATATACTCAGGAACCATTACAATGTGGTTATAGGATCGGTTCCTATTTGCTTATGGGAACTATTCCTATGAGTATGATAATCATTACCATAATTCTTTCACATGCGATATGGGAACTGTTACCATAATGATAGGAATTATTCCCATACTTATGGAAACTTTTCTCAGAAAGTATGGATCTGTATCCCATAATCCCAAGTAATCATTACCATAACGGTATGGGATGATATTTCATAAACGTACTAGGAACAGTTGCCATAATTTTTTCTCCGTGTACTTGAATAACAACAGAAATTCCTGGTGGATCCCAATTACGGTAAATTACATTAATTACCGTAATTTGGAAAAATTGTAGTAAACATGCGGCATTTTAGGCAAAAGTACGATAAATTTACCGTAAAATTTTGGTAAGTCTGCGGTATTCTATCGTAAAGTGAAGCATACCGTAAAATGGAGTATAAAATACCGTAAATTAATGTATATTTTAGTAAATTACCGTAATTCGGATCAGCCAGGGTATATTTTGACTAAAAAATAATGTAATTTCACACCCTCTGACGCGCTCTGAGTTAAAATTTTTCCACTGGTTCACTCACGATAAATTGTACCTGGAATTTAGCTCCGCCAGTGACAGAGTTGTCTTACTGCTCGTAAGTAATTCCATATGCTAGGGTTCAAATCCTGACTCGTGTTTTCCAACCAATAAAGTAATCGACTGTACCGATTGGGTTTTTTGAGGCTTTCCCAAGAACATTGTAATTGCACCATTGCGGGCATATGCGACACAAAATAAAATTTTTGTTCCAAAATCTAAATTTCCATTTTGGACTCAAAATTTCATCATGAATTTAAATAATTCGCGAGATTTACTTATTTCTGATCAAATCAACAAGAAAAATTTCATTTTAGATATATTTTCGTTTTTTCAATTATAGTTTGAATAGAAAAATTTTTTTGGTTACAATTTTAAACTTTACTATTTCTGCTTTTGATAAGAGACAACAGAGTTAATAAGAGAAAAATGTCAGATACAAAACATTTGATAGAAAAAAAAGTTGAGGCAAATTGATAAAATTCTTTAAAAATAGCAACTTTGTAGATTTTTTTTTCTTCTTTTAAGATAAAAGTTTATTTTTCTTTTTACTCTGACCCTTGAAAGGATTCACGTCGTCGGTTGCTTGTGCTTCTACATTGTCTATGTCTATATGAGATATATATATCACCAATACTATACACTAATGTAGTGTAATGTAATGTAAGAGAGTGGACAGGTCGCAAAAGCCTTTCAAGACCAAATATCCGGTGTCTGCGAGATATTTTTTTTTGTCTCTATTTTTTCATTCTCTTTAATCTGTCTTTGCTTTTAGCTACCTTTATAAACGTACTTAAGTCTGACCAAAAAAGAAAAAAAAAACCCAGCTCCGAAATACAAAACACTTAAATTATAAATGTTCTTATAAAATATTTATTGCTAGTCACTAAGTACCGATAAATAAAAAATTTTCGTGATTCTTAGCACGTGTGCGTTAATCGATAGCTCGAGAGTTAACGCGTGCTAAGAATAGGTGATAATGATGATGATGAGAATGAGGATGAGGATGAAAATGAGAATCATCATAAGATTGGAATCAAACCAAGTGAAAAGGTTGCGTGTGATCTTTGATGCTTGCGTGACGGTGATAAAATATAGGTGGAAATAAAAAAGTGAAGTATCATTTCCACAGGAAAATTTATAATCAGTCGGGAGTGGTTTTATTTTTATTTCACTGAATAATAAATCGCTAGGGAGTTGAGTATCTACAAGAGACTCGGGTACTTGGTATTTAAATTATATCTATAAATTATACGCAGCAATACGAATAAAAATTTTCGATTACAATATTTTTTTGAATTCTCAATTCATTAAATTAAAATTTTTTCTGTTAATTTTCGGGACTGAAATAAAAAAATTTCATTAAATAATTCTAAAACAAAAAAAAAAAAAATCGACTATCAGTCGACCCTGCGGGACAGCCCCAAAGTTTCCGCTGTTTTTTCGAGCTCCTTGAACTCGAGAAATTTCTTTAGGATTTCTTTAGGATTTGGAGAAGTTTTTAAAAATAACGCTAGCCCAAAAAAGTAAAAAAAAAAAAAAGAAGAGCTCTTCGAGCTCAAAAATCTATTAGGTTAAAAAAAATGAGCAGCTAATTTTGGCTGGCCCTTCCTTAATTAAATAATGAAATATTTGTAAATCCATGAACTTTTTGTAAAATGTCAAACAAAAAAAGATTGCTTGATAAATAATGAAATAATCGAGATCACTTGTCAATCCGTTTCAAGCGGAGTTGTCATTTATATTTAACCGATAAAATCCTAAAATGAAGTTACGAGTTTATTACGTGAGGGTTACATTGACGACGTGTTTTCATCGGTCGGATCTCGAAACAAGTGAGAGAGCAAGTACGAGTTTATTTCCAACGATGACACGATCGATCGAATTTAGGCACGTCCGTATATAATAGTGTCCGGAAATCCAAAAGTGTTGGAACGGTGTTCTATTCCGGTAACAAGCCAATCTATACCCATGCCTATGTCCAAATACATCGATAGTAATAGTCACCAATACACTCTAGTTATTAACCTACACCAGATACATACAGTTCGTAATATACAAAATCTCATTTGAATCGATTTTACGCGGGCTTTGCGCTCGTTTAAGCAAAATAATCATTTTATCACCGGCTATATCTCTCCACGGTTCACATGCGCGACCGATCAACCCACTCGCCCAGCTGGACCGAAATTTTCAATGCGGTCCGGGATTTTATCCGCGATCAACCCTCATCCTCAAATATTTATAACCGTTATACGCACGATTGCGTGAGACCAATACGCTCCGATTACCATTTTTTGTTTTTAATAATTTCATTATCACTTTTACTGCTCGAAATAATTGATAAAACATTTCCTTATTATTATTTATACATATATATATATATATATATATATATCCTTTTTTATTATTATTATTATTATTATTATAATAATAATCTGAAATAATCAAACTTTTATTCAGATAAATTTAAATCTTTTATTTCGACGAGGATTCTATTTGTCTTCGTTTCATAAAGCTTGTGTATATAAATATATATGAATGTATGTGATATATATACCTCGATAAAAAAGTATCTTTTTTATATGCAGGATGTGATGCAGGATGTATAGGCTAGCGAATAGACAAGATCAAGTTTGATTGATAGGCTTGTCAAGAGACGATTTAACAAAACTTCCGATGATAACCACCGAAATTGAGGCAGTTTTTGTACAATCCTATGAAAACTTTATATCCTTTTTTCCTCTTGATAGAAGCTTATACCCGTGTCATTTGTCCAATATTTTTTTCGCCGACTGAAACAAATAAATAATAAATTTAACGTATTGAAATTTTTAGTGAAAATTTTACGGTTATTTTCAGCTCTGAATATGTCAGTCATGTCATCAATTTATGCCAAAAAAATTTATTTCAAATGGCTCCAAAAAAAAAAAATTCAATACAGCTAATTATTGTCATAGTTATAATTTTTTGACTTCGGAAATTACTTTGGTATAAATGATCTGTAATAAAAAAAAAATGAAAAACCTGAGACAGAAATCGCTCTCTTTCAAAAGTTCAAAAATTCAAATTTTTTTTGACTCTACTTCACTAATATTTTGGTGTGAATTTCGAGAGAGCCATAGCCCTCATGATTTCCATGTTACCCTTACATACAAGTTTTTTTTAAACTTGCACCTGTCCATTTTCCCCATTTTTCCACTATATCGACTTTCTCAATAGCAAAATTTCGTCTGTGTATCGATATTCAAAAAAAAATTCTGTTTCATAATTAACTTGAAATAAAAATATTTATAAAAATTTTAAAGGGACAGATAAGAATGAGGTTTAATGAATCGAACCAACAGTTCTTGATTTCACGACCTCGTGTATGTGATCAGTAACCGGGTCGATCGATGTTCCGTTGTGATAACAAGTGTGTGTGCCTAGGTATTTATATATGCGTGTGCAGTCAGTGTACATGAGAAGGAAAAAAGAACATGGCTCAAGAACGTTTATATGAAAAGACGTATATATATAAATATATAAAAATATTAAAGCTAAAACTTTACTAAGTATTTCCATATGTTCTATCAATTTATTCCGTATCCAATATTAGATTTTTAAAAAATTCATTACAGTTGAGAAAAAATTTAATTTTTTATTTATATTAAAAATGTATGAATACTTAAAAGAATAAAAAAAAAAAAAAAACAATAATAATGAGAAGAAAGTTGGAGATGGTAAGATATCAATTATTTAAAGTACTTGGAGATACTCTCAGGAATATATAAGCGAATTTAAAATAAAAGAAATAGCAAATACAAGATCTCTGAATGCAAAAGGTCATTTGATTTATTACATAGTAAAGTGCGATAAAAGCTGTTCTATATATATACATATATATATATATAATATAAGAAAGTATCAGTGGGGTTCGATTAAACGACGTCTCGTGTAACCATTGTGTGAAAAGCGTTTCCCCTTGATATATATTATATCTATTGGAGAAATGAGGGAGGGAAAACACTTGGAGCAAGTTTATGTCGAGAATTAGCAAGTCGACGAGAACTCATGTCGTTAAACAAGTTTTCAATTCTATCGTTAACCTTATTGCTGTTAGTTTTTATAAAAATAAAATAAATACAAGTTGATTTTATATCGCGGTCTTGATTTTTTAAATGAGTACGAATGTAGCAGACGTCAGACAATTTTAAAATTATAAATAATTTAAAAAATAATATTTGTAAAAAATGCACTTGTTTATTTTTCAATTTTCTAAATGCCCATTTTTGGAAAATTTTATTTTATTAATTATTTAGTATATTTATTAGTAATTTTAAATTTGGTGTCTGCTACATTCACTCATTTTTTAAACCGTACAATTTACCGCGAATTAACATGCAGTTTTTTAATTGTATTTTTTTTTTTTTTTTTTTTTTATAGTCTGTGTGGAATGAGTTGTTGAATTTGTACAATATTTATATTTTCAAGTAAAGTCTAAAATGAAAAGTATTAAATAAAAAAAATAGAGTAAATAAAAATAAAGGTTTTTGTGTAACTTTACTTTTTGCTAAGGTTCTTTTAGATGAAATAATACAGCTGGCTTTTTCTCGAGTTAATCCAACGGAAAGTGCATATTTTAGTGCTCAAGTTAATTTATTTTTTATAATATTTATTTTTTACTCTTTTTAGATCTTTCGTTAGTTTTTTATGCAACGAAACTTACATTTTATTTTTTTTCTGATAAACATTATTTTTGACATTTTTCAGTATCCAAAAAACCGGAAGTTAAAGTAGGGATGAATTTTTTTTTTTTATATAATCGAAATTTTGCATTGGCTCTCATGGTCAAATTTTTAAAAAATTTTACCATTTTTTTAATATTTATCCCCTCCCCCCCCCGTCCTCAATATTTGTATATTTTTCCAAGTAAATTTATTTCATTACGAATCTCAGTAATTTTTCCATGCGTACTCGACAACAGTCCGTTCGTTCTCAATAAAAAAATTCGTTAGCCTAGACTTGTACCCAATAGCCCTCGATTTTAAAATTATCGTACGAATCGAGTACTCAGTGGTTGGTTTAGTTGTCCTAAGCAAAGAGTCGCCGTGTCAACAGTTAATTCGATTTGTTTGTTCGAGTTACATATTTGAGCATCGGAATAAAATTCAATAAAAACCCATTTAAATATATATTTTACCGATAAATTAAAATCCGTGAGTAATTCAAATTTTCTACTCAACGCTTCTGATTTCATTTCATTTTTTTTTTTTTTTTTTTTTTTTTATATTTAATTATTTTTGTTATTACCAAGCAAGTAAAAGTTGTTAATAAGATTCGACTAATGTGTCGAGTGACCTCGTCCTCTGGGATTACCAGCGAAACCTTTCGAATAAGATAAACTTTATTATTATTACCGTGTTAAGATCGATTTATTATTTTGTGAACATAAAATTACTATGTCGGAAATTTTGAGCTCTGCTAAAATTATTTGTCAATTAAATATAAATTTTGAAGCAAAGTAGAAGCTACAAAACTCAAATGACTAGAAAATCCGTCCAACCGATCAAGGATTTTTATTTTATTTAATATACAATCTAACTTATATGATGTTTTCTTTATATATATACATATATATTTTATCTTTTATACTTTTTATTCTTTAGCGACCTCACTGACATGGATCGATCGGGTAATCGTTGTCTGGCCACGTTCCCACTGGGCCATCTCTCAGCTGTATATCGGGAAAATGTACGTAAAACTTAGTTACCAACCCTTTTTCAGATGGACAGAGATCCATTAGTTCCACGATGCCCACAAATTAACTTTAAATTAACGTCCTTTTGAAAGGTATTTGTTAAAATTCATCGGGAAAATCTGATAGAAAAAATTTCCAATTCACAAAAAATCGAATCAATTAAAAAAGTAAAGGCTAGTATTTAAAACATATATATAAATATATATAAGGGTTTTGAGCAGAGTACCAGGTGATAAGTTTTTTTATTTTTTCGGTTAAATTGTGAGGGTCAGGTGAGAGTATAAAGCGGAATAGAGGCGCCCGCGCGGCTTTCCATCTAAATATATATATATATATATATATATATGTATGGTAAAAACGCATGCGCAAAATGAAAATAATGTGTATTATCTCTGTCACACATATATAAATTTATATGCTGTCCTTGTTTAACCCGCGCCCTCACACGCTGGTGATCCCAGAGCTTGGAAACTGGTGGGTGGGTTGGAAGTTGCTCGTTCGGTCAATTCCCAACCAGTATGGCGCTACGCGCTCAAACATAAACATTTATCGTAATGTGTATTATATATACATATATTTATTAAATGTGTCCTCGTGAATTGCGCGCGAATTTTTATTTATATTATTTTATTTAAATAAATAAATCATTTTTATTAATTATTGTCATTAAAAAAAAAATTGTTTAAATAAAATGACAATTAATTTAAAAAAAAAACAATAACAACTTTTAGTTTTTTTTTATTTTTAAATTGTGGAATCGATGATAATACAGGAAAAAAATAAGAGTTAATGTGAACGCGTGATTTACAACCTCGTGCTCATTAGACTAGAAAAAAATAATTTGTGGAAATTTTAAAAGTTATTTACTTTTAAATTAGGTATTGTTGTTATTGGTTGGATTTAATTGATAAGATTATTTAGTAATCTGATAAAATTTTTAAATTTCGAATTGAAGATAAATTTATGGGAATGATATTGTGAATGTTAAAGAGTAATTAACATAAATAAACATAGAGATGCCTGGATAATTAATAGAGGGTCGGAGTAACTAGTCAGGGGGTTACTGTTTAGGTGGAGAGATAACATTGACCTCCCACGAGGCTTAGTGGTGGTATATAGCGCTGGTGGTGTGAACAACAAAAGGAGTAAAATGGCATGCCCATTCTCACGTGCATACACAAGTAGAATGAACGATGACGATGATGAGGATGATTGTGATGAACGTGGGGAGAGTAGTGGGGCAAGTGTTGGAAGAAAGTATAGCAATGATGGAAGACTTAATAGCAAAAATAATAGGCTTAAAACTTGTAGACAATCCTCTGTTCAAATCACCTCCTCGTTGCTAGGAGAAGAGATCGACGATCAAGAAGACACTCAGACGCTTAATCTTAAGCACCTCAGAGCTGCTGTGCTCATACTTACCAAACCATCGGTAACATTTTTTTTTTACTTTATTAATTACTTAGTTTTTTTTTTTTTTTTTTTTTTTTTTTAAATGAAATATAAGCTCGCAATACTATTACTAGGGTATGATCATTTATTTTGAATATATTTTTTAAAAAAAATTTTATGTTTCTTACAAGATTAAGAAACTTTGAAAGTTTAACTTTAGGTAAAATTATGGTATCGAGATGTAAAAAATTTTCTAGTAGCTTTAAATCTTTACTTAAAATATACTTAGAAATTTAAATGATAATGTTCGGAAAAGTTTGAGTTAAAAAAATATGGAAAAAAATTTTTTTATTTTAAATTTTTACTGAGAAAAAAATTTTAAGTTTATACTTGAAGTTTGAACTTTGAAATTACCGATTTTCAGGTCATTATTTTTTTTTTCTGTGAAAAATATTTCCAGGCTTTAATGCATTTTTATTGAGTGGAAAAATAAATCAGTTAACTTTTTTTTTTTCGAGTTAATTTGGGAAATAAAAAAATTCTATTTAATTTTAGTTCTGAAAAGAAAGGATTATAAAGTTTGACCATAAAAATATTATTAAGACAAAAAAACCCAGAGTTGTTTAAAGTTACAGTAGAATAAAATGAAAAATTTAAAAATGATATTTTTTTTTCTACGGTTACAATCTCGGATTCGTCAAGAGCATGACATAATTTTTTTCAACGACATATTTAAATTGAGCACTCTAAAAAAAATATAATTAGAGGAATTTAATTAGTAGCACTATATAAACTAGAGTTTGTAGACTATAAATATTTAAAAACGATGTTTAATTTTTTTTACAAATAATAAATACACGGAGAGAATTTTATATTAGCGCTAGCAATACTTGTTTTGTAGATTCTACTATCTTGGATGCTAATTAAATTTGTAAAAGTCATGATAAATATAATAATTTAAATATTATAGTCAATACAATATAAGATGATGACTCTTAACATCGAGCGATCGTACAATTTATGATCTAGATCGATAGATTTACCATCAAAAGTACTTAAACTTACCAATCCCATCATAAAAACTACACAGTAAAGACCAACACTCATCTTTTTAATAATAATATATAAATATATGTCTGTGCGTGCGCGTGTATGTGTGTGCGTATGCGTGTGTGCACATGTGTGCGAGTGTGTGCGTGTATTATCATTATGATTATAATTATTATTAAAGAATTGAGTGTTTGTCTTTAGTGTGTAGTTGTTATCATAAGATTGTTAACTTTAACAACTTTTGATGGTAATTGTAAGCATCTAGATTGTAAATCGTAGGATCGCTCGGTTTTAGGATTTATCATCTTTAATGTTACAGTTTATTATTCAGATATTTAATTTTATAACAGTTGATAGTAAAGGTTACAATTGTATGGCAACATAACAGAAAGTAAAAATCACTATACACCTGGTAAATTTTATTATTCATATCGTATTTATAATAACAACAAATAGTATTCGTTATTATTTAAATATCTTTGTGCTTTTTACAATACTTGGATGATAGTATTTACCAAAAAAGTATCTCCGTGCACTAGTGGAATGAAATATTATCTTGCATTTTTTTTGACATAAATAAACATCATAATGATAACAAGTTTAATTTAAACTTTTCCAAGTTATGGCAAATTGAAATTTTATGATTCCAGATAATTAAGTTTATCTTGTATAATTAGAGATCTTTGATGAAAGCTTCAGAAAGTTTATATAAGAACAGGAATAATAAGACAGTAGTATACTAAGAATAAGTCACGGGTATTAATCATCATCGTACGTAAATGTGACTTTGCGCTTTCTCTCTTATCTATTCACTATTATAACAATTGTTTGCTATTTCATTCGCCGGAAATAAAAAAAAAAAAATCCTCTCATTCATTTCATTTTTCCGCAGTCCAATAAAACAGTTACTCCTTTTTTTATTTTTTTAAAAATTCTAATTAAAAATATTTTGAATTCATATTGATTGAAATTTGTATTGTTGAGTTTTAATTATTAATTTAAATTTATAATTAAAATTTAACAATTACTCAAATATATATCGAGACAACTTGTTCTATTTGTTCACTCGAAATACTAGATGTTTATCTTTTACATCCTTTGTTTATGTTCATATATATATAGGTATACAAACAGCTGCTAAAAATATATACGTGTACATAAAAATAAAATAAATCGTGAGCTTTTGGCCAAATCGGCTTTTTAATCTCACAACAATCATAAAGATATTGTAGAAAAAAATTTATTTTATTTTTATATCTTTATGTATTTGTAAACATCCATTTATATAAATGTATATGTGTATGTATGTATGTTTGTTTAAACAAAAGAGGAAAGAGTTATTTTATAAAAATTTTAGTGAACTTTTGGAAAAATATATGAAGCAACTTTTACAAAGCATGTAAATACATAAACTTTTTGACCGATTTAGGTCAAAGTGAAGCATAAAATAAAATTTATAAAAAAGTTACTCAAGCATAACTTTTATTACTTGTGTTCTTGTAGTGACCATGCCGGATGACAAGTTGAATATTCAACGGCTAATATATACTTCTTTCACTTTGAAATGGTATTCGGATTAGTGAATCAAAAGACGTAATGTTTTTATATGAAGAGAAAAAAAAATTGTTTTCATTTCAACTGAAAAAAAGATAGTAATTATGATATTGATAAGTATGGTCACAAATTTTCAGCTTAAGAGGGGTACTAGTGTGAAATTTTGAAAAATTAGTTTTTTTTGCAGTTCGATAGTCTATAGCTTCTAAAATAACATATTACTTCTAGTGCATAATCGAATAGTTCTTTTGAGTTACAGCTGCAAGAGCAGCCGCTTATCGGTTCTCAAAAATACATTTTTTAAAATTGCATTTATGACTCGAAGACAAATCATCCGATCGATTTGATTCGAATTGCAGTTTCTTTTATATATGTTTCTACGTACCATGAACCTCCAGTTTTCCGATCGAATCAAAAATGTAATTTTTCCAGGCCAAAAATCATCAAACCGCGCGAAATTTGAAATTTTTTTTTTAAAATTCCGCCATTTTGTTAAATTAAAATTTTTTTTTTAGCCCGAGGGTCGTCGTACGGAAAATACCTTGTAGTTTAATAAACTTTTTGGTTTTTTTGATTTCCGGCACTATGAGGTCGCTATCACTGCAGCAGTGGGGGGACTTTTTTTTTGAGCGTTGGGAGATTGTGAATAGCTCGCTGAATTTTGAATTTTTTTGTCCAAAAATTTTATCTTGCATTGATTATATATCCACAAATATATCCTCAAAACATAAAAACATTCCATACAGTAGTTTTCTTTAAAAAAATTACCAAAAATATCGTTTTTTCAGGCGGTCATACTAGTGGTCCCCCTTAAAAATTTTTTTGAAATTTTTATTAACAAATGTCTTGTTTTTTTAAAAAAATATCAAACTCCCCGGGGGAATTTTATTTGTATGTTTTTTTTCAATATTTATTTTTAGTGAATTTAATAATTTTTTTTTATCAATTCGCTGAGAAATAAAAAATTTGACGTCTCTTTCTATCGGTTTTTATTCTCGAAAATAATTGAGACCGTATATCTGCATCATTAAAAAAATATAATAATAAATTTCATGAAAAAGTTTTTTTTTAATATGAATGCTCAGATACCTAATAGTTAAATCCATAATTCAATTGAAAGGTAATCGGTCGAATAAAATGGTCTTAAAAAAGGAATTTAAAGTCAATTTTAATGGATCAAACAATAGTACTTGTTGAAAAAAAATTTATATCTTTATCCGTTTATCCGTTGGGTCTAATTTGATTCAATATGCCGTATTATTTTATCATATTTTTTAAATATTGTGTACGAGTTAGAAGAATAAGTTACGACAAGTTTACGACAGTGTGTGGCACATTCGTCTTACTAAAGCTCCGATAACATCCCCGCGGATCCTAAAACGGGGGAGAGAAAATCTCGTTGAGTATCGCAGCGATTAAATTACTTGGAAGTGCTAGAGAGTTATTGGGTTTACCTAGACACCGCAATCGATATTTCGAGGTTTTTTATACTTTTTAAATATCATATTTTTCATCACTTCAATGAATTTAACATTTCCTTCCGTAAATTTTTTTTTTTACTTTTTCTTATCTACTTCGCATAATAATAATAATAATAATAATTATAATAATAAATAATAAAGAGTGAAAAAAAAATTTGTTTAAATTACTCTCAGAGATAAGTTTACGAAGTAGTTAATTAAATTACCGAGTAGTTAAATTTTCAACGACGCCTAGTACTATAGAGTTTTAAAGACAGATGAATCCGTCGCGAGATATCTTGCCGTTGATTAATAAAATTCTTCGGATGACTTTTTTCACACTACTCTAAAAATAAAGGATAAAATTAATTCCGCGCATTTTTTTTTTTTTTTTTTTTTTTTTTTTTTACAGTATTTTATGCAACTCTGTTAACTGTAAATGGAAAAGATAAAGTAGAAAAATTTTTTAATGAAAAGATAAAAAACAAGTGAAATAGATTACAGTATTGTCAGCTGCTACAGCCGCTGAAAATCCTCCGATTTTTTTATTTTTACGCTACTAATAAAAAAAAATATATGAGAGACATGTGTCTGTGACGATAAAGATAGATAGAGAAATAATTGTCAGATGATTGAATGTCAATTTTTTTCAATATATATTTATATATGTATATCAGTCATTTCACAGGAAACCAACGAGTTTTTTTTTTTTTTTTTTTTTTTTTTTTCAATCTTTGATTCGTCTAATTTTTTAATATGACTTTTTGCATATTGAAAAGAGCTGTGTTAATTTTCAGCCTTTAGTTTTTTTTAAAATTCTCGAAAATTTTCATTTGATTTATTTTGAAAATTCATAATTTCAAACACCTAAAAAAATTTTTGAAAAATACAAAACTTATTATTTTGAACTAAAAGCTAAGAATTAGCAGCTAAAATTTTCAAAAATTTCTACAAAAAAAAATTTAATAAATTTTGTATAAATACAAATATGACAAAATATATTTTCAACATATATGTCAATATATTTGCTCAAAAAGTTATTATATATATTATATAAATTTTTTCCAGATATATTTCTATACAGATGAGCTTTTTTCAATAGGCATAAAATATATTTAAAAATTAGGAAGATAAAAAAAAAAATTCTAAAAGAATAAAAATTAAACTTGTTAATTTGATATTGAGGGAAGAAAAATCTTGTACTGAGTATAATTGAGAGAGAAGAAATAAAAAAAAAAGGTAGTGCAAATAATTTTGACGTAAGCAATGTTTTTGAGTCAACAGGTTAGTTTATACCCGTGTATGTTTTTTTGGTGAGACATCAAACGCGATGAGAGTCCTGACGTTGAGAAAGCAAAGTGCACTTTACCCTAAAAAGCCGTTTGCTCTCTTATGAGTCATGATGTTTAAGATCAACACATTTTTATTATTGTTCAGTTTTTTTCATCACAAAAGAGAGTAAAATTTTCAAAATGTTTTTTATTTATTCAAAGCTATTATATGGTACCTCAGTAATTTGATGATCTAAAACTTAAACAAGGATTTGAACTGAGTTATAATTTTGTCGAATAATCTGGGCATTCATTTTTATAATATAAATAAATTTTAAAAGTCACAAGTATCTTTGTAATGAAATAGAACAAGTGAAGTTAAAATTTAAAAAATTTAACAACTGAGTGGAACGAGCGGCCCACAAAAAGTTGGTACGAGTCCAATTCCAAGTTTTTTTGTTCAATTTAATTATTTATTTTTATAGATCTCATTACCATTAAACTTTTTTTTTAATGATCATGATTATTATAATATAGTATATCGTATGATGAATCTAATAGTTAATTATTTCTATATAATTAATTTGTTTTAAATCACAAAAATTGTAATAATAAATTGTACTAATGCGTGGACATATATTTAATATATATTTGAATGATAAATGAGTATAAAATTATAGGCAGGATCCAGCCCATGCAGCCTTGGAACATTTAATGTCATCAAACATAAATAAATCATAACGTCAAGTGCCTGAAGCTAACGCTACGTTAGTTGTTCCTGCTGGTGTTGTTGGACGTTATGGTTTATGGAAATTTGACGCTTGTTGCAAACAACAATATTTCATCCTCCATGTGGTGTGTAAGCGTATTATGAACCCGATAAATTCATTCTTTTGTAATAATTCAACCATTATAATCCGCTCACGCATTTACAGCTCTTACCTCGGGAGAAGTAATTAATGGAATGGTTCCTATAAGTTATGGGAATTATTCTTAGAGGGTATTAAATTATTTTATAGGGATCGTTCTTGTATATTGAGTAAAATATTATTATAAATATAATCCTAAGGACTGTTCCTAAAAATTTATAAAAATGGTTCCCATGATTTTTAAGAACAGCCCCCATACATTGTAAGGATGGTTCCATAATGATTATAAGAATAGTTCCTGTAAAAAATTAGGACTTTTTCCAAAAATTTATGGGAATGGTTCCCATAATTTTGACCCCCCATATATTTTAAGGATGGTTCCTGTGATGGCTATAAGAAGAATCCTGTAAAATATTATAGGAATGGTTCCCATAATTTTTAATATCATTACTTATATAATATTGTAAGGATGGTTCCTATTGTGATTATAAAGATGGTTCTTATAATGATTATCAGAATGGTTCCTAGGATTTTATGGAAATGGTTCCCATAACTTTTATAACAGTCCTCATATAATATTGTAAGGATGGTTCCTATAGAGATTATAAAGATGGTTCTTATAATGATTATCAGAATGGTTCCTAGAAATTTATGGGAATGGTTCCCATAACTTTAATAGCATTCCTCATATAATATTGTAAGGATGGTTCTTATAGTGGTTATAAGGATGGTTCCTGTAAAAAATCATAGAACTAGTTCCCATATTTTTCACAAACATCCCCCATACATTTTAAGGATGGTTCCTATGATGATTATGAGAATGGTTCCTAGAAATTTATGAGCATGGTTCCTATAACTTTAATAACAGTCTTCATATAATATTTTAAGGATGGTTCCTACAGTGATTATAACGATGGTTCTTATAATGACTATCAGAATGGTTCCTAGAAATTTATGAGCATGGTTCCCATAACTTTAATAACAGTATTCATATAATATTGTAAGGATGGTTCCTATAGAGATTATAAAGATGGTTCTTATAATGATTATCAGAATGGTTCCTAGAAATTTATGGGAATGGTTCCCATAACTTTAATAGCAGTCCTCATATAATATTGTAAGGATGGTTCCTATAGTGGTTATAAGGATGGTTCCTGTAAAAAATCATAGAACTAGTTCCCATAATTTTCACAAACATCCCCCATACATTTTAAGGATGGTTCCTATGATGATTATGAGAATGGTTCCTGTAAAATATTATAGGAATAATTCCCATATTTTTTAAGAATGGCTCCCATATAATATCGTATAATGATACCCATAATGCTCAGGATGGTTCCTATTAATATCAGGGATGGTTCTGCTAGTTTTTAAGAATGATATCTATGAGATATTCTTCAAAAGTCTCGTAATTTTGAGGAATGGTTTCTCCTCTTACATGGGGAATATGTCCATGGGGTATAAAGACCATCCCCATAAATCTCTATGGAACCATATCGATTTAAAACAGATTTTCTATACATGTATAAGAAGTATTCTCATAATTTTATATATGAAATTTTGTTGTTTGATTTTATTTACTTTTTTTTTCTTAATTTCATAAAATTAAAAGTAAACGAAATATCAATAAGCTTTTTATAGTTTGTGATAAATAAGAAGGTAAAATATCAATTAATAATTAATATAAATAATTTTTGATCTTTTATCGAATAATAAATTGGGTCACGGTATAACATCGAAATAGAAATGTCAAAAGTTTTACTACACTGGCATACTTTTAGTTCTTTTTTATTTAGCCTCGTACTCGTCGAATCGTGTAATAGAAAAAAAATAAAAAATAAAACGAAATAAACTAAAATGATAACCGTGGAGCGAGAGAAAAAATGTTTAAGATGAAAATGGATAAGAAGAAGTAATAAAAAAATAT
This sequence comes from Microplitis demolitor, assembly GCF_026212275.2. Classification (NCBI taxonomy): domain Eukaryota; kingdom Metazoa; phylum Arthropoda; class Insecta; order Hymenoptera; family Braconidae; genus Microplitis; species Microplitis demolitor. The sequence goes on along the minus strand of NC_068554.1, from coordinate 2,916,916 downwards.
ATGTATATATATATATATATATATATATATATATATATATATACATTGTATGCGATATTTCGTATTTTCATTTTTTTGTTCAATAAATCACAAAACTGTCAAACGAATGTAACAACCGCTTGAAATCTTTTTTTTTAAAGATAACAAATCATAGTACCGGGCAAAGAGTAAATTATTACGATATTTTTTATTAAAAGTTTTTTTAAAAATGAGTCTAAGCATCAAAAAGAGTTTATTTTTAATTTCTTATCTCACTGAGATTTAATGGCCCTTGCAATTAAAAGTTTTACTAAGTGAGTTTTACAGAGCAAGTAAATAGTATTGATCATCAAATACGACAAATAAACTTTATTAGTTGGGCAAACGGCGTTAAATCAAGTTTCTCATACGACAAATTTCAAACTTACTTGCATCTCACGTTTGGGCACAATAAACCAAGACCACTTTCGTGAATATGATAGTACACTAGGGTAAAAGTAACATTTAGTTTTAACTCGAGCATAAATAACATAATAATTTTAATTGTTCGAATTACTAAAGAAAAAATATGACTTTTTATTATTAATTTAAAATCACAAGGTTCAATTTTTTTTTTTTTTTTTTTTTTTTTTTTTTTTTTTTAAATAATTACAAAAAGACAGAAAATTTCGACAGAAATATTCAAATAAAAAATTATTCTTTTCGCTGTAAGTTGATATCAGTGATAATGTGTTCATGAGCCTTTGGTGAGTGCTACCAATACCCAACTAATGAAATAATATGTCAGTAATAAATTTATAATAAATATATCGACGTTCTAATTAGCAAATTATCTAACTTCATTTCAGAAAATCCTCCATTTCTGCGAAAAAAAGGAAGTTAAAAATTTTTTTTATCTAAAAATCAATTCTATATCTAATATATATAGTATTTTTGCCAAAGTTACTTAAATGATAAAAATATTTTTTCTAACTAGTATCTGGAAATTGCACAGAATCACCTATGAAAAATAATCATTTAGACAATCCCTGATATAAAGACTAAAATTTTTCACAAAAAAAAAAGAGGCACCGCAACTTTTTTTTTCATTTAAATTCAAATGTGTTGTGAAAATAGACGTATCGCAATATTAATCGAACTAAAAATATAATAATCGATTTTTTTTATGAAAAATATATATATAATTTATATGAGCGTACATTATTTAAACTTCTATTTTGATCATCATTTGAGAAAATGTTGATACTTTTCAAGCTTCGATATTAGAGATCGCGATTTTCTAGACAAAAGTGAATTTTTATAGCAAAAAATATCAAAACAAAATCATCAATATACATGTATATATATATATATATATATATATATATATATATATATATATATATATATATATATATATATATATATATATATTTGTTTTATTTTAAAAAAAAATCATCTCTACATATATATATATATATATATATATATATATATATATATATATATATATATATATATATATATATATATATATATATAAATGCTAATGAATACTCTTTAAATTGTAAAGTACAGGAGTAAAATAGAATGACTACATAATGAATGAGTACATCGAGTTGAGTAGTAGAACTTTGCCGTAGGAGGACATATCTCTGGTGATATTTAGTCTCTTTTTCTCTCTTGGTCGCTCTTGTAGTGCACCGATCTGCAGCATCCCTTACCCAAGCATCGAGACATTTGCACGATGGCTCTTTTACATTAATGCTGACTCCCGAGAAACGGATTCTACTAATTCCTGACCCAGTTGTCAGGTGTGCGTTCTGTGGGTAATAGATTCAACGACATGCCACGATGACGCTCGATCTCGGACGAGTGAATTTATTAAAGCTTCATATCGATTGTTTTTACTACAACCCGCGATGATAATTATAATTATCATTAACATCATCACCATCATCATCATCATCATCATTATTATCAATATTAATTATATTTAGTATCAATTATCAACACTGTTAATTTATTGTCATAAAATTATATTGTTCAAACAATTAAATACATAATAGTACTGATAAATAATTGCAATTGTGATTAATGATAATAAATATAACGTAAATGGGCCAAGGATCTTATGTATTTTTAAACTTTTAAAAATCCAATGGCGCCGTCTCGCGAGACAACATGCACGTAAATATTGTTTGGGATATTTATTGTACTTTAAAAACGTATATTTTAAATAATAAAGCACGTTCTTTATGACTTATTGACTTAAGTCATTAAATATATTTTTTTAAATTTATTTTAAAATTTTTTTTATAAAATGGCGGGAAAGTAAATAAATATAATATATGTTTAAATAAATATGTATATAAGAAACGTTGGGACATGACGGAATACTCTAACTAGATATGTAATAAAAAAAATTTTTTTTGCTTTTTTATAAAAAAATATCTGGGGTAAAATGGGCCGTAAAAATTTTGTGTAAAAAAAATTATAATTTATTAAAATTTTTGAATTTTTTTTTAAATTAATATAAATTTTTAAACCGATTTAGATACTCGGGGTAAAATGGGACGACGAGAAATGAAAGAAACATTTTTTTACTCTGCTCAAAAAAAGTATTTTTTTTTTTATATCAAATATTGATAAGCCGTTATAGATTCAGTGAATATATATGAAATAGAAGCATGTAGAGGAATTTTTAAAAAGGGGGTAAAACGGGGCGTAAAAATTTTGTGTAAAAAAAATTATAATTTATTAAAATTTTGGAATTTTTTTTTTAAATTAATATGAATTTTTAAACTGAATTAGATACTCGGGGTGAAATGGGACACTGAAGAATAAAAACAAAAAACTATTTTTTTTATGTCAAATATTAATAATTCCTTATAAATTCAGTGAATATATGAAATAAAATCCCGGAGAGGAATTAAGTCTTTAAAAAAAAAATTTGGGTATCGCGTTGAAAAAAAAAACTCTTTATTAAAGTTATTGTAAAATTATGACGGATTTTGCAAGAAGATAAAAATTAATTGTATTCAGTGTTTAGAGCCGCAAGGATTAATTACACGGTTAGGTATTCTGTCGTATCCTGCTGTACATATACGTTTTATAAATTAGGGTCATTAATAAAGAAGTAGAAGTAAAAAACAATTAAATAACCCGGATGATTACCGTGTTATTGTGGTGTTTTTGATCATCTTGCTAGGGATAATCTCACGTGATTTATGGCCTTGTTATTGTGCTGAAACTAAATGGAAACGGGCTTCCCAAATTTATTTTTATTATAACATTTTTTTTTTATGTGTTTGCTTTAGACTCTTCTGTTGTACCTCACCAAAATTAGTTTCAGACAACAATATGAATTTTTCAGTATACTAAAAGTCGTCTGTGATAAGACTGTATTTATTTCAGTGGCAATTAGCGTTACCCCAACATTTTTCTTTATATGTTTTTTTACCTGTGCAAGTACAGTATAATGATCAAATACAAACTTATTTTGGATCACATCTGTGTGCACGAAAAAAATATTAATTGCAATATAATACTCTACTGTAATTTTAATTCAATTAATGATTTCTGTAACCCGATAAAATTGAAATATTGATTTAAATATTTTCGAGGTTTAATTTTAGCTTAACAAGGAGTAAAATTGTTTTTAATTTAAATAATAAATAAAAACAAAAATATAAAAGTCATTGTGTGAATTTTAACTCGCGTATTGAACGAAACAGCCGAGTCATTAGTGAGTTAAAGCTCGATAAAAAAATTTCCGCGAATAAATAAAAATAAAAATATACAAAAAAAAAAAAAAAAAAGGAGTGCCATTAATATCTAACGATTTGTTCCAATTGTTGGATATTGATTTATTTGGTCTATCAATCATGTAATTTATTAAAAAAATGAATCTTACACTTTATTCTTTATGTCTTTTTTTAGAATGAAGTAATAGCTGTCGCCTTAAGTGCTCTTTTGAGTCAGGGTGAAGTTCCACTTTCAACTTCCACGTCACTGTAAGTATCATTTTTTATATTTCATTACTGTTTTATTAATTTACCAAGTAGCTAGAAATTTTTTCCCTCTACAAAAATATACAAATTACTATTGTTGTTAACTTATAGACCGGAGATTAATAGACATGATTTATGGTTAAAAAAAAAAAGCAATATTCTTTGCTGTCTAATATTTATTATTTTGTTTGTGATTTTTTTTTGTATCAGCGGTTCGATTGATCGAAGTTCACTTGGACAAAATGTATCTGCCCTATTCGTTAAACTATACACGAGAATATACTCGACTACACTAGCGTGATTGGAGCTACGGCATTTACAACTTTGAGAGAGCAGGTCACGCAAGAGCTCACCAATCAATCTCGAAAGCTTTCGTACAATTTCGTTCTGGCTTGTGGAACACCAAACATTATTCACTTGACCTTTATATATATTTTCTACATATAAATAAATAAATAAATATATATACTGTAAAAAATTGGGAGTGAATATGGATTTTATTTAAATCCAAATTCACTTTGTCAGAGTTCCGGAGTTTAAAAAAAAATCACTCTGCATTCGGAGTGAATAGGGATTTTTTTATGGGCGGAGTGTTTCGGAGTGTCGCGGATTTTATTTAAATCCGCATTCACCCGGTCCGGAGTTTTAATACTTAAATAAATTAATATTTAATAGAAACAGCTGTTAATTATAAACATAATTATTTAAATAAATAATTCATTGAGATATTAATAATTAAACTTAAAATATTATGCTTTTAATTTATAAAATGTTTTAGTAACTCACTAAATTATAATTTCATATATATAATACATAGTGAAGATATTAAATTATTGAATAGCTATAGTGACATAGTTTTTATGGGAATATTTTATATTTCGGTACAATATGAAATGTTATCACGTGGTATGGTTGATGTAAGTCATATGACAGTTTGTGACTCAGTGGAATTATATTTGTAAAAATTTTATTATCAGCTGCTTATAATTTTTAAAAATAATTTCGCGTGAATATATGTTCAGAGAGCTCGTAATTATTTCCGTACTCAATATAAATATCGAAATATCAAAGACCTAAGCTCACTATATTACTAATTTTTTTTGCAATTAATATTTTCCGAAACATCCTTCAGAGTGAAATTCACTCCCAGGGAATTAAATAAATAAAAAATCATCCACTCCGTCTTCACTGGGGAAATTTTTTACAGTATACATATTAAATTTTTCTTCTTGATCTCAAGCTCTAATTTCGATGATTTTCTGCCCCAATTTTTCCGTCAATCTGTTACCATTTTTTTGAATGATTTTGCACAAAAATCCTGTTTTTTTTTTTTTTTTTTTTTTTTTTTTATTGAAAATTACCTTCAGTAAAAAAATAGTGTAAAGCTCATTAACTTTCTTTTCTTACAGAAATTCTCAACTTTCGACTATCGACAGATTTACACTCAAATTTTTTCCCAATAGCAGAAAAAAGTAAAAAAAAAATTGAGATTTTTCTGGCACTGTTTGTTACCCCGTAGGATTAAATTTAAAGTCACAATTAAAAATTCTAAATGAAAATTTTTTTTTTTTCTAAATTTGATGACATCAGAAATAAATTTATCAAGATTTTATGTAAAGAATATATATAAAAATAAATAAATTTGTTTATTTTCGCAGAGAGAAATTACTTTATAATGTTGACTGCGAAGAGAACTACAATTTGCTTGAGGACATTTATGAGACCCTAAACTACGATTGCGGTAAGTCTCCTATCAGATTGTTTCATTTCTCATATTAAGTATATATATAGCGAAACTTAATATTAATAAAGCCTCTCGTGTCGTATTGTGTAGAGGATTTGCGTAAAGTAATTCCAGTATAAATTCTAAGCAAGTGGGATCACGACATTCCTATTTAACGTTGACTAATGTTAACGTCTTAAATATTTATTTTACAAAAGATAAATAATATTTATTTATTATTTAGTAAGCTTGATATTTTTATTAATTTAAAATTAAATTTCTTTATCCTTCCATCCACAAAAGACCTTATCAAACATATTTACATATTTTAATATCTATAAAAAAAAAAAAAACGTAAATTGATCTATAAAAGGAAAAATATCTAAAAAATTTATCACAATTGGATCCATATATTTAAAATATTTTTTTTATCTATGAAACAGAACAAAAAAAGTGTCAGAAGGTTTGTCGACAAAATGCCCGAGGATAAGTTATAAAAAAAAAAAGAAAATATTAAAGTGAAAAGCAAAGAATACAGAGCCGAGTGACTACTTTTTCGCTCCGTATGTATGATGAACTTTTCTTTGGTCGTGCACAAAGAATTTTTGTTTTTCTTTTACACTCGTTTCTTTGTGTCGAAAAGAACGACCGAAAAATAAAATAAAACGAATGAGGAAATAAAAAAAAAATTAAAATTGTAAAAATAATGAAACACTCTGGTGTAACAATAACTAACATGCTATTTATGTCAAAGTTAAAATTTAATCCTTTAGCTTTAGATTTTTTTTTTTTTTCTGTAAAACCGATAGACTAATTTATTTTTTTATCATTTTTCTTTAAAAATATATATTTTGTTATTATTAATTATATCTCTTATCTGAGCTTTTCTCAAGCATTTTATCTTCTTTGCAAAAAACCTTTTGAAAGACCCTCGAAAGTAATACAATATCTGGTATACGGATCTTTTTCTTAGGCATGGGTACAGGAAAAAATATAAGCGCTTATAGGAAAAACGAATTCACTTTACTGTTATGCTTATATTATAAGAAAAAAAAAAGAATTTTTTTTTTTAAAAAAAAGTTTATCTAGAATATAAAAAATGGAATTTTTATTTCTTTATTACTGAGAAAATTTATTTATATGTAATATGTTATATAAATTTTTATAATTTAATAACTTTGTATAAATATGTATGACATGAAAGATAAAATCTTGAATTTTTTATGCAAATTTTTTTGCCACTGAGTTTTTATTATTTTCGCATTGAAGCTCAGGAATTTAAAATAATTATTAAAATTTAAAAACTGGAGAATTTTGAGACAAAGTAAAAGTTTATTTAAAAAATTTTTAAAAGGAAAGTCAAAAAATTTATCAGTTTTCTAGTGTATTTCCAATAAAACTGCCCGGAAATAAAAGTTCATCGGGAGAGAATCACAATCAATTTTGGGGTGATATAATACCGTCTTTAGTCCTGAAAAAATCTGATAAGAGTATCGGCTCACTTGGTCTTGAAAGCCAGATTATTCAAGATTTCACTTCGCTACTGTTTTATTTCACACCAAATTTTTTTTTATCAATTATAAAAAAAAAAAAAAAAGAGAGATTTAAATTATGAGTGTAATATCGCAGACATCAGACAAAAACTATAAGTAAATAGAGTAAATAATTAAAAAAAAAATATTTAAAAAAAATGCACTTTTCAATTATTGAATTTTTTAAATGCGCATTTTTTTAAAATTTTATTTTTTTAATTACTTACACTATTAATAATTTTAAATTTGTTCGATGCTACATTCACTCATTCAAATTTAGGAATAAAAAAATTTAAATTAAAAAATATATGGTATTTTCACTTAACGGACAAATATGACTGCACCCAGTCGTTATCGAAATATTGGCGCGAATTTTAAAAAGTTTATTTAAAGATTTTTTCTATAATTTATTTAAATTCGTATTAATAACACTTGAAAACACACGTTTGCTTAAAACTACCATAAAACTTTTGGTAAGTACGAATAGATGTAGTAATTATAAACAACTGTATACTAATTATAAAGTATTTGTACTCAACGCTAATTGGAGTACTACTGCAGTACTTAAAATTTATTACGTATTAAAAAATACTAATTAAAACTATTTTATTTAATTCAGTTCACTAGTTTCTAAAAAAAACTTTTTATAAAATCACAAATTTTATTATTTATTTACCCTGGCCATTTTACCTCAACTCGATTTAAACAAATAATTTAAATATAATTTTACAATTTACTAATAAATGATTTATGCTTTTCCGGTTATTTAAAATTTTATCACACAATTTTCACTATGTCAAACGACTCAAGAGACATTTACGCAGTACGTGACGTGCATTTTATGTGAAATTTTTCTTTAACTTCATACATATATGGGTAAAAAAAATATAATATGCAAATAAGAGATGAATAAGATGAAGCTTTAAAGCTTCACCTCTCACCGTAGTTGGTATTTGAAAGATGATGTTACTACGTGTAATTTTATTTTAATGAAAATATATGCAAATATTAATTACCAACTTTACATTTAAACGCATATTTTTGAATTATGTCTATTACTTTTTTTTTAAATCTTTAAATTAATATTTTTTCATTAAAAACTAAAAGAATGATATGAAAAAAAAAAAAAAAAAATAAAGAATTATCACCTAACAGGTGACAAAGAAAAATGTACTTAATACACAAGGGAAAATAATTAATCTGATAAAAAAATATATAAAAATTTTAATTTATATGTATGAGACTTTGTATTACTGGGTGTAAATATATAATTTATTCAGTATTTGTAATGTATGTAAACTTTTGACAGTGTTGGTAAAGTTTAATTTAGTTGATGAGTGAAATAATAGAAAAACAAAGATATATATATGAAGTTGAAACAAAGAGACATTTGATGAAGACGCAGAGACATAAACTCTGTTTAAATTGCTACATCTGCTTTGTTAATTTACAAATGAATTAATTATACAATTGAATTTTTTAAATTACATTTAATTAATTAATGAGTATTTTAATATAAAATAATTATTAGCAGAAATTTATATAAATATCAGTTTCTCTTTACTATGACTTGATTTTGAATTGTAAAAATAAAAATTTTATTCAGAAGGAAAAATCTGATTGAGGTAAAATGGGCCTGGATTGCAAAAAAAAAATTTTGAAAAATTTTAATTTTCCAGCTCTATTCAGACTGTCCAACTTGCCCACCCTTTCTACAAAACGTAACTAAAAATTTTTAATTAAAAAAAAATGGCATTTCCGGTCGGAATTTTCTATTATGGAAAAGGCTGACATTCTTATGAGAATATTTCCCATGTGTGTGTAGAAGTTCCTGTACACACATGGGAATAGTTCCTATATATTATGGGAATAGGTCCCATTATTTATTGGAACCATTCCATTAATTTTCTCTCCGTGTATAGCAATAAAATACAATAAATTTTCACGGAAAAAAAAGTTGATCAAAAATGACTGTACTAGACGGCCACAAAATCTATAAACTTTTTTTTTTTAAATTAATTTGTCTGGTGAAAATTTTATTTTTCTAATAAATTTGAATTACCAAAAGAGTAATTTTTCACTGAAAACTGGCTATTATTAATTTTTTATCACAATTTTTCCGGTGTATATTTTATTACCAACATAACTTTTGTAATATTTATTAGAAATTGATGATTTAGGTGGATCGTAAAATAAAATAGATCGTAAATAAGTAGACATTAAAGTTTAACAATTTAACAGGGAAATAAAGTGCGCGCTATTAATTCGCGATGTGCTGGTCGAGTAGGTAGTTGGGGTAAATGTGCAACGAATAACTCTCACACACGGCACACTTTTTTAAGAAGTCACTAGTAATGCGCCCGTGTCAATAAAAAGAAATGGAGTTTTTCCGTGTGTAGTCTTAGGGAGCGAAATTGGCTTCCACCTGTATGTCGTGAGGCTGTGCAGTTTGCAAGAAAGAGAGCTTTAAAAACGTGTGTGTTTTATCAAGAACTCTACTAATACTCTCTTTCTTTGCTGCTGTGTACTCGTATCAGCGTTTTTCTTTCCTTCTTGGATTTTTTATCTTCTTCTTCTTCCTTTTTTTTAGTTCATCCTATCTCTGCTCTTGACATCTTCTACATCTCACTGAGCTTACGTGTGTTGGTTTTCAGCCACGAGTAACTAGAGTCATATCACTGGCCTTTATATTACGTGCTCGTCGCCAACCGTTTTCGGTCCATTCTTATTACACATATTTACCCACATAGTCTTCATTTATCCACACATATATTGGGAAAATATTACATACTTACTATGTCATATCTTATTTACATTATATGATATTAAAAATTTATCTTTTGCGTCCCAAGAATCAATGTCATACTTTTCATAATTTTTTTTTTTTTCTCAAATTTAGGTCATCATAATTTTTATTACAACCCACTATTCATATTTTTAAAAATATTAAAAAAGTTTTGAAACCTATCATCCAACTGAAATTTCATTATGTTCATCAATGTCAATTACGTGAGTAATCACTTTTTTCTTAGATAATATAATATAGAGGAAAAAAAAATGGAGCTGAAAATTTAAAATTTTGAAATGATAAAATTAAGAATTCGGATTTTTATAGAAAAATGAAAAAAATATATTTTTACGACTAAATCTCGTTTTTCGAAATCCGATGGGCTTAGAAAAAATTTAATGTACATAGATTTACTATCTCTTCTTTTGTAACAATAAGAAAATCAGAGATATCGCCCTTTTTCATAGAAAATGACCTTTGAAATAGCGATATCAACCCCGGCAAAGTGAAAAGATATCCTTTTCCGGTTGCTTCCTGTTTCTCGAGATCCGTTGCGCTTTGAAAAATTATAAGTATATACTGATAAAGTTGATGCTATAAAAATGATTTATCCTCCCAATTTATTTAGACGAATGTTAGTAATTTTTTTTTTTCAAAAAAAGACAAATTCTTAATTTTCCGGCCATTTCGACTTTTTTCTGCTATATACTGAATTTTCATTTATGTTTACACCATAGTACTTTTACCAATATTAATTTCATTCATAATAGTTTTCAATGGTGTAAATGATTCGGTGTTAAAAAATTTAACACTTCCGGTGTGAAAGTTACACGACACACGGTGTTAAATCTTGGAGCGTGGGAATTAAAATGTTCACACCAGTGTAGACTTTTTCAAAGTTCTCAAGACTTCTTCAGAGTTTTTCAGAGAAAAGTCTGAAAAATTTCCACCAGGGATACTCCGGTATTTTACAGTAAACGTGCAGTATTTTACCGAAATTTTTCCATAACTTCACGGCATTTTACTGTAGATTATCGTATTCAGAAAAATTGCCGTGAGTTGCCGCGACTGCGTGATTTTGCGGCAAAAATGCGGTAATTTACGAGCAATTACGGAAATTTACCGTAATTCGGATCCGCTAGGGCTATAATTATTAAATTTTTTAAAAAATGATCTACATTAATAATGATAATGATATACTAATACTGCAGCCTAATTATTTGATAATTTTCCACGACAGATTAACTGACTAAGAAAATTTCACACTGAGCAGACCGTGTAAAGTTTTCCATGACCATGTTCACACTAAAATTTTTTAGCGTATGCATACGATCAGTATAATTTCACAAATTTTCAAATCCATCAATATTGATGTCATAAATTTTTCAACCTTCATTTTCCTGTAAAACATCTTTTATATCCTTTTTACGAGGACTATAAAGTTTGTACTTTTAGATCCACTATATCATTGAAAATATGTTATGGTAAATAAATTAACTGCCCATAATTATAAGTATATTAGCATAAAATCCTTTACGATCTCATATTCATTTTTACTAGCCATTACCTCATCAAGAATATGTCTGCAGTATTTATTATTAAATAATTACCTTCTCCTGCGCTTTGATAACTAATTAACTAAAACTTTAATGTTCACATAATTGAATTTATCTCATAAAATTCAAAAGTTATCTATTGTTTCCCTTTCATATATTTTCTTTACAAAAAAAATTTAAAAAATTTAAGTGCCACGCTTATTAGTTTATTATTATTATTAAATTTTTTTTTTTTTTTTTTTTTTTTTTTCATAAACTTTTAAAGGTATTATAAACCATAGTTTGAGGGTAGAAGTTTAGTTACCACGTGAAATTTAATGAGAAGCCCAGAGCAGCTATACTATCGATTTCCATAGTTTGTTAGCCGTACTACTGGCTAGCTAGCTGGCTTGACTGGTTTAATAATTCAATTTTATTATGTCATGTCAGTTTCTATTTAAATTTGCGTTAATTATCAACAGAATTATTAACACATATTTAGATATACATCTACTTTATGAATTCAAAATCCTTAATTGTGAATTTTAAACGAAATTAGTTTTAATTTATATGTAAATATTAAAGCCGAGCAAATAGTTTGAAGATTTACAAATAATTCAAAAATTTTATTTTCAACGACTTAAAGTTCTAATACTTTTTCCAATAATTCAAATTTTTGTCAGAGGCAAATAAAGCTCGAATCTACGAAAGTATTAGTTTTTGTTACTTTGAAAACTAAACCCTCCATTGAATAAAAATTGAATATTTTAAAACTGATGAGAATGTTGTCGATTAAAATCGAGTAATTTGAAAAGTTAAAAATATTTAAAAAACTTTTGGATAATTCAAATTATTTTATTCGATTCGACTTAAACATGTTTAATAATTATAATTATATATAATTATATAAATGGTAATAATAATTTGTAATATTATTTAAACCATGTTTTTGCAGATATAGAAGTGAATGTGATTTTGGACTACTTGGGTCAGGAATTAATTTCAACAGCCTGCGTTGGTCTACTCGAGCGTGCATTTCGATGTCTCGGAAATGACCTGAAAGCATTTCTAACGACACTCGACGGCGTGAATGATGTGGTACAACATCAGTCTGGTACAAATACAGAAGCTGAATTTGTGTGTATTGCAACTCCGGATGCAGTCGAGCTTCATTTTACGACTGATCATCCTTCCATTGCTTATTTACTTGTTGGCAGCCTCAAAGGCATTGCACGACAATTTTATAATGATAAAGCTGATGTTTATATTCTACCCGATCCATACAATACTAAATTCTTTAGGTATGTAATTATTTTTTATTTTTAATTACAAATTTATAATTCGTATGAATTCAAAAATTCAAATTGTAAGAGTTGCCGCGGATTAAAAAAATTTGAAAAAGTTTTTTTTTAAAATGTTTGTTATTTTTTTTTTTATTCAAATTTTGAACTCGTGATAAATTTTTTAAAATTTTTGAATAATTAAAAAATTTATTAATCATTCGGAAGCTTACGGATAAGATTCGAATTTAAAATCCGTTAAATATTTAAAAAAATGAAACTAAAAAATATTTTAATATATTTTAATAAAATGATTTTTAACGATTCATATTTTTTGTTTTAACTTGCAATGCGTCATTTTTCTCTATATCTCCGCAATTTTTTGTTTTAAATTGCAAATTCAGTTTCGCTGTAATTGGACACAGAAAAACATTCGATTGAATGAAGAAAAAAAATGAAATAAATAGAAGACGTGGGATGTAAAAGCAATGTAAAAATATTATAAAACTCAATACCATGTTTTTATAAATTTAAATTTCAATTGTAATTGAATTTTATTTCGTATCAGCGTCAAAATGTTTCAAGTAAAGATACACGGCAATATATGAACGTATACATCTATATATATGTATAAATTTTTTTTATACACTATTGACATGGTATGTACGCGTGTACAGTGAGCCTAGTAATTTCAAATTTAAATTTTATCAATTCAAATCATATATATTTCATCAGTTGATACTGAGTAAAAGCATATAGATCGTAAATACGTGCGCGTGTTTTTTCATTGGCAAATGGTATTTTGTCATGCATACTATTTTATATTTATCATATACATTTATATTTATATATCAGCAATGATACAATATTATATGTATATATAAAGTAAAATACTTTGATAATGAAATAAAAAAAAATTACGGAAATAAAATAAATAAATAATTGGCGCAAATGTAATATTTCAGTTAATATACATTTATTAAATATATATTTATAAAACATGAATAATATATTACAATGCATGTTCAACTGAGACATATTAATTAAAATAATAATTATCGTTTATTTTTTTTTTTGAAGGTATCGTATAACACCGGAACGTTATGAATATTTGGGCACGACATGTGACGATAGCAGTGAGGCTGTGACATCAGAATCACGAATATTATCCGAAAAAGCTGTTGACTTGCGAATGGGAGTTGCAAGCTTTTGCAAAGCGTTTCCTTGGCATTTTGTTGTGGACCGTCAGCTTGAAATAGTGCAACTAGGGGTTGGATTCATGCGCATCTTCGGTCACAATCTCAATAGACTTGGTCGTGAAATATCGACGTATTTTGTATTCACGCGACCTCGTGGTGTTACACTTACATTTCATGAGATTTTAAAACGTGCGAATACACCCTTTGTATTGGCGCTGCAGAAACCACCGGGTGCTGATAAATTTCCGGCTGAGGTGAGTCGATATCGTTTATTTAGATTACGGACAATAATGATGCTAGATTATCGTCATTATTTTGGTATGCCTCGAAATGTTTTAGCACTTAAGCTCACGCGATTTATTTTCTATCAATTATTTTTTTTTAATTAATTTTACATTTATACTCCAATGAAAAATTGATCCATTATAAGACTCATTAACAATTTTTTTTTCTTTAAAAAAATTTTTTAGATTTTTTTTTTTGGATTGCACCTATAAATTTTTTAATTTTCTACATGTGCATTTTTTTTTTTATTATTTTTCGAAAAAAAAAATCGAAAAATTGTTGATTTTTTGTCAATTTATGATACTGAAGCCAACGATAATTTTTGGATTTTTTAAAAGACGATAAATTATAAAAGAAAAAATATTTTAAAAAATTACACTTCTAGTCTTTTTAATTTTCTACATGTGCATTTTTTCAAATTTTTTTATTTTTCAAATTTAATTGTTCAAAATAAAATCATAAAATTTTGAATTGTCTGTTAACTTCAGGATAATGTCAATTTCAGGATCATACTTTTATCTATAATAAGCTTTTGTCATAATGTATATAAAAATATATAAAAGCATTTTTCGTTATACTGTAATCCAGGGGCTGGAATTGAAGGGTCAAATGGTCTACTGTTCAGAATCAGATTCAATTTTATTTGTCAGTTCACCGTTTCTCAATGGCCTAGACGGTCTCACAGGACGAGGTCTATTTATTTCGGACATTCCGCTTCATGATGCCACTAGGGACGTAATTTTAGTTGGCGAACAAGCTAGGGCTCAGGTGACTATCGTAATCCGTATCATTCAAACCGTATTATATATAAATATACATATAGATATATATATTATTAAATCACTCTTGTCACATTATTACCGACGTGTATAATATAAATAAATACACATCCACAAAAACACTTTTATATCCATATAAATACACATACAATAGAAATGTCTTTCATATTGAATAAAAAAATTTAATAAAATATATTTTTATTGAATGTCATATGAATGAGGATTTACTTATATGGATATATTATTCTCGGCAAAATTTTCACATTTAATATCACTACTTTTTTTTTCTTTTTTTTTTTTATTTTATTCTTTTTATTTTCATTTCTCTTTATAACAGGACGGGTTGAGACGACGTATGGACAAATTGAAAAGTTCTATTGAAGAGGCTAACCGTGCTGTCGACGCTGAGAGAGAAAAAAATGTTAGTTTACTACATCTTATATTTCCACCTGATATTGCTAAACGTCTTTGGCTCGGTACGTAATCATTATATATTATTAAATGTCAGTATTCATTTTTAAAAACGTATTTTATTGACGTTCAATAATCGTCACCTACTTTTAGTTGTAGAAATATTTTCTTTTTCACATTTTATATTTTTTTTTTATTTATTTAATTTTATCTCGTGATTGATGAAAAAAATTTTTAAGTCGACTCAGGTCTTAATTTAATCAAATATGCATACGATTTATTATGAAATCAAAAAAATATTTTTTTGAAAAAAAAAAATAGGCTGTCTTCATAATTAAAAAAAAAATCTTGATAGATTTATGGGTTTTTTAATTATTCAGTAATCTTTTACCCTGCTCGAATGTTAAGTACATGCTTGGGGGCGTTCAATATCAACAGTTTTATCGAAAATTTCAATACTCCTTGGGCTAGTGAGCCACTGAATATTTACCCGAGATTATAAAAGAGTCAGATAATGTAAATAATCGGCAGTCACTTGGGAATATCACGATATCACGAACTAAGCCGGAAAAAAAAAAACGTTGTGATAAAAATTATTGAATGAAAACAACAATCCAATATAATTATCAATTTTGTTTATACCCTAAAAAATTAGCAGAGTAAATGCGAAGTATCTCTGAAGATCGGAAATTTTTTCGCGAAACGGAAATAAGAAAGAAATGAAAATGAAAATCTACTGGGTTTAGATTTCCGAAATTTTTCGCATGTGCTAGTATCCTAGCCGAAAATTTCAGCCAACCCTAATTACCCCTTAATGGAAAGCGGATAATTATTTATTATAATTTTAAAACTCCAAACCGAAGTGAATGCGGATTTAAATAAAATCCACATTAGTATGAAATCCCTCGGTTGCAAAAAAAATTTTGCGACGGAATAAGTTCGGACTTAAATAAAATCCGTAATCACTTCCGATTTTTTACAGTGTAATTATTTTTTGTCATTAAATTAAATTGAATGGGATGAATCAAATTTTTATAACAGATAAAAGAAATAATAATAATTCAATTTTTTCATTAAAGGCGAAACGATCGAGGCAAAGACCTATCCGGATGTTACGATGCTCTTCAGTGATATAGTAGGATTTACCGCAATATGCTCTACCGCCACACCAATGATGGTTATCAATATGCTACAGAACCTATACGAACGTTTTGATCAGTATTGTGGTCAACTGGATGTCTATAAGGTAATCTATCGTTCTAGTCCGATTAAATCATTTATCCTACTTTGGCGTATTAAGAAAATGTGTACCAATAATAATTACGTTAATGAATTGATTCATTTATTTATTAATTCATTATATTAAATACTCATTTTCAAATCTTCAACAAAGTTTCAAAATTTTAAATTTAATTTATTGGAAATAAAAGGAATTAAATTTTTGATAATTTATCTATTTGAATTGTGCAATTGAAAAAATTTGAATTATGAACTTTTTCAAATTTGCCTTTTTTTAACTTTGATCTATACAGATCTATATAGATCTTGATGATTAAAAATTTAGATCAGATTGAAATATGATTTAGGTCGCAGTTCAAAATTATTTTTCCCGATTCAAAATTATTTTTTTCCAATTACACTCGGTACTTACAATCAATAATAAATACCATCCGGAATTTTTTAGCTTGGGTCAAGGATTTTTTATCCACAATTTCTGAAGCATAACCATTAGAAATTCCCTTGGGAATGCGAAAAAAAAAAAAGTTTATTTTATCTTTACACTAAATTCCATAAAAATCAATTAAATAATTCGAGATATCAAATTCTTATAAACAATAAAATTTTACAAGTGTTCTAATATAGTCACCCGTATATTAAATAATTAAAATGACGTTAAAAAAATATGTGACGAAAGAATTTAATTAAATACTTAAACGAGTAAGGGAAGATGACATTAAATTCTTAAAACTCTAACAAACTGTATAAATTACCGACGGTTACGGGCGAAAACAGTCAAAAGGATATTCTACTATAAAATTAAACAACTCTTGACGTGTAAATGTTGCACTCGGTTATCAGTGCTCTACTATTATAATTCAAATCTCACGAGAGTTAAAAATTCTATTAACCCTAATGCTTTTATTTAAATTACCCTTGCATGTTTATTCTGAATTTAAAATAATAATTACAATTATAATTATCGTAAATAACAATGAGATTACCGAGATATAAAATATCAATATTTCAGTATCCGTATTAGTTTGAGATTCTTATCGTAAGCGGATCATTAATATATTTTTAGTTCCTTTATTTTATTTTATCAGATGACCTGCATTGATAATATTATTATTTATAACCATAACATATATTTTAATATAAATATAATAAAATTAATTATTAAATAAATTATTCATAATTTCAGGTTGAAACAATAGGGGATGCTTATTGTGTTGCTTGTGGTTTGCACAGAAATACGAGCACACATGCGCAACAAATTGCTTGGATGGGTTTAAAAATGATACAGACATGTTCTAAACATTTAACGCACGAAGGAAAACCTATTAAAGTATGTAATATTTTATTTTTATTGTTTTTTTTTTTTTTTTAAATATTTAATGAGAGTAAAAAGTATTGAGTGCTCATTTTAATTTACACCGAAAAGATTATCGCGTACTTAAACTTTTAATAGATTTAAAATTAGTTTATTATTATTATTTTTTTTTTTTTTTTTTTCGTTAATAAATTGGATAAGAGTAAAACATTTGAATTAATAGTACGATGATTTCAATGACTTAACAATAAAGCTCATAAATAATATTCGCTGAATAAATAAGTAATCGGCTTAGCGTAAATTTATATAGGATTATCAGAAACTTAAACAAGAATACCTATTGTTTAACTTTAACTTACATTCTATTAAGTTATACCGCTATTTTATAATTTTATTTAAGTTATTATGTGTCACTTAATTGTCACTTTTATATTTTATATGAATCACAATACAAAAAAAAATAAAAATTGGGATAAAAAGTGAGTTATACATGATGAGAAACTTCTAGTACGTTTATGAAATATTATTCTATAACGTTATGGTAATAATTACTTGGAATTATGGGATATAGGTCCATACTTTCTGGAAAATTTACCATTATGGGAAATTTCCATCATTATGGTAATGATTCCCATATCGGATGGTAATAGAATTATTGTAATGATTACCATATATAGAAATAGTTTCCATAAACAAATAGGAAGAAATCGTACAACTACTTTGTAATGGTTCCTAAGTACATAAGGGAATAAACCCATATATATTATGGCAAGCATTCCCATAATATGTGTGAAATATTTCCATAATATTATGGTGATTGTTCCCATGATACTATGATAAACGTTACCATAAAGTTATGGTAAAAGTTACCATACTTTATGGTAATGGTTACTAAATATTACCATAAATTTTTCTCCGTGTAGTCACGGTCAGCATTTAAAAAAATACTATTTTTTATAAAAATAACTACCTCTAAAATTTTTAGAATTTTTTAAATAAAGTGTTCCCTTTCTATGTTTTTTTTCATATTTAATTAATAAAAAAAAAAAATTTTTGATAAAAAGTGAGTTATAGTCACGGTCGGCATAAAAGAAAATACTATTTTTGATAAAAATCACTATCTCTAGTATTTTTAGTATTCCCTTTCTACAATTTTTTTTTCTTATTCAATTAATTAATTAAAAAATTTTGTAGATATTAAATTGATTGATTGAAAACTATTTTTTGGTATTTAAATACATATCACCGCTTAATTTATACTCGATGACACTAATATTCCAAATAAGAGAACTAATCGATAATTCGATAATCAGCAATTGATTCTCATATACAATGACAAAATTCGATATATATATTAACCGGGAAGTTTATAATTCACTAGATACTACTATTGACTCAAATTATCATAGCCCGCCGATTTTAATATTTAATCCAGTTATATTTAATTTATCGCCATATATTGACGAAATCAATAAACGTGGGGTAAAATTAGTTCTTTGAAAATTTATGCTTAAAAAAAAACAAAGCAATTTGACACATTTTGCCTCGGGGGATCAAGCTTGTTCGCCTCTCATTCTCCTAATAGATTAATTAAGGCTTATCATACACACAATGTCTGTATATATACATATACATGAACATATATGCTGTAGGTTAATTAATATGTCTTATCAAACTGCATCGCTCTGAGTTTCAAAAGTCTAATCGATAATTATAAAGCAAAATAATTTATTTTTATAAAATTAAATTTTATAATAAAATCCAATTAATTAATTAATTTTTTTGACTTTATTTTACTCCAATTACTCGTAAAAAAAAAAAGTCTATTATTTAAGTTTAATTTATAATTTAAATCTCCCGGTTGTATTGCAATTATTCAAAAAAAAAAAAATTAATTAAAATTGACATTCAATAATTTTTTTTTTATAATTTAAAATAGATGAGAATTGGAATTCATACGGGAATGGTATTGGCTGGTGTAGTTGGTAAAAAAATGCCAAGATACTGTCTATTTGGACACAATGTCACGATTGCTAATAAATTTGAATCAACTAGTGAACCATTACGAGTCAACGTCAGTCCAACAACGTATGAGTAAGTTTTTATTTCTATTATTTTATTGGATAAACTGTAAAAAATGCGGAGTGAATTCGAATTGGTCTGGATTTTATTTAAATTCACAGTCGCATCAGATTTAATCTGCGTTAGCTCTGCAAATTATTAACAGTGTATTTAATTTAATTAAATTGATTTGTTAATTGATAATTGATGATAAAAATAAATTTTTTTTTTCTAGACATCTTATTAAAACACCAGGATTTATATTAGAAGAAAGAAGCCGAGATAACCTTCCGAAAGAAATTCCATCAAGTGAACCAGGTACTTGTCATTTTCTGAATGGTTATCGCCATCCAGGCGTCGATGAAAGTAACCCACTGGATGCTCATATCCAAGCAGCCGTTACCGAGTATGATATTACTTGTGGCATGTAGATATATTATTATTATAATAATAAATATAATATATTAATATATTAATTAAATAACTAAATAAATAAATAAAGTATTAACTAAAAAAATATAATAATATATCAAGTGTTATATTTATTTTTTCTATTGAAAAAACCTCAATAATTATTTTTCATTGATTTTGAATTTTTTGTTTAATTTTAAAGCGGCGAAATTCAAAATGATAAAATATTTAGCGCATTTAGAAATATTTTATGCTTTTAGTCTTAAAAATGTGATCTATATATTTTTCAATCCAATATATGGATAAAATATGGGTGAAAATTGGAAAATTATTATTTTGGTGAACATTATAAGTTGGTATTGTTTGGACTTATAATTTTGTCTCTGTTTTCTTGTAAGTAACTTAATTATCATAATAAGATTCTGACATTTACTCACTTGTTTCGATGTTCTTGAGCAGGCGCGAAATGGATTTTTGAAGTTTGAAATTTATAAACACTGAGTTTAAAAATTACGAACACTGAATTTAAAAAATACGAACACTGAGTCTAAAATTTATGAACACTCATTTAAAAAATATAAACACTGAGTTTAAAATTTATGAACACTGAGTTTAAAATTTATGAACACTGAGTTTAAAATTTATGAACACTGAGTTAAAAAAAATAAAAGAACACTGAGTTTAAACTTCATGAATACTGAATTAAAAAAATATGAACACTGAATTTAAAATTTATGAACACTGAGTTTAAAATTCATGAACACTGAGTTTAAAATTTATGAACACTGAGTTAAAAAAAATAAAAGAACACTGAGTTTAAACTTCATGAATACTGAATTAAAAAAATATGAACACTGAATTTAAAATTTATGAACACTGAGTTAAAAAAAATAAAAGAACACTGAGTTTAAACTTCATGAATACTGAATTAAAAAAATATGAACACTGAATTTAAAATGTATGAACACTGAGTTTAAAATTTATGAACACTGAGTTAAAAAAAATAAAAGAACACTGAGTTTAAACTTTATGAATACTGAATTAAAAAAATATGAACACTGAATTTAAAATTTATGAACACTGAGTTTAAAATTTATGAACACTGAGTTAAAAAAAATAAAAGAACACTGAGTTTAAACTTTATGAATACTGAATTAAAAAAATATGAACACTGAATTTAAAAGTTATGAACATTGAGTTAAAAAAATATGATACTGAAGTTAGCCAACGTCTGATAATTTTTGACTTTTTTTTAAAAATGATTAATTGTGAAAAAAACAATAAATAAATAAATATGAAAAAATGACACCTATAACTTTTTTAATTTTCTACATATAAAAATGTTTAATTTTCTTTTCATAAGTGTGAGTGTAGCAGACATCAGACAAATTTAATCGATAGAGTAAATAATTAATAAAATAAAATTTAAAAAAATGCGGATTTAAAAAATTTGAAATTATCAAGTGCATTTTTAAAAATATTATTTCTTAAATTATTTATAATGTTAAATTTATCTGATGCCTGCTACACACTCATTTCTTTTCTTCCTAATCGATTTGTTGAAAAGAAAGATCCGAAATCTGTCAACTGTCAGCTAACTTCAGGATCATAAAAAATAACGAGTTAAAAATTTATGAGCACTATTCACTGATTCACGATAATTAAATGGCACAAATAGGTTAAGTATTAATACGATTTTTATTTGATACGAAAATATATTTTAATATTTTAAATTTAACACCAATCTACCGAATAATTAAATGACTCCGGCCACTTTAGGTTCCTAGTCCATGAAAGTATTCGCAACTAACGTTTTAATCGTTTCGAAATCGATATATATCGATATTTGTATGAATTCAAATTTTAGAAGCTGAACCGATAAGAAAGTATATTGCACAGTCGGTATATATGCAACCGATGATAAAAACGAACATGACATCGACAAAATTTGAAACTCTTACCGTTGCAAGAGAATGGTATGAAGTTTGAATTTTAAATAATAGGTGGCTAAGTTCAGACAATTAAAAAAAAATAATAAACAGTGAAATTACTGTTGTTTTTTGTAATTATTTATTTCATTTGTGCCTATTATTCAAATTATAATAATTGCTATTATTAATCTTTTCAAATTTATCTTTTTTAAAAAAATATTCAACGTCGGCTAATTTCAAAATTAAAATAAAACTGACAGAGATGCTGCTTACTTTTGAATGAACCATAACCCTAAGCTTTAGGTGATTGATCTTCGAAAATTTATTGAGGTAATTTAATTATTTTTTTGTTAATGATTCAAACATTTATTTTAATTAATTTTATTACAGCTGCAATTAAATGTCAAAAAAAGAAGATAAGAGAAAAACAATTCAATTAATCAGTGAGTTTATAAATCATCAACTTTAAGATCTTACATATTAAATACAGAATTAAAGGTAATTTGGTATTAAAATTTTTTTTTTTTAAATTAAATTTTTCAATTTTAATTTACTTTTTTATTTAATGAGTGTAAATATAACAGACAATTTTTAAATTATAAATAATTAATAAAATACTATTTTTAAAAAATTTTCAAACTCATAAGTAAATTTTTTATAATTATTATTTTTTTAATTTTCAAATTGTCAAATGTCCACTAACTACTGCCATTTTTTTTTTTTAATTTTCAAAATAATTATCTCTGTTGATAAAATCATAATATGAGTTATCAGTTATGAGTGTGAATGAGCAGACGAGACAATTTAAAAATTAAAGTAATTAAATTTTTAAAAAATGCGCGTACTGACTTCATTAATCTAAATAAGAAATTTTTAAATTCTTAATCTACTTAAATTTTATTTATTTACTCAAAAATTAAAAAATTTCCTACTTATCAGTTATATTCACACTCATTCAGTTATGAAAAATTTATATTAATTTAGTAAAATAATAAATAAATACATTGGCTTCATTAACTGTTTAATTGCAGACTGACTTAATCAGCCACCAGCTATAATTAGACGACCAAGCTGCGATTAGATAACGAGTTCTGGTTTAGATACAAAAATACAATAGTTTAATTAATAAGACAATTAAATAAACTAAATTAAAAGGTAATCATTGATTTATTCTTTTGAATTAAAAATTTGATAAAATATTAATGAATTTATTTTATTTGCAGGAAATTGATGCTAAGAATCCAAGCAACGAAATTAACTTTTAAATTTTCTATTATATAGTTCTAGTATAAAAAAAAAAAAAAAAAAAAAAAAAAAAAAAAAAAAATTACTATCAAAGTAAGTTGTGAATAATTAAATAAAATCTTAAATCTAATTAAGACTTAAGTGGGATGAGGAGTGAAGGAATTCAAATAAAAACATTTGATTTATTATAAAAAAAATAAATTAATTTATTTTTATTTCTTTTTACAAGTCAATGATGGTCTTTGACTCTATTGTTCGCAACGTACGTTATCAGTAAAAAAAAAAAAAAAAACTTACATTAATTAAAATAAGTTATAATTAAATTAAGATAGGGTGAATATGACAACGAGTGACTCAACTGAATGATGACATTTAAAAATTTACTCATAGATAAACTTGTCCAACTACCACTTGAATAAAAAACTAACTGCAGAGACCTGCAATTAATTTTTTACTAACCAGCAATTCTACAAATTTTTCTATGAATAAAAATACACCGTTCACTTGCTGTCATATTCATCCTAGTACCAGTCTTGGGAGTTTCAATATCACGTTTTGTTTATTTACATCTTGTTTGTTCGTTTTGGTTTTGGTTTCTTTGGGAATGTTTAGATGTTTAGTCAACTTCTTCAACCGTTGGGCCAGAGTAGTTGTTGTCTTGGCGATATTGTGCTCCACAATCCTGAGGACCCGCAGCGTTGTGACCCGGACCTTGATGGAGTTTGGTCATGATAGGTGAGCATTGCTTCTGAAGCTCATCCAATTTATGTTTGTATTCTTCCTGCTCGGCCAAGGTGTTGTTGTCGAGCCAATGGATGGTATCGTCGCAGAGCTGAGTGACCCGGTCTTTGTCAGACTGAGTCAACCGGGATCCGCTGTCCTGGATCGCTTGCTTAACTGAGAAGACGTAGCTCTCAAGTTGGTTGCGAGCTGCGACTTTGTCCCGCTGTTGTTGGTCTTGGTCGCGGTAACGTTCGGCTTCAGAAAGCATGCGGTCGATCTCCTCCCTTGATAGACGTCCTTTGTCGTTGGTGATTCGGACATCATTGCTACGACCGCTGGCGGTGTCCTTTGCTGTTACATGCAGGATTCCGTTGGCGTCCATGTCGAAGGTGACGTCGATCTTCGGTACACCACGTGGAGCAGGTGCTATTCCACTTAGTTCGAATTTACCAAGCAAGTTGTTGTCCTTGGTCATAGCACGTTCTCCTTCGTAGACTTGGATGCTCACGCCAGGTTGGTTGTCGGCGTACGTAGTGAATGTCTGGGACTGTTTGCAGGGTATGCGAGCATTGCGCTCAATGATGTTGGTCATCATACCACCTGCGGTCTCAATACCCAGAGACAACGGAGCGACGTCAACAAGAAGAACATCCTGGAGGGTTGAGTTCTTGTCTCCCTCACCGGTTAAGATGGCTGCTTGCACTGCTGCACCGTAAGCTACGGCCTCGTCGGGGTTGATGGACAGATTTAGTTGTTTTCCACAGAAGAAGTTCTGCAGCATCGACTGGATCTTCGGGATGCGAGTGGAACCTCCCACGAGGACAACGTCATGAATGGATCTCTTATCAAGCTTAGCGTCAGCAAGTGCTTTTTCCACAGGTTCCAGCGTGGATCTGAAGAGATCAGCGCAGAGTTCTTCGAAACGTGCTCTTGAAACTTTGGTGTAGAAATCAATACCCTCGTAGAGAGCATCAATTTCTATGGTTGCTTCGGTACTGGATGACAGTGTACGTTTGGCACGTTCTGCAGCTGTTCTCAGTCTTCTTAACGCTCTTGGATTGCTCTTTAGGTTCTTCCTGTATTTCCTCTCGAACTCCTTGCACAGATGGTCTACCAACCGTGAATCGAAGTCTTCTCCACCAAGATGTGTGTCACCGGCAGTTGATTTAACCTCGAAGAGTGATCCCTCGTCGATTGACAAGATGGAAACGTCAAAGGTACCACCTCCGAGATCAAATATTAGCACATTCTTTTCACCTTTCAGGTTCTTGTCCAAACCATATGCCAGAGCAGCGGCTGTAGGCTCGTTGATGATCCTGAGGACGTTAAGTCCAGCAATAGCACCCGCATCTTTGGTGGCCTGACGCTGTGAATCGTTGAAGTATGCTGGTACTGTGATAACCGCGTCCTTGACTTTCTGTCCGAGATAGGCCTCGGCGATTTCCTTCATCTTCGTAAGGACCATCGAACTTATCTCCTCTGGGTTGAATCTTTTAACTTCGCCGCGGAACTCAACTTGGATCTTAGGCTTACCTCCTTCGCTGACAACCTTGAAAGGCCAGTGCTTCATGTCACTTTGAACTTTTGGATCGTCAAACTTTCTACCGATGAGTCGCTTGGCGTCGAAGACTGTGTTTGCTGGGTTCATCGCAACCTGGTTCTTAGCTGCGTCTCCAATGAGTCGCTCGGTGTCGGTAAAGGCAACATAGCTGGGTGTTGTTCTGTTGCCTTGATCGTTTGCGATGATTTCGACTTTCCCTTGTTGCCATACTCCAACACAAGAGTATGTTGTTCCAAGATCAATACCAATGGCAGGCATTGTGTTTGTTTTAACTTATAACTCCTCACTTAACTTCCTTATAGTTTGCTTTGTATTTGTGTACTGGTGCCGACCCCAGTCGCTGCCGCGGCTTTTATACCATCGCCCAAAGTCGCAAGAGTGGGGCGCGAATATTCTCGATACCTCGCGTATATTTCACATGTTCTAGAAATAAAATTCATTTATTTTTCGATGTCTATTATTATTTTATCAGCATAAAAAAACAAAATTATTTAATTAGCGTGAAAAAACAATAGATTATCGATAAATAAATTTGTTTTTTACTCTTTTATTCATTTTTAAAAGACTAGAATAACGTAGAAGATTCTCGAGCCAAGGCTGTTATTTTATCATTTATTTATGATATTTATTGTTACATATATTTATTTATATTTTTAGATCTACTAGTAGTAAAATTTAAAAAAAAAATATAAAGAAAAGATATATATTTATATATTTTTTAGTAAATTTCCAGAACTTAATCGGGCTTTATTGATCGGGGCGTCCACTGCCGAAAATTCACGAATGTTCTATATTTGCAATAAAACATCTCAACCAGATGTAAAAATATACAGGAAAAATTGATGTCATATATATTTATAATATATAAATATTTATTTTTGTTATCTTGTCATTGAACATGATTACAAAAATTTTACTTTGGAAATTTAAAATATTTGGTGATATTTTTAAAAAGTTTAACAAAAATTAAGAATGTAATTTTTAAAATTGAGAGCAAGGACATTTTGATAAGTCATCATTTTCATATTTATGGATTTTTTTAATTTTTTAAGTTATTCATTAATTCTCGGTATGATAAAAGAGTTAGAATTATGTAGGCTGTTCTGGAGAATTCTAAACTCGGCTCGCAATCAA
Source organism: Microplitis demolitor (assembly GCF_026212275.2). Taxonomy (NCBI): domain Eukaryota; kingdom Metazoa; phylum Arthropoda; class Insecta; order Hymenoptera; family Braconidae; genus Microplitis; species Microplitis demolitor. The sequence goes on along the minus strand of NC_068554.1, from coordinate 2,889,796 downwards.
TACCACGGTCTCGAATAGTCTCGGACATTAAAGGTCAATGACTCGAACATTCGAGAGTTTCTATGTTACCTTCGATGCAGTGTAGTAGAGTTCTGCAATAAAATAGTAATTTGTAATTCAAATTGACTACAGATGGCGGCAGTTTGAATATTTGAAGCGAACGTTCGTTAAAAGAAAGTGAAGTTAGCGGACAGCTGACAATTTTAAAATTTTGAATTAAGAACGTATAATTTTTATGTGATGAAAATAAAAAAATGCATGGTTGTAAAACTCAAAAATCAAAACATGCATTTTTTAAAATTTTGATTTTTTAAGTAGTTCATTTTTTTGTGGGTAATTTAAAAATTGTCATGTCTGCTATATTTACACTTATAAGAAGTAGGGAGGAAATGAAAAAAATTAATTAGGATATTTGAAAATAAATTGAAAATAAAATTTGATCACAGAAATTAATAAAATAATTTTCTAAATTCATTATTTTTAGTAATTGATTACTTGATTTGATTATTTTCAATATTTACAATTTTAAAAGTCATTTATTTAAAAAATTTTAATTAGTAGAGTTAATTACGTCTTTGACAAGAATAATTTACAGCCGTGAGCATTCAAATCAAAGTTAAAATTCGCGCGCTAATGAAAAGGACGCGCATCTACACTATCCAATCAGCGACGAGGATTTTTGAATTTTAGTTCACTGCGCATCACCTGGCGCCACTTGACAGTCAGTCGTTAGTCAGCTCGAACATGAAATCTACGGAGGTTGCAATTGCGTTAGTTGTGTTAATTAAGTTTTAATAAGTTTTTATTAATTATTATCAGTTAATTTAATCTCAATTAATTATAGTATTCTTTAAATTATATTTAAAAATAATAATCAGTATCAGTTATCGAGTGACATTCAAAATGGCGGTCATAAGTTTCTCATGGTGTTCGATGGTGACTATTATACTAAATATCATTAATTATTGATTTACTTTAATTAAATCTTTTTTTTTCATATTTTTATTATTCAAATTATTTTTTAAAAAGTGCAGTAATTATTTAGAGAAATTTTTGTGAATTAGTGAGTGAAATTAATAATCTAAATAATGACTTGCTTTTGGTCGAGTACTATAATTTTAAAAGTGATGAATTCAAATTATATTTATTTAAATGATACTAAAAAAAAAAAAAAAAAAAAAAAAAAAAAAACGGAAAATTTTATGATCCTGAAGTTAGCCAACAGTTCACATTCTTTTGTATTTTTTTATAATTCAATTCAAAAGCGAAAAAAAAAAACTAAAAATATGCACATATAGAAAATTTCAAAAACTATCGATGCAATTTTTTTTAAATATTTTTTTTTTAATTTATCATTTTTTTTTTAAATTCAAAAATTATTAGATGACTAATTTCAGTATCATAAAATTTTAAACTTTGTGACATTTAAAAATAATTCGTAATATAATTAAATTAAATTATCAGACATCTGCTGTTTTCAGCATCACTAATTTAAATTTCTTTTGTGTTAACAAGTGCCTAAGTGTCTAAGTGTAAATATTTAGTGAAATTATTGTGTCATGTGAGTTAAAGTGATTTGTGATGCGACTGCCTGCTATTTCCACCATTTTCTTCAAAATTTTCCTGTAACCGGTGAGTGAAACATGCAAATTCTTTTTTATTCATTTGAATATTTAATTATTAAAAAAAAAACAGTATTTAAATTTATTGAGTATAATTTATTGCATTTTTAAAAAAATTATTACATATCAGTAATCATTTATTTTATTTACTTTATACAATTTTAAAGTTTTAATAAACATTTATGTCATTTATGTCTATACTTGATTAAATGTTATGTACTGGCTAATTATTTGCCTTACTAATTTTTTTTCTAATTAATTATTTAAATAATAAAATCTATTTTTTATATTTACACTCTTAATTACCATACTAATTATTTATTTAAATTATACTCTACTAAATTAAATACAAAAAAAATTCTACATCCCTACACTTTTTACAAAAAGTAATTTCCATATTTAAATATCTGAGTTCAATAATCATAATTAATATTTTTAATAATTATCTTTAAAGTAAATTATTCACATTAAATAATTTATTCTAATTAACAATAAATTTAAAATTTTTTATTTATAATTACTGATTACTTATTACTAATTAATAAAATTATTTATAAATTCAATCTTAAGACCACCGCGATAAATATATATTTAAAATAAATGTGTTAACTAACAATAGTTAATTAACATATTAAATTTATCTTACAAATGTTTGATTAAAAAAAAATAATTATTTTATAAATTGACTAGTTATAAACACAACGTTATGCCCGTGTTTTAAAAATATATATCATCTATTAATAATCAATAGACATATTTTTAAAAAGTATAGAAAAAATATCATTTAATTTTAAAATTTAAAAAGCTTCGCTGGTTTAAATATTTTAGAATTTTATTTAAAGGCACTTTTAATGGCACTTTTATTTATTTAATTAATTAATTAATTAGTTAAAAAAAAAAGAATAAATATTGTAGAAAAATCTATCGTTAAATTAAAAACATCCCTAAATTACTATTTACCATAATAATCTTAATAGTCTACTCAAATATACAGTCAATACTGATTTTATAATATTTGCCGTGTATTTTATCATTAATTATTAATTAATTAATTAATTAAAAATTAATGATATTATCTGTCTACTGATAAAAACACGCAGTAAATAATTATTTTGTCATATTTAAATTACATATATATATTTAATTGATTGATCAATTAATTAGTTGGTAGTCATTAGAGCAGGTACGGAAATTTTTCCTCATCATCATCGTCAGCATCACTGGATTCTTGACTCGATGGTGGCGTATCTAGTTGTGGTAGACCGAGATCTAAGTATTCCTAAATTAAAAAAAATATATAACGGGTTAATTTTTTTTTTCTTTAACGAATAAATATTTATGAGTTGATATAATGGATCTTTATGGGATCAACATACTTCGTTCGCAGTTATCGTTAGTATCCTATCTAAATCCTCGACAAGTTCTCCAAACATCGGTCGTTCGTTAGGCTGATAACTCCAGCAATCTCGCATAAGCATATATCTAAATAAATAAATATTTATAAATTTAATATTTATTTGTTTAATGATTAGATAGTTAATTAGTATTGTGATATTTACATTTCAATTGAGCAGCAGGGTGGTTTTTCCATCCTGTGTCCGGTTCTCAGCAACTGGAATAATTTTTCTACTGAAGGTACTGATGGGTATGGTGTACCACCTAATGTCATTATTTCCCACAACAGAATACCGTACGACCATCTATATAAATACATTTTTTAAATTATTAATTGATAAATAATTATAATATTAGTTTGATATGTGAAGAAAAAAAATTAATTTTTTTACAAATGAATTCCCGATGAAATTCTCTCTCATTTGAGTACCCACATCAATATATTTGAAAAACAAAAATAAATTACCAAAACTATTAATATAAATAATTGATATTTTCATAAATTAGCAACTTTTTTGAATACATGGTTGTTGGTACTCATTTGACGCGTAATTTCATCCTCAATTCAGCTATGAAATTATTTTTTAACAAAAACTTACACGTCGGACTGAGTGGTGTAAAGACGATGGAAAAGAGCTTCAGGTGCCATCCATTTAACGGGTAGTCTACCATCTGTAGTTTTTCTGTAATAATCATGACAGTGTATGTCTCTAGCAAGACCAAAGTCTGCGATCTTGAGTACATATTCATCGCTAACAAGTACATTTCTCGCAGCTAAATCTCTGTGTATACAACGTCTGCTCGCGAGGTACTCCATACCACGTGCAACTTGATAAGCGAATGACACAAGATCTTTTTGCGTTAATGTTTTTTTTTCTTTGGCATCATTTATTCCATTAGTACCAATTGCCGGCTCATAACCACCGGATGAAGGCCGATGGTCGCGCAAAAAATCACGTAAATTACCGTGCGGTGCAAACTCGACAACAACATAAAGTGGACCACCCTGTGTGCAAGCACCGAGTAAATTTATAATATTAACATGTTTGCCAATCATTTTCATCATTTCCATTTCCGACACTAAATCCATCATCTCAGCGTCAGTGTGTCCTTCTTTCAACATTTTAACGGCAACCACACTAGGGATTCCAGGCTTTCCAGTATTTGTTTGCGCACGTACTACTTTACCAAATGCACCTTCACCCAGAGTATTACCCAGTGCCAAATGCTCCCGTGACAATTCCCAAGCACTGTCTAGTGGCAATTCATATTCTGAAATACTTCCACCGTTACTGTCATCAGAAGTAACTGTTGATTTTTGTTTTTCTATTTTAACAACCGGCAACAGCAATGTCTCTTGAACATTTTGGTCATTAACCAAATTTTGTTTCTCAACAATAACTTTTTTTGTCCATTGAGTTACTACTGCAGCCCGAGCTGTTTCAATTGCCAATAATTTCTTCATTTTTTCACGCTTTAAACGTTGGAATATGTAAATTACCACAACAACTCCCACGGCAAAAAATACAAATAAAACGGCTGCTAGTATATTCAGAAGTAATAGTTGGGGCCGTGCTGTTATTGGTACACGTGGTGGCTCGATACCTATTAATAAACCAAATTAATGTTTAATAATCATTTTATAGGTACAAAAATAATTCCCACATGCTTGCACAGAATAAAATTATTACGCTGTAGAAATTATTTCTGTTATTTCTTTTTTTCTATTAAATTTTCATGAGGTCGTTAGAAATTTTTTAAATCTCAAATATCTAAAAATCGAATTTTTTTTTTTATTTTTTTTCTGTACACTAATAGACTACACTGTAAAAAATTAGCAGCGTGAAACCGGAGTGAAAGACAATTTATTTATTTTTTTAATTCCCTAGGAGTAAAATTCACTCCTAAAAATAGTTAATTTTAATATTTGAATTCCGAATCGCAGTGAATACGAATTTAAATAAAATTCAGATTACTCAGCTGAAAAAAACTCTCTATTTACTCCGTATGCGGAGTGATTTTGTTTTTAAGCTCCTGAACTCCGAGTGACAGAGTGAATTAAAATTCGTAATCACTCCGAATTATGTTCCTGAAAATCAGAACGATTTTCGCGCAACAGAAAAAAAAATTTGCAAGTGAAAAATCTACTGGATGACTAAATTTCTGAAATTTTTTGCTTATAGATGCTGGTATGTTAGCCAAAAATCTTAGACCACTCCCAACTTCCAGAACCCCCTAAGTTGCCCTCATTAATTAATTAACATTAATTTTTTTATTTTCGTTGCTCGACAAACGTTCCGATCTTCAGGTACAGAATTCACTTCCAATTTTTTACAGCGTAGTCTGAAAAATAATTAAAATTGTAAATAAAAACTTACTTTCAACAACAGACAGATAAGCGCTACTAAATGTTTCTCCTAATGTATTTTGAGCAATACATGTGTACCATCCTTCATCTTTTTCCGTAACATTGACGAGTGTCAAAACTTCTGGATTATCAACTCCTCCAGCCTATGAATAAATTTATAAATTAATTACTAGAAAAAAAAAATCCACACAACAAAAACAGTAAAGTAATAACTTTCTAATAGACTACGTACAAGAGCATGCTGTTATCCACAAGTAATATATTCCTAATTATTGCTTGCAACGAGTTAAGATTGCAATGAACCCAGTGCGTGTACATTAATAGAAAAAATTAGCAGTCATGCAATTATTTGGAGGTTTTTTTTATAAAATGCTCCATGGCCCACCTTAACCTCGACCCGTAAGCTCGAATTTGTTACGTTGACAGTTTCAAAGGATTTGTGACGGCCGTGGTACCACTCGAGGTGACGATGTGCGTCAGACAGGACTTCGCAGATAAAACTTGCATTGGTGCCAATCAGGGCTGTTGTATTTACTGGTGCTTGGGTCAGTATCGGACGATGCTGGACACTCTCTATATCATGAAAGATAAACCCAACCACCGATATTACGATATAATTTACAAAGATGATAAATACATAGATAAATTATGATAGGAATAAACATATAATTAATAAAACACATAGGAGTAATATAAAATAACCCGTTTAGATAATAATAATTCCGTTCACCAGACACAAGTACAAAAGGAAAACATATATTTTAATTTATACTGTACACAGTAAACACATATTAAGATGTACACCAGAGTGATTACAAAAAAAAAGAAACAAGAAATCATTTTTTAATAATCTGATAGTCTAATAAATTTTTTGATTTTTTTTTAAGCAATAAAATATAAAAAAAAAATATTTGAAAAAATTGCATTTGTAGTTTATTAAATTTTCTACAGGTGCATATTTTTAGTTTTTGTTTTTTTTTGTAATTGATTTGCTTAAAAAAAATCAGAAAGTTACTAATTGTCTGCTAGCTTCAGGATCATGGTAAAAATACCCAATTTTTTTTTAATCACCCTTGTGTACACAGAGAAAATTATAGGAAATGGTTCCTATAGACAGATGGAATTTACCATAATCGTGGGAAATATTCCCATAATTTATTGGAACTGTTCCATTAATTTTCTCTCCGTGTAATTTGTTTTTTTAGACACAAAGTATTTTATAGCTGAAAGAAGAATTATTTTTTTTGGCTTCTTTTTAAAACATAATACATATGTATATATACTTTAAATTAGGACAGTTTCAAAAGTATAAGCGCGTATATATTTAAGTGATTTGGATAGTTTCCAGATTGGTTAATCAAGAAATCAATCTCACTAACTAAAGATAGAAATTTAAAAATTTATAATAGTAATTTTTTAAAAATAGCTATAATAGATTTTCATTTAAAAATATGCTTTGAAACTGTCTTATGCGATGTATATCTACATATATATTAAACGATGACCATCCACCAAGCGATAGAAAATTTTTTTGCGCAAAGATTTATTGTGTTATGAGATGAATTTCGTGAGGTACCTCCACCGCGTGGGTCTTTATTGCGGCAGTACCTGTAATAATTTTCCTTTTGGTGTTTTTTCATGATCATCTGGATACTCGGCAACCTTTAGCCACTGAATATAAGGCTCCAAGTCTGATACTATTGGACATCGGAAGCTGATTGTACCGTTTATTGCAACAGTTGCATTTTTCGGAAAGCCTTCATTGATGTAGGGTTTGTGCGGGAAACGTTCTGAACCCATTTTATTTATTTTTTTATGGGTACTTATGATTAGATTCTTATACATTGTAAAAAATTTTTAGTCCGCACTGAGGAGTCAAATTTTTGGCCGTGTAAATTATAACGATCACATCGTAATAATAAAAATAATTATCCGGTAATTTTTAACTACAGATATTATGATATATGATGTATATTTATATCTTACCTAGACTGAAAAAATTTCACACTGAATTGCGTAAAGTCCTGGAGGACCATTTTCCAAAAATTTTTTACAATGTATTTAAAATATTTTTCTTTACTATCGTACAGCAAAATGAATTGTCTATAAAAAAAAAGTAATAAAGCTTACCGATAACGTCAACTTTGAAGGTATGATTGATGCACCCAAGAATGTTACAAACAATACATGTGTAATTCCCACCGTCCGTGACCACAAGATCTTCAACCCTCAATGTCCATTTGGACATAATAACCGGTCCAACGGCACGTTTAGGTTCCTCATTATTTTTAAGCCACGTAATGTTGGGTCGGGGATTACCAACACTTGGGCATCTAAGTCGTAGCATATTTCCCGCTGGTTTAACAATTGAATTATGCATCTCATCAGTCTTGTTAAACATCGGAGGACTTGCTGGCGCAGTATGATTATGATCGCCGGCATTTCCGTTCTCAGATTTATCGTTGTCTAAGTCGGTGTCCAAATGCAGTGAACGTGTTTCCGGAAGGTCTATAATTTATTTATTTTGTTAATCGAACTACCAAGGAAAATTACTTAACAGTTATTATATAGTATGATAAAAATTACTTCTTGAACGAAGTTCCAGTTCATTAGTCTCGTCTTCAGGTCTCAGAGCACCTAAAACACTTCCCAATTCGCTGCTCTCATTTGGAAACCCATCGTTTTGCGGCTGTTCAACTTGAATCGTTACATTGCGCCACTGCAGTGTTGATGAATTTTCTAAACGACATCCATAATTTCCACTGTCTTCTATCTCGACATACTTAAATTTAATCGCTTGCTTCAGCATACGAATACGCGGTGAACTACCGCGCAATTCAGTTGCGTCTTTGTACCAATTTATATCTGATTCGTAATCTGTTGGGCAGCGTAATATCAATTTTTCTCCTTCAGGCACAATAACATCAGCATTAGTTGTTTCTAAAAAAATAAAATTATCAAGAAAAATTAATACATATATATTTTATGTTATTTATAAAAATATATTCATCTGTTGCGTAATTTCGATTTCTCAGTTTATAATACTATTATTATTGTTTATATAAGCCAGTAAAATAAATGGTATAAAGATATTCTACGAAAAATTTATACATAACTGTTTTTAGTATTGGCGCCAGAGTACAGAATTTTGAAATAATTTAAGTCTATGAAATTTAAACGCCTACACAATTATAATAAAAATCAATGTTAATTTTAAATGATTTTACTATATGACAAAAATATAAACCAAAGTATATATATTTATATTTTTGCCTAATTAAAATTGATAAATTATCCCGAATATTTTTATTTAAAAAAAAACATTTATTTTAATTAGTGAAAACAGTAAATTTTTTTAAATTTATTTAAATTTAAATAAATCATTTAAGTTAGGACTGTTGCAAAATGCCGGAATGATTAATGGCTGGATAGTGAAGGTGTCACATGACACATCATAAACATATATCTCACTGATGATAATCAGCATGACAATTTTCTAATCCCATTGAGTCTCAGCTTGCCTGTAAGCTTAATTCACTTGACCGATATACTGTCGCAATCTCTCTTCAATATACCCACCGACTCTTCACATATTTATATCTCTATATTTATTATGATATAAATCATTGAGGAAGTCGTCGAGCATTTTCCGTACTTGAACAATTGTAGACAGTAATAAATAATAAAAGTAGTATAATAGAATGAATCTAACTAAATGAATATATAAGTTTTGCTTTAAAGTCTCATTCATGAGCATCCAGAGCTGAGGATTATATATTTTATATATGTATATATATGTGATGTTTGGAATACAGCCAGACCGTTAAATCGCGACACTCCAATGTCCCTTTGGACGTCTGTCTCCATTCCTCCCTTGTCACTCTTCATCCCTCTCGCCATCTTGTCTTTGCTTATTCGTATTATTATTTTTTTATTTTATTTATCAACTCTCTTAAATGTTTTTTTATTTAACTCGGCGCTGAAATGTACGACTAATTATAAACCTAGGCCTGCTGTTACTGCCTTCTTGTGTAAACTATAATCGCGTGTCTCACCTCAGCTCGTCGTCAATCTTATTCACATTCTCGGTTTTACATCATCAATGATTTTCTCTTTCGATTCGAAACGCCTTGCTCAATTACTATTGTTTTTATTCTTTCAAATTCTTAACACTTCGCGCCATTCTGTATTTTCTTTTTTTAAATTCAAACTTTTGTTTCGTTTTTTTAATTTACTTTAATCCTCTTACATTGTGACACGTCTATTTATTATTAAACTCCATTCTCTGACTTTGTTACGAAACTTTACAAACATCCTGTGCTTCAGATGCTAAACAGTGAGTTTCGTTGTTAAAAAAGACCCTCGAGTTTCTCAAATCGATTGAGTTTATTTGCTGGTATATACTACTGCTGTTTAACTCAACGTCTGGATCACACGTGATTTTGAATTTACTCTACTTTTTTTTTCTTTACGTAATTTTTATTTTTTTTAAACCACTGTAATATAAATCACTTAGTCGTTTCGTGAGTACTTGAGTACACAATTTTTTTTTTTTTACATATTTTAATGTCGGATTTTTTATTTTATTTTATTCCTTCATTTTATTATTTTTTGTTTTGCTATGGGTAATTTTTGAACATTTTTTTGTCATCATTAGAGCACTGTTTTTTTTTTTTGCTTATTTAGATAATGATGTCATGAAGCATCTGTAGACGCCAGAATAGATTTTATATATTTTTAAGATAGACAAAAAAAAAATATTAATAAATTTTTCTCATTAAAATTTTATTACTTAAAAAAACTTTAGCAGATAAATAATGAAAAAAAAATATTTCTAAAAAAATGCACATGTCGAAAATTTCATAAACTATACGTGCAATTTTTTAAAATATTTATTTTTTTATTTAAAAAAATTCAAAACTTTTAAATGTCTGGTAAATTTATTTACATAAATTTTTAACATGACTTTTTAAAATTTCTCTTACTTAAAATAAAAATATCTTGTAAAGTAATAAAGATATGAAAAATTTACATAGAATAAATTTTTTAGAGAATTAAATTTTCTAAAAATTTGTTTATGACCTAAAGTACCGTAAAATTAATAGTTTAAAAGTTATGTCGCATAGAAGTAAAAAAATTTTAATTTAATGCCCGGTATAATTTTTTTTATGCTGTGTAATCATTTATAATTTAAAATACTGTGTGAAATACTTGGTCTCATGTTTAGGTATGGAAACTAAAATATCAAAGATTATAAAAAAAAAAAAAAAAAAAAAAAACTGTCAGTATTAAGCGACATTTAGGGTTGCGATGATAATGTATTAATGAAAGCGCGTTTGTTTTTTCAAGTCAGACTCGATCATCGTCATCATCATCATCTTCCATTCCTGTCACTATTTCCAGGTTAAATTTTAGTCGTTCTACGAAAGCAGCCCAATCGCGACAAAATATTCGTTGCTATCATTACATACGAGTCACAACGACACAACGTGCCTCGACAGCTGATTCTAAATTAATGTTTATGCATCATCTTTTCTTTAAACCGAACAGTAAAAAATAATAAAACATCCGGTTATTTTAAATTCAATTTAACTTACAAAGTAACAAATTTTATAACCAACAAGATTAAAATCCAACTAAAAATCTTACTCACTAAATTTATTATAATTATAATTGTAATTACAGTCTATATTAATAATAACAAAAATAAGTATTGTATCGAGAGACTATCCATACATAGAATTGAGGTAGACGTTCTTATATTCACTCTCGTATCGCGCAAGTTCTAAATTTAAAACTAAAGCTTTATAACTCTCTGAAGGCACGTGCCGGCCGTAAATAAATTTGACTTGTCTTTAGTTTTACTTCTTTGCTATTTTTTTTTTTTTTTTTTTTTATTTTATTTGTTTACCTCTTTTTAATTTTTTTAAATTGCAAAAGAGAAATCCTGCGGTGTCAATTTTACGCGACTTCACGTAACTCAAGTTATTGTCTAGCCACAAAAAAAAAAAAAAAAGTAATAATAATAATTTAGATTTTTTTAAAAACAGTAAATTATAAAAAAAAAAATATTTGAAAAAATTACACCTGTAGTTTTTTTAATTTTCTACATGTGCATATTTTTTATTTTTTTTTTATTTGCAATTGCTTTGTTGAAAAAAAAATCCGAAAATTACTAATTATCTACTTTCTTCCGGATCATGGGATTTTGACCTTAACTTTAAAAAAAAAAATTTAAACATCATATGGATGCTAATATACTTTTATTAAATATAAAATGGAGGCATTAAAACAATTTAAAACAATAGAATAATAAAATAAATTATATATATAAATATATATTTTTTTTTCACTGAGATTAACGAATTAAAGAAGGGTAAAGTAGCAGATGTCTTGCTTAAAAGATTCTCCTCTTGTCTCACATCATTATTTATACATATATACATATACATATATATCTCAAGCTCGTCAAATCGCGTCCCGCCATTTCTTTCATTGTACAATTGACAACATTAACCACCATTACGCCATTGAATACATTTAATAGACAAAGGATTGTAGCAGTGCTTCTCATCCATATTTCATTTTTTTTTCTTAGTTTATAAAAAAAAAAATAAAAATTTAAACATAATTATAAAGATTAAAAAAAAATTTCAGTATTAAGAGTAAAAATAAATATTCAAATTTGTATAAATGAAATACAGTAGAGTAGAAAGATATTTTTATGGCAAAAAGAAGACATTCAATGACCGTACAATTGAACAATTGCGTGTAATCATAATAAAATATTTATTGTGTGTAATCTATATTATTAAGAGAATAAGAAAAATTTGTTCCAGCCATATGTGTGATAGAATTGAAGAGAAGGTTGATTTGAATTTGTGCCTTTTCATGGTTTAAATTTTTTGTTGCCAAGTATCGAGACAAATTAATCTATCATTCGAATCAAATTCAAATTACGCGGGAAAAAAAGACGGCCATATTTGTTTTCTTTAAATAAATTAATATTTTAATTATTTTGTAACTGAATATGAGGAATATATATAACTATTATATGTATATATGTATAATTAAAAGAAAAAAAAATTTATACCATGTCTTCTATGATAATAAAAATGAAAAAAAAATTAAGTTAATTTTAGAGGAGAAATTTTAATAAAAAATTAGATTGAAATTATATTTTATAAATTTGGTAGCAATACTCGAGCAGTCACGTAGTGACTGTAGATCGCTGGTATATAATTATATTAAATAGTTTTTTTTTAGTTTTATTATTTATTATTGCAATGAAATAAATAATGAATAGAATTTGACGGTTATTTTGTTGGCGGTATGGAAAAGGTTTGTTGTAGTGATATATATTAGGGTGAAGAAATAGACACATGTGAGTCGCAGGCACAGGTTTAACTTTTAGTTTAGTTTGTCTTCGACGAATTTTTCTCATATGTATATGTATATTTATGTATATATATTGTGTTTATGGGTGACTATGGTTACTGAACTGGGATGACAAGTCGATCGTGGGTGGATCTGTGGACCAGATGTCTTGAGGAGCTTTCTAACCGTCCTAAATGTCAGGGTCTTTGGACAATAAAATATTTTAAAATTTTTAAATAAAATAAAAATTTAATAAGTAGTATTAGTTTAAAATTCAAGATGAGGTAGGATAATTTTATTTTTCTTTTGCTCTTGATTATCATAATTTTAGTGGAATAAATTTATTCAGCAAATTAAATATTAATTTTAATAATTTATAAAAAAGACGCCGGTAAATTTTTTTTTTAAATGAATCTGCTTAACAAGGACCGATTTGAATCACTTATCGACATTAAATTTATTATAATAAAATAACCGATGAAAACTATTTTTAATATAAATCTGCATTGGAAATTTTTTTTTCATAAACAAACGCGACTCACGTTCGCGTATATAATATATATAAATTTATTTATAACAGTGTTCGGATTACCGTTGCTTGGGACAAATAATTCTCAGAAGCTTTTGCGCATCTATACGTTTAAGAATGTTGGTTAATTTATAAGACACTGGGGTATACAACACAGCTCAAGAGAGAATGGAAAAGAGATAGCGAAGAAAAAAAAAATTAACAATAATAATAACAATAAAGACGAAGAAAGAGACTGTCGGATTTATTAGCTGCATAAATTCTAATGATTGGCCATGGACTGCAATTTATGCTCTATTCAATAGATCTTCAATTAATCTCCATAATAATTTGTGGCGTTTATTTATATCATCATCAGTGTAGTTGCACCCATACGTTAACATTTATACATATGTTATATGTTAAATGTATTTTATAATTCTTGGTGCTGTGAATGTGATTTATCTCATAGACAAGATCAAGAATTTTATTTTTATTCTTTTTGTTTTTTGAATAAAAAAATTTTTTGCGCCCTGCGGGCAAGATTCATCATCCTAATGTTGCTGCTGGTTATAAAATCGCTACTGAAGATCTTCTTGGAGGCTGTATCAAGTGCTGGAGGAAATTTGATCGCTTTATGAGATTTAGCTACACCACTATATGTTATATATGTATTTATATATATAAATATATGACTAGTGTAGTGTAGAGATATCGTATGGGAGGTATTATAACGAAAGAAGTGAAATAATTCATGATTTCTGGGTGGGAATTTTCTGATGTTCTTGCCTCTGTAGACTCGATGAAAACACGTAATTTATTTTTTATTAAAATTATTACCATCTCATATTTATGAAGAAAAAAAAGTGTTAATGGGTTTTTAAATAAAATTTATTTATGTCCTTTTAAATTTTACTTTTTTAAATTAAAAATTTTTTAATTATTATACATAAATTTTAAAAAATTACTAGATATAAATTCTGTCAGAATTTAATTTGCAAACATATTATTGGTTCAGAAATTTTTTGAATTAATTATAAGTAAGGACAAGATTTTTGAAATTAATGGTGTCAAGTTTTTGATATTACGGCGAAAATATTGGTCTTATTAAAAAAGTTTTCAAATAAAAGTTGTTCAAAATTTAATTTTCTAAAAAAAATGTCTTTTATAATTTTTTTTTAAGACTAATAAGAAAGCCGTAATTTTAAAATTAAGATTTTCATAATTAACAAGAATTTGAATCGTTCATTCTGAATCTTAATTTTATAATTACGGCGGAAATATTGATCTTATTAAAAAAGTTTTTAAACAAAAGTTGTAGCAAATTTAATTTTCTAAAAAAAGTGTCTCTTATAACTTTCTCTTAGAACTGATAGGAAAGCCGTAATTTCAAAATTAAGATATTCATAATTAACAAAAATTTGAATCATTCATTATGAATTTTAATTTTTAAATTACGGTGAAAATATTGGTCGTATACAAAAATCATAAGAGACATTTTTTTTGAAAAATTGAATTTCCTACAACTTTTGTTTCAAAACTTTTTTAATAAAACCAATATTTTCACCGTAATATAAAAAACTCTCATCATCAATTATTAATTATTATTTTTAAATTAACGCAAAAATCCTGGCCCTACTTATAAGTAACGTAAATTTTTTTTTAACGTTTAATTTTCATTGAAAATTTAAAAATAATTCTTTTTCATGAAAAGTATCAACAGATGAATTTTTATTAAAGTCACATCTTGATATATTTTTATAGTTAAATAATGAACTCACCTAGACGAATAATTCGTGTATTGACAGAATAAATCCCAAGTAATAATAACAGAAGGGTGATGTAAAATCTGTAATTTTGAACCGCCATCCTGTCTGGATGCACATACACTCGAAAAATTCAACTAAGCTGCAACATGAGCCTTGTAGTCTGCAAAAAAAAAATGAAAAACCCAAAGTTAATATTTACAACAACATTAAATTATAAATCGTGGGCGCAACCTTCTATTTAAAGACATACTATATAATTAAATATATATTTTTCTTCTCGGCACCTCAACTACTCGATCCAATTCTGGGGAATAGATACCCCATATAATATTTTCCAGACCAGAAAATTTTTGGCTAGCATCCAAAAGTGAAAATGCACTCATAAAACCCCGTCTACATTATTCTCATCTCATTCTTACACTTGGCTTTCTCTTTTCATCTCACACTTATTTATCTCTTTCTCATTCTACCCAATATACCTTATTCTTATGAGATATTGTGTAGAGTAACACGTGCGTTTAAAGCCGCATACAACACTCGAATAAGATGAGAACTAAAGCACCCGAAATTCAAAGACCAAGATGAGACACTCGCGAGTGTTTACAACCATAAACTAAAATAGTCGTATAAAAGAGGCATTTTATTATTAAATTTTGCGAGGGAGAAAGTGCATTCCATTATTTTTTGTCTTTTTTTTTTATTATTATCATTATTAAGATTAAGAACAAATGATAATTCATCCGCAATCCCCTTGATCGCGAGTTAAAATAAAATAAATAAGTTGTCACTTAAAAATAATTCCCGCCAATTTATTTATAAATTTGAATAATATTTTTTAAATTTACACTAATTGTCATTTTATCTTTCCGACAAAATATATTACATATATATCAAGCTTAAAAGCTTAGTATACGTCATCAACTTTATAATATATACACATTAATATTTATTTTTTAATGCATTTTGCAAAGCCCAAAAAAATCCTCGGCTTTTAAAACAAATTATTTTGAAAATCTTATTGTGCACTTGTCACTTTTTTTTAACTTTAGAAAAATCTGTTTTTTTTACCCTTTCATGTTATTTTAAATACATATTTTCTCTAAAAATATTCATTCAAATATTTAAAGATATTTTTGTTATTTTTTTCGAAAATAAACGTATCTAATCTAGCATGTAATAGATATTATTATAAATACTTTTAGGATTTTTATTTAAATATTTACATTTACTCGGGCGAAAAATATTTGAATATAAATAAAAATACCGACGTTTGAAAAGTTGTTAATGCGTTACAAATTCATTTTATACTAAATTATCGATGCCGTTTGTCATAATTTGTTATGGGTTAGGTTTTCTATAAAATTTCTGGGGTCAAAAATCAAAATATAATAGAAATTTATCTGTAAAATAAATTTTTTTTTTTGAAAATCAAACAAAAACTAATTTTTTACTCTTTAAATTTATATTGCGCCAAAACTATTGGTCTTACAGAAAAAGTCATAAGGAGCTTTTTTATAGAGAATTTAATTTCCTACAAAATTGTATTCATACATTTTTGTCATATTTTTGATGGTTTAGTCATAATTTCAATTTAAAGACCAAACATCATTTATTGTGTCAGATTTTTAAATTAAAATTTTTAAACTCCATACTTAAAATTTAAATTACAAGTTTTCTATTGAAGATACGACAAAAATATATGAGTACAAATTTATAGAGAATTAAATTTACTAAAAAAAATAATTCTTTAATTTTTTCTGTAGACTCAATAATTCATAAGTTATTTTGACTTAAACTTTAGTTTGACTTAAAAAAAACTTTTTTTTTTTTTTAATGGTAATAATGATAATCTTAAAGAGTCAATGCCTTCAAAAGGATTAAGGGCTTTCTCTTTTTTATTATTCAAAATCGTTTTTAATTCCATCAAATGAAAATCTCATAATAATAACCTAAGATAAATATCAGAATATTAAAATAGGTTTAACTGAGATTTATACCGTAAAAAAAAATCCCACGTAAATAAAAAAAAAATATTCTAACCGTATAAATAAAAATAAAACGTTTATGATAAAATTAACACGTTTATTTAATTTAACTATAAAAAATACGACTTCAGTATTTTTTTTTTAAATTGTCTCTTATTACAAAATCAATTTCATCATATTAATAGAAACTTAATAATATTCCAATCAAATAAATTATTTTCACGTACAATAAAAATGTGTAATTGCGTTTATTGAACCGGAAATAAATTTATTCTTCCGCGTACGCACGTCCGTTTTAAAATTGCATAATGCATTATAAATCTTTAGTTACTCTATAAGTGCTTTGTAATTAAATAGAAAAAATTTTTTTATTTTTATAATTAATAGTAATAGTGATTTAATAACAAAAGTAGTGTAGATTCATAAGTAATCAGTGAGTTAATTTATAAACGCTAATGCAGAGTTGAATAAAGGAAATTGTCTATCAAATAAACTCAAAACAATTTTCGAAATTATATATAATAATAGGATTAATTTTTTTTTATTTTTGTCTAGAGTCTAGACTTATGGAGATAGACCTCGAATTATAGTTGAATCGAAGGTCTTTTTCTCTTTATTTCTTTCTTTCTCATACATATACATGTTTATTATTTTTACTGACTCACAACACGAATTAGGATTAGATTATACTTTTCATTAACACTAGGGTGGTCTTAGTATTTAAATATTTTATTTTTTTTATTTAAATTTTACCGCCAAAAAAACCATAAAATTTTTATTTATTTAAATTCAAATAAAAAACATTTTTTTTTAAGCCCGCAGTTCGTTACTTGAAAAAGAATTTAAAAAAAGTATAATTTTCAAAAAATTATTTAATTATACTTGCGCACGTGTATGCGTTTGAATCCTCGAGATTGTTCTTCAGCTCGCGCCAAACCACATGCCGTTTTTTTAAAAATATTACACAAACTTATGCGCACATGCATCTGTATGCACACGCATGCATAAAAATGTGAAAATAAATTCCAAACATAAACTTGTGTTTTAAGTTTATAATATACGGAGGTACGGAAATGCAAGCGCTAAATGCATAGGTACGAACGCACTGATAGTTGGGCGGTTAAAAAAGAAACGCTCACGGTCTTTTGTTAGCTAAAGTAGGCGTTAGATTGCATTGTCTAACGGATTACAAATAATTCACACATATAATGGAAGTATGTAATGGTAGTGTGCATTCTCAATCCATTTTCGTTGTCTAATGCGTACTAAATCATGAGTTAAAACATTCAACAAACCATCTTGGGTCTTGACTTGGGTCTGGCTTGGGACGTTGGGACCTCGCCTACGCTTTACCGACCATAGATAATACCCGTGACGAGCATAAAGAAACGATTTTATATATAATAATAAATATATATGTATATATAAATGTACGTGCGTTGCCGTTTCACACCACACGTACATAACAATCACTATTGGCTGGTTACGCTATTAGAATATATATTTATCATCGGTGCAGTCAGAGAATGCTCATTTGAATTTTTTTTTTTTTTTTTTTTTTTTTTTTTTTTTTTTTTTCAAATTTACCCTCGTGTTGCCTTGTAACTTTTTTATCTGCACGCTATCGCAGGTAAATAAGACTAAGGTACGTTATATATATCAATATGTATATGTATATATATATATATATATATATATATATATATATATATATATATATATATATATATATATATATATATTTGTGCAGTGATAATTTTGTCTTAGGGTTAAAGTTTTAAGAAACATACGTTTACTCACGGATTTTAGTTAAGATAAAATTTTTACGGCATCTCGTGATTAAACTATTGATTTTATCACAATTATCCTCAGGAGCTTTTTTAAAGTAAATTTAATTCTCTACAAAATTGTTCATATACATTTTTATCGTATCTCGTTTAGTTTACGTATAATTAAAATTTTAAATATTTTTCCGCGGTCTTCAAATTTAAATCAACTGATTTCTGTGCGAAAAAAATTTACATAGATCAGGATTTAATTGAAACCTTATGTTTCGTGGTTTTTTTTAATTTTTTATAAAAAATATTTATAATTAAAAAAAAGAAAAAATTGCAAAGCAACTAATCGCCGGCGCCACAGTTTCCGTTTCCAAGAAATAACATCTCCCCACTTCCTATGTAACTTCAAACATCTGCTGGGTCCAGTAAATTTTTTTTAACTCCGGAAAAACATCCCGACAGTCATGGTACGTTTACTAGGGTCAAAAATCTATTAAAAAATAAATCTAAATAATTATTGTGTTTATAATCGCTTGTTTACACGTCCATTGATACCTTATCAATTCAGGTAACTCAGCATTGAACTTGATTGTGACGTACTATCTCTTCTTTTATCTCTCATAAATAAAAAAAAAAAAAAAAAAAAAAAAAAAAAAAAAAAAAAATGTGTGATCGTGTATGATAGTAAAGTGTAGAAAGATTGAATTTTATTATTTTAAAATGGAAATTTAAAAAATTTAAGATGAGGAAACAAGATGGGAAGTGAAGACTTAATGTAACACGTTAGCTCGTAAAAATCCGAGCCTTTGCCCCCACCGATAGTGAAACGAGTGGGCCACGCTCCTCCGCACGCGTACATCGTCTGATCATCGTAATGGACCGTTTCCTGAATAGAACAGCCGCAGACGGTAGTGGTCACTCTCTTGCTTTTTACTCTCAAGAGTAGATATAGTCTCGAGACTACTCGATACCAGACTCTTTTACTTTGCCTGCTTGTTACTTACTCATATGTAAAAATATATATACATATACATGAACATATACATGGATAAATTATTCGCTATCATATATATTGGAGAGAATGTTATAATGTAGTATAGTACTCGTAATAATCCACTAGTCCCTTATATTATATTACACGCAGTGAGTGCATTATGTGTTCATGAAGAGTTTGCTTGACCCGAGGGACATCTCAGACATTACATACCCAACTAATGATCTGGAATCTTTATTTTTTTATCAGTAGAGTACATATTAAATAACAAAAAAAAATTCATATTTATTTTATGATCCTGAAGTAAGCAGACAATTAAAAATTTTTGCAAAAAATCAATTTCAAAAAAAAAAAAAAAATTAAAAAAATGCGCATGTAGAAAATTGAAAAAACTACAGGTGCATTTTGTTTAAATATTTTTTTTTTTTTATAATTTACCATTTTTTTTTAAACTCAAAAATTAGTAGATATCGACTAACTTCAGCATCATTTTATTTGAATTACAATAATAATGCAGATAATTAGTATCCACTTAAGCCAGTTTAATTTAAAAAATTCTAATCTGCATCATTAATTTAATTTTTTTTATTTATCTCATTATTTTTAAATCTAAAAAAAAAAAAATTTTTATTTTTATTTAAATGAATATTTTTTTTCTCAAGTACAAGCGCATCTGCAGTGCATTAAAGGTCTGGTTCATTAGAGAGCTTCCTTCTTAACGAGCAACAACGTTAGCATTGGCAGGACGCTTTTCCTGAGACTAATTTTAATTCTAAGAATAATTTTACGGTTTAAAACTAAAGCATATTTTTCTAAAGCTTTATGATACGATAAATATGAAAATCAAATTTTTTTTTGGTGGTTAATTAAGAGTTAAACATTAATTTATAATCAATACATGAAACAGGAAATTGTATTGTGGTTTTTATTATTATTTTGGGCACCGGAAGTGACAAAGACACGTGACATTTTGAACTTTGACCTTATCGAATTAATAACACTGCAGCTTATTTTTAAAAATTATGGATTTATTTATTTATTTTTTTTTTTACAAGCACTTTTGTAAAGTATTATTATAATTTACGGTAAAAAACTAACAAATACTTGAAGATCCGGTTGAAAAAAAATTTAAAAAAAACATTCGTGGGTGTTTATGCAAACGATTTATAGTAATAAAGAAAAGTAAAGAAAAGAAAAATAAATGTAAAGAAAAAAATATGTGAAGAGAATGAAAATTTAGTATTTGGAGGACGTTACCATCGTGACTCACTTCCAAAAGTTTCAATTTTATTTATTTATTTATTTATTTAAAAAAAAAGCCGAGAATTGGATTTTAATATGGGGTCGAATTTGAATTTATGAAAGTAGAAAAAAAAATTTTTATGAATACAGAGTGGCAAACAAAGAATTAGTTTTCCTGGTCGCTTTGACTGCCAACGAAATTTAAACACCAATTGCTTCTTATTCTACAAACTATACACCATAAAATACGCGTGCAGACAAACAAGTTTTATTAGTAAGAATGAACCCACATGATTCGTACTTTTAACGACTACTCACTACTGACTCTCGCTTAACAATAATCTTTTATGTCTACATATATATTCTGAGGCGGATTATACACTATTTTTGACAATAGCTAATCGGGGAATTGTTCAAAAAATACGTGAGAATTTTATATTAAATTTTTTTTTTTTTTTTTTTTTTCAAATAAACAAATTTTTGAAAATTTTACAATTATCCAAAAGTACATCACTAATTTTTAACCTTAATTAAATTTTCAATACTCAATTAGTCATATCTCAAAACTTTTTTTTTAAATTTTCTCCATTTTTGTAAAAAAAATTTTTCTCTGATAATTTTTCAAAATCAAAAAATTATTATCAAAATCTATAAGCTGATACAAGCAACCAGTTATATTTTTTATTTTCCAGAATAAATAAAAAATTTTTAAAAATTCTACTTTTGAATTTTTACCGCCAAAAATAGTGAGACCGTACTTTTGGTTAATTATTTTTTTATCATAAAAAAAAGTAAAATAAAAAATGTTGTATCATTAAATTTATGCAGTTTCATGACATCATTAATATAAAATTTTTTAAAATTCGCGATCCCTATAGGCGGTCTTGTAAAATCCACCTGCATTCATTTCACTGTTGTTAAGTGTCCACGACACGCGACTCTTTAAAATGATATCCACACGCCTACAGATTTATATCCGCATACATACATATATATATATATATATATATATATATTGCATAGATATATATAGATGATTTGATCGATGAGCAATCATCTTTAAGTCATCTTTCTCAACCACGTGTATACTTAAGACCCGAGATTACCGATAAAACGCCAACAAGAAATTATACTATTAATATCTCCAATAAGAAATAGATATTAATGAATATATATTAATAACAAAGTATAATAATAATTACAGCATAGTGATAAGAATAAAAATATGAATATAAATCGATAATCAATTGAATTACATTAAACATTACGTAGCATAGGACATACCTAAGAAATCAAATGCTTAACGAAATATTTGCTTTATATATTTTATTACATGCGAATGTATAGTTGTATGATATAAAATATATACGAGATGCATCTCTAATCACTCGACCCTGGAATAGAGTAAGTGAATAATTTAAATGACAAATGTAATTCAATAATATAACTTTAAATTGCGCATGTGAATTGGAGCATTCAATTGTATAATAAAAGTATATTGTTTAATTTTATAAATCAATTTTTATATTTTTATTTTTATTACTGAGGCTCTGATTATAAATTATCAGTCATTTTTAATTTAAGGGAATTTTGGGTTAAATTAGAAAATTTAATTTTTTTTTTTTTTTTTTTTTGAATTACTGAGGGCAAGCTGACCAGCCTAGACAACCCGCCAAATTTCAAACTTTTAATGAAAAAAAGATTTTTTTTTTTTGGGGTTTTCTGAATTATTTTAGTCAAAATTGGAAAAAAACTGACTTTGAGGTAAAATGAGCCACTTCAGAAAAAAATTTTAACTGACCCAACTGTTCAGGCTAACCAACTTGCCCCTCAATTTTTTAAAAACCATAACTAAAAATTTGTAACCACAAAAAAATAAATTTTTACGGACAAAATGGTGTTCCATTTTGCCCCAGGTTCTCTTTTACAAAATGTCGGTTAAAAAAAATTTTCAATTAAATAAAATAAATTTCTTTATAATCCATAATTTTTTTTTTAAATTAATGAAGACAAATTGGCCAGCCTAGACAACGCGCCAAATTCAAAAATTTTATTAAAAAAAAAGAAAAATTTTTTTCAAGTGTTTTCTGAATTATTCTAATGAAAATTCGAAAAAACTGACTTTGAGGTAAAATGGGCCACTTTTCAGAGAAAAATTTTAACTGACCCAACTGTTCGGGCAAACCAACTTGCCCCTCAATTTTTTAAAAACCATAATTAAGAATTTTTAACCACAAAAAAAAAGTTTTACGCAGAAAATGTTGATCCATTTTTCCCCAGGTTCTCTTTTACAAAACTTCATTAAAAAAATTTTAATTAAACAGAATAAATTTCGTTATAATCCATAGCAACAGTTTGCGTGTTTGTCATCATCTTATCTTATAATCCTTATTGATTCTTTAGCATGAAAAAAAAACCAACTCGCCAATCACTCGACCTCGTTGCGCTAGTTCCGCCAATTAAACTCATCGTGAGCATAACATATCGTGGTTGGTTAT
Organism: Microplitis demolitor; assembly: GCF_026212275.2. Classification (NCBI taxonomy): domain Eukaryota; kingdom Metazoa; phylum Arthropoda; class Insecta; order Hymenoptera; family Braconidae; genus Microplitis; species Microplitis demolitor. The sequence continues at coordinate 2,866,260 of NC_068554.1, read as the reverse complement.
TGCTGTACGCGGTCTCATACTGATTAAGACTAAATTTAATAAGATTTCTGGGAATAAATCGAGTACCGTGAGATATTATTTATTTATTTTCGGTTCATACTCTTCCAGTATCTTCTTATTTATAACAATAGAAATTTAATTTGAATAATAATTATAATTATAATATTAATAACCGTGTCTTGAGTACCAATTTATTTATATTAATCTACTGTCTGCAATATAAATCCCAGACCTTGTAGGGCTTTCAAGTGGTTGTCGCTAACACGTGAATAATAAGAACATTGAGAGAGAGTAGAGAGTTTTAACCAGCGAGTTGAGTCTGTTTAATCTCGATTGGCATCGAATAACATATATATACATATATATATGTATGAATATGCTTTAAATCCACACGGCAACTCATGTATATATAATTTAATATGTTGTTCATGTGCTCGCGTATATCTGTACGAGGGAGAGTCGAGGGTGGCCGATTGGGAGGACATGAATGAGGATAAAAAATAATAATTATAAACAAAAAAAAAAATGTTTGTATATATATAAAAAAAAAATAGTAAAGTTAGGTTTGAGCTTAAGTGTATGTGACACGATCCCACGGGAATGAAAGCGTGCCTGGGATTCCGTCTTCTCGAGCATGTGAATCAGGAACAGTTAAAGAAGTTACTTTTAAGATTTATATTTACAAAAAAAAAGTTACTTGAGAACCTTGAAGTCTATCTGGAACGCTGAGTGGTTCTTTTTTTCAAATGCCCAGTGGCTTTTAATTATGTCTGGAATTACATATTATATATATCTATATAAAAAATAAAAATGACTACTGTATAACTTTTTGTTAAAGTAAAAAAAAAATCTATTTCATTCAATTGCTTCTCATGCTCGAACTATTAATTTTAGCGACATTAGTCTCAGGAGGTTTTTTTTAGAAAATTTCATTGCGAACAAAAGTGTCTATATGACTTTTTACAGTTTCTTTTATAGTTTAGCTGTTATTTATATTTAAATAGACACGATAAAAAGAAGATTGATTTTATGGGTATTTTTATTGGTCAATCGGTGTTAAGATTCCGATTTAAATGGGAAATAAGACCAGTGGTTGCTTCTGCGGTTGGATAATGATCTCCGAAACCCATCTATATACCCATCAATCCTTTATGTATATTTATATTTATAAATATACGTATGGATCTGTATCATACACGTCCGCGAGTTAAGTATGAAGCGTGAAATACGGACGCCTGACAGGACCCACCTGGTCACGAAAAGTATTCAGGTTTTGCTTGCTACACCACCGATATACAATAATATATTTACTCATATATCCACATATATAAATAAAAAAAGCTTAAGCAAATAACCTGTTACCACAACTTTTGCTTTACTTTTTCTTGTCTTGTCTTCTCCATCTGTCTCGTTAACTATTTTTTACATTTTTTATCTTTTTACTTCTAATCCCTCATACCAATAATCTCACATATGTATAAAAACCAAGACAAAAAAAAATTATTTTTCATTTTATTCTATTTCTAATCTAATTATTTTTTTTATTGAGAATTTTTGTTCTCTTGGTAATTTTTTTTTTTAAGTGATGACTCGCATGAAGAACTTGAACTTTTACGGTTGAGAAAGCTTTCAGTGTTATTACGGACAACGAGCAAGAGTAATTAGCGTGAAAGACGGGACGGTAATATATATATATATATATATATATATATATATATATATATATATATATATATATATATATATATATATATATATATATATATATATATATATATATATATATATATATATATATATATATGTGTGTGTGTGTAAGATGCATCAGAACGAATTAGTTGGGCTCGTGCGCGTATGTTTTTCATTATTATCGTTTTTATTTATTTTCATTATTAATTTTAGTTTTATTGTAAGCATCGAAGCATGTGGTCTTGTGGTTATACATGTTTCAATGTAGATCGTTGACATTTAAGACATGGCGATTATCCTAGATAGATGAAAATGTGTAACTAGTGTAGAGTATCGCGAATTATTCAACTGATGAGTGTGTATATGACGGCATTAGTTGCTGATGTCTGAGAGGGTATGTTGGGACTCATTTAAGCTGGTATGTGTGTTAAAGATATAGACAGATGACTTGGATTCCGTGAAGCGGCTACGCTTGATTTACACCCAGTTACTTATTTTTATTTTTATTTTACTTTTATTGGGAGCTTTTTTATTTTACTCCGCATTCTTACTCGCCTTATTCTTCTGTCATCAACCAACTAATTGCGCAATCAACGACAATTGTCCAAAAAATATTACCCGCGGATTATATATTATATTTTTTAAATATTTTTTTTCATTAAATTTACATTTACATAAATTATGGATTCATCTAAATGGGTCATTTATAATTAAAATAAAATTATTTACATGATTTTATTATCGAGAAATATTTTGAACTGCAGCCAAGTCGCGTATGTGAAAAAATTATAAAAATACTCAAAATTTATAAATATTCTTATAAAAAATTAAGTATAAAAATTTTACCGCCTTGTTATGTCTGGCCCATTTTACCTCACATCCAGCAAACATATATAAATCTTAATGTATATTATTCATCTTAATACAAACGTCTCATGTTGTGTATGTGTATATATTTAAACATGTCACAGGACTATGGCTAATTTATTTTCGCTCGGCGACCGACTAAATCTTGACCGTCAGGTCGTTAAGTTCATCGTTAAACTCCAGACCGCTGTATAATATAATAGACTAATCTTACACTGAATTACTGAATTACTAACCGCTTACTAAATCTATTTAGTTTCTCGAAAATACATTTTTTTATGTAATTTTATTTTTATTATTTTACTCACATCTCCCACTCTTCTCTAAAAAATTTTATTTTTTTTTTTACAAGTTATTTTAAAAGCCGAAATTTATTTTAAACGTCGCTTAAAAATATCTAAATACCTCAACAAAAAATATATAAAAATTAAATATAAATTTTTTTTTTTTATTTATAAATTAATAATCATTAATTTATATGTGCAAGTGTGAGTTTGAAAATTTATATATCATCTCAATAGACATAAAATTATGATTTATAAACGTAAATTAATTCCCGAGAAAATTGAATCTTTGCCGTTTAAAATCCTCAGTACCAGTATCGACAGTAATTACACGTCTGCGATCGGTTGTAGTAGTCAGTAGTAATAAAAAAAAAAAAAAAAAAAAAAAAAGAAATTAAATAAATTAAACTAAGAGTGAAAATGTTGACGCACTTTTATAATAATTAATCTTCTTCATCATATTTTTAATTATTTTTTTTTTCTTCTCGATATAGTCTTGATCATAATAAAGCGTATCATAACTCGCGGTACGTTTTGTGCAATAACTAACGATCCATTCTACTGACAATTATTACTTACAGAGGTCAATGACGTTAATACATTTGATATTAATAATTAATTATATTTTTATTTATTGGTTTTTTATTAATGGCCATAAAAAAAAAAAAAATATTTAATAGGGTTGGGTGGTACTGAGAGTACTTACAACTATTATTATATTCTCACAGAAGTTTAACCGACAATCACTTGTATTATCGTCTTATATATGTGGTATGTATATGTATATGTATATATATTAAATAAACCACTCCAGTGTAGTATATAATATTAAATCCAAATCAGAGCTCTGTGTTGTGTTTTGTATTCATATGAATGAGAGTTGTTGGGATCGGTTTTGTGGTTCGGGCTGTAGTGTGATCTGTCAAATAAATCGCAGACTTCTTCTTGTACACTCTGTTGTCAGACTCTGTAGTACTTTCTTACTCTTACATTACATATATAATATGTCAGTATCATGAGGGTACTAAAGGGAGTAAGATATTATGCTTATATATATCTGATACTTATATATATTTATAGAGTAGTTGATTCATTAATATAATCCTGGGCTAACAAAGAGATTAGAAAAGTAGAAGACAGTGGAACAACTGTAAAACTGTTTCGGAGTTTAAATATAAATTCATTTTTATTTTATCATTACTTGAATTTTTTTTTTTTTTTTTTGAAAATTAATTCATAATTTTCAGTATTTTTTTGGTGCAATAAAATTATACTCAAGGTCTGTTTACATTTAAATTTACCTTGTACCCTCATATATATTTAAAGACAAGACTACTTGGCTATTAAATTTATTAACCGGAAGCTTGTTTGTATCTAAGTTGTAATCTTATTACAGGTCAACTGTCAATTTAATCTTACCGATGTCTTTTTAATTTAAATTTGTGGTTTTAAAAACAAAAAACCCCGCGGTTATTTAAATATTAATTATTTATTTTTAAATATTTAAAAATTCATAAGGTCAGTGGTGTGTAATATATAAGATTATAAATGAATTTACAGTTTACAGTTCAATTGAACTGTGACTCAGCCCGCTGGGATATAACGTGATTGAATTTACGACAGCAGTTACACGCAAAACTGGATCAATGTTTATTATTATATATTTTTTAAATATTTATTTTTTAATATCTAATACGTCAATCAATTATTTAAAGATTTTAATCATAAATTATTAAAAAAAAAAAAAATTCTTTCATTTCGTAATTTATCTATTTAAATAATTAACAGAATAAATTTTTTAAAAAAACTCGTTTGTTATATATAAGTATATATAGACAAAATAAATGCAGTACTAATTGAATTGACGTAGATAATAAATGTTTTTACTTTTAAAGAGATGGCTGTAAAATTAAATCCAATTGCCATCGAAGGTACTCATTAGATTTGTCGTTAATGTTTTTAATTCGTTGTTTTAATTAATACGTGATTTATTTTTTAATAATAATAAATTTAATCGTTTATGGTGACGGCAATCTTTAGCATCATGATAGTAAACTTTCTTGGGATTAATCGCGTAGTATCGATGGAATCGTAATAGCTAATACTGTACCGTAAGATCAATTAGCGGACTAACGAACTGCTATTGTACAATTTATTTATCTCTTAAGTGAATTCTATCGACGATAAATATACTCTGTGTAAAGACTTACTAACAACATATATCATTTATAATTATAACGTATGTACTTACTATTTAAACTATTTTTATTTTAATTTTTTTTTAGTCAATTCCCGCCTTGTTTTTATTTATTAATCAGACATTTGAATTTTTTTATTGCTCAAGATCATAAAAAAAAAATATATATAGAAGACTTACCACAAACTTAATTGATAAAATCACGTTAAATAAAATTTATGTCTTGTTCAATTTAAAATCTTCTTTAATCAATCTCACAGTTTATAAAATTATAAATTATTAAAATCCCTACCGGAAGTCTTATTTATTTTTTTTATCACTAACACAAATAATTCACTGCCAGTCACATTAATCCCAAAATTACGGCACACATCACAAATTTTTTTTTTTTTTTTGCTTTAAATAATTATTAATTTAGGTGATTTTAAAAGTTAATTGTGTTAATGATGATGTTAATTAAGATTGATGAGTAGTTAATGTGATAGAGCTTCTGAGGTGATTCAAGGAGCGACACTGACCGACGTTTATCCAAGGATGCTCTCAGGAAGCTCGGGGCGAAGTGCCAGAGCGATGCTTGAAATAAACCGCTCTCGCCCACATCTCTCTCCGCCAACCCTCGTTCCACGTTCCCCACTACTTACATCAGTAGCTATATATATATAAATATATATATACATGAGTAGAGAAGCTGAATACTTAGACGCTAACTTAAAAAAGTTCTCTCCCCACCAGCACCCCCATCGACACCCACCCTCTCTACCAGTGACGCCGTGTGTCAAGTCGGCGTTTTGTCGTACGCACACGTGCGTATAGTAAGAGCTCGTATCGTATCGGCGCATAATGTTAGAGTAGACACTCTACGCTACAGTACACTAGTCGCATCGCGGATGTGATGCTCCGTGCTTTCGTTCGTCTAGATCTTATGCGCGCATCATCTTAGATATCAACTATTACTATATATATACATGTATTCTACACATGATACTTTAGTGCTTCCCGCCTTCAATTCATCTTCTTATGACTTCCCATCAATATGATTTTTATCTAAATGTTTCGCTTCAAAACATGATAGATATTAATATTGAAAATTTTTATTAATAATTAATGATAATATGAAAAAATATTTTTTATAATTGTATTTTATAAATTGGCCAGGAAATTTTTATTTTTTTTTCAAAAATATCAATATTTATTTTGAATTAGTTTTTTAAGCATCCGCCAGGTGGCTTCAGTATCAAATGTTTTCATAGTCAGAGATTTCACAAAAATAAATAAAATGTAAAAACTCAAATTTTGGAATTTTTGAGAAAATTTTTAGTTTTGCTGACATATAATAATTTTTCATTAAATTTCAAAAGTTTCTCATTTTTTAAATTCAATTTTTTAATTAAACAAGTAATTCAAAATAAAAATAATTTGAATTTCAAATTTTTTTGGTCTATGATATGAGCAATTGTCAGTAATGTAAAAATTTGGTTTAATTTTAAAATTTCGGAATTCGTAAATCGGTCAATTATTAGTCAAAAATTTATTAATAGAAATTACAAATAATTGAGTTATTGCTGATCATTAAATTATATGACAATAAAAAAAAAATTCTTGATTATTTTTGAAGTGTAAAATTAATTAAAAATATTTTGCCATGCCATGAAATTTATAACTGAGCTCTAAAATCAAAAAATTATAAAGCATCTGGCGGCTTTTGAAATAATATTATAAATGATTATTCAGGTAGTAGCATAAATGCGAGGGATGTGCGCAGCATGTGACACTCGAAAAATTTTCGTCTTTTTAAATTTAGCATTTGGACGTTTAGATTTAGAGCTAAAGCTTCGTCCTCAGGATATTTATAGACATTTGAGTATTTCATACCGGCAATACACATTTTGGGACGTCAAATATAAGTGAAACCACTGGTTTTACTATTAGCTGTACTACCATAGTACACTATATGGGAAGGAAGAAACACGTTTAGGACATGTGTTACCGCCAACCACCTCGGGCCCAACTATGTCCCTGACATTCAACACTGCCAGATTTTACTCCTAAAAATTTAAACGTCTCTATTTCCGAGTCGTCGTTTCACATACCATAACTCAAGTAAAAAAAAAACTTAACCTTTACATCTAAAGTCCATTAATCTAATCATCGGAAATTATTTTTCTTTATTATTTTCTGACCTCGAACTAACACCGGAAGAAAACCATGAAAATTTGAGTATCCCGAGTTGTAAAATCCTAAAACGGAAGGATCTCAGCTCCGAACATATTTAATTACATAGGCGGGCAAGATTTTAAATTCGTGTAAAGAGCGTAGCAAACCCGAAAAAAAAAAAAAATGATCATCACACACGAGCCGCTAAGAAAAATTAAAAAACTATCTGTAACATTGTTTTGCATTCGTTAAATAAGTTACAGCTGTTTTAACGACTTATACCAACTAAATAACTAGGGTAGTTTTTCACATCCACATTTTTTTGTCCGTTTCCTTAATTCGAAATAAAAAACAACATTCCATTCCGCTTTTTTTTCTAAAGTTGAAGTTCGAGCTTAAACCAAAGTTAAAAATAAACGTAATTATATTTTACGAGCCATTTTTATCTTGCTTTTTTTTATTATTATTATTTTAGTAACTTATTCTTTGTGAACTGCGAATTAAATGACAAAATAACTTAAACTTCACGAGAATAGTGTCTCTCGGGAAGTGTAAAAAATAATTCCATCAGCACAGTGTAATGTCCTACAGTCATTACTTTCAAGGGAGAAATATCCTAAAGGATAAAAAAAAAATTTCTTAGAATATTTTTTTTTTCATCCGGTAAAAAAAAGGAAATTTTGTATTCCATCAATTTTTTTTTATGACAATATTGTTAATGTTTTATTAACGCAATAATTTTCACGTACGGTCTTGCATGAAAATTTGAAAAAAAAATTTAATAGTTTTCTAAACAAAGCTACAGCTTCCTAGATGCGTTACCACATATGTATAATTTTCCAAAGTCCAGTTCCATTTGATAAACTCATACAGTTGTTGATACATAAATTATGGGAGCACGTGCTTGAGACTTGACTTCCGGGCATGCGTTTATAAAGATGCACGCTATGGAATATTATAAAAGCAAAACGTTAAATAATAAAAATAACTGAGAGTTTATTCCGCAAGGTGGTCGTAAGGAAATATCAGCAGTTGAATAAATAAAAAATATCCTCGTGTCGCCTCGGATTTTTTTTTGTTTTATTATCACATTATTTTTTAACTTTTTTTTTAACTAAATCTACTCTACACTTGTGATCACTCACTCTACTTGTCAACACTCCGGAACTCATGAATTTTCTGACGCCTTCAGATACATATTTAACGTTCCCCAAAAATATCAAACCTAATTCGACGAATTTTTGAATAAATTTCTAGTTAAAAAAACGTTTTTTCATAGAAAATTAATAACTTAACCTCTTATAAATTTAATTGGGGTAAAAGTATCATTTGTAGCCACTGCTCCAGTTTTGAACATTTAATTCTTAATTTCAAATAATCAAAAAGTATAAAACAAAATTTCCATTGCAATAATGTGACAAAAGTAGGGGAAGGAGGACAGAATGGTGTACCCCCAAAATTTTATATTTTTGAACATTTCAAAACTACTTGTGTAAATATAATTGAGCGTTCTTTTTAATTTTTTTTCTTAAACTTTTTCAAAAATAAATTTTCAGTTGAAAAATATTAATGACTTTTGTTTTATGATAAAAACTATTCAAAATTTTATTTTCTTCTTTTGTACCCAATAACCATGCAAAATATAATTTTTCATTATGTAAATTATTTGCAAAAAAGTTTAACCATCAAATTCATTTCAAATCCAGAAATTTTTTTTTCCTTTTTTAGGGAAGCCCCATTTTGCCCGCAAAAATGAAAAATTTTTTTTTTAACCATAATGGAAAATTTTTTCTATTTACTTTGAATTTCATTAGAAAAAAAAATTGAGTGTATTTGAATCCTTGAAAACTTGGTATTTCCTTAAGTACCCAAAACAGGGGTTTTGTCTCTCCCTCCCCTATCTCCGTAAACATTTTTAAATTAAATTATGCGTTTGCGCCTTTTACAAATTATTTTATTTAAATTTTCCAAGTGTCAAAACTGGTCTTAAGGTGGCCAAAAATGTTATCTTTATCTTACTGATTGATAAATATTTTTTTTTAAATTTTATATCTTATGTGCGCATGTTAAATTATCCAACTGTGAAATTATAGATCATTAGACTCGTGAAAGTGAAAATGTATTCGTATTTCTACGGTTGATTTTGCTGACTGTTGACATACTTATGTGACTGTCCGAGCAACTACTGAATTTTCTTGTGCTGGGTTTAATTTTCCTTGAGTTATAACTATAATATATTAAGCACATCATATATCACTGCAGGGGCATCTGACATATTTGTTGGAGAAAGTCAAAAGTTAACAAAAATACGGAAACTCGATATAGACATGCTGAGCTTTTATAAACAAGTGTCCTGGGAATTTTTCTTTTCGTGTTCAAAAAAAATATATGTATAAAATAATATATCCGGTATGGTAGGATGACTCGTGTTTTGACAGTTCCTGGGTATTGAAATAATGTCTTGCATATTTATGATTTTTTTTTAAATAAACTGCGATAAATTGTTAACAGTTTGTTTTTTTAATAAAATAAAAGTTTATGTTTTTAGCAAATTAACAATAAATAATTTATATATACATATTTATACATAAATGTGAAGAAAGTGATATTTAGTAAAATATCAAATTACTATTTCCGTTTACATGTAATTGGATACTAACTTACAAATTTAATGCCAATGTTTTCTTCAGTGAAAATTATTGACTATTTATTTGACAGAATCTCTTAAAACTTATTCACTGATGACATAAAGTCTCGGAAATATTTATTAATTAAATATTTACTGAAATAAATATCTATTCAGAGTTTAAGAATTGAAAATTGATCAAGTATTTGAATTGCCTATCGTCTTACTCAGTAGAAAACCGTCAGATTCAATTGTTGTAAATTATGCAGAAGACAGTAAAAATATGCATAATATGCAGATATTTATTTTCAAGACATAAATTCTCTTAATAATGTGCATGGAAAAGATATTTTTTATCTCAATTTTTAAAAGTATCGGTTTCCTCTCATATTTTCGGTTGGAAGACGATTTTCGTGCGACAACTGTTATAATTTAAAAATTTGAAAAAAAAATTAAAACCAATCAATGACTGATCATCGTAATATATATTATTATATGTATTATGACAATCGTCAACAATACGGAGAAATTATTATTGTTTGAAATATTACACGGAGAGTTTATATTAGTGTTGACAATACTTTTTTTGTAGATTCTACTATCTTAGATGGTAATTAAATTTGTAAAAGTCATGATAAATATAATAATTTAAATATTATAGTCAATACTATATAAGATGATGACTCTTAACATCGAGCGATCGTACAATTTATGATCTAGATCGATGGATTTACCATAAAAAGTACTTAAACTTACCAATCCCATCATAAAAACTACACAGTAAAGACCAACACTCAACTTTTTAATAATAATATATAAATATATGTCTGTGCGTGCGCGTGTATGTGTGTGCGTATGCGTGTGTGCACATGTGTGTGAGTGTGTGCGTGTATTATCATTATTATTATAATTATTATTAAAGAATTGAGTGTTTGTCTTTAGTGTGTAGTTGTTATCATAAGATTGTTAACTTTAACAACTTTTGATGGTAATTGTAAGCATCTAGATTGTAAATCGTAGGATCGCTCGGTTTTAGGATTTATCATCTTTAATGTTACAGTCTATTATTCAGATATTTAATTTTATAACAGTTGATAGTAAAGGTTACAATTGTATGCCAACATAACAGATAGTAAAAATCACTATACACCTGGTAAATTTTATTATTCACATCGTATTTATAATAACAACAAATAGTATTCGTTATTATTTAAATATCTTTGTGCTTTTTACAATACTTGGATGATAGTATTTACCATAAAATTCTCTTCATGTATAGCGTCACAGTAAAGCCTACACTGTGAAAAATTCCCATTAAATTTTACTATGGGTGCATTGTAACCCCGGACCATAAGAAAACTGATTCAAAATTTACAAGTGTACCATAGTAAACGTATGCGCATAGGTCCCAATTGTGTCGTCTGCGCATACCGTTTACTATGGGATACTTGTAAATTTTTTGCCAGTTTTTTTATGGTCCGGTGTTACAATACGCCCATAGTAAAATTTGTTGGAAATTTTTCACAGTGTAGCTACGTTGGTCACCTAATGGAAATTTAAATAAACACATGAAAAAATTTCCACGGCCATAGTAATTTTTGCATGGGTTTATTTAAATTTCTACCCGGTGGCCAACATAACCCGGCTTTACTATGAGATCATAGTAATTCAAATTTTTCGTGAAAAAATGCAAAAAAATTGAGTCAGAGGTTTTCTACTAAGACGATATATATTTTTCAAAAACACATTGATAAATAAATATTATTGTTTTATTTTTAAAATTAAAATTCAAGTACTACAGTTGATTGTTATGTGTCCATATACATATAGATATATATATATATATATATGTATATATAATTTTTTTTATTTTCAAGTATTACATCTTAATTTTTCAGAGTGAATTAATAAGCCCGTAGACGCGTGTGTTAAACAAAGATAAAAAATATAAAGTTACGCGTCACATCTTCGTGCGTGGTTTCCGGTCACTGCTTCCTTCCATCCTTAATGATCCAACGAGTTTTAGTTCTCTAACTTATAACTTTTAGTTTTACTATACAGTAATGTTATATTATGTTACATTACATATTTTGCTTTACTTGAGCTGTCTCAGGTGGATAACACATGATCTTGAGAACCTCATTAAATATTATATTATTTCTCAAAGAAATAAACAGTAAATGCCGGCAAATTTATGTGAATTATTTTTGACTTAACGAACCACAGTCATATTATAAAATACTTTAACACATGTTGCCATGTTTTAATGTATAATTTATATAATATTTTTTACTTTTTAAATCATTTCAAATAAATTAGTAATCTAGTATTGAAATTAAATGAGGGATTGACGGTCTTAATATTATGACAACGCATATATATATATATTTTTGCGCATACAAAAACCGAGTACCTGGAATCTGTTTAGTCTGTGTTCTCATACACTGAACTTGCAAACTCTTCAAAGGAAAATATATATTCAAATTCAAAAGAGTTAATAATAACTCTAAAATTCGCATTCCCCTATATTTTTAGTACATATTGTATTTAATAGAGAAACATTACTGACAAAATATTACAATTTTTAGTGTTTGAGTTTTGTTACTAAAATTAGATAAAAAAAAAAAAAAAAAAAAAAAAAAAAAAAAAAAGTTTCCAGTAAGTGGAATTATTTTTTTCAGCGATTTTTTGATTTGTTAGAATACGTGGAAAAATTTTTAGTAAATTCTTAAAATTTCTAGACTTAGACATTTAAAATGGGACACACATCGTGTAATACGTGGGCTGACTATTTTAATCGCCTTTTTTTTTCTAATCCATGTATTTTACAAACTCAGTGTAATTTATCGATTTTGATCAATTAGAGTTCATTTTATTGACAATTAAATTTTCTGTATCAAAAATTATTTTGAATACTTATTTTTGGCTCGAAATTTCAAATTTTCGTAACACAATTTTTATAAAAAAATTTTTTTTTTTGCGATAATTGAAATAATTTGGTTTTTATAACTAAAGTTGCAATTCGGAATTACTACAAATTTTGAAAAAGTATTAAATTGAAAATTTGGAAAAACATGTAGGTGAAGGAGAGGGGGGCAAAATGGGCCCCTTAAGAAATGAGAGCTAATATGTAATAAAATTAACTCCGAGTTGATTTTTAAAATTGAAACTCTGGTTCGGAGTAAAATTACTCATAGAGTGAATTTATTTTAATTAAAAATAAAATCCGTGATCACTCCGAATTGACAGCCTATTTTTTACCATAAATTATTGTTTTATAAAAACAATATAAATTAAAAACAATTAAAAATCCAAAGCGGATGCGAAAAAAGAACATCCATAATAAAAGTATTTTTCTCATAATTAAAAAAAAAAAAAAATACTAGTGTATAAAAATAAAAGATACAAAACGATATAAAGTTAATTTAAATGGTTGTTGAAGTTGATGGCCTTTTTAAATTACAACGCACCTGTCTAGCGAAAATGGATTATTAAAGCACCGGCGTTTTCTGTTGAGCACGTGCTGTGTTATATATATATATGAATATGCTATATATACCTATGTATAATTACACCCGAGTTTATACATATTTATATTTATATATGTATAATACATACGAGTATTGTGATGATAAGGTCGTGGTTAGTGTACAGTTGTATAAGAAATGGGGAGATTCCCCCAAGTTTGCTTCAAGTTCAAAGGCGGTAAACAGCGGAAGGAATATATATCTTACGCTTGCTCAAACTATTTGAAGGTGAAGGGACAATATTTTGCCATATATTTTAAATAAACATATTTTATTTATTTATATATTTTTTTAAAATAATTGTATTGGAAAATTTTCGAGTTCCATCTGCGAAAAATTGTAGTTAATTTAAAAAAACACGATGATGCGCGCGCATATATGTATACTTATCTATGCAAATTTAATTGAATGATATAAAAAATGTAAAATATAAAATATGATAAATTTTTATATTTAAATTGATGGGTAGAGATGTTAAAATCAATGTCTCAAGTGTCTGAAACATTCTACGGGTCATTAATCATCATTTTATCGATAGGAGTTGTTGGTTTAATTTATTGCAAGTAAATATAGTTTCATGCGGGTTCTTATTGATTATTAATATTCACTATATATTTAGCATTTGAGTATAATAATTTATCATTAATAGGGGAAGGGGTGGGCGAAATAGGCCCGCTAAAAAAATTTATCGGTGTGACTTTTTTTTTTAGTCTCCAAATAAGTATTCGGTATCGATAAGACCCGAGCATAAAAAAATTTGAAATTTAAGACAATGTCCCTCTAAAAAATTCATGAGTGAATGTAACAGACATCATACAAATTTTAAACTACAAAATTTAGAGTAAATAATTAAAAAAATAAAATTTGAAAAAAAAAGGACTTTTGACAAAATTTGTCATTAATAAGTGCATTTTTTAAAAATATTTTTTTTTTTTAATTATTTACTCTATTTATTTATAATTTTAAATTTATCTAATGCTACATTCATGCTCATGAAAAAGTAAACTTTTTAAATTTATTTTAAAAATCGAATTAATTTTATTTCTCACATAATAAAAATAAAGTAAAATTTTGAAAAATAAATTTTATGTATTTTTTGTCAGGAATTTTGAGCGGCTCAAATATAGTCTGGTCTATTTTGCCCCTGTATAGAGCTAAAAAAAATTAAAACTGTCCATTTCGCTCTGTAATTACAGATAATAAAAAATATCAGACGACCCATTTTACCCACTTTTCTTTCCGTATATTATTAAAAAAAAAAAAAAAAAAAAGTAAATATTTATTTTCGAAAAATAGTTCGCGGTTTTATTTATAAAGGTTAGCGAATTGAAAGCTTCAAATCAATCGGATTAGCTTGCAATTTGTTGCTAAAAATAAATTCAAGGTAAACTTATAGAAGCCAGAAGTAAACTCTACGAACCGTGACTCTTATAAACCGTAGACTAATGAATTTTAATAATTTTAATTTATGCATTTGTAATAAATTTTTTTTTTTTTCCTTTTATTTAATTTTCTCGGGTTTGAATGTATATGGGGATACTTATTAAGAAGTATTTATTATGGTAAATTGTGCGATAGCCGTTTTACTAAGTCAAATTTTCAGTCGAGGTCAGGCCATACAAAATCCACTTGACCCGAATAATCTTGCCAACAGACATTGCGTTTCGCTTTTGACGACATATATGCCAATCTAATTGACTTTCTTACTTTGCCTTTTAATATATCTCTATTATATTATTTACATACATACATATATATCTATATATATATTTATTATTGTTATTAATCAAGTTAAATAATAATAAATAATAATTACAGTTAACTTTTTTCAAATACTTAAATAGTAAAAAAGTTTAAAGAATAAAATAATTTAAATAAATATAAATAATAATAAAAGTCTAGTACAAGAAAACTAAATTATCTTTTATGTTAAATATATTCAGTGTAAAAAAATTTTTTTTAACAATACGGCTCATTGGTTAAATTGTAAAGTAAGAAACCTCACCTAACTTTTTTTGGTGAATAACTTCATCTTAACCATTATTATATTCTTTTAAACCAGAGCAACTTTCTATTGAATAGTATAGTACATACATATATATAAAAAAAATATATGTATGTATATATATATGCAGTAACGTATGTCCCTTTGGGTTCATCGATGGAAAAGAGAAAAAGAACAGATGTTCTTACACTGAGACTGGTTTCCAGTTCAAGAAGACACTTGATTATCTTGGTGACTAAAATTTTGAATTATAAATATGAGTAAAAAACTAGAAATTAGTTATTTAACTCGTGAGAAAATAAATATCAAGTCTAAGATGCTTTTTTTATTTTTTAAATTTTAAAATATGATTGGTATATTTTTCGTTGTCACACCCACCTATGAAAATTATTGTTGTCCTTGATATTGAAGCTTCAATGCACTCTTGTATGCACGCATGTATACATATATATTTTATATTGATCTTTTTACAATAAATCTTGCTACGCCTCCACATATAATTATCAGGATAAATAATATTCTTAACGATTTAATGTACTTATATTTCTTCAATGTATATAAATTTATATAATACTTTTTTAAATTTTTATTTTGTATAATTTGATTTTATTTTTTATTAAATAATTTGAAAAATTTTTAATTAAAAAAAAAAAAGTGAATAAATAATTTAAAATATATATGTATATATATGTATGTAGGAGATTGAAAGGCAAAAATATATATAGGGTATGCAAATTTTTTTAATTTTTTTTTCTGAAAAATGAAAAAAATCTCTTTGTTTTTTTTTTGTCACTTGAAAATATTTTTATGATCCTGAAGTTAGCAGACAATTAGTAAGTTTCTGATTTTTTTTTTTAACAAATCAATTACAAAAAAACAAAAACTAAAAATATGCACATGTAGAGAATTTAATAAACTACATGTGCAATTTTTTCAAATATTTTTTTTAATATAATTTATTGATTAAAAAAAAATCAAAAAATTATTAGACATCGGCTAACTTCAGTTTCATAATATTTTTACATATTTATATTAAATAGAAATAAAATAAAGTAAATTAACACCATATTGCCCATTTTCAAGATTTTTTCTAAAGGACAAGGGCTCAGGAAAAACTTAAGACAATAAATATATAATGAATGAAACAGGATCTTTATTTTAAAAAATAAAAAATGGAAATTAAATGTTTCAGAGAAAAAGCTTGAGAACATTATATTTTTTCACTCTCACTCTCTGTTTATTTTTATTTTAAAATTCTCTATCTCCATCTTTGTTTGGGCCCTACGAAAATGATCATCACGTGTCCAGAAGCCGAGATTAAGACGTGGTTCCTCCTACTTGAGATTCCGTATGAGCTTTCTCTCTTATTACGGCGGATGTGTAGTTTTTTTTATCATTTTTATTCTCTCATTAATGCCTTAAAATTGCAAATATATTTAACGTCTATTCAACATAAATTTTAAATATTATTCTACATTTTTTTTTTTTTAAATTAATAATTATAAATTAAAGTGAAAACTAGTTTTTTTTGTAGACACGATTAATATTCTTCAGAGTTGGTCGTTGAATCCACAAACGGATACATTTCCGAAAGCTATTCTTATGTTTATAATATATAAGTATGTATATATGTATAAATACATACTAATAAATTATTCCACGTAGTTAAGTCCTTGCTATAAGCATTGTAAACTCTTAGTTTTGTCCTCGTGGCAATTGTAAACTCGTCAGTTATACATTGAATAAAAATCGAACTATACCCAATAAAAATATATTTGTAAATTTATGTTTGACATATTTGTATCACATTCTGCCTTTTGATTATAGTTCCACATAAATTTTGAGGCTCTACACGGAGAGAAAATTATGGTAACAGTTACAATATATTATGGGAATGGTTCCCATACTGCATGGTAACCGGTTATTTTGAAATGTTGATTATGGGAACGGCATCCATATATATTATGGTAATCATTCCTATAATTATGGGTATAATTCCCATATGGTATCGGAATAGTTCCTATGGAATTATGATAATCTTTACCATAATATTATGAGAATAGTTACCATAATATTATGGGAATGAATACCATAATATTATGGGAATGGTTACTATAATATTATAGGAACAGTTACCACAATATTATAGGAATAGTTACCATAATATTATGGGAATGATTACCATAATATTATGGTAATGGTCACTATAATATTGTACGAACAGTTACCATAATATTATGGTAACTATTCCTATAATATTATGGTAACAGTTACCATAATATTATAGGAATAGTTACCATAATATTATGGGAATGATTACCATAATATTATGGTAATGGTTACTATAATATTATAGGAACAGTTACCATAATATTATGGGAATGATTACCATAATATTATGGTAATGGTCACTATAATATTGTAAGAACAGTTACCATAATATTATGGGAATGGTTACCATAATAGTATGGTAATGGTCACTATAATATTGTAAGAACAGTTACCATAATATTATGGGAATAGTTACCATAATATTATGGTAACCATTCCCATAATATTATGGTAACCATTACCATATACGCTTAGGAACCGTTACAATGTGGTTATAGGATTGGTTCCTATTTGCTTATGGGAACTATTCCTATTATGGTAATCATTACCATGATTTTTTCACATGCGATATGGGAACTGTTACCATAATGATAGGAATTTTTCCCATACTTATGGAAACTTTCCCAGAAAGTATGGGTCTATATCCCATAATCCCAAGTAACCATTACCATAACGGTATGGGATATTTCATAAACGTACTAGGAACAGTTACTATAATTTTTTCTCCATATATTAAAAAAAAATAATAGAAAATACTGGAAAAAAAAAATTTGACTTCCAGAACATTCACCAGAACATATTTTCTCTGTGTATAGGTCGGATTTTTTTTATTCTGCCTACCGATTATCTTCCCACATCATTTTTCAGACTCTTCCAATGTAAAATATTAAAAAAACACCGAAAAAAAAATTATTTTCCCCTTTTCTAAAGAAGATCACTTGATTCTGCATGAATTTCTTGATCGATTATCACAGTAAAAACCATATTATGAAATATTGTCATTTCATATATACAGTTGATTAAACATAAAAAAGGAAGATGATTCTTGAATATGTATCTCATTACTCGCGATCATTGGCCATAAATAATAATCTTAAACAGAGCATCCAGCTAAACACGGCGTACAAGTGTAATGTTATAATTTCACGACGGGTAGTGTAATTAAATATGAAAGCACATAGCATCGGTAATACTTACATACAGTTCATTACATTACATACTACATTAGCTCATCGTAATTTACATTCACGTGTATAATATTTGCAACGAAATCATTAACCGGATAGTTCTAGCCTCAGGCTCGTGTTACTTTAACTACTTGCTATAATATATACAAAATATATAGATATACATATTATTAAATCCATGGGTGATTTTAATACCTCACATATTCGTAACTACCAATGATTTAAACCGTAATGAGGACCTGTACGATTAATAATTGCATACTTTATAACACTGAATCATAGTTTATACTCACCGTGCCTCTTTAGTTTGTCATTATTTTATTTATTACGTTTGATTGGATAATAGCTTTATCATCAGTTTGTTGTTTAAATTATTTATTACCTCCAAATAACTTGGGTTTAATAAATTTATAAAACAATATTATTTACCGCGGCGTCTTTTATAACTTTTATAAATGATTTTTGCTTGAGATAAGGACCTCCTTTAATACGACAATGCATTGGGACTTACATCCCTACACTTCCGGCGATTGTTTACTTTTTAAAGCTCTTTAACAAGCATATTTTATTTTTCTTTACTTATCATTAGGCATTAAATTCAACAATAAGTTTTTTATGTTTCAACTAAATCCGGTAATAAATTTTTATAATTTCTTCCTCGATAGTGATTTTTGTACTTGAGGATTTTAATCATGATTTTTTTTTTATCAGGTATTTTACCGTTTTCATAGGCCACCCATAAAGTTATTCTTTTTTTGTATCATTAAGAAGCATTTTTTATTTTTATTCATCTCTTTATTCCTGTGAAATTAAATTACATGCCTTAAATTACTACAGACGTATTAATAATCACATTTTTTTTTATTTAACCTTTTGTTGAAAGTAAAAAAAGTTAATTAATTTGCGCTCTACTATTAGTAGGGCCAGGATTTTTGACTTAATTCAAAAATAATAATTAATAATTAATGGTGTGAAATTTTTGATATTACGGCAAAAATATTGGTCGCATAAAAAAATTTTTCAAATAAAAGTTGTTCAAAATTTAATTTTCTAAAAAAAATGTCTCTTATAATTTTTTCTTAGGACTAATAAGAAAGCCGTAATTTTAAAATTAAGATTTTCATAATTAACAAAAATTTGAATCGTTCATTCTGAATCTTAATTTTATAATTGCGGCGAAAATATTGATCTTATTGAAAATGTTTTTAAACAAAAGTTGTAGCAAATTTAATTTTTTAAAAAAAGTGTCTCTTATAACCTTTTCTTAGAACTGACAGGAAAGCCGTAATTTCAAAATTAAGATTTTCATAATTAACAAAAATTTGAATCATTCATTATGAATCTTTATTTTGAAATTACGGTGAAAATATTGGCTGTATAAAAAAATCATAAGAGACAGTTGTTTTAGAAAATTAAATTTCCAACAATTTTTGTCTAGAAACTTTTTTTATAAGACCAATATTTTCGCCTTAATATCCAATATTTCAAGCATTCATTTCAAATATCCCTCAGTCTTGAAATACTGTTTTCAAAATTCTATTAATATTCAAAATTTTATTCATAATAATTTTCAGGCTAATCATAAAATTTTGAAATTTACCTCTTTGTCCTTCAGCTGGATATTTTTAAATATCACATAAAATTTAAAATTTTATTTTTTACTAAAATAAATTCAAAGAATAAAAAGTTCAAAAAAACACCTACTGAGTATTTACAAAAATAATTATACACTTACATAAAATTCGAGTCAAATAAAATAAATAAAAAATAGCAACATAAGAATTTAAGGGCAAAAATATAATATACAATTTAAATTCCAGTGTTAAAAAATCAAAGTCATTTTGTTTTCGAGTTATATTCGTTACGTGGTTGCTCGTATTATCCACGATTATCTTTTCTCTTACTGTTTCTTATTATTCTTTTTCAAAACATATATATGTATCGCAAATTACTAACCCTCTGCACTGTCTACCTCTACAGTAGTGTCTCTATTATTATTATTTTACAACAATGTATTGTTCAAAAATTCTTTCAAATTTACCATTCCCACAGATTACAAACCGTACGAACTAAATATTTTCCTATCAATAATAACCACTTTATTTTTTCGCTCAATATTTCTATGCACTTTAAAAAATTTTCAGATTCAATGTACATCAGATATCAAAACATCATTTTTTCATGATACTGAAATTCTGTAGTCTTAGCAAAATAATGATTTTTATAAAAAAAAATTTTTTCTTAAAAATATTTTTTAGTTGTTTATAATTGTTTCATTTATCCACCATTTAAATTATTTATTAAGAAATAATTTTTTTTCAAAAATCATTATTAACAATTCTCAATATAATTATGAAAAAAAAAATTTTTTATTAAAATTTTTTTTGTTTATCTTATAAACAATTTGTTATAAACTAATTTCTATTTTCATTACATTTTTTTTCCATAGCTTTAAAAAATTACAAATAGTCATGCGCATTAAAATTATTTAAAAAATTGCACCTATAGTTTTTCAAATTTTCTACATGCCCATATTTTTAGTTTTTTTTTATTTGCAATGGATTCATTGAAAAAAAAAATCCGAAAATTTTTAATTATCTGCTAACTTCAAGATGATATTTTTTCTTAACATCTTAATGATGAAAAAATAAAAATGTATAATTTAGCGTCCAGTATAAATATATTTATCAAACCTAGCGCATGACATGACATACATTAAACATTAAATATTAAACATTATATGTGTATTATTTATTTAAAAAAGTATAAAGCACCATCTTATTAGTTTATTTAATATTATTTATACTATTTTATTCTTGGAGTCCTGTATATCATCAGAATAACAGGTCGTTCTTCGTCGTTTGAGCCAACTCACTGGTCCGAGTCTTTCATTATCTCCCATCCTGATCGCTCGCGTGCATGTTATGTTACATCCCTCTATACCACCTCAAACTCGACTATATACTACTATTATATATGTTGTAGATGCAGCTTAAAGTGTAGGTTATAGTTTTTTGCCATTTATATACAAGGCACAACCTTCGTGCCGTATCTTCTGTGCGTTTATCCAACGCCCTCAAGCTATTCTATAAGCTCAACTTTATTCTTACACACACATACATACATATATATTTTTTTTCATCATTCACCTTCCACATACTTTACTAACTTTAATTGTCATTCGGTTCCGCAGTATAACTGACCACTACAAAACAAACATCCATAATAATTTATAAATTTAATGTAAATAGTAGTTCGTAAAAAAAAAAAATATATATATGTATATATATATATAAAATTACTTAAACCGTGACTTATTATCTTCTTAATCCAAACAAACTATAATCAAGAATAAAGATTTTATCATGAGTAGTTACTGCGTGTAGATTATTATAAATATGCCTATTACAATTATATATTACGCATAAATATATATATATACCTTAATAATATTCTTAATTGTTGAATTATTTACTATTAAAAAATATATATATATTTTATATTAAAATAAATTTTTAAACATAAAAATAATAAATTTCTAAATATAAAGTCGCGTATGAATAAAAAATGACAAGATTTATATTTATATATATATATTGTTATTTTAACGGATTATCATGAGTATCGCGATAGCAGCTCATTGGCATTCTTCGGTAAAGGTTGTTTGGAATTCACAAACAATTGTATACGGTATCGATCATCATCAAAGTTGGTGAAGAAACGTGTGCAAGGTAGAAAGATCCCCGTGTTGGAAGAATCGTGTGATTTCTTAAGAACTGGGCGAGTCCTGCTCGGGTTTAAGCAAACTGAAGATATAACGAGTAATGTCACTTACGTACATTACGTGCATGCAGTTGAGTGCAATGAGTACAAGCATTACAACTAAGATATAGGATATAAGATATAACTATAATGAGAATCTTTTAGTCCTCGGAGTCTATTTAACTTCTTGATTTTCTTCGGTTCTGCATTTACTTCTTCGTACTCTTTGCCACTTACTTATGCAGTCTGTACGACTGCGTGAAGCTCTATGCTTATTCACTAACCGACAGAGACCTCAGAGACATCATAAATATATATATACGTACATATCAAATATATATATATATATATATATGTATTTAAACCGTGTCTCATACGATGTGCACTTTATTCTTTCCAGATGCGTTTCCTTCGGTCCACTGGTTTAGTAACGGTGTTGATTTTCATACAAAAAAAAAAAAAAAATATTCTGGTGAGGATATTTTTCTATGGATGATAAATAAAAAATTTAATCTATATATTTATGTTTAAACTCAGATTTTTATTTAAATTTTTTTCTTATATTTGTGTTAGATTTTTTTTTTCATAAAGGATGTTATTATAGAATTTTAAACACTGCGTTAATATTTAATTAGCGATTAATTCATTTATAACTGGTTATAAATATATATATATAATTATATGGTTTAATTTCCTGCGGATATTTCTTCAAGCATTAAAGCTTAAGGCT
Organism: Microplitis demolitor; assembly: GCF_026212275.2. Lineage (NCBI taxonomy): Eukaryota > Metazoa > Arthropoda > Insecta > Hymenoptera > Braconidae > Microplitis > Microplitis demolitor. Next base: position 2,843,120 of record NC_068554.1, on the reverse strand, counting down.
TTTAGCCGGAAGTATCACACAGCAGTTGAAAACAATAAAAGCAATAATCGAATTATTACCGATGAATTTTATTTATATTTATTTACTTCACAAAAATCATTTATTACTTAAATTGCAATTAAATTAATTCATCGGCTTACAAAGCAGTATATTGATAAGAAAAAAAAATTATCAGCCTGTATAGACTTCCAGGGATCTTCAAGTAATCTAATAAATATATTTTTTCTCTGCATTGTCCATTTTAAAGCATCAAAATATATTTAAATTTAAATTCAAATTCAAATAATCCCGCTTTTTTTTTTCAAAACACTCTGGCGCTTATTTTTTCCTGATAGATGGCATTGTCAGCACATTGACACAAAATTTAAATTAATAAATATATAATTAATTATAAATATATGTCATAAGTCATAATAATTATAATTATCATTTTTATATAACCAATGAGGTGTCAAACTGTCAATTATCTCCGCCGTGTGATTAATCCGTCATTTTAAAAATTCAAATTTTTTTTTCGCGGTTTAAATTTATCAGAACATAAATAAACAATAAACATATAGAATATTGAATAAAAGAGACACGAGTTAAATATATCCGGATGCAATTGATTGCTATCGTTGCCGGAAGTAACTCGTGTTTACGAGTAAGTTGTGTAGATTATTTGCGCGCGTGCATACAGAAGAAAAGAAAATATATGTAAGAGAAAAAGAAAATGAAAAACAAAAAAAAATTCATACATATAAACATACAACGTAATTTCTTTGCTATGCAAGTCACTGATACTCAATAATTGATCAACTTCATTTAAATTTATCTCCACTCTCACTCTCTGCTTCATTTATTTATTTGTTTTACTTCAAGATCTTTCGATCGTTACTTTAATCAATTTAATAATAATATTTATATGGTAATTTCTTAACACAGGTACTTTCAATTTTTTTTTATCTCCCATGAAATAGAATCTTCAAAAAAAAAATATATATATATATTTATAATATCTCAATTTATCATTTAAAATTTTTAATTACTAATAAAAAAATAATTAATTAATTTCTGTCAAACTTGTTAGTCATAAATATTTGAATTATGAACGTAATTACAAGCGAAGATGATCTCAATTTCAAATTTAAAAAATTTATAATTAATTTTTAATTAAATTAAATTTAATTAAAAGTTCATACATTTTTATTACGCGAATATAAAAACACGAGATCAATATAAGATATATAAGTGATAAAATTGTTTTATATGGAGGATAAAGTAAAATATTTAATGACAACCGGATTTAAAGTGATTGCTATTACGTTAAATTAGCAATAAGTACCGACACTTGGGTGTCTAGTGTCTAGTATTACTTATTGTCAAATTATCCATGAGTTCAATGGACTTAACAATTCATATCCACAATACTGACAAATTTAAACTCAATTAATAAAATAAAATTCCATATTTTATTTTTTAAAAATAGTTTACGTTTTATAAAATTGATCATTTTTTTTTTTTCGCACTTTATTTGACGCTTCAGATAAATTAAAAATAAGCTAAGCGGTTTTTCGAGTCTTTCATTCGCATGCGGGTGTATAGAAATTAATTTCAGGGTTCACTCAAATAAATTTAACGCCCTGTTATTTTTTAATTCCTTTTAATTTAACATACAAGTGATGTTAAATTTTTTTGGGGTTTTAAATAAATGAGTATCCTGAGAACTCGCTAAAGATAAATTTTTTTAATGTTTTATTTTATTTTTATTTCCACAGAAAAAAAGAATTTCTTGGCGCGAAAATTTTTATTAATCCCAAGAAAATTTTTTGAATTATGATTTGAAAAAGAAAATTTTCTTGAGCCGGGAATTCTTTTTTTTCTGTGTGGTCACGTTATTTTATTTTTTTACTTTTTAAATTTTCAAAAAATATTTATTTATCGAAATGTGTCCTTCAAGTTTGTTATGTTTCTTTTTATAATTATTATTATAGGTTTTTTTATTTCTTTTGGTTCGTTTCGGTGATGTAAAGCGCAAAAGAAAGAGCCAGATCGTAGCTAGTGCACGTGGTGTTATTATATTTTTCCTGCCGCAAAACCAGATGCCTTTTGGCGTTACTTCTGGTTTCGTATTCCGGCCAATGTTGCCGCGAGACTCATGAATTATTTTTGGAATACATATATATATATACATATATATTATAAATCTTTGAAGAAAATGCGTAGGGAGTTATTTATTGAAAATTTGTAAAATAAATTTCAATTTTATCCAATTGTGTGATTTTTTTTTTTTTTTTTTTTTTTCATTATAAATGTATAGGGTAAAAGTACCGTTTTTGGCCACTTCTTTTCCCACTATAATGGAATTGTATCAAAAAAATTTTTCTCGAAAATTCAATCTTTCAAATTTTTGATTTTTAGATTTTTTGAAAGTTATGACAATGCGTGAAATTTTATTTCGAGATTTCAAAAAAAAAAAAAATAAGTTGGTTTTTTAGGGTCTTAATGGGGTTAAAGGCGAAATGTAATTTAATAAATTTTCTTATGATTTTGTATGAGAAATTAACCGATGAGTGATTTGAAACACGTGTCAGTAAAGTGTGGATTGATGAAAAAAAGGGCTTTGCCAGGAAATATGTAAATTATTATCGTAGTCTTGTCGTAAATATGGAAGGGCGTCCAGGGAAAATCAATCGTGACAGTAACACGAGTTTAAGCTGGATAATTATCCTGTCGTGAGTCTGACGCAGTCAATCAACCCTCCTTGACATAAAATATTCAAAAACTACCATCGTAAAAAAAAAATATCGTAGAAATAATTTAATAAAATTAAAAAATTTATTTATAACTTAATATAAAAATAAGTTAAATGTTTACATGAATTTCTATTTTTATTTGTTATTTAATTTGACACTTAAATAAAGGAATCTAATAATATCCGGAAGCTTGAGAGATGTTATAAATTTTAAAACATAAGCGTGAACAAGATATTCCAGATTTTTAGTTCAACGAACGAGATTCTGTCCAGACCAAATAAATAAATAGATTTTTTTAGCCTCTAATTATTTCTTTAAACAGCATTAAATTAACTAATTAATTAATTAATAACATAATTAGCTAATTAATACATCCAAGTTTCAAGTTTTTATATTTTATTTAATTAATAAATAATTGAACTGTGAAGAATCTCGTATAATTATTATATTAATTCAATTTTAATTCAAACTTCTTGATGTTTATTATTATTCAGAAATAACTTACGGAATTAACGTCATTACATCTTAAATGCTAATTTTCTTATTGAAGGAAATGAAGGGAGAAACATCCGCTGGAACTAATATTACTATTTTAATTCAGTTCATAATCTTTATCTATTTTTAATGTTTTCCAATCAACGAAATTATTTGAAATTTTTTTTTGTTTTGAATTTGATTGAAAAAATAATCTTAATTATAACAACATAAATTTTCCATAGTATTCAAAAATATAACAAATATATATAAAAAATTCAGATTTATGTAGATCTGAAAATTTGAATGTTTTATAAGGTCCCGAAATTTTGAACTCAGAAATTTCAAATTTTTCCGGATAATTTTTCTCTTTATCCTTGATCTAGACCAATATTGATCAATATAGATCAAAATAATGAAAAAATTATATCTATACAGATTCTTGTAGATGTTAAATCTAAAAATTTTTTTCAAAGTTTCAAAATTTTTATAAAATTCTGAAATTATGAGTCCTCGAAAATTTGGTATTTCCTTAAGTACCCCGTTTTGCCCCTCCCCTAATTTTGATCAACATAAATCTATAATGATAAAATTAGATCCAAGATTTAGGTATCTAGATCAAAATTATTTTTTCCGGTATTATAAATAAAAATTACGATCTTGTACCCTTCTTGTTTACATTATAAATATTTATCAAACGTTTTAATGCAGATAAGCATTAGATATACAAAAATATTTATGTTTCATAAAATACAATGTTTCTTATCACTAAATTATCTAACATAAATATTTGACATAAAATGTACCAAAGAACAAAATCCTCAACAGACTATTCTGAAACAAAAATTTCTGTCATTTAGTGTCCACTTATTGGAAAGATTTAAAAGTATCAGTCTTATTACCAGTATTGATTTATCTCATGTTGTTACGGTTGATAGAGCATCTAGAGTAGGGAGTAAAAGTATCAACAAATAAAATGCTCCGTTTTCCATAACTTCCATCAGCTGTGATCGTCCAGCGGTTAGGACTCTACGTTGTGGCCGTAGCAACCCAGGTTCGAATCCTGGTCACAGCAATGTTTCTCATTGTCACAGAGGAGGTTTATTTTTTTATTCCTCTTTTAATTTTTTTACACGGTTTCCACAACACAAATATTATTTAAAACTCTATATTGTGATTTTTCAAAAGATTTTCTTTATTTCAAAATTTTTTTAAAAGATATCATTCAAGTCACCCATAAAAAATATTTTTTTTATTTTTTAATAAAATTATTTAATCACTTTCAATGTAAACTTGCGTCGGTATAAATAATTACTGTTACAAATTCAAGTAGTACTTGGCATGAGTCCATCGAAAAATCACAGTAGCGAAGACACTCAATTCATAATTATTTTTTTTACGATTGAAAATTTTTTTTTTTCTTTAGATAAATGAGAAAAAAATTTCCATAGAAATTATTAAATTATATATCTATATATCTCATAAATATTCAAATTGTATTGGAAATTAGAGAGAGGAATCCGAGGGGTTTCATAAGTGTCCCATTTATAGACAAGCTAAAAATTTTTTTTTAAAATAAAGGGTGCATCTATAAGAGAATGAAAATTTATAGCATACATTAAATAGATGAATTTTGTTAGTACTGTTAAAAAATTGAAAGATAAAAATATAGAATATATGTGAGAAAAAGATAATTTTATCATTGACGATAAATTTCAGAAGCCGATACAAACTTTACCTTGAAATAATTGGTAGTATTTTAAATAAATAAAATAAAAAAAGAAACATAATATTTATAGTGAGAGATATCACATATTTAAACCTCCGACTATACTAATACTGATACTAAAAAGACGTTTTAGGTGTTATCGTCAATGCACTTTAGGCATCGTGCAGGACATCACAAGCAAATTGAGATGTTTACAACGGATTGAAGTAAAAGAGAAACCTGAAACGTGACAGCATTGCAGATGGTCTTAAGTTTCTCTTCATGAATAACAGCCAAAAAAAATACATATTCAAAAACAAAAACAAAATTCACTACCTTGCAATAAAAATTGCAGCCTATAAAATAATACACAAGCATCGAAAATTACCACCCATTTAAATTAACACTCCAATAAAATATATTCTTTGATATATATTAAGTGCGAAATCAAAAATAGTATTGAGCAAAGATTGATTCCTTCCTGAATACACACAAGTGTATATATAATATAATCTTTGATAACGACTCAATAAAATCTTTAAGTAACGCATCCTCTCGGGTTCAAAATTTTTATTTTTATTCTTACAATATATTAATTATTATTTTTATTTTTGTTCTTCATCAGCTCTTAGCTACTCTTTTACGAGTTTCTCAATGCATATATATATAAATATATAAATATATAAGCGTACTTAAATAAAAAAAGGGTAAGTTGAGAACCCTTACGATCGTTAGAGAGTTTATATGCGATGAGCGAGTTTACATTTTAATGCGCGATAATGCCCAGTATCGTGTGTTATAGTACTTGGACGGTTGTCAAGCGTATATCATCGTTGTACCATGACGAGAGAGTTCACTTACCAAAGCCAATTTGAATTCTCTCTGTGGTACAACTAAACGTATACTACATTTATTTATTATTTTATTTTCCTATCATCGCTTCTCCATGTACATTACACGCTGTAGGTACACCTTATTCAACATTACGCCTGTATCTGAATATTCCTCCGGGGTTTAATAATGCTGAGACTCATGCTGCTCATACTCGAACTCACTCTCGGCGAACATCTCCATCTTCATCTATGCCTACATCTACATTACCGATTCGCATATGTATTTACTGGGTTACTATATACATATGTATGTAATAGTAAAGGACGAGGATGGATAATGTTACCGAGACCGGTGATTGTTACACCCGCAACCGCGTCTCCGTGACTGGGCATATCCATAACAACGATCGGTTCTTTAGTTTATACTTACTATCAACAAAACCTATCATGACACGAAGCTTGCTATTCTTTTATATTTATATTTATACACATTTGTTTTTTAATTTCTACAAAGATTCTATCACCAAAATCACGAAACCATTAATATTTATAGTTTTGCTTACAGTAATAATAGTACACTGTAAGAAATTTGTGGAGTGAGTGCGGAGTGGATTTTTATTTATTTAATTCCCTGGGAGTGAATTTCACTCCGAAGGGGAGTTTCGGAAAATATTAATTGCAAAAAAAAATTAGTAATATAGTGAGCTTAGGTCTTTCATATTTCGACATTTATATTGAGTACGGAAATAATTACGAGCTCCCTGAACATATATTCACGCGAAATTATTTTTTAAAATTATAAGCAACTGATAATAAAACTTTTACAAATATAATTACACTGAGTTACAAACTGTCATATGACGTACATCAACCATACCACGTGATAACATTTCATATTGTACCGAAATATAAAATATTCCCATAAAAACTATGTCACTATAGCTATTCAATGATTTAATATCTTCACTATGTATTATATATATGAAATTATAATTTAGTGAGTTACTAAAACATTTTATAAATTAAAAGCATAATATTTTAAGTTTAATTATTAATATCTCAATGAATTATTTATTTAAATAATTATGTTTATAATTAACAGCTGTTTCTATTAAATATTAATTTATTTAAGTATTAAAACTCCGGAGCGGGTGAATGCGGATTTAAATAAAATCCGCGACACTCCGAAATCACTCCGCCCATAAAAAAATCCCTATTCACTCCGTATGCAGAGTGATTTTTTTTTAAACTCCGGAACTCTGACAGAGTGAATTCGGATTTAAATAAAATCCTTATTCACTCCCAATTTTTTACAGTGTAATAATAATAATAATAATAAAATAAATTAAACGCGTTATGTATAATAAATTTATTGAAAATAATGAATCATAAATTTATATGCGACCTCAAAATGCCAATTGAAGCAAATCTTCAAGATCTTCTTGCTCTTCAATTATTCTCTGCTCTTCTTGTCTCCGAGCATCAGCAACCGCTTGCTCATTATCATTGTCCGTAGAACTTGGATCACTCGGTAGCAGTCTTACCACAAAATTAGTGCGCCAAAATCTACGCCACCGTCTTCCATGAAGTCTTCATAATTAAATATTTGCGGAAGAGTAAATATGTCAAGAGTAAACAATTGTACATTTAAAATTATATAGAGGACTTTAGTCACCTGCTAATGTACCTGCCGAGTGTTATTATCCAGCTCCAGTACGCAACTAACGTCAACGAGCATGTAGGTAGCATTGCGACGATCATCCACGGCACTTCATAAAAACCGCTATTTAAAATCATCTTCAACGCCAATGCGCAGATGTAAATTGAGAAAAGTGCCAGCGGAGTTGTTACGATAAGGTACAAGACATCTAGGATCATCTGCTGACAAATCAGTCACTTAGTTATTTACAAACTTCAATAATTACAGGGTAGCATTAGACAAAATGGGAATAAGTTGATCTAAACTTCGCGCCCAATTCAAAATTTTTTTTTTCTATCCAAATTATTTTATTAAGAACTAGAGAAAACTGACAGAAATTCGGCCCATGTTCAAGCCAATCAACTTGCCCCATTTTCTCCAAACTGTAACTAAAAATTTTTAAACAAAAATTTCTCGTTTTTTCCCGGGATGATTTATTTTTGATAGAAAAACCTGTCGAGTAGCGATGACAGTATTGAACCAAATCCAAACACTCTGCAACATTCCATGACGTGGAACACGTTTCGTTAGATACTTGTAGCCGCATAGTTCGCAACAAGAGTGTCCTGACTCAGTTAACCAGCGCTCGAGACATTCGGTGTGAACTAATCCGACTGTTCCGCGACATCTAAATTGAATTTATCATTATTATTATCGTTGAATTGGATGTTATTGAGAGAAATAAGTATTTGTTTACTGTCTGACAACATACTTGCAGGCTGATATCAAAGGCCCCAGGTACGCGTAGGAAGACAAAGTTGATATCTGGCTATCAACTTGTCTTACGGTCGATGGTGATGTTTGCTTGGGCCATTCCCACATTGGACGTTGCACTGTCACCGCGGGGAATCCGCCCATATGACAAATCCTACATATATCTGTTGTTGATAGATGTGATTCGTCTACAAATATTTTTAAAATCAATATTGCTTGATAAATTTAATTATGCTTTAAAATAAATAAAAATTCAGTTTTTCTTATTTTATCACCATATTCTAGTCTAGAGAACAGTGACCGGGATCGCGGTATTACGGACTCATTTTCTGGTATCTCCACTCGATCTAACAATTTTTTTTTTAATTAGTTAATTAATTTTGTTAAAATATTAATCAAATCTAACCTCTCGGAGCATTCTCCGGATTTTCCAGCTCGACGTTGGACATCAAGACCAAAACAAATCTTCCATTCCTCAAACTCTACTATTAACAAAATTTATTTACTGATAATTTTTAGTAATTTATGATAACCGATTAGTAAAAAAAAAAATCAAATAAATTACTGGATGATAAATATTTTTAAATTTAATTTGACCTACATTGTGTTGTTAAATAAAAGAAGTTCGTTTTTTTTTTTTGCAAACTGAAAGTGAAGCAAAATTTAAAAAAAAAATAGAACTTAGCTGTCTAGTTAATTAAACAAATTTTAGATAAATTGAATCAGGATTAATTTAAAAATATATTATACTATTATTTAATGAAGAATATGAATTTTAAAAATCTTCCACTTTCTACACAGAAAAAAAATTTTTTTTTGTAGATTCTACTATCTTAGATGGTAATTAAATTTGTAAAAGTCATGATAAATATAATAATCGAAATATTATAGTCAATACAATATAAGATGATGACTCTTAACATCGAGCGATCGTACAATTTATGATCTAGATCGATGGATTTACCATCAAAAGTACTTAAACTTACCAATCCCATCATAAAAACTACACAGTAAAGACCAACACTCAACTTTTTAATAATAATATATAAATACATGTCTGTGCGTGCGCGTGTATGTGTGTGCGTATGCGTGTGTGCACATGTGTGTGAGTGTGTGCGTGTATTATCATTATTATTATAATTATTATTAAAGAATTGAGTGTTTGTCTTTAGTGTGTAGTTGTTATCATAAGGTTGTTAACTTTAACAACTTTTGATGGTAATTGTAAGCATCTAGATTGTAAATCGTAGGATCGCTCGGTTTTAGGATTTATCATCTTTAATGTTACAGTCTATTATTCAGATATTTAATTTTATAACAGTTGATAGTAAAGGTTACAATTGTATGGCAACATAACAGAAAGTAAAAATCACTATACACCTGGTAAATTTTATTATTCATATCGTATTTATAATAATAACAAATAGTACTCATTATTATTTAAATATGTTTGTGGTTTTTACAATACTTGGATGATAGTATTTACCAAAAAATTTTCTCCATGCACTTTTCAAAAGTTTTGGGTAAAAACATTTGAAAATTAACTTACCGGTAATTTTCTTTACTTCATTCTCAAAATATAAAAAATATAGGATATTCATACATGACATCTCGATTTCGGACTTTTACCCTACTTATAAAAGTACATATAAAATTTTTGAATATTGTACAACCGGAAACTGCTTAGAAATTATATCCAGGAAATGTCATGTCATCCCAGTTAGATCTCTCGAAACGCAGTTTTAGGTACTTGGCACAAGTTTAAACTATCGGTACTCAGTGGGTGGACTTTTCCGTATACATAACATCACACACTGCTCTATACACTCGCCACCAGTAACTAAAACTACCAGAAAATTTCCGATTCCTTAAACATTTGAAGTCAGATAAATGTATCCAGCAAACTGTAATACATTAATATACATATATTTAAGATTAAAAATTTATAAATATAAATTCACGTGTTCTAAGACGTTATAATATTTCCGCAATCCCAGTGCTGGGTACGAGAGTTGTTTCCGGTGTGGCTGTTTCTCTGGGAATTAAATCATTAAGATCAGCTAGTGCAAATTTATTAATAGATAGAGGAAGAAAAGAGAGAGACAAGTAAAGAGGAAAAGAGGGTAAGGAGAAATGTAAGAATGAATGAAATAAATAAATATAAAAATAAAGTTTAATGTAATGGCGAAATCCGTCATCGTCGTACCGTGCCGGACGTTAACCGTCACGGTTTATCAGATTAGACAGTTAGTCCATGCCATTAACTCTCATGTGTGCAGCCCAAAACATTAAGAGTTGGATGCTAATTACATTTATGAATTATCGAGAGGCTATAAATATACAAATTAATTCACGGTTCCCCAGTGCAAGAAACTTAACCACTAAATTTTAAGTCAATCCAGATTTATATACAATTTACTCACACTTTGCATGTGCAAACGCGACAGATTTTCTATCGTTTGAGAAACAGAAAAAACATGTGAGTATAAGGGATGAGAATGACAGTACTACACTTATCACTCTATAACTCAACTTCTACATTCATTAAATGGCCCATTTCAAATATACAACTCGTCATTTGTTTTTAATTTATATTTTTATTTTTAATAACAAACTCTTAAGTCAAAAATACTTTTTAAATATACAGTTAAAAAAATATCTCTTGGCGCGAGATTTAAATTTCACTATGAATAAGACATAATTTTTTATGGCTGGAAAAATTTAGTGGTCCAAAAATTTTTTTCTGGCCTTGAAAAATTTTTTTATTTAAAATTATTTTCATTAGTGAAAAAATTTAAATTTAATATTGAAGCAAAAATTTAAATTCTTGAAGATTTTAAAAAAATATTGTGCTATTTTACCCCCTTGTTTTTATTGGAGTACACCCACACTGGAGCTACCGATTGCCAATAAGTAGCTGCTACGAAAATCCCTCCCGATTTTTTACAGCGTAACAATTAACTCAGATTAAAAAACGATAAAAAAAACCTGTCGTTAAAATTTTGAATTTCACATTGAAATTAGAAAAAAAGTAATTTTATTTCTCAGACAGGTGCCAAGATTTAATTTTTTCACCTTTCCCCTTTGCTCCCTATATAACTAAACTCTAATTTTAAATTCACCCTACTGAATTTAAACCCAGAGCAGCATCTCAGCACTGTTGCAATGGATGCCGCATCTCGAGAGCTATTTCTGCCAGGTGGCTTGCCATTTTACCCACGACATTTTTGGTTCAAGATTAATTAAAGGCAACTGGAAATAGTTAGTTACTGAAAATACACAGAGTAAGCTTGTGGTAACCCTCGTTGATTCTTCAGTACTCTCTTACCATTCGTAAGAACTTTTACTCTATGCAACTCTTAGAACATACATGTACTTCAGTGGCTACACAACCTCATCTAGCATACGTCACCTCGATCTCACTCACTCATACACCACCCTTACATTCTTATATGTGCATACATACATCCTGATAAAAATAAAATGGATTCAACACAACAGCAATAACTACAGCTGCATGTGTGAAATAAACTTACAGTAAATGATACATCAACTCCTAGCCAGCATTTCACCTAGATCATTCTTAGAATTAGTGACCGCGACTAGTCAACCAGTCACAGACACTCGTGCCCAAGGCTTGGGTCACGTTCAAACTGAATGGATCTAAGCTCATTCATAATCAATTCAATGCAACTTGAACTACTAAGCTCTCAAGAAGACCAATCATATATATGATTATTTTTTTTTAAAATAATCAGACCCGTATGAAAATAACATATATGGTCAAAATATATGTAAAAATATCAGAAAATATATGTGGTGAATTTAACTATATTTTCTGATATATTTTTTTTTATATTAAAAAATATAATATTCATCATATATGGGTCCGTATATGCTTAGCATATATAAAATATATATGTCAATCATATACAAAATATATATTTTTATCATATATGAAAATATATATTCTTGTCATATACAAAAACTATATTTTTATCATACATAAAAATATATATTTCTATCATATGCGAAAAATATATTCTGATCATATATAAAAACATATATTTATATTGTGTATGAAAAAAAAAGTTTCTTATTTGTATGACCCACCCCAATCAAATTGGATATAAATTTTAATATACTCTTTAAATTTCAGATAAAATTCTCGAAATTCATTAATTTGAAGCGAATATATAATATACCCATATACATATACATACACCGAATAAAATATATGCTTAAATATAACAAAGAAAATATATGCTGCCATATATAATATAAATTATATGCTATCATATATTTCATTTCATATAAAAGTTTTATATTTTTGAATATGAAAGGAAATATATCAATACAATATATTATAAGGTAAATGTAAATGTATATATGGCTTAATATAAAAAACATATAAGTTACATATATGGAATACATATATTTACTACTGTATATAATTTTATATCAAATCGGCGAAAATCTCTATATGATTTTTTATAATATACAATATACTATATCATATATTTTTTTGTTGCAAACATATATGATTTTATATATTTTAACCATAAATTGTTTTTTCATACGGGGAGGCTTCGAAGCATAAATCAAGTCGAAAATAATTACACTTTTATTTTTTAAATCGTTATAAACTCGAACGAAACTAAGTCAGAGTATAGAGAGAGAGTTTTAAGATGTAAAAAAAAAATATTCATGGAACATAAAGTCAAAGATAGAAGTTACTATAAACCCTTAGGGTTAGAACTTACTGCCGTATTTTTTTGACATCAGTTAAACTTATGTGGGATTTATAGTATCCATTCTCGACACCTGTCAACTTTGTCTTTTGTAACCATTGGGAATACGTAGCTTACGTTTTGTCGTTCAATCCACCCGGTTTGTCCACAAATAGCATCACCTAAAATATAATTACGGCTTTACTGCTGTCATTGTCATAAATTTTTTATGCTTAAAAAAAATATAAATATAATATTAATCTCCTTACATAAATTCTAACATCGACGTATATACAAAAGTAGAAATCTTAAATTTATTGCCAGTAATTGTCTGAAAATTTTTAATGACTTTTATTTATATTAATGTTGATTTTTTTTTTTACTTTTCCATTTTTGATTTTGAGGATTTACAAAAAAAAAAAAAAAAAAAAAATAGATAATAAATTTTTTGTACTGATGATCTAAAATTAAAAAAAATAAAATCTAATAATTTTTTTAGACCTGAATTATTTTTTAATATTCAAAGCAAGTTTTCTTACAATAAATATTTGAAATTTTAAAATATCTGGCGGTCACGCAGAGACTACAGATCGCCCGCATTAATAAATATTTAAAATGACAATATTTATTTAGCTAAGGTGTATCGTAAAAATATTATAAATTTAACCACAATCTGATGATAATCATTTGACATTTAATTTCCATGGTGTACAAATGATTTGTTTATTTTTATTAGTGATCGCCAGTGAGATATAAATTGAACATTGAATATAATTTAAATCCAGAACCGGCAGTACAGTACAGTACTTACACGTCCGGTTGTTGGTCGAATCAATTTAATTTCGATATGTACAACGTCAACTCACGGCCACCTTCTTCTCATGCTTATAAACTCATAACATATAACAAACAAGGCAAGGTAGCGCGATAGCTAACGCTAATATAAAACTTATACTCGGACATGCAGCGAGAGACAAATGGATATTAAACGGAAGTTAGTACACGTGACAACTAACTATATTCTCTGGATAGGACTAACGATGCTTTTGTAAACCTTAAGGTACAATAACTAATATATAATATATAATATATATTTGTATGGATATTGTATCGTTTCATATTCTGCATATAAATCAATTACGGTTTATGCTAAAAAAATAAATAAATATTTAATTATTCGTCAAAGCTAAGCACGTGGTCAAAGTCTGGATTGATGAATACTTTTATACTGTCACTAAATAATATAAAGTATCCCTTGATAATATGAAAAAAAATTGGGAGTCAATTCGGAGTGATTACGGATTTTATTTAAATTCGAATTCAGCGGTTGCTGATGCTCGGAGACAAGAAGAGCAGAGAATAATTGAAGAGCAAGAAGATCTTGAAGATGTGCTTCAATTGGCATTTTGAGGTCACATATAAATTTCTGATTCATTATTTTCAATAAATTTATTATACATAACGCGTTTAATTTATTTTATTATTATTATTATTATTACACTGTAAAAAATTGGGAGTGAATAAGGATTTTATTTAAATCCGAATTCACTCTGTCAGAGTTCCGGAGTTTAAAAAAAAATCACTCTGCATACGGAGTGAATAGGGATTTTTTTATGGACGGAGTGATTTCGGAGTGTCGCGGATTTTATTTAAATCCGCATTCACCCGGTCCGGAGTTTTAATACTTAAATAAATTAATATTTAATAGAAACAGCTGTTAATTATAAACATAATTATTTAAATAAATAATTCATTGAGATATTAATAATTAAACTTAAAATATTATGCTTTTAATTTATAAAATGTTTTAGTAACTCACTAAATTATAATTTCATATATATAATACATAGTGAAGATATTAAATTATTGAATAGCTATAGTGACATAGTTTTTATGGGAATATTTTATATTTCGGTACAATATGAAGTGTTATCTCGTGGTATGATTGATGTAAGTCATGTGACAGTTTGTAACTCAGTGTAATTATATTTGTAAAAGTTTTATTATCAGTTGCTTATAATTTTTAAAAATAATTTCGCGTGAATATATGTTCAGGGAGCTCGTAATTATTTCCGTACTCAATATAAATGTCGAAATTTCAAAGACCTAAGCTCACTATATTACTAATTTTTTTTTGCAATTAATATTTTCCGAAACTCCCCTTCGGAGTGAAATTCGCTCCGAAAAGGAGTTTATTTAAATATTAAGGCTCTGAATCAGAGTAAATTCAGTTTTGAATAAAATCTGTAATCACTTCGAATACACTCCCGATTTTTTACAGTGTATGCATATGATATATATTATAAAAAAAAACTTGTCAACTGACTAACGCATATGAGCAAAAAAAACAAGCGGCAGTATCATAAAGCGAGAATTTAATAAAAGTTGCATGTAAAATCGGTGCACGTGCATATGCGGGATCAATCTCGAGTACGTATATCATCTACAATATATTTTATGCATTCTATTTATCATGTTACACTCATTTATAATGTACGTAGGAGTGTATAAACTGTCGTGGTGACACTTAATATATATATATATATATATATATCTACAGCGCTCTTCATCTTTACGGTTCTTGGGACTCTGGAATTTCGTAGGGAAATCTTGTTGAGGAGTTTATACAATTTACGTCTCTTATTGCCCCGCACTAAACCCACACGATACAATCCTATTTTTGCAAGACTACCAGACAGTTGGACGTCTCAGTGTCGTTGAAACGCTATTTACGTTACTAATCTAAATGTGTGTATGTGTGTGCATGTCTGTGTATGTGTTGATACTGAGGCTTGGCATTTTTAGCCAACATCTGTTGTCTATGTGTTGATGTCATGAGCTGCATAGTGAAAAAGTCAAATTTCAAGGTCTTTTATATATTTAAAATTTTAATAAAATAATATAATACTTTTATTCACGCGACTTAACTTTAAAAATGGGGAAAACGGACACCTGCGAAAAATTTTTTTATTATTTTTAGTAAAATGACTCGGTAGTCAAATAATTATTTAATTGCAATTATGATCAACGTAAAAAAAAGCTATTTAATAATAGAAAAAAACTTCAATGAAATTTAAAAAAAAAAATTTTTATTTGATTTAAAAATTAATGAAATTTTAAATGGGCCAGTTCACCCCACTGGTACACTTGTAAATTTTGAAAGAAAATTTTAAATTAAATTTTCTTCTATAATTTTTCACTCATACCAAATTAAAAAAAAATATTTAATTAAAAATTTCTAAGTTTTCTTTTATTATTAAAATAAAAAAAAAAAAAAAAAAAACAAAAAATTATTTTCTCGTCCAGGACTCAAGAGGTGTAGATAATCACAGCAGACCATAAGTACGCAACATCTTCCCACGAATAAAATTTTTTACTCCATTTTCTAAAGGACAAAACTACTCAGCACTTAAAGATAATAGTACCTGACATATCCTATCTCTAAAACTAAAAAAAATTCCATCTGTTTGTCCAAAGAAACTTAAAATCAACTATATTAACTATCATGACACATCATAAAAAATTTTTAGTCATAAATATATATATAAATATAAATATAAATATAAATATAAAACAATATTCTATTGAAATAATAATAATAAATATCTATATATTGTTTATATATTTTATAATTCAAATAGCGAGAAGTGTCATGTCACAATACAAAGAATAATCAACTAGATAAAATAAACTTGACAACTCGCAATCATCAGGATGATTACAATAATTACCGCGGTGACGTGTCCCGAGGTTACAAAAACGCGTTTAGCAACTTTTCTTGTGTCCAATGAAGAAGAGATCCGATTGGATATATATCTTAGCTTTTATATATATTTATACATATATATATATATATATATATAGTATGGTGTAGCAGTGGTGGATATATAATGCATTTATATATCTGTATTTATCATCACCCAATGCCCATTTTTCATCAACGATTTGATATGGATCTCTTGGCTCTAGATATATCTGCACTAACAGGGATTTAAATCCAACAGAGGACAGTTTGACAGGTCACAAAACATGCTAACTTCTAGGATTATTATTTATCTTTTTTATTTTAGTCAAGTAATTTTATTATATTTTTTTTGCGATTCTATCTAATCAGTGACCATGAAAATTAACTGGTCCGTGGATTATAACGCTTATGACGACCCACCAAAATATATATAATATATATATAACTGAAAATTTCAATATAATTACTTTTAGGCTACAATATTTAGATTTTTTAAGAAGATTTTCAGTTAATTGTAAATAACTTACGACTTGTGAAAAATATCGAAAATTTTCTTCACGATAAGTTATAGTAAATAAAATGCTCTACAAAAAAGGTCCTATAAAATTTTCCGATAAAATTGATGGTTGCGTTTAAAAATTTAAAAAATGTAAAAATTTATCGTCAATATAACTTTAACTTCGAATAACTTTTGAAGAAATAAAAATATCGAAAAATTATAAGACACCTTTTTTATAGAGCGTTAAATTTTCCATATGAATATGTCTTTAACATTCAAAAGTATTGGTCCCACCGTGAGCTACAAAATTCCAAAGCTTAAAAAATAAATTTTTCCATGTTATTTAAACGGGAAATAGAAATTTGCGATGCGGCAGCTGTTAATATTAATAATAAGAGCTCAAACTTTTACAGTATTTTTTTTTCGTCATTTCCAACAATATTTTCGATATAATGAAGAAAAAAAAAATAGCGGATTTTTTTGAATCAGTCTAATATATACATATATATATATATATATATTGCGGTAAAAAAAATATATATTTTTATAACACAGAATAAGATATGCCGACAAGACATATTCCGTATTATTACATGATTCCTATTTCAAATAAACGGGTTTACCAATTTTTCATATATATATATTTTAAAATTTTTTTTTACATCATCTTTTTAACTTAAATTTTTTTAAAAGTCGTCACGCTCGCGATTGCGGACAAATCGATCCCTTTTGGCGTCAGATTTCGCTCCACCTCCTTCACTCATGTTCACATTTCTACGAGCTGAGGTTTCTTCATATGCCGGATTGTGTTAAAAAATGTAAAGAGAAATGAAATGGAATGAAGAATAGATGAAATATATATTTATAGATTTTAGTTTGTTCTTAGCGGCATGGTGACACTTGTCAATCATTAAAATTTATAAAAATCAATTTTTAAAATAATTAAAAAATTTTAGTTGTTTTTAAATTTTACCGCGTAAAAAAAATTTAAAAATTTTAGTTTAGTTAATGCAAAACACACTACTGAGAAAGATCAGAGATACCGCAGGTTAAAAAAAAATAACGGACGTTTATGGAGATGGTAGACGAGACTTTTTTTTATTCGGACTGGGGTTAATGTCTAATGTCATTTAAGGTACCGGAGTTTTAATTAATAACGATTTTTTTTTTAACACAAACTGGTGTAAAAAATTTTAGTAGACTGGGGTAAAATGGACAGCACACATTTTACCCTCTGTTACTTTTCTTTCGAATTTTATTTTATTAAATTTTAAAAAAATAAAAATGAATTTACTGAATAAATTTTGTAGCCCTAAAATTAGATGCACTTATTCCTTAGAATTTCAGCGAAAGATTATTATTGTTATCGTAAAACATATCTTTATAAATCGCCAGCAAACAAGAATAGACCTAGATGAAAATAAAGGAACGAGTCAAGTGAAGCAGATCTTAAATTAGCTCAAACTTATTATAATATAAAATACACAACATTACAGTGCATTACATTGAAAACTAACTGACAAACGTTGCTAATGATGCTGAGGATAACTACCTATAATCTGTCTCAAAGTTATAATTTGTAATTCCTGGAAAATTATTAAGTTATGAGGAATTATTTAACAATGTTTCAAATTGTGCGCTTGCAAATTTTAACATGACAGCTTTCAAATGATTTATTATTTTTGTCAATTAACAGCCGTCATTATATTCTTTTTTTTTTACCGCGACTATGGTCTCTATTTTTGCGTACAAAAAGTCAAAAATTATATATATATTTTTTTTTTACACTGGCGGAATGAATTTAGATTTTTAAAAAATCTGTAATCCCTCCGAATCCACTCCGATTTTTTTACAATGTATCAGTTTATAAATTTTGATATTAATAATTTTTTTTGGTTCAAAAAATTGTCAAAAAATTTTGATAAAATATTATAAAAAATTTGATTTCAATTTTTTGTAAATAAAAATTATTGATGATACTGAAGTTAGCCGACGTCTGGTAATTTTTTGATTTTTCAAAAGACGATAAATTATAAAAAAAAAAATATTTTAAAAAATTGCACTTATAGTTTTTTTTATTTTCTACATGTGCATTTTTTCAATTTTTTTTTTTCTTCAAATTTAATTGTCCAAAATAAAATCAAAAAATTTTTAATTAGATCATTAATTATTGATACCGTACACCGTAAAAAATCGATAGTAAATTCGGAGTTTTAAAAAAAATCACTTTGTATACGGAGTAAATTTAACATTTAAATAAACTCCTTTCGGAGTAAATTTCACAGCGTATTTACTCCGAATTACTTATACATAATTGCCGTAATAATATTTAAAAAAATAAAAAACAATCAGTAAATAATTATTTCATTTCCAAAGATAAAAATATCTACAACAATCTGAAGTATGAAATAAAATAAAAGCAATGAGTATGTAGGATTGGCATTCCACGAAGTAGATTAGCAAAACGGAATGTCTTTCTCCAGGTTTTACAGACGTATAATCTCCAGCAAAACTCTTTTAAGTAAACCCAGACTCTGTTCTGTGTAATGTATAATCTACGTACGTAAAATAGTTAAACTCACTTTGAATTCGCGAGTTATCTCCACTGTCATTGCACATTGCACATTTTAAATTTCACATTGCACATCCAAAGATCTCAAGAATGTAAATAAGAAATAACGAGTACAGTAAGAAAAGCATAATAAAAAATAAACACGCGCGTACTCGCGATACTTAGTACTTAAACTTTTCTCGTTCCGCTTTATTATTATCTCCACTCATTCTTACCTTTTATTATTTTATTTATATTTTTACTTCTATTCCCGTCGTTGATTTTCACCCGACATTTTATTTCTTCAGAGATTCCTCGAGTGTTTAACATAACACATTTTACATTCTACCTGATGCTCTGAGATTCTTAATGCCCAATTTTTAAAAAGTTTTTACTACTAAACATCTCTACTTGCACAAGAAAATCAACTTCTGTGCTACTGATTACAGTATTAGTCATTAATTAAATCATTTTATTTTGTTTCTCTATTTATATTTTTAATTCCTATATTTATGTCTTATTACAATTATTTTAACTTACACATATAAATAATAAAAAAAAAAATATTTCTAAAAAAATGCACATATCGGAAATTTCATAAACTATAAGTGCAATTTTTCAAAATTTTTTTTTAATATTTATTTTTTTGATAAAAATAAAATCAAAAAATTTTAAAATGTCTGCTAACTTAATTGGTTTGAAATTAACCGACGTCTAATAATTTTTGGATTGGTTTTAAAACAATAAATTATAAAAAAATAAATATTCAAAAAAATTGCACCTGTAGTTTTTTAAATTTTCTACACGTGCATTTTTTTAGAATTTTTTTTTTTGCAACTGATTTTGAAAAACAAAAATGTGAAAATTAATTGTCTGCTAACTTCAGAATTATTTTATTTTAAATGTCATTGATTTGAAACGACGGAAGTTCTCATTGACTACGTGATCCAGACATTTTACCAAACCTCAATTAATTAATAATTTTCTTACTAATTTAAATTAATAACAAAAAAATTTTTTTAATTTTTTCTTCAAGTTAGACATTATACTTTTTTTTTTTTTTTATGTAAAATCAATTTTTTAAATTCACATGACATAAAATTTGCACATGTACTCCTAACCTACAAACTGTCAAAACAAACAAAGAATGTAAATACAAAAAACTAAAAATTATTTTCAAAATAAATCATTTTTATCTAGGTAAGTTTATTTATTTATTTATTTTTTTAAATTAATTACAAATAATTAGCATTAGTATGATACTGAAGTCAGCTGTCTAATAATTTTCGAATTTTTAAAAAACAATAAATTATAAAAAAAAATTTTAGTTTTCTACAAGCGCATATTCTAAGTTTTCTTTCTAATCAATTTAAAAAAAAAATACAAAAATTTTAAAATGTCAACTTCAGTATCATTAATTAATAAAAAAAAAAAAAAAAAAAAAAAATATAAATATTTGTAATAAATAATGAATTAAATTAAAAAAAAAAATAATGAATTTTTTCAGGTAAATTATATAAAAATAAAATGAATAATTTATTAATAATATCAACTAGCATATGTGTGTTTGCGCATACAGTACCAGCGATAATAAAATATATAATTTCATGGATATATGCCGAAAATTCAAGAGAACTGGAAATCAAAAAAGAAATGGAGCAACTAGAGCAAGAAATGACTAAAATATCGATGGTCGACGAATTTTCAAAGTACTCGAAGCTTCAACGACGACATACGTTACTAAAAAAAAATTACCATGATCATGTGACAGCTCGAGTGTCTGCACGCAATAAAATTCAGTTATTTTTAACTTACGTCGCTAAATTATTTAACGCTATTGCGCTGTTGGTTCTTATCAAGTTATGGAGAAATGAACCGGTAATTGTTTTACCTAAAGGTACTTTGTGGCCGCTTAATTATTTCTTAAGCTGGCCTGGAATTTATAATGACTCGATTTCATTAGTTATGTGGATCGGTATCACAACTTTTGTTTTGTCTAAATCATTAGTTTATTAATTTTAATAATTATCTATTTTTTAAATCAAATGGCTAACTGACGACTAATACAGACTAGGAGATAAAATTTAATTTATAGACGTGCAATAAAGTTGATGCCGTTGATCATGAAAAAAAACAATGACATCCTGTCCAATGCATCCTGGACAGAAAATTTAAAATCTTTTGATGTTTGGTTTTAAATAGCGAGTGGTTTCATCCGTACGCTTTTAAACTCCGTCAATTAAATTTATTTAGATTTTTTCCTCGCACACTTAAATATAAGTCTAAATACATGCTACTGAATTTTATAAATAAATAAATAAATAAATATTGTTAATATAAACGTTGTAATGTAGTGGAAAACACGAGACTTAAATAAAATAATTTAAACGACAGTAAAAAACCAACGGTGTAAATTTTACCGTCTTGTATATTGACCGAATTATTTTTCCTTTCATCTCACCGTACTTTGGTAGACTATCTCTGGTTTACAACTTCTGGAATATCTCCAATCACATATATTTTATATGCATGTATGTATATGTATACATATATATATATACCTTTGTATATATTTTATAAACTACCCCGGTCTGAATGTCAAAAAAATTTTTATGAAAAAATCATCAATTTTTCAATTATTTATTTTACGACGAAAATATGGAAAATTTTTAAATAATAAAAATTCAAACATGAAATTCAAATTTCGGCGCTCTTTTAAAAAATTTATGAATTAACTTTTACATTTTTTTTCATAGATTAAATTTTATTAAAATTTAAGAATAATTGTGTGCAATATTTCATATATTTATGAAAATTTTATATATTCTATATATTCTACAGAAATATATGAATATATGAACCAGTTGTGTTTTGAAACCCACTGTCCGATTTGAGGCATAAAAGTTTTCACAGTCGCGCTATGAAAAAAATAAGTCAAATTTCTATAAAATATAAAAAAAAAAAAAGTTGTGTTAAATTTCGAGCGTTTTGACGGGAAGATACTCTCAGCGTTAGAAAAACCAGCAGGAAATAATTCTGATAAAATAATTATAGATATAACACTTGTAATTATCCATTAATACTTAGACGTCAAGTGTTGAAGATTAAAATTATTTCTACTAAGTATCTTCATCCTTTTTTTTTTTACAAGCATAGGGGTAAGTTGACCTCTATTTGATGGTATATAAAAAAAAAATTACCAGTAAATAAATAAAATTTCCCAGTTTAAATTTCCATCAAATTTAAAAAAAAATTTTTTTTAATAGAAGTTAACATCAGAAATTTTCTACTTTTTTAAAAAATTTATAAAAATATTTTCCATCTAAACTATTTGTTACTCTGAATCCAAAAGAAAATATAAAAAATTTCTTACCTCAATAAAATATAATTAAAAAAAAAAAAAAAAACAATAAGCACGCGCGTAGTTTACGAGACTAGAAAAATATATTTAATGCGGCAATCTGGCGCCAATCCGACATGCCTTGTCCACATATGTACACACGAATAAAATATGCATATAAACACACTCTCACTTAACATATGTATTACGAATAAACAATTATCTACAGGCATAAATAAAAAATCCACCCTCACGTATCCTAGACGATGAATATAAATTGCATTTAATATATTACACTGTCTCTTATTCGCGACAATCTACACAACAGTAATTTCATTTCAATCACCGCCTCATCGCAAGATGAATTATGTATCCAATACAAAACAATTAAAATAATTAATAAATCAAACAACTATCAATAATATTTTATAATAATTTTTATTTGATTAAAAAAAGGCAAAAAAATTTATAATTTTTTTCTTATCACTTAAACATTATAATTATTTTTTTTTTTAAATTATACTATACAGTGATTTAGTTGCGTAAAAAAGTTTCCATGTAAAAATTACAAGAAAAAAAAATTGACTCTTACGACACTAAATCACCGACACGAATTACAAAATACATTTCGAGGTAATTGTTTATCAAAAAAGACATTTTTCTTATTTATTTATCATAATAATAACTTGATAAAACAATTATACCCTTTCTTAATAATTAATTAATTACTTTTCAATTAACTATACATACAATACAATACATATACAATTATTTATATAGTAATAATTAATTCTAAAGCTCGTAGTACAAAATGCTTTTTAATTATTCAATTTATATATTTATTTATTTATCAACAAAAATTGAGATCTGTTTATTATCTTGATCTCGATTATTTATTAAATCTTTTCGGCGTACGGACGTTTAAGCTTTTGCAGCTCGTCTTAATTTATCTCACGTGTCATATTTTATTAAATAAAAAAAAAATTGACACGTGCAAAGTCTCATTAAAACTTTTTCAGTCTCCATACGTATCAAATTTTTAAATATTTTTATTTTTATTTAATCGACTTATTATTGACCATTTAATTAATTTATTAACAAGTCATTAATTACTTAATCATACACAGAAATAAAAATTTATTGGCGCTAAAAATTTTTTCCAACTCAAGATAATTTTTTTCTGTGCAGTAAAAAATTTTAATTATTTTTTTAAATTCAAATAAAAATATTTCCCGTTAATTCTGATATGGCAGTTTGTTGTTCGGTAAAAAGTCAATCGATAGAATAAAAATAAAAAAAAAGTTATTGAATGAATTAATGAATGAGTGAAAAGTAAGTAATTAATTAGCAGCAATAATAGCCGCGGCGGCTGCTGAAGAAGTTGATGATGAAGACGATGAGGATGATGATGATGAGGACGATGATGATGAAGAAGATTTTTTCTTAAGAACAATATCTTTAATATTGAGATTAACCTTCTCCTTACGTGGTGGTGGTACCGATTGCAGACAGAAACGTTTGAATGCCTCCAGTTCACGTTCTGCGTCGTCCATTTCTCCATCCTCGTCTATATCTTTCGGCGTGAATACGCTCTCTGGAAAATATTTTGTCTCAATATACACGACTCACTTCATTCTCATATAAAAATAACTTAAGTCAACAACAATGACAATTATTATTATATTTCAGTGGTGGTTAAAAAAAAAAGATTTAATTTTGTGTAGAAAAAATTATTATTATATTTTTATTTAAGTACTCAAAAATTTTTCACTGTTGTGTTGGTAATTACTATTTTTTTATCACAATGCTCTGTCTTTATATGCTAGTCTGTACTTTTATATTTAATTAACAATTTACAACATCCAATTTTTATAATTATTATAATTATAATAGTAACAATAATAGTAATAATAATAATAATAATAATAATAATAATAATAATCATACGAGGTATTTCGTTGTTACACTCAGAGAATTTTTCGGTATTTTTACGTCAAAAATTTATTTAAAAATTACTACGAAGACAGTATGAAATTATGGTGAAAATTACCGGTAATGTAGAATTTTTTTTATCTATGGTGTGCATAGTAATTTTAACCTCAAATGTTTTTTTAAATTTTCGTCAGGTGCACAGTAAAATTTATTAACTAATTTAAAATATTTAGTGGAGTCTTGTAAATGGAAAAATATAAACAATATTTTATCTAAAAGTATGATAGAAATTTTATTTTCGCGTGGAGACTCGGCCGTACTTGAGAAATTTTTGAAATTATATTTTTATGGATAAAATAAATTTGAAATTTGAATTATTCAAATGGCGCCTTTTCGGGAGTGTAAAAATTACTGTAATAATAATTTTTAAAAGTTGGGTTAGTAAGGCTAATCTTAAAACGTCACTTGATTGGTTCACTTGTAACCTATTAGGTATGGTATCAACGAAAAGAGCCGAATAATTACGAACACATACGAACTAGATTTTTTATAAAATTACTATGGTGTGCAGTACAACATTTTAGAATTTGAATTTTTAAGTTCAATAATAACCTTCTATTGCTTCTATTGTTCGGAGTTTTTTTTGTTTATTCAAAAAAAAAACTATAGATTTTATCGATAAATCATAAATATGAAATGTGATAAAAATACTCATCTTTTAAAATATCAACAAAATATATTCGCATGTAGAAAATTAAAAAAGCTCAAGGTTCAATTGAATTTTGAATGTTTTTTTTTATAGTTTAGTTTTTTAAAAAATCAAAAATTATTAGACGGCGGGAAACTTCAGTATCATTTAAAAATTATTTAATCAACCAGCTAAAATATTCTGTTAATTTTCACCATAAAATTCTCTGCATGTATTTCAATAAGTGTCAAGTAAAATAATAAAAAAAGATAAATTCCTGCGCTTGAAAAAACTAACAATTTTAATTGTTAAAAAAAAAAATTAAATCAATAATGAATTTTATATTTCATTTATTCTCACCAACGAGATTCCAGTCATCGCCACATGATCTAGCACCAGTTCCTTTTTTTTTCTTTTTTTTTCCTTTGGCTAATGAGGCCTGCGGTTGAGGTGGGGGTGAATGTTGGTGCTGATGTTGATGCTGACTTAAATCACTGGGACCATTGGACGATAGCTCATGAGCAGAACCACCGGTGGCATTTGTCGGAGGAATCGTTATATTGGCAACAGTAGACGAGACACCAACAAAGTCGCACTTAACATCTGGATTTTTGACTTTTGTCAAAGTAACACTGGTTCCTTTTAAATTAATGCCGTTTTCAGGTATCACTTGCTGACCACTGGTTACTTTGCTTATTTGTATGTTAGCAAGGCCAGTGATGCCGGTGCAATCGGGGGTGAGGCGACTGCGTAAGTCAGCTAAACTCGAAGATATATTTGCACTTTTTTGTCCCGAAGGTTTACTGCTGTCATTAAGAAATTCACCTTTCACTATAAAATCTGGTTTAGGTGGAGGTGTCAGACCATTATTCAATGCATGCTGCAAAGCTGGACTTCGTATTGTCACCATCCCATTGTCAGATAGTTTTATAATAGCCGCCTGCTGCTGGACCGGTTCGACTTTTGGTATTGATCCGAATGCCGGGTTGCGGATCGTCACCATATTTGATCCAGGATTGTGAACAATACGCGCTAAGTCTTCGTTTTGATACCGTCCCGATTCGTCAGTTGATTTCGCACGTGAATTGTTACCCTGGGATGAATTTTTAGCAGCAGCAGCTGCGGCATTCTTCTTCTTTTTCTTTTTGCTTGATTTGCTTGGCTCTTTGGAAGCACCTAGAATTTAAAAGTTCATCTCTATTTAATAAATCATCATCTTGACAAATAGATAAAATAAAATTCAAATCACAGTTTCACTGGATTAAGACTTTCTTCAAACACAAAAATTATTATCAATAAAACTGACTAGAAATAATTAAATTTGACAATTCAATGAAACTATAATTTGTTTTTTTAAATTAATTATCATATATATGAGAACATTTGTAATAATAACCTTTGTCATTTGGGTTTAGGTCCTGCTTGAGTTTCCCCGTGTCAACAACAATAACATTAGCACCAGCCTGTGGTCCACCATAGCCCTGAATTCCAGCGGCAGTCATCGGAGCGGCGATAATCGTCGCCTGTTTCGACGTATTGCTGGCAGCTTTTGCAAGCGGAGTTGATTTTATCGGCAACGGCTTGACCGGTACGTCAACTTTTGTTATCGTAATACCAGGGGGTAATTTAAGATTCTCAATATTTATTCTAGAATCTTTCAACTGACTGTGCATTGAACCCCCGCTATTACTATTAGCACTAGTATTATTACTATTAATATTATTATTATTATTATTATTATTATTATTATTAACATTACTATTATTACTACCCGTAGGCACCTTTTGTTGCAATTGTTGCGTTTGCTTAGTTTGTTTCTGGTTCTTCTGATTGTCTTTTTTCTTTTTCTGCGACTGTTGTAATTGTGACTGCAATTGCTGTTGTTGCTGCTGTTGATGTAATTTCTGCTGCTGTTTCTTTCCCCCATCACTTACTTTAACATTACTATTACTATTACTATTAACATTACTCTGTACTTTTATTTCAGTAAGTGGCTGAGTAACAGTCTTCTGTTTCTTCCCTTTATTGTTGCCATCACTTTGATTTTTCTTTGTGCTATTGTTTTGTTGTACCGCATTTTGTTGCGGCTGTTTATTTTCAGCATTTTTCTTGTCCTTTTTCTTCGTTTTTGTTTCACTGGCAATTTGTGACTGAGTTTCGACCGGTGCTTTATTATTATTTTGCATTTGCCCTTGTCCTTTCCCTTGTACTGGTCCTTGTATTTGCCCTTGTCCCTGTTTCTTCTTATCATCTTTCTTGACTTTACCTTTATTAGCCTCCTTGTCTTTACCACTCTTCGCCTGATTAGAAACCTGGTTAACTTGGACAGGAGTTTGAGCTTGAGCTTGAGCTTGAAGATCTTGACCCTTCTTCTTTTTCTTCTTCTTCCCAGCAGTTTCTTTGGAAGGTTCTTTAGTCTGGCCATTAACTAACGTAAACAAAACTTTATCTTCAGCAGGGGTTTGTCCTTTGAGAGTTATCGTAACAGTTGGCTCCGCGTTATTTGCCTCCATGACTCTTTTTATCGTAACAATTTGCGGTTGGTCTTTTGAAACCTTACCGTCATTACTATTATTACCATCAGGCGTATTTACTTTATTATTTTTCTGCAGCTCCATCTTCTTCATTTCTTTCTTCAACTTCTTCCGTTCTTTTTTTGTCAGCGGCACTGGTTCAGGTTCGGGTTCGGGTTCTGGTTCTGGTTCTGGTTCTGGCTCAGGTTCAGGCTCTGGTTCCACAATTTTTTGTTTCTTTTTCTTTTTACTTTTACCCGTACTAACAACTGTCTCTTTAACCTTCTCTTTAATTTTATTCTGCTCTATTTTCTTCTTCGGCACAGCTGGCAAAATAGAAACTTCTGGTAAATTTCTATTCGTCAACGATTTTTGTTGAGGTTTTTGTGGATCAACGACAGTTATCGTCACACCAGGTGTTTTTTTCTGTAACTCAACAATTTTTTTTCGATCTAATTCTTCTTTCTGCAATTTCAAAGCTTCCTCAGTTTTTTTTAATTTTTGCCTGGCTTTTTTCTCACTTTTCTTAGTATCTTTTTTTCCCGCATCAAAATCTCTTTGATTACCTTCAATAAATTTAATAAGCGTATCCAAATCACGGTCGTCACGTAACTCAGAGGTTGTCGATGGGGTATCAGATCTTCCACGTGTGGCAGAATTATCTGATGGTGATTCTGCTGGACTGACTGGTGGACTACAAGACGATGATGTAGCAGCTGTTGATCCACTGCCCGACGTTACTTTATTACATTTTTTAGCTTTTTTCTTAGTCAACAATTGTCGTAATCTTTCACGTGTTTCATTGTAATTACGACTAACTGGCGCAACACTCGGTACTCCATGACCAAATACTTCGCAGTAACAACAATCACAGTGACGTCCAGCATCGCGTGGCGATGATGAACCACCAGTTGAACATGAATCTTCAATACTTCCACTGTCCGAGCAGTTGCCATCAGCACCACCAGTATGCAAGCTATTACACGACACCCTGCGTATTTGTTCAATCGGCAACTTATGGCAATGCGGATGATTGTGTTTTATTCCTTTTATATCAGACCCGTGTCCTGTACATTTAGGATGTGGATGCTGATGCTGATGTTGGTGTGAATTATGTCCATTATGAGTGTGACCATGATTGTGAGAATGCATACCATTGGGTGTTTGTGTCGTTGAATGCCTTGTCTGTGGTACCAGTGGCTTGCCGTTGTTCATTTTAACAGCATCTCCATTGTCTATCATCTGGGTAGCAGGTTGCTGATCACTCGCCTTGTTATTACGACTCGACATACGTGGTGGCTCTTCACGAACACAAGGGCAAGCAGAGTCTGGTAATTGACGCATATTCAACATACACAGGCATGGTGGGAATAATAATAAACCGCGAAAGGTCGAGCCTTGCCATTCACCTAGATGTCTATATGTACACAAACATCCCTTACGTTTTTTATTGTCTGTATTATTATTTGTCATACTACTGTCACCAGCGGAAGCTATAAGTGAGGGTGAAGAAGGTGCTGATACTGATGAAGATACTGTCGTTATATCACCGTTTGATTTTAACGTCGGATGAGCGCACTGACCGGTTTTGGTACGACCACCTACGACTAAGTGTGACACCCAGGCTAAATCACCGCAGATTGTACACTTGGTATCAACTTCTAGAGTCGTGTCAGTCGCGCGACTTAACACCAACCATGCAGCCGCTTGATAACCAAAGTAATAACCAGGATCGTCGGGTGTCACACCGTCGCCTGCTATCTCGCGCTCTTTGTGCCAATAAATTCCTAGAGAACTTAGAGCTAGTGTTTGATAGGCTTGTCTACTCCAGGCGTCGAGCATCTTGTGGACGAATTCAGAGTCTGGTGGTGACTCTAGACGCTCAAGTAATTTTATAAAGTAGGAGTCAAATGGAGTTAGATTTAAACCCAGGCCTGGGACCTCTAGGGTACATTCGCTTTCGACTTTTGTCGCTTCTTCGATAGTGTGAAGTGTCCAAGATGTGCTGGCTTTACGTTTGTCAATAATACGACGTGTTTGCAGCGCATTGTACTTGTCGATAAGCAATTCTTTCTCAAGCCACAAGTCTGCGATTCGCATCATCTCGTCTACGAAGCCTAGATACCGCTCTAACAGAACTTTGTAACCTTTTCCTTTCCGCGGTTTACGCAACTGCCGGACTAACGATGGCAGAATATTTCGAATTGTTGGCTCGTAAAAATAAATGTAGTTTTGGTAGAGTTTTTTGTTGAAAAATTCCCAAGTTATGTTGAATTTTGAGAGATGATTATCTTCGAGAGGTTTTATTAAATCGGTAACTTGAGCTGCCGTTGCTATTAAAATGTCGTAGCCATTTAAAAGTCCTAATAAATAAATTAATTAATCATTATTATTTTTTTTTATCCCGCCAAATATATTTTTTATTACCTGCATTGAAAGTTACAATTCAAATGTCTGGATACAAAAATCAATTTATTTTTAAAATCAATAATTTCCAAAAAAAAATTCCCATGATAAAATTTTATTCGGGTTATTGCTTGGAAATTTTGTTTTTTTCGTAGTAAATTTGATGCGACTTGACTCGTAATTTCAGTGCAGATAAAATAAAAAATAAGTAAATTAACAAAAATTTTGAACTTACTTGTAAGAAATATTTCAGCAATACGCGCTAAATTATTATCTTGAAGTGGACGCATAATACGTATTTTTAATTCAACGACAAATTCTTGCGCTTGGATCACCAGCATCAGGAAAAATTTGTGTGGGTGATTTTTTACAAGACTAAAAAAAAATTTATTATTCATTTAATATTTTTCCACAATCATTATTATCAGTAATATATTTTCTTACATAAAAACCATCTAATTACTATTTACTCATTACTGTTTTTCTTATGATAAATTATAGTCTGTACTTTTAAAATTTACAGAAATTGAACCAAAATTTTTAAATTTTTTAAACTGGGATTTTTTAAAAATGGATAGCCTGAAATTTTTTTTCAAAATTTATCAAACTCAAAAAATCTATAGAAGTAAAAAAAAAAACTTATCAGTAATCAAAAGTATGACATGAAATAATCATTAATTTATAATATCCTCAATCCCTGATACTTAAAAATATTTATAATTTTATTATCAAATGACATTAAACTTGAAAGTAATCATGTGCTTTAAATTTACAAAAATAATTCCCGTTTATTATCATTGCGATTAATATTTAAATGATAATATTGATATCCAAATTTACTGGGTTATTAAAATATAAACTGTCGGCAATTATAATCAGTAACTAAAAAAAAAAATGCGACGACGTATTCAATAAAATAAAATGAACATACTCATTAACAATCTCCTTAAGTTGAGCATAATGATCAGGATCACATTCATATTTGCGAATATTAGGCACACAAGGAGATTCAATCGCTGCACTAAACACAGCACGTATATATTCACGTATTTTCAATCCTTGACTCTGCCACTTCCATACTTTTGTTATTTTATCACGTATAAAATTCCTATTAAATTATTAATTATTATCATCATTAATAAAAAACAAATTTTCAAAATTATAAGTTCACAGGAAGGACAGTAAATTGAAATTCATTTCAATTTTTACCATAAATTTATGACACTGTAGCCGAAGTCTAATCTTTAGCTTTTTTTTAAACAATAAATTATAAAAAAAAAAAATATTTAAAAAAATTGCACCTGTAGTTTATTAAATTTTCTACATGTGCATATTTTTAGTTTTTCTTTTTTTGTAATTTAAATTCAAAAATTACAAATTGTCTGCTAACTTCAAGATCATGAAAATTTGACGTTTCGTCCCTTTATAGGGGCAAGTTTTTGTTGCTGGCGGTAATAAAGGGACGAAGTGTCAAATTTATGATAAAAATTAAATAAATTTTAATTTACTGTCCACCCTATGAATTTATCATCTTATCAAATAGATCTGATTTAAAATAAAATAAATTTTAAAAAAATAATCTAACCTTTGTACAACACAAGTCTCGCAAGTGCAAACTTTTTCATGTTTATTTGTTTGAGTTTGACCAAAATAAGATGACAATTCTTCATTATCATCATCATTATCATGAGATCTAGATAAATTCCAGATGTCATTGGTAGTTTGGGTTGTCTGGGTATCCTGCAAATATATACACATATATATAAAAACAAATATAGGTGTAGGTAAATATATATACACATTATGTGTATTTGTATCAGGGTGAAAGTCACCTTTACAAGGATAACATTAATCGCATCACAGTGCGACTATATATATAAATATATATACATATAAATAGCCATTAAAAAAGGGAAATTAAAAATTCAAAAAAAGCAAATAAATAAAAAAAAAATAGAGGATGGAAAATAAACATACCGTAGATGTCGACTCGGGAATTAATTGAACGACAGGAATTTCTGGAGCAGCATCAGCTTCACATGGTGAAATATTTCTGAAACGTGACTCCTCTTCGGAGTCTGTTGTTACCCCAGGATAATTGTCATTGTCCTGATTAGGTTGAGAGTCCAGTTGAATTTCAACTTGAGTTTCTGTTTCAGCTTCGACTCTGTCTTGATTTTCGTCAGAAACTTTGTCTCCAACTTGAGCGCCAACTCTATCTAGTGCTTGAGATTCATCTTTTATTTTAATTTCGGCATCAACGTCTACGGAATCTTCAGCTTCTTTAGCAAGGACGTCACCCATGATCTCGTTGCTTGACTCGGTTGTCCTTTCCTCACACTGGGTCTCTTTATCGTCGCTACCACTCATTGCTACCACATTAAATTTATTTAATTTACTCTTTTATTTTTATTATTATAATTATAGTAATAATGGTAATAGTAAAAGTAATAATAATAATTATTATTATTAAGACAAAAAAAAGTAAAGAATTTCTTATGTGTTTTGTAAACTGTACTGACACTATTGATACTGTGCTGATCGATAAGCTATTTTATTTTATTATTACTTTTGTTTTTTTAAATTTTATTTTATTTTAATAATCCAAGACACGGGTCTTACCGTAAGCGTACCGCGTAAACACCTACACCTTGAAAAAAATTTATTTAGTGTAACTGTAGAGTGTAGAGTGTAGATTGAAATTATCTGGGTAGATAAGTTTAGGTAAAGCTAGAGAGTAAACTGGATGGATAGAAATCAACATGGCGGCGAGCGTGATTAACTTAAGGTGCACTCTGTGTATGTAATACTGATGCTGATATATTAGTTACTGTCAAAACATCATATTGATGTATCTACAGGATAGGATAATGTAGATCAAGTATTCAGCGCCACTTAACTTTATTTTCTACATTATCTGCTTGGTTATCGTTTGCTGCAATTTAATTTTTCCCGCGTAAATTTAAAATTTGGATTTGAATATTTATTATTAACTAGATAAAATATTTTTAATTAATAATTATAATTTAAATTTTGAATTTGAATTTCGCGCCAATAAATTTAAATTTACTAGAGTGGCGGCAAATTAATTATTTATTTATGGTCTGTTCGAATTTTCCGCCCGGCGCACTGGGGCGTTTGCAACATACCCGGGAAAATTTAAATTCATAATTAAATTTAATTAGTAGAAAAAAAGTGAATAACCAAATAAAAAATTATCAGTGTATTGATTGAAGTGAAATTTAAGTGAAACAAATCTTAATATTTCGAATCGATCATTAATTAATAAAAATTAATGTGAATTTCCTGTGCGAAAAAAGCGTCAAAGTACCCTGGGGTGGCGAGTCCGAACACACCAATAGAAATGAAACAACAAAAAATATATAATTGATGAATTATTTTAAATATATATATATATATACATATGTATTGTCAATATATTTATATATATGTATATATGGGCCGTAGTCCCCTGTTTACGGGACACAGGACTAAGCCCCATGACTGCGGCCCATATATACATATATATAAATATATTAAAAATATATATGTATATATTTAAAGTAATTTATAAATTAAAATTTTTTTGTTGTTTTATTTCTATTGGTATGTTCGAACTCGCCACCCCAGGGTACTTTGACGCTTTTTTCGCACAGGAAATTCACATTAATTTCAATTAATTAATGATCGATTCGAAATATTAAGATTTGTTTCACTTAAATTTCACTTCAATCAATACACTGATAATTTTTTAATTGGTTATTCACTTTTTTTCTACTAATTAAATTCAATTATGAATTAAAATTTTTCGGGTATACGCAAGCGCTCCAGTGCGCTGAGCGGAGAATCCGAACGGACCATTAAATTCACTACTAATAATTTTTAAAATAATTTCTTCCAATTTATGAATTGATCCCGGGTATACAAATTTTTTCCTTTACTCGAACAGGTTTTTTTTTTATTAAATTTAAAAAAAAAACAATTCGTGTAAACAATAGTAACATAAATAATAAATAAATAAGACAATTAATAATATAAACATTTTTCTTATTCAAACATTTTATGTTCTTACATTTACACAGTACAAAAAATTATACTCATACCCACCGGCCAGCGGTTTTACAATCGCCTTGACTGGGAGGAGTGGCCGGTGGTTCAGGACACTGGGCTATGGATCCACAATATTATTTAATAATAATAATAAACCATTATTTCAATTTTTTAAATTCTCAGTACCTTTTTTTTCATACCAATTGTAATTCTGTACATTTTTTTTTTTTTTTTTTTTTTATTAAATCTTATCATTTATTTAATATTCCAAATCGCCACTACTCCAGCCTTAATTAATTACACCAATATAGTAATTACCATTCATACAAACACCCGCTTATTTTTTTTGTACACCCACGCACTTTTTTTTTATTTTTCTGTTTAAATCTTTTTTACTTTTTCTACACTCATACATCACAATTGTTATACATAATAATAATAATATTAATAATTATAATAATTAATAATAATTACATGTACAAATTTATTACTATATATATAACGCGCGCATTTACACTAACACTTTTATTTTTACCTAATAATTAATTAATTAATTAATTAATTAATTAATTTTATTTCGGCATTGTCAGCAACATTTAAATATTTTTTAAAATTTATATTTTATTAATTATTTTATTTATATATATTTATCATATTTATTACTACTCTGGTGTAATTTTCGTGCCGTTATTTTTTTAAACTTATAAACTAATTTTGTCATATTTATATATTTATACCTTTTATATTTATTTACAAGTAACATAATGAATTATTATTATTCACTTGTTGCAATAATACACAAACATATATATGTATATATTTATATATATTTTTTACACCGGCCATTTTTTAATTATTTAACACTAGAGAACTTTACATACGTTAAATAATTTATAAAATCGTTGTTACTAGACAAATATTGAGATCAAAGAAAATCCGTATTTTTTTTTTTAAATCTTTGACATTTAAAAGTGCGAGAAATTATTTATTATATATTTTAAATAAATAAATGATAATTTAAACGCGTAATTGTACATCAGTATTTTATTATTATTATTATAATTATTATTATTAAGTCTAATGAAAAATTGAGCCCCGAGATTTTTAAAAAATATAAATAAATAATTTTAAATTTATTATGCACCTGCGTCTTGACCGTTGGCACTTGGAAAAAAATAAGTAATTTTTTTTAAACGTCAGCCTCTGTTTTTTTTCAAAAATTTTAATTATTATAATTAATTAATTATAATTATTAATGATTTTTTTAAGTCCAGTATTCATTAACGGACGGCACTGTACTTATTAAATAAATAATAAAACTAAAAATTATTTATTCAATTTTTTATCCGAAAATTTTTCTAGTGCGCGAGTTTAAAATTTAAAAAAATTTTAATTTTCAAATGTGATTTTCTATGAGGCAGTGGTTTAAGTCTTAGTACTTGCGTTAAACCGCAAAATAATAATAATATCATATATATATTTATATGTATTTTTAGTCCGTATTATAATTACCCAAGGCAAGTACTCGATTTAGCGTAAAATAAAAAAATTGCACTGATAAAATATTTAATGACAAAATAAAATAATAAATAAACTCCCGTATTTATATTTTTATTTGGCAAATTGCCAATAGGAATTTATTATTACAATATGTAATTATCCTTATTAATATTTACTTATTTATAATAATAATAATAATAATAATAATAATAATAATAATAATAATAATAATTGTTAATTATTATTTATTATCAATTATCGATTATCTACATCTTATATAATATAATATAGACAAGTATGTATTGGATACAGGCACGATATAATTAATTACAAATTATTATTTATTTTGTTTGTTTTTTTATTTTATATTTTCAATATTAAATATATATATAATATATATTTATGATTCCAATATTGGTATCACAATCAGTGGGACGCGAAGTCAAGGGGAGACGACTCTTGCTTGTATCCACAATAAATCTTATTGCGAAAAAAAATAATCTCACGGATTTCATGTCCGTAGTCAACAAGTTTAAAAAATCAAAATTAAATTAAATTAAAAAAAAAAAAAGAAAATTACATTATCGTTGTTATTATTATTATAATTATAATTATAGTGATAAAGAATTAAAATAAGAATAGTACACGACAACTTGAACATGGCTTAACCATTGACAATAATTAAAAATAAACAAAAGAACAAAAAATAATAATTATTAATTAATTAATTTAAAAAAAAAACTCATACTAATCAAATATCACAACAAACTGGAGTATGCTCCGTTTAAATAAGTCTCTCCTGTTTTCTTC
Organism: Microplitis demolitor; assembly: GCF_026212275.2. Classification (NCBI taxonomy): domain Eukaryota; kingdom Metazoa; phylum Arthropoda; class Insecta; order Hymenoptera; family Braconidae; genus Microplitis; species Microplitis demolitor. Next base: position 2,806,193 of record NC_068554.1, on the reverse strand, counting down.
ACGTCGTTACGCTGTTTTTTTCTACAAATCATCATTTCCATCATTATCATCATCATCATCTTTATTAACGTCATGTCAACTTGCCTCTCGTTTTAAATTTCAATTCATTTTATTTATAATAAATGAATCAGCACCCGAGAGGGACCGGCATCAACTCGCGGCAAGCGAGATTTAAATTATTATTTAAAATATTTAAATTCAATTGACGATCATCATCGTACAGGTGCTTAAGATCATCAAGTTTCACGCTTGGGTTCATCTTTGTCCTTGACCTCGGACGACTTGGCCTTAGCAGCCTGCAGTGCCTCCTCCTTGGCATTGGCCAGTACAGTCAGTGAGTCTTTTACCGCATGGTAAATAATGTTTTTTATTTGTAATTTGTCCTCGTGATTGGTGTGAGTGTCCGACAGGGCGCGGAACTCTTGGGTCAAGTGGAAACAGTGGGATACATTTTCTGGTGAGACAAAATCCTCAGCTACTTTAATACAGTTGTGGAGATTACGGACTTGATGTGGTGCACCTGCTGGTACAAATACTGCATCACCTAGACACTGAACTATTGCGTATCTAAACAAAGACAAAAAATATATTCCATTAATTAACTTTCATTTTATACTCAAAATTGACAACAAAAAATTTGGCTTTCAAAAACTACGTAGGAATTAAATTAAATTTTTTTAAAAATCAACTTGACATCAAAATTTTTTACTGCAGAAAATTAAAATTTTTACCGAAAAAAATTCTGACCAAATTTAAAATAAAAATTTCTGCTATCAATTTGATGTCAAAATAAAAAATAATTTGATGATAAATTGAAATTTTTCACAAACTTTGATACCGTAAATTTTTTTTTTTACAAATCTAATAAACATAAAAAAATAAAATAAACTTACCCTTCAACGCCGTATTCACGGTACAATCGTTCACGTAGATGACCATCAAGATAGCAGCTCTGATCATGAATAGGATCATGGTGTGGTTCCAACCGTGCGCCTCGTTCTAATGCAACAGCATTAAGTAAATCACGAATTTTGTCAGCGTCACGCGCAGCATAAATGTGCCACAAAGCACCCGGTGCTTCACCACGTTCACGAACACGTCTCCGTGTCAAAATATCACAGCCTGCTTCATCAACAGCTCTCAGTGCTTCCTTAATATGTTCCTCGCTGTCGCCATCTTGAGGTATCCCGACATAAACCATAACATTGACCGCGTCAGAAATATCCAAATGCAAATTAGTCGTTCCTTTATTTGAATAGAGCGCCGAGCCATAGGCATTGTACATTTTCGGGCCTAAATCCGGTCGGACAAAGCAGTCGGGTAGTCTGCTCGCTAAATTTAAACGCCCATTGCGATGCGTGTACTCAGACAAAGGTAATACTTTCATAAGATCCGCGTAACGCGAGGGTAATAGTTCAGCAAAATCTTCACCTGGTGGCCAGTCTTTCAATTTAAGTAACATCGGATTGCCTTTGTCGTCTTTAAGACGTTTTCCGAAGTGTTCAAAACCTTCCCAAAATTTTCGCATCGGCTGGTGCGGTACCGTGTGACCCGTCATACAATTTATCAAATCATTTTTTTCATCACCAAAATCACGCGCAAATGAATCAGGATGCCACAGATCCATGTTGAGTGATTTAGATACATCTGATACGATAACTGGCTGGCCCCGTTTCCACTGATCTTGAAATATACGATAATTGTTGACATTGTGAGGCTCATTGAGTCTCAGTAATTTACCGTTACACAACCAAGAATGCGGTACATCTGGATAAAGACTTTTACTTTCAGTCAAAGTCATTATTCTAATGGGTAATGGCTCACGTCCACGTTCTGTCCACTTGTAACGGCGTACAAAATGTTTCAATTCGCAGGTTTTTTCACCAGACTCACCGGCCTCGCGTTCTTCTTTAGCTGTATGTTCAATTACACTGGATATCACTTCGTCAAGTGCATCCATTTTTGATTTTTTACCCTGCTTTACAATATTGTTACTTGTAGGTCCTGGTGAATTGACGTTGGTTGGAGAATTTGATCTTGAGCCGTTGCCATTTGGCTTGTGAGATGGACGGATCAATAACTCACGCAACGTCGAATAATTTCCGTCCCGATCTTCGTCGGAGTCAGAACTCGAGCCGCTGTCATTTTTATCTTGATTCTGTAACGCAACGTCTGCTAGCCAATTTAATGGTGAATTTTCTTCCCCGTTTGTTTTACTGTCAGATGAACCGTTAGCAGTATCACCGGATTTATTTTCTTCTTTTATTTCTTGCTTAATATTACCGTTGGTTGAAACTGTTACCGAGTCACCTTTTATTGAATTACGCAGAACATCGCTCGGTGGTGTAGAGGAAACTAGAGAACAATCACAGTGCTGTGGAATTCCCCATTCGGCTCTTACGTCGTGCAAACGTTGTCCTAACTGAGGTAAACTGTCACCGGCAATTATTTGAGTCAACATTAAACGATCTGGCGCATGGACTTGACGATTGGTACAAAGTAACCATCCAAAATCATCACGGTCTTTGCCACTCTCACCCCAAATTGTTACCGTACCATTTTTACGTCCCTGTAAAAGTACATTAATTTTTATCATTAATTAAAAGTCATAATTTTAAGTCATAAAAAAAAAATTTCTTTTTTTTTATTCAGTGTTAAAAAGCTCGATAATTATTATTATCATGATTTATCAATTAAAATATGTTTACATCATGTTTATATATATTTTTTTAAAATTAATTTAAGATTCCGAAGTTAACTGACTTAGCAATTTTCGGATTTTTTTTTTCCAAGTCAATTACAAATAAAAAAAAAAAAAAAAAAAAAAAAAAAAAAAAAAATCTGCACATCTAGAAAATTTAAAAAAATAGAAGTGCAATTTTTGAAAATATTTTTTTTTTTAATAATTTGTAGATTAAAAAAAAAATTGAAAATTATTAGACGTCGGGTAACTTCAGTATCATATAAATTTTGATTATAAATAATTTGATAGATTTTATTTACCTTAAAGCAGTCGATGCAAACAGCGAACCCACATTTAGCACAGACCCAATGATAATTGAAGAGTGTTGTCTCGCATACGTCACACATTTCACGTACACCCTGGACGACTCGTTTCCACGCAACTGTACTGTCTACAAGTCCATTATCCGCTGTGAGAAACAATGCATTTATGCCAAAACAAAGCAGTTAAAACATGCGAACTAAATTATTTTTTTTTATAATAATAATAATAATAAATAAATAAATAAATAAAATGAAATAAATTTATAAATGAATATTTGATCATTTAATTTGATATAATAAAAAAAAAATTTACCGTCAGCAATATGCTCAGAAAGCGCTTCCTTTTCCTGACGCAAGAGATCACAAAACTGATCGCCCACTTGACGTAACAACCGATAAGCCATTTCCTTGTCGAGATCTAATCTGTCAGCGCCTTTGTCCTTGTCATTTTTTTCGGTCTTTTCATCTTTTTCTCTTGAATGTTGATCCAAATTACCCGGTAACCACAACTGTACGTCTTCCTGTAATTTAAATTTAAATAAAAAAAATTTATAAATTTTAAAAAATAATTAATATGCTGCAATGAACAATGGATGATGATTGTGATAAATATATGTATTTTTGAATTATAAAATGTACATATACAAACCTCAGATGCATCTTTAAGCGGGTCGCTAAATCCGGCAATAGCTAATTGGCCATTTTTAGTGTATCGAAGCCGACGAAATGCATAGAAACGACAGAAGACCGTTTGTTTTTTAATTCTCGAAAGTGGACTTTTGGCGAGGTAACGGCATTCACGGCACTTTGCTAATTTTGGTGCGACTTCACAGCACGCGAGATCTTGAAGCCAACTGTCGCCGGTTTTTTTTAACTGGGATGTAGGTGGTTTGCAAAAGGGATTACTTTTTCCGTTACCTCCCTGGCCATTGCCGCCGTTACCGCCGCCTTCACCACCAGCACCGCCATTCCCACTTGAACTGTCTTCTTTACGGTCTTTTTTTGAACGAGGCTGATCCTCGCCCCCTGTTGCGTCGTTTCCTTTCGAGTTCTTTGGTCGTCTGCCTCTTTTTCGCGGCTCCCTGTTGGTGTTTCCTGATTAAAAGAGAAACTTTATTTACAAAGTTACTTATTAGATGAGTGCCTTTTTTTTTTTAATTATTTAATTTTTTTATTTTTTAATAGACAGTTGTAACAGTAGTCATATATTTCAAATAAAAAAAAAAAAAACGATTTTTTTTTTTTTTTTTTTTTTTTTTTTGCAAAAAATTACAGAGACTGATATAAAATTTTATTTCGCATAAATATTAAAGTATATAAGCATGAAGTAATAGAACTATAGTTTTATCTTTACATAGCTGTAGTTTACACTATAGTATTCATAATTATTAATGCTTGCATACTTTAACTTTTACAATGGATGCTCTCGAAACAAAATGGCCGGGTTGAAAAAAAAAATTTTAAATTTAAATTATAATTTTTTCAAAAAAAGTATTTGAATTTAAAATGAAAAATTATAGTAATGAAATTTATGTAAAATATACTTTTGAATATTTCAATGTGTGAATTATACGTACACACGATATGAACTTCCGGTCAATGTTAAATATAAAACGTGGTCTTCTAAATTTAGATAAATTTTTTTTTTTTTTTTTTTTTAATGAATACTGATACAAATATCTGAATAAAAAATAATAATTATGTAATTCTAAGACTTTACCTTTGGTCACAAAAAATTTTTTTGTAAATCTTGTGTATGAAATAAATAATAAACTCTGCTCAATATGCAATTTAATATTTTTTTTTAAGGCATGAATATTTTATTTAATCAATTAGAATTAAATATGAAATTTAAAAATTGAAGAATTAAATACAAGACACGTTTAAAACGAACTGATCATGAGCACAGCGAGCAGTTAAAGAAAGAACGCGTGGCTGAAAATTCAGCAGGAAGTAGTCAGCACATACTGTAGTTTCCTCAGCTATAAGTATAGAGGGGCTAAATTGCCCAAAAAGTTCCCCCACTATTATTTTTTTTAAGACAAAGTTATTTTATCCCCACTATTTGTGTGCTGACTTCTCTCTCTGATCATTGAATTCGATTGGTAAAATTGACAATGAATTTTTACTACAATATAATATCTGAATATCACACGTATACAAGTTCTTTTAAAAATAATTTTTTTTCCACGATAATTATTAATAAAAAAAAATTATATCGTCGGCTTCAGTTAAACTTTTTTTTTAATTTTCTAGATGAAAATTTAGGGAAAAAAAATGAACTTTAATTTCGTGTAATTCCAGTATCGGTCTCTTTAAATTTTAAATATTGAAAATAAAAATTTACTGTCGACTTAATTACCAATAAGTTTTTTAAATTGGTAATAAAGTAAATAATAATTATATAAAATATATTCAAAGACCAGGAATAGGGTACTTGATGCCAAAAAATTTTTTTGTGACCTAAACGTAACTGTAGAGCTACATAATTATTCAAATAATTATTATAAAAACGAATAATTTTAAACAGTACGTAAATTTAATGATACTGAAGTTAGCCAACGTTACTGATAAATTATAAAAAAAAAGAATGGCACCTAGTTTTTTTAATGTTCTACATGTGCACATTCAGTTTTTTTATTTTTCTTTTTTTTTCTTGTAATTTGTTGAAAATAATAATAGAAAATTTTTAATTGTCTACGGACTTCAGGATCATATAAATGAGTGTGAGTGTAACTGACAAGTGTCAAATTTTCAAATTTTTAAATAAATAAAATCAGACACTCACATATGAAGTTATGAATGTGAATGTAGCAGACATAAGAAATTTTATGAATTTTAAATAAATAAATTAAAAAATTTTTAAAAAATGCGCGCGCTGATTTTGACTTAGATTTTATTTATAAATTCAAAAGTTATGATACTGGTTAGCTGACGTCTAATAATTTTTTAACTTCTTTTCAAAACTATAAATCGTAAAAAAAAAAATTGCACTTGTAGTTTTTAAAATTTTCTACATGTACATATTTTTATTTTTTTCTTTTTTTAAAAATTGATTTGTTGAAAGTAACCCAGAAAATTGTCAACTGTCTATTAACTTTCGTATCATTCAAAAATTCCCACTCGTCAGTTACATTAACGCTCATCTAAAGTTAATTAAATTATTTAAAAAAAAAAAAAAAAAAAAAAAAAAAAAAAATACTAACCATTTCCAGTCGAATTATTGGAGTTGGTATTACTATTAGCAATTGTAGTTGTATTTCTTTTAGGAGTAGGTTGAATAGACGATGAGGAAGTAAGTTGTTCGCTGGTGTCGCTAGCAGATCCAGCTTCACTCTCGTTGCTAGAATCACTTCCAGCAGCAGTAGCCGTTGCTGTACTACCGGTACTTCCTGTTACTTGTTTGTCGTCTTTTCTTCGTCTTAGTTCCTCGACAGCTGCCTGTTGTCTCCTCGGGGCTCCCTTCTTTCGTTTTACCTACCACAGGGTACATATTATTAAGTAGTCAGGAAGTTCATGCTCTTGTAAAAATTAATTTTAAATAAACGCTACTTATATATCTACATCTATATATAAACATCAAATGCACTATTTACATTAAATTAATGATAAACATTCAGTTGCTTCTACTTAATATTAATTAATGATAATGATAATAAGAATAATAATAATAATATTTATTTCTATGAATGATAACAGATAGTGAACACGCCAATCGGACAATAGAATTAGGTTAGACTGATGACGAAATTTAATACGTTGTTTAATGATAAAATTTCATAAATATACTTTACCAATTCCATTGTCTGAGAATATTGATGACTGATAAATGTTTTAATTATGATTATTATTACTATTAATCACGATATATGATAATTATTAGACGATAACAACACGGTACGTACAAACGACTCGAGTTCACTCGCCAGAAGGTACGTGCACGCGTGAGACTCGATAATGGCGGCTCTCATTCGAATTTAACGCGGCAAAATTCAAATCTTTAATTCAAACTATTTCATTTTTTTATATAATTTTTTTAAAAACTCATTTACTTTTGTGATTTTACTTAAAATTTAGTTATAATTATTTATTAATTTATGTAATTTGTTAATTATTATTTTACTTTTTTAAATTACCCGCGGCCGATTGAATCTAAAGCGGGAAATTCAAATTTATGTAAGAAATTAAATTTTTATATTTTTAATTATTTATTAAACAATTTTTTTTTTGTACTTTGAATTGAATTTTTTTTTTTTAATGATTAATAAAATTGTCTGCTTCCGGTTAAATTTAACGAGGCAAAATTCAAATTTTTAATTCAAACTACTTCATTTTTGTTTCGATTTTTTGAAAAATTTATTTATATTTTTGTGGTTTTAATTAACATTTAATTATAATTATTTATATAATTGATTAATTTCAATTTGACTTTTAAAAATAATCCGCTTCCGATTAAATTTAAAGCGGGAAATTCAAATTTATTTTTTCACAAACAAAATTTTATAATTTAATTTATTAAAAAAAAATTTTCTGTACTTGAATTTAATCATTTCTTTTAAAAAATTAATAAAATAATCTACTTCCGGTGAAATTTAACGCGGGAAAATTCAAATTAATTTATTATATTTTATCAGGTTTTCTGTACTTAAATCTCAAATATTATTTATAAAATATTCAAATTTAAAGCGGGAATAATTTAAATTATTTATCAAGGACAATTAATTTTATAAAATAATAAATATTAATAAACATGCATAAATAAATAATATTAAATATATAATGAGCAATTAAAGAAAAAATCAAGTAAATACGTGATTATTAATCTATTCAACTACAATTTTAACTTTCATTTATTTATTACCACAATCTATCATGCAATCATTTTAAAACACACACTAACAGTAATAAAATTTCATATATTTATATACATTAAATCACAAGAAATTGCTATTATATTTTTTTTTTATTATAAATATTAAATTTTTTTCAATAAAATCATTAATTAAAATTCTTTTGTTCAAAAAAGCTATAAAATAAAAATATAAATTATATTTAATGAATAAAATTTCTTTTTAACTACAATTAAATTATTTATACTTTTAAATACGAAATAAACTCCAACAACTATCAGCTAAATTATTCATAAAATAAAAGTTTTAAATATTTTTAAGTACGCGCTCTACATAAAAAAAAGTTTTCTGTCATTGAAAGTTTTAAATAAATTTGAAACATTTGCCACATAAGTAATTTATAATAAAGTGGAATTAATCGCAATTTCTTTTTACGAAATAAACAATTAGCAAGCAATAAAAAAAAATGAAATTAATTTGTATAAATAGATACCTTGGGCGGTTTTCTTTTAGGCGGGGACTTCCTCTCAGGATCGCTGCTAGACGAATCCTCTTGAAGATTTTTCCCGTCATTCGTGTGACCATTTAATGTTTCTTTTGGTTTTCTACCAGCTTTCCCAGTACCCTTTGTTTTATTTATACTATTAACAGCCATACTACCAATATTATGAATTGAATTAACAGCACTCGGTAGACTAGTAGTCGTATTAGATGTACTATTATTACTATTACTCGTTGTTGATTCACGTTCTTTGTGTAACGGTTGAGAAGGAGCTTGAGCACTATTTAACGGTAACGTAACACATGACCCACTGCCAACAACACCAGTCGTATCTTCAGTACCATCTTCGCCAGAGTGCCTTTGCAACCAAGCTTTTTTAAGTTTGTGCACTGGGTAATTAGTTCTACTTGGTGGCCTTGGTGCCGGACTATTTGATTTTTCACTGTCGGTATTGTTGGCCGGTGTCTTTGCTGGGGTACCAGGTGCACTTGGTGGTGCTGGACTGGGTGCCAGTGTTGCTGGAGCTGGACTCGCTGTTGGAGCTGGACTTGGTGCTGAGCTTGTTGTTATTTGCTGTTGATGTAATGAACTAACACTACCAGTACTTGCAGGCCGGACGGATCCATCAGCACTGGCTGTACGCGGTGCCGGACTCACAGAAACGATAACAGCTGGCTCTTGCTGAAGCTGCTGCTGTGACTGTGACTGTGATTGTTGTTGCAATTGATGTGTTTGAACATTTTCAGTATTAATACTAGTATTATTATTATTATTATTATTATTATTATTATTATTATTATTAATATTATTATTATTAGGATTATTATTAATAGTAGTAGCATTAATGGTTGGATTAATTGTCGTTGGCTGTACCAGCAGCGCATTATTGACAACAGTAGTGATTGATGTCGCAGCCGAAGCAATCAACGGACTGGGTTCACTCACCCTAGACAGTACGGGCGGACCCACACACTGAAGTGATAAAGGAGTGGGTGGTTCTTCCGTACGTCGTTTTTTAATCTCCAGCGACACAGGCTGACCTAGATGATCAGTCGGTGTGGAGGCTTTGCGCTTGGGTGAGATCGATCGTTCGACGCCGAGATCCAGTGGCTGAGTTTGGGTAGAATAAACAACAACTGGTGACACTACTACCACCGGCGGTGGACCACCAGGGTGATTTGGACTCACGTGGTGCGACGGATGCGGCACTGTTGGTCGCGAAGATGGTGCTGATGCGACAGCTACAGGAGATGCTTGTAAAGGTGGTGGTAATTTTGATACGGGCAATGAAGAACCGACTGGAAAACCACGTGAGTCGTATGGAGGACGGGTGTGTGCGGGTGGTGGTAGAGTTCGAGATGAAGGTGCCGAACCGTGATGATGAGGCACTTGCTGGTAAGGCGAACTGCCTGTTGCTTTAGACGTTAATGGGAGTGGCGCTGGAACTGCTGGTTCAGATGCGCGGCACACGGGAGTACCAGTAAGAATTCCTGGACCTGGATTACCGTAGATGTGAGGTGGCGCAGGACTGCTTACTTTTGGCTTTGAACCCGGCGGCGCTGTGTAATGAGACGTCGGTGAGGCATTGGGTTGGTGTGGATACGAATACGACGGCTTAGAAGATGCATAGAGCAGTCCGGGCTCAGGCCTGTTGAGGTAACGTGACTCTGGTGGTGATGGATGAGGCGTTTGATGGGGATGAGGTTGACTGTGGGGCGACTGACGATTGTGCGAATGTGACGATGGATGCCCATGAGGCGATTGATTGTGTCCAGACGCTGAACGATGATGACTCGGTATTCCTTTGGCCTGTAGGCTCTCAAGATGATGCAAATGATGAGGACTCTGAGTTGGACTCCGGTATTCGTACGCCACTGGAGTCTTGTGTGTCGGTTGCGGTGGCACTTGAGGTGGTGGAGGTGGTGGTGCCACTGGTTGGACCATGTAAGACATCATCTTTGGACTGGACGAGTGAGGTGGTGGTACTTTTGATAAATCATTATCACGACCCTGGTCATTTTTTACAATAACCGAGCTCTTGTGGTCTGATAATAATTGTGGTGGTTGATTTTGCACCAACTCCCGACCATGATGATCACGTTCATGACAACCAAGACTTTTACCCGGCAGTGATTTTAATTGGAGATCATTTTTAACTTTTATGTCGTGAACATAAGACGGCATTTGTGGGGGTGGGTATCCTGAATAACTGAACAGACTAACATTTGGTTCAGCTTTCGGAAGGCTACTGTGTGGTGGACCCACTACTTGTTGTTTGTCATGCAAATTAACAACTGACAGGGATGACTTTGACGTACGAGAATGAGCTGGAGGCGGCGGGTACTCAACTTTGCTTGGAACACTCGACGGTCTTAAAACCTAAAAAAAAATAATCATCATAAATTAACATCTCACTCTCTAATTAAATAAATTCATAAATAAAATTTAATTTACCTGTTGAGTAGCAGACGGAGCAGTCGCAGCATAATAAGCAGCAGCTCTGTGGTGCTCGCGGGCCTCCGCTTGTCTGTGCAACCGCTCAGCAGCCGCCAAATGCTCCCGTTCACGCTCTCGTGCCTGAACATCGCGTTCACGTTCGCGTTCCCGCGCGTCATGTTCCTCACGCTCTCGTCTCTGTCGCTCTTGCTGCTGCTGATGCTGCTGCTGGGAAGTAACTTGCGACGGATGAGTCGCTCCACCTGGACCAGGATGATGATGACCATGTGAAGGTAGACCCGCATGTGACGGAGGTGCACCGTGACTTCTGCTTCCTGGCGGCGGCAGTGTTACAAAGTTACTCCACGGCGCCGAGGCCGTCGACATATTTCTCTGCGAAACACAAGGTACCTACTTCAATCAATACTGCCATTATCAAATAACATTTACTACATTGTTCTAACAATAAATTAATACTTTTATGGTGACCATAGATTTTTTCAACTGAAATTCTCTCACTTTTTCAAGTATTTCAGTAAATAATTTAAAAATTCCCTGATCATATTTAGTGATATTAAATACTTGGATCGAAAATCTAGACTCAGGGCTTGTTGCTGCCAAATAAAAATTTTTCTCTTTACTTCTGTGTACTAGAGTTTTTCCAGAAGACTTGACTGATACCCCCGAGACCTTCAAGCATCCATCGGACACTCAAATTTTAATCAGGATCACCGTCTAAGAAATTCTATAGAAATTCTACAGACAGTTCAGACCCAGCTCCCTGAGTTAGAAAACAGGAGAAAATTTAGGGGTTTTTCCGCAGAAAATCAATCAATTTCTAATAATTTTTTTTCAAGACGGTATTTAACCGCATTCGCGCCGCGTCACTTTTGAAAGTTTTGACGGAAAAAAAAAACTTATTGGATATTTTAAATCAACACCAAAAATAAAGTAAAAATTTTCTCAGTTTTATGACGAAATTTTCTGACTTCCAATATATATTCCCTGACATTTCCAAGTTTTTCAAGTTTTCCAAAAATGTGGCCACCATGATTTTGTATATACGACAATTTATTAATACATTTTTATAACGTAATAAATTTAAAATAAATACACGGTATTTAATTGACATTCATAAAGCGTAGGCGAGTGAAAAAAAAAAAAAAAAAAAAATTTGGCAACCAAATGAAGTTAAATACGATCCAACAAACTTTACGATTAATAAACAGTCTCTTAACGTATTCAACAAACGTCTCTCTTTCATTTGTATTTACTTCAATAAATATATCTCACGTGTGTGTATATATTTATTATACAAGTTTGAACTGTATATTATTCTATCTGTCTATCTCTCTAGACTCGTTATACATCGGGGTATCCCACTTAGTAGCCCGTCAAGAGCGACAATCTAATTATAGCCTCGCATAACTACTCACTAACACACTATACAAAGATACTTTATGCTAATCGAGCCAAGTTGACTCGTGCGAATGTCAACCCACATTATTGTGTATCACCATTTGACTCAATCAATCTTTATATACATATATATATGTATAAATAAATATATTATTTAAATCCTAATCAACGAGAGTTTATCGTCAAAGTTTTCATTAGCTCATGTTATATTTAAAATAAAACATGTATATATATTATATGTGTATATATTCAGTATATATATTCAGTAATTTAAAAATAATAAATCATTTGAATTGTTGTAAATTATATACTTTGTGACAAAAGTTAAATAATGAGTGTTACGTAACTTGAATTATATTTTTTTGTTATTGTAATTTATGATGTTAAGTTGATAATGTGTGGGCAGTTAGAAATAATTATCGCGCTTATTTAGATGATTTATTGTTTTTATTTTTACTACTATTGAATTTTTAATTTGAAAAAGAAAAAAAAAAAGACAATTGACAGCCGAAAAATGCAAGTGGATTTCTAATTATTTCTTTTGTTTCAAAGTTTAAAGATGAAATTCAATTGAACATCAATTTGTTGTTGACATATTTTATGAAAACGACGAGTTCAAAAACCGCGGGAAATAAATTAATTTGAAAATTTAAATTTGTATTTTCTAAATAACCGGTTTTAAAAATTTTTGAATTTGATCTAGAAAATTAAATGACATTTTTACTATAATACAAAATTTAATCATAATTTTGAAAAAAAAATCAGAAAATTTTATAATTTTGGTTAGGATGACAATTTAGAATTTTTATTAAAGTGGTCTTGAAATTAATGAATGATACTATTTTCGTTTTTTTTTTTTTTTTTTTTTTTTTTTTTTTTTTTTTTTTTTTTTTTTTTTTTTTTTTTTTCAAGTTAATTACAAAAGAGGAGAAAATGTCATAAACTATAAGTGCAATTTTTTGACATCATTAAAAAATGACTGGGTTACAAGTGTCCAAGGCCAGTTTAGGTCGTGGCTTAAATCGAAAATAAAATAATAATAGTAATAATAAATATAAAAAAAAAAACTAAAAGTTTTTTTTTTTAATTGTTTTATCTTATCGCGTTCGCGCGAATGTACAACTTGGAATATAAATGTCAGAAGCAAACAGATAAGTCACAGATAATGTTAAATCAATAAGATAAAGTAAGTAATCTCTTTAAAAACACTGCATATATATATTTATATATGGATATGTAAAAAAAAAAAGTGATATGTAAGTTTTTTTGTATGTTGACACAACAGTTTATTATCTAATTATGAGATTCGTATTGCAGATTCAGGTGATATGAGACATATATATATAAATACATAGATATATATGAATAACAATTGTCGTTTAATTTGTCACGACCTCGACACGTGACGATTTATATGATGAGTCACAATTACTTGGATTGAGAATAGAAATTTTTTTTTTAATTTTTAAATTAATTATTGAAAAAATAAATATGTATATTTATACATATATACATCTATATATTTTTTTTTTTAATTAATAAATGATTTGAATATTTAAATAACAGTTAGTTGATATTTAGTAGAATTAGGTCAGCTTGATATATGATAGCACATGTGGAGAATTTAAATATAAAATGCGGGAAAATTTGAAATTTTAAAATTCAAGTAGATTTTATTATTTGATTATTAATTAATTAATTATATAAAATGGTAGTAGTTTGTAATACATAATTAATTTAATTAAATTAAATAATTAATGGAATTAATACATATGTTGGAATAGAAAAATTCTGATATGGAAAAATATAAATATGAGCAAGAAAAAAATATCAAGTGACAAAATTAATAAATTAATTATTAGAAATATTTAAAAAAATTAATTAGATGGATAAAAAAAAACCATTGTTTAATTGTCTTTTTTTTTGTAATGTAAGGAAAAAATATATATGTAAATAAATGAATAATAAATAAAATAATATTTACAAATACTTGATGATAATTTAAATAATCAATAAGTTAAAGTGTTTGTTTTTAAATTAATGATTAAATAAATGAAATAAATTCTTATGTAAATTTAGTAATCAATTGATAATTAATAACTGTTTAATTTAGTAAACAATAAACAATTTAAAACCGGAAGGTTAAATTATATATTAAATAAATTTCGCAATACAATTAAATATGTAATTAAAAATAAATCATTCTATTTTTAATTAACACGAACAAAAACATTTTTTTTTTTTTCCCTAAACACTTTACTTATGTTAAATAAAATTATTTGACTGTCTGGTTATGTTTATAAATTGATAAAAAAAATTATAATTGCAATTTAAAATAATTAAATATTTAATAAATTTTATAAAATGCAAATATGTTAAATCTTTAACAACATTTATTAATTTAAATATTTAGTTTTCGTCATACTTTTACTTTGTAATAAAACATTGTTTTTATCAAATTTAAATTGATACTTTTTTTTTATTGAATGTATAATTTATATCATGAATAAATTGACGGTCATTAAAAAAAAATTTTAACCCTCAGAAGTTTAATAGCCAAATGAGCAAAGATAAAAATTTATTGTAATAGTAGATAGAAATAAATAAAATAAAAACGATTACAAGAATTGCTGAGTTGCAAATTCATTCGAGGAACAATTTATTCCATGGAAGAGTTTCTGTAGTAAAATATATATATATATATATTACATATAATACTGCTACGTAAGCAGTAGACACGTTTAGTTTCAGATACAAAAGAAGTAGATGAGAAGTATATATATATATATATATATATACATATATACAGACTAAAGAATAGGGTGAAGGTAAAGAACTAAAAGAAAAAAAAAAAAAAAAAAAAAGAGACTGATGATGTTATAGTCTTTATTGCAAGTTCGTGGAAGTAAACGGAGATTGTTACCGGCTCCAGCGACGCGCGAGCTCGTCCAATTACACGGGATCAAAGCTCTTTAAATGGAATTCATAATAATAAAATTTTGTTTACTTTTTTTTTTGACAAAAACAAAAATTAC
Source organism: Microplitis demolitor (assembly GCF_026212275.2). NCBI lineage: Eukaryota > Metazoa > Arthropoda > Insecta > Hymenoptera > Braconidae > Microplitis > Microplitis demolitor. The sequence goes on along the minus strand of NC_068554.1, from coordinate 2,790,945 downwards.
TTTTGTGTTTTAGGTCCGGGAAAATTTATCAGTAATTTTTTAATGAAAAATAAATGGAAAAAAATTATTATTTTTTTCTGAGTAAAAAATTATTTATAAATTTGAACCATTAAATTAAAAGTGATAAATTTTATTAATTTATTTATCTACACTAGGATTTTTTTTTATTAGTGTAGTAATTAGTTTTAATCATTTTTTTAAATAGAATAATTACTGACTTGAATTTAAAGTTAATTGATTTTTTTTAATTACGAATTAAGTGATAAATTTAATATTTTTTTTGTGGCCCACTTTGCCTTTTTCTGAAAATTTACTGTATTAATTAATAACTTAGTCTTTTAATTAATAATTTTATTTTTTACTTTTACTCAATCTTCGAATGCAATTTTATTTTTTTTACAAAATGAAAATTTTTTTTTAATTTTCAAAAAAATATTTACCGGATCGAGACATTTTGCGTGCAATGAAAATAAAAAATTTCATGTAATTTGACAGCTTAAAAAGTAGGTGAGGGTGGCCTGATATTTTCATTTCATTTTCTTATTTTCTCAAGTTTAAAATTTAAAAAATTTATAGCAAAAAATTTAAGTTAACGTAAGTTTATTGTTTACGTTTAGTTTAGTATCATAAATTAAAAAGCCTGAACATGTCAGTAACTTACTGACTCAAGGGAATAGACTAGGACGGAAGTTAACGAGATTATAAGTTTAGTTTCCAAGTTAAACTTAAACTAATCTGACCAAAGTTTAAGTAGAGAGAGTGTTTCAATGTAGAAGTGCAAGTTTACTGTAGTTTTCGGCAGTTTATAGACCAAAGTCTCCATCCCATATGCCAGTAACGTTAAATTGCCTCTACTCCTACGTGCCTCATAAATTATCTAATGTCCTATCATCCATTACTTATTCTAATTACCCTGCATTATTTTCATTTGCACATTTTTAAATTAAATGTCAATATATATTTAAAAAATAACAGTCTATATATTTTTAAAAAATACCGCACTATCTTTTTTTTTTTTTTAAATATTTTATATTTATCTTCTAAAAAAAACCAGACCTCGAGTTTAACATGAGGAAAAAAAAATAAAAAATTTAAAATCCGGGTAGAACAACCGTTTGCTCATCGGAAATTCCTTAAAGAGAGATTTCATGACACACCTGCCTCCAGTCCCTGGTAAAAAGGACTAGAATATAAACTGTCAATGGAAAATAAAATAAATTTCAGTGACTAAAAACGAAAACATTTTTTTTTAAATTTAAAATTAAAAATTTTTATCAGACTGACGTCTAATAATTTTTTGATTTTTTTTTTTTAATGATAAATTATGAAAAAAAAAAAAATATTTGAAAAAATTGCACCTTTAGTTTTTTTAATTTTCTACATGTGCATATTTTTTTTTTTTTTTTTTTTTTTTTTTTTTTTGTAATTGATGTTGAAAAATCTACAAATTTCAGGATCATTTTTTTAATTTAAAAAATAAATTGTAAAAAAATGGTCATTGTTGATTTAATTAATATAAATATTATCCATTTCCGTATTATTGTGTGCAAGTATAAATATAAACAGTATATATTTTAAATGTATAATTAATAATGTAACTTTATTTATGTAAATGGTAATAATAATAATTTGCATTGGTAATTAACGTAGTATCCAAGAAATACAAAGTACAAAAAAAAAATGAGAGAGAGAGAAGGTCTACACGTGCATTGCGATAATAAATAATGAAAGTTGCGCGATAATTTTCGAGATATGGCTCGTTAATTTAATAATAATATTGTTCAGTTATATTGTCTATTGTAAATGTAAAAAAAAAAACTGAAAAATCAAAACTTACGTCTCCAATAATAATTTCCATAATTATGATTTTAAATTTATAAATATTTAAATAAAAAAAAAAAAAACAAGCGAGTGATCAGAGATTTAAATAAAATATATTGTGATTATAATTCAAGGTCACGAGAACTCGATCGATTGATTGATATAAAATATAAATAAAAAAAAAAAAAAACGGTACAATCTTGATCCATATAACCCACAACTCAACAACTCGTATCGGAGGTTCATGAACGACTGAAGGAACTTTCAAGGGCAGGTATAAAGGTATTATAAATGGGTATGTACGAGGATTGACGATAGTGAATTGAGGTTGAGAGGGGGGCGAGGGGAAATTGGGGAATTGAGGGATGAGGAAGAAGGCAGACATCAGGTTTAAAAGTACTGTAGTGGGATTTGAGGGGAAAATATATATATTCAACAGGAGGATAAGCGAAAGGAACTTGTACGCACATATATACATATATACATACATACATATATATGTACAATAGCCAGAGCTCAGCTAAAGGTCCACTGACAGGTTTCTCTGGGTATTGATGAAATGAAGGCAAAGGATCGTTGAACAAAAGAGGCAGGTGCTGGAATGCATCGATTACTTGGCTCAAAGAATTGTAAATTTTTTTTTTCTTTTTTTTTTTGTAAAACAAGTTTTAAAATATGAATACGTTATTATTTAATCGGTTTAAATAAATTAGTGTATTATTAAATAATAATAAAATATGCAGTAAAACTCACCCTTTGATGTGCCAATCTGAAGGACTCTTCAAAATGTTTATGCACAGCCTGTTCAGCGGCTTTCTGTTTTTCCAATTTTTCAAGATCCATTTTAGCTTCTCTTTGTTGCTGCTTTTCTAATTCACGTGCTTCAGCTTCTCTTCTCTCTCTGTAATAAATAAAATAAAAAACTAATTAATATATTTATATGATAAATAAATAAATAAATTTATTTATTTATAGATCTCCATAATAATTTCTGGTAATTAAATAAAAAAAAAATTTTCGTCTATAAATGAAGTGTAAATAAATCATTAAAATTAATTGCATACTTAAATATAAATATTTTGGGTATTATCTGTATATATATGTATATAAAGTGTAAGTAAATAAATTAAATAACGTCATAGTTTGATATTAATTTAACTAAAGTAGTAATTTAAAGTAACATATCAAAGTAACCACAAGTCTTGTGAGTTTGCAAACAACTTGGAAACTTCCAAGGACGTCAAAGAGTCAACAAGACGACGATGGAACTTTGGTGCCGGCGCCGATAAACTTGGTCGGAAACTTTCATCTGCCTTTGCCTCCCCCTCCTTTCCTCCTTTTGCTGTCTCTATCTCAATTTCTTTAACTTAAATATTATTTATCCTCTTTGTCAGTTAAAAACTCCTTTAACAAACTTTACAAAATAACACACACGAGTCGTCTGGTAAACTTTGTTCCATCGTTATCAGTAAATTTTCTATATAAAAAAATAGTAGCCACGAAATATATAAAAAAAAAAATACCACGTGTACTTTTGTTTTTTATATCTCAAGTGACGTCTATTCAATACGACTGATCTATGGACTTAAATATTTAAATATGAGATTAATAAAATGGTTTATGTGGGAAAAAAGTGTGTACACACATAAAATTATTTAAAAAAAAAAAAAAATTATAAGTATTCATTAACGTTTGCGTAAGTTATTTATAATGTTACGTGGGTTTATGTGTATGTTATCTAAGTCACTTTAAACTCGCGTTTATTTCCTTTTTAATAAAAGTTCAAATTATTAAAAATATTTCCAAGTATTTAAATTTATAAATTATTATTTTGAAAAAGTTTACAATTGAAAAAAAAAAATTTACTAAGGGTAAGAAATTTTTCGCATAAAGAAATCCATTTTTTCATGAGGGTAAATGTAGCAGACTGAAAAAATTTAAATTATTGATAAATAAAGTAAATAATTAAAAAACTAAAATTTTTGAAAAATGGGCATTTAAAAAATTTTGAAATTAATAAGTGCATTTTTTTGAAAAATTATTTTTTAAATTCGTCTGATGTCTGCTACATTTACACTTATATTTTCTCTGGATACTCAAGTTATCCGATGTCTAATAATTTTTGAATTGTTTTTAAAAACGATAAAGTGCAAAAAAAAAATAATTTGTAATTTATCATTTTGGAAAAAAAAAATCAAAAATTATTAAACGTCGGCTAACCGTATCATTATTTTTTCTGGGTAAAAATGAGATAAGTTTAAAAATTTAGAATGAAGGTCAATTATTTAAGTATTTAATTATAATAAAATATATGATTTGTTGTATTTCTATTTCTATTTCAATTTATTTTTGTTTCCTTTAATTAATTTTTTTTTTAAACGTTTATTTTTATGCCGTGTGGTTTGTGGTAAGGAATGGAATCGAGTATAGATTTGACGGGAAACTGAACCGGTTATTGTAAATACTGAATAAGAGAACGGCATCAACCTTTGAAAAATTTTAAAACCGGATAAACCAGAAGCCTGTGAAAAGACTGCTACAAATTACCTAAAGAGGCACACAAACATATACTACGCATCTCATTTATTTTATTAATAAAAAACAAAAAAAAAAAAATAATAATAATAATAATAATAATAATAATAATAATAATAATAATTTCATTAAACCTTTTGGTTACGCAATAAAATGACTTTTACTTGAACAGTTCTACTTAAAAATTTAAAATTGAATAAATATATAAATAAGAAAATGGTGTTTATTATATTTTAATTAAATAAAAAATAATAATTGCAATGAGAACAAATCAACAATTAGATTCTTACGCTTTCTGCACTTGTAAACTGGTTTCCCCGATGATTTCTAAGTGACGCAATTTGACTTTAATACTCGGGTAATATGTTTGCGTGTTTATTTAAATTATTCATGTCTTCATATATATATATATATATAAATTTTTTAAATTAAACATATATTAATAATTGCAATCTATCATTCCATCATCAATTAATCATCACTAATAAATTCAACCGCATTTTTAATAAAAAAAAAAAAAAAAAAAAAAAATTTATATAAATATAAAAATTTATCATCTATTTTAAATATTTGAATAGATATAAATTTATATTTTTTAAACTTTTTTTTTTGACATTGACAAATATCAAATATCATTGATCAATATCCATGTGATATATAAAATTTATACATATATTTATATATATATACATATACATGTATATAGATTTGTAGAAGTAAACGAGGGTGGAAAGTTGAATAGGGGAACGTGAGTTCAAATATAATAGCTCAGTAGTTTCATTTTCTTTTCTCCCCTAGTGCTTTATATATGTGTATATATATATGTATATGGATTGTAGTATATGCCTGTATATAAAAGGGGCGAGCTAAACGCAATAGCCTGTGAATCCTAAGCTAAAACGGGTAATACCCAGCAGCCCTAAGTTTGAATTTTTTTTATTTTATTTTCACGCTCCAGACAATGATAAAAGGGGGCTGCAAAAACCGTAAGCAAGACGAAGAACAATAAATAACATAACGAAAAATAATAATATATAATAGTATAATGGGATAAGTCATGAAAAGCTGGTCATTAAATTCCAGGAGTGGGGCCAATGACCCAACAGATTTTATAATAGATAATTCACTTGATTTAATCTGGAATTTCATTTTCAAATCATATTCAAGTTTAAATGGTTTCAAAATTTTTAAAGTTAAAAAAAAAAAAAGTTTAATTTTTATAACGGATATTTTATGGTTTACTTTTACTGTCGGATGGTGACCCAGAGGGAATTCACGTCAGGTCAAGTCTACTGTAGACTTTAGTACTTGGATATACATAAAAGATTAAGCTAGATATATGTATGCATATATATATATATATATATGTACGTACACGAGTAAAAATATAGTTGATAAAGTTTGTGAGCAGGATAATGTAGGAGTACGAGATAACATCATTGCAAATATCTAGAGCAAAGAAGAAAGAAATTGTTCACGGTACACCCACGTTAAAAAATATCTGAGCCAAATGGGCATCATGCCAACCAGCCTTCTTTACTATTATATATACATTAACATACATATATATATATACATATTTTTTCTTAGAATGTACGCGCGTATTATGATAATAAATTCTGTCAAGTTAAATTCCATAAGACAATCCAACTTTTATTTTATAAATCTATCACGTGGGCAATAATAATAATTTTTACATTGATGTCACAGAGTCGAGGTCGGATTTTGTATATAATAACTACTATTGTTATCCAACATGACCTACCATACAAACATTTAAATTAAATCAATCAAAAATTATAAATTCCACGTGTTTTTTTTGTTCTTCGTAATCATCAAAAGTGATTAAAAAAGACGTTATCATTAATGAAGAAAAAAAAAAAAAAAAAATATTATCGTACCCCCGGGGGTATAATTACCGAATCATTCTATGGGAATTTCCAAATGACTCAGAGTTAATAAAATTCCACAAATAATTGTTTTTTTTTTTTTTATAAATTTGAATATCCATTAAAGAATAATAATAAAAATTAGTGGTTAAAAAATTCGGTACGTGACAAAATATAATTTTTTTTTAAAATCATTATACGCATTAAAAGATAATTTAATTGTTAATACTGTAATGAGTAGATTAGTTGTATCATTAAATACTTTTAACAACCAAGATATCGTATAATAGTTGTGTTTAAAAAGCTCAAGTGAGACAATCACTTGATATCATACGATGCAATAATAACCTCGAGGCATTATTAATCGTTATCTAATTGTCGTCACAGTCGTGGCATTTCCGAGAGTTTATGATAAAAATGGTAAATATAAGTCACGCACTCGTTTTAATGCATTATATATATAAATATATAAATGTATGTATGCATGTAGTACATAAATAAATTTATTTCTTTATATTACTCGACAATAATTCTTGTCTCAATTCCTTAATAAATTCCAAACATTGATATCCACAATAACTATATGTATATATATATATATATATATATATTATATGAGTGTATGTATGTAGATAATAACGATAATAAATAATAAGAGACAAGAATCAACTCGAATACTCGGTGTTAAGATATACGTCTGTTGACCTAGATCACATTAACGAGATTCTTTATCATTATTCATTTTTTTTCCTTTTACTTTTTAAAATAATTTAAATATTTATGTGCAATATAAATTATTTATTGAACGAATAAATAATTTTTTTTAATAAAAGTGTGATTAAGTAATTGACCTTGTGGTAATTTACTATTTAAAACTTAGATGACTGATAAATTGGGCTTGGAGATTGGATGACAATAAAGACAACTGACAATTTTTGAATTTTTAAATAATAAATTTAAATTCTTGTTAATTAATAATAAAAAAATGCATGTTTAGACAATTTAAAATTAGGCATGTGCATTTTTTTAAAATTTTATTATTTTAATTATTTGATTTTTTTATGTGCAATTAAAAAATTGTCGAATTTTTGACGGTTTTCAGTCATAAGATCGTCGTTTTTTACGCAATGGAAATAATTATAATTTATGTAATTAGACTTAAGGTGACTTAAGGGGTAGATGGGGTCAGCCTGAAATTTTTGACTGACGAGCGAAAAATTTCAAGGACAGACAAAAATTAACGAGTGTAAATGTAGTAAATATTAGAAAAATTTAAAGTTATAAATAAACGAATTAAATATTTTAAAAAATGCACTTGTTAATTAAAAAATTTTGTAACTGCCCATTTTTTTAAAATTTCATTTTTATAATTATTTATTCTATTCATTAATAATTTAAAATTTTTCTTATGTCTGCGACATTTAAATTCAAAATTTTTACCGCCAAAAAATTATTATTTTGAGTCAGTAATGAGTGATTTAAATATTTATATTATCTGACCTTGGGGATAGTTTAAATGACTAATTTTAAGTACATGAAGTTGAGTGGTCTCAAAAAGGGCTATTGGATTTTAAAATTCCCCGAAGAGATGTGTATAATAGATTGTCTGGGGTTTGTTACTAACAGCAGGTAGATAATATCCCGTAGCGACAAAGAAACCAGTCAATGTCTCAAACAATGTCCTGGAGATATCTCAAGGTAATAAAAATATATTTTCCTCACTCCCCTTACTCTTGTTTGTGACATCAAAGAAAAATTTAAATTTACATATCTGATAGTAATTGTTATATCTATCTATCTATCTATCTATATATATATATACTTAAATCAGTGACGTAACAATCTTATAAATCTTTAGTAAAATAGATCCAGATAAAAGGCAGAAATGAATAAAGAGAAAATAAAAATTTGAAAGGTCAGAAGCGAGACTTACAAATGAGCTGGGTCATGGATAAATTGTTGATGAGGATTGTGATGACCGGAAGACGAATGGTGATGCTGAAAAGCATTTGGCTGTGACGGTGATCCGGGAATTAAATTGTATGGCTGATACAGCAGCTGTGATTGTTGTGTTGATTGATTTGAGGCATTTGTTGCCGCAGCAGTCAATAAAATTTGAGTTTGTCCTGCTGCTGATACACTTTGATGATGATTGTGATGATGGTGATGATGATTACTTTGATGATGATGGTGATGATGATGGGAATGCGGGTTTCCCGATGTTGCGGCAGCAGTCTGCGGGCTTGCCGGAAGTACCGCCATCGCTGCCGCGCCACCGCCTCCTAGCACTGGCGGCATTTTTTAATTCCTGACGACGACCACGACGATCTTGATAATAATAATGACAAACTTTTATTCATCATTTATTTATTAACACATTCGTACACCATTACACTGTATATAACACCATAAATCACAAATTATTTAAATTAAATCCTCGCTTTAATTTATTTAAATATTTAAATAAAATAAAATAATAAATACTTTTATTCTCACGGGTTAATGACCCCACTGCTATTAAAACTCCTGTATCACTGTGCCATCTTCACTCACTATACATTAGTACTCTCACGAGAGGGATAACGGCACTCCCCCTCCTTAAAAAATAATTATTTAAAAATTAAAAAAAAAAAAAAACTCAACTAAACTCTTGATAAATTTAATTATCATGGAATCAGATCAACAAAAGATTTAAATTTGAATTTGAAGAAATATAATCACTAGTCACTTGGATAATAAACGCACATTTGAATATTTAAATAAAATACACAGCACAGTTAATATTATTGATAATTATAATTATAATAATAAGTAAATAAATGAAAGATGAGAGCCTTATTGAAACGTATCCTTTAGTGTAAAGAGAGCGAGGCTAATCGCGCCACGTCTCGAACAATTGTATTCACAAGAACAAAAGACCTTGGACTCACTCTCCTGAGTACAATAAATATGATAACAATAATACGTAGATAAAACAAGTCTTCACTGTTATATATTTTATAAATAAATAATATTTAAAAACCATGTGATTAATAATTAATAATAGTGTTTGTTGTATTATTTTAAAATGGGGTCGAAAGGAGAAAAAATTAACGGCGCTTTCACAAGTTATGTTGCCGTACAATGAAACCGCGTCGAAGGCCGCTACTCTACTGCAGCAGCTACGAGAACTTGTCTCCCCCTCCACTTTACTTTACCCCTCCGCTGTCCCCACTCTTATGCGCGGCAATATCGCGTAGGTTCCCCCACCAGCGACTTTTCCCCGCCGGTTTTCTCCTCGCCCCCCTCCCTCTACTGAGAGAATATCTCCCCGCGGGCGGCAAAACTTGGCACACAGAAAACGTCGCAACTCGGTTTACTTCTGCACATCACATTTACAGACATACCTACACAACAAACATTTTAGTGTGTAGTCTTTACAGTCACCCGTTACCTTCCCCACGTCTGTATCCTCTACTATACGAACGTTTACTGGCACCGCTCGTCTCTCACTCGCCCCCTTGTCCACCCGCCATGACTACGGCTGCGACTATGAGCACGACTCGGTGACTACTTATATATATATATATATATATATATATATATATGTGCTCACAATTCAGCTCGACGGCAGTCATTTCCTCTCTCAGTCGTGAGCATTCTTAAAAATACCCAATTGCTTTAGCTCGTACTCTCTCACTCTCTCCGTGACCGAAGGCGACCGACCGACAGTCGAGCGGCCAACTCAGCCACGACTTCTATCCGGTCGCTAAAAAATATACAGCCATGCGTTTATTTAACACACGTATACATTATATGTAATGTATATAAATTTCATTTATTTTTTTACATACATACATACATATGTACCGAGACCAGGAAGAGGATGACAAAAAACATTTCAAGTTAAAACAAAATAGTGGGTGTCCTTACATTACATATATATTTATATATTATATATATATATGCAGAAAAAAAAATTTATTGTCAATTTATGAGTCCTATAGTGTATGAGATATTTTTGTTGATAGTAAAACTAAAGATGAGAAAGGAAGACAGTAAATACAAGTATATATATATATATATATATATATATATAGTATGAGTATATCGTCTGTCCCTTCGTATCTCCCGCGGTGACAGTTTAATCTCAGAACAACGTGGGAGTTACGTATCTCTGTATTTTCTGTAGTATATAGAGTACATATATATAGATGTGTGTATATATATATATATATATATAAAAAGAAAGACAGTTTGTGTAGAACCCCTCTGCAGATTCCTAGAGGGGAAGTGCGTTCTATCGATCCACGTGCGTTTCATGGAAGACAAGATCGAAAGGAACCCAAACTGTTATTTCTCTTTAACTATATATATGTATATGTATATGTATATATGTTTAGTAGGGATGTATGTGAATGATGTTTTACGGATTATCTAATTTAAAGTTAAAAACACGTGTCTTTGTCAGGTAAATGATCAGACAGGTTAACAAGTTTAAAACTATGCTTTGATGGTTGATAGTATTATTGTAATATGACATATATTTTGTTTATAGTGACAGATAATTCAAGGATAGACACTGTCGACCTTGTATGTAGAGTAGTCAGGCATTGTGTCGCGAGTTAGTGTTACTGTTACTGTACTGCTCTCTGCTCTGTTACCGGCACCGGCGTGACTAATACTCTCCGATTGTACGGTACACCCGCGGCTCACCCTCCCGATCCCCAACCCACCTCACCTCGCTTCACTTATTCACTTATTCACTTATTCATACTTAATACTTATTCACCAAGATGATAGTCATGATAATGTAATATAAGACGCGGACGAAGTTAGTCACTCGTTAAATGCAACAACATATTACGGTCTTTTAAATGTTTTTATAAACTGAGACGTATTATACTAGTGATACTTTGTAACCGAGATAAACTTTTTTTTTTCTTTAATCTGTTTATTTATTTATTCGTCATTGATAATTTAAATACGTTTTTATTTGCAGGCGTAAGAAACATTTTTTATTGTAAAATGGAAAGAAAAATTTCTTCGGGCCGCTAGAAAATTTTCATCTTTAATTCATAGTATGAAAAATTTTTAATTTTTTGTTTTTTTTTTCAACAATAAAATTTGGAAAAAAAAAACTAAAAATATGCACATGAAGCAAATTTAAAAAACTACAAGTGCAATTTTTTCAAATATTTTTTTTTTTATAATTTATTGTTTTTAAAAATAATCCAAAAATTTCTAGACCTCAGCTAACTTATGATACTGAAGTTAACCGACGTCTAATAATCTTTAGATTTTTTTTAAACAATAAATGATAAAAAAAAAAAGAATTTGAAAAAATTGCACTTATAGATTTATTAGTTTTCTACACGTGCATTTTTTAGTTTTATTTTTTTTGTAATTAATTTGTTGAAAAAAAAAATCAAAAAATATTAAATTGTCCGCCAACCAGAACCATGCTAACCAGTATCATGAAAATTTCTCAGAGGAAATAAAAATCGGTTTTTTTTCTGCACGTAAGTACATACTAGATTAATATAAATTTTCAATTGCGGTTCATATATATAAGTATACATATATATATATTTTTAATGAAACGAAACGAGTGTATTAACAGTCAACTACTCGAGGCACTCACCTTTCTGTCAATATATTACATAATGTCTCTTACTTTGATGTATTTCACTTTACTTTACCTCAATAATATTCTCATACATTTATATATATATAAATATATTTAAATAATAACTCACTGTATATATAAGCCTTGTTAATATTAATGACACGGTTTTATCATGATCTTTCACAATATGTCCTATTCACAAAATTTACTTTTTTTTTTGTATATATATATATATATACATATATATAAATTAACAGAAAAATTATCAACAACAAAATATTTTATTTATCTTATCATTTTTAATGATAAAAAAAATGTCATGGACTCCTTAATTGCACGTTAATTGAATTTTAAAAATAAAATATTTGTTACTCAAGAAAAAAAAAAATAAATTTAAAAATTTGTGATTATAATTTTTTAGTGAAATATTATCTATGGCTTAGATTTAAATGTAAAGAAAAAAAAAAGTATTTTTTTACGACTTAATAAAATCCATTTTGTCAGAAAATCTTTCTTGACTTTATTTTAAAAAGTTTTCTATGTAATACTGAGTAAGAGGATAATAAAATAAAAGTAACAACAAACGAAATTCGCAACAACTTATTCAGTTATATTTTTAAATTCGTTTGATGTCATGCCGAAACTAATGTGGAAAAGTATGAAAGTAAAAACATAAATATATATATTTATATTTTATTATATTATATTATGTTTTATGAATTGTTATTATTGTTACTGAGTATGTAATATGTATAAAAGACATTGATGGTATATGAGGTCACGTGTCGACGACTACAAGACGACGTCGGACGGCCATCTTGCGAATAACGATCCGAGCATCTGTCGACGCGCGCGTCATCCAGACGAAGATAAACGTTTTCAATGGTATTTCCATCACATCACATCGTTCAAACACTGACCTCAGTCCGTGTGTAATTAATCACGACAAAAAAAAAATTAATCCTCCATCCGTTTTTATTCAATAGAAAAAATATAACAAGATCTATAAATTAGACGATTTAAAAATAAACCGTTAGTAAATTTTAAATAAAATCATCATGGTTTTTTTTTTCAAAAAAAATTTCATTGCCTACATTTCAAATCTTTCATGTTTTTGTCGTATCTTCAATAGATTGCCCGTAATTTAAATAAAAGCCGCAGAAAATTGCAGATATTTTTTTTAGGATACCGGAATATACTTTTAAAATTGAAATTGTGGCTTTAAAAACAGAGATACGATAAAAATATCTATGAACAATTTTACTCTCCATTAAATTGTCTAAAAAAAATGTCTGATAAAATTTTTTCCTAAACTCAATAGTTGCTGCATAAACTTGAATACGCGAGTTAAAAATTACAAAGTCAAAGTACGTACTTTATAATAATAAAATAATAAATAAATATATAAAGTGTTTGAATAAATAAAAGAGAAGTAATTTATAGTAAGTACATAACAATAAAAACATGTACAAACAAAAAATAAATAATGAAAAAAAATAACGATGAAGTGAGAGCTCGTTAAGGCGTGACCTTTAGCGTCTCCTGGTTGCGTGGGAGGTTATAATACACTTAGTCGTTTCACGTTTATATATCGTCAGTAGACGACGTGGTATGATAGTGTATCGTTATGTACTATATACACAACACTCTAGTCTACACTACAACCTAGCTATCATATTATATTATATATATAGATATATATATAGTTTAGCTGTAGATGTAGCAACGTTGAGTTGCACGCTTACACGATGAATGCAGGTCGGCAAACGTGTAATACGATGGAGAAGGGATAGAGAGAGGAGGTCAAAGGCCTACGCCTTGCTCTCTTCGCCAATATATATATTATATTATATATATATGTATAATACATGAGTAACCACCGACTAAACCACTATATCTTTTACTTCTTCTTCTTCTACTTCTTTTCCTTCTTCTCTTCCTCCTCCTTCTCCATCGTTACGTCGTTTTATTATTTTTTAAAACATTTCCCTTCACCGCTACCATTTTTTCTAAAATCTTTTTTTTATTCGACACTTGTTTTACATTACTCATCGATTTATACTGTATATACAATATATATCTGGATATATATGAACACGTGTACGACGCTTTTAAAATCTCTAAAATAAATATATACATTTATTAACTATATATCTGGATAAATAATATGTTTATATAAAAATGATAATACACTTAGAATATTTCTCATGTATATATGTATATGTATATATGTTCAGATATGTAGAAAATAGTAGAGAAATATTTACAGTGCAATTTTAATCCTAGATTACTCACTCATTTGTAATGTAATTGTATAGTAGAAGCTTATATACACAAAGATGTAGGACACACTTGTGTATTTAATTTATTTAAAATCGTCTATTTGTTTATTTTATAAAAATAATATTTTTTTCTTATTTATTCATAAATAAATATATGTTTTGTTATATTAATTGAACATTGTTTGATATATATATATATATATATATATATATATACACTTAATATTGTTCATTTATGAATTAATGGACAAAAGCGACGAAAATAAATAAATAAATAAATATATATATATATATATATATATATATATATATATATATATATATATATAAAGATAAATGTTTATTGGTTGGCAAAATGGAACGAGTGAAAGCACACACATCGTATCACATCACATTGGGAATACATATATATATATATATATATATATATATACTTGTATTTTGTGTAGGATATAACGTTGAATTGAAGATAAAGTGGCATTGGCGATAGAAACGAATGGTAACAAACGGACCTGCTTCAACACAAACTATACAATATATATTTGTATATATATATATATATATATGTATATAAATGTATAAAAGTGACTCAGCATCTATCTCAGAAAACTTTCCCTCTATTCCCTTCTGTTAACATTCTTCCTCAACTCTTTTATATAATAAATAATGTCATGGTATTTTTATTATTACTTTTTTTTTTTTTTTATCATCACATTTCATTCAATTTAATCAATTCAATTTTTTGCTTCAATTATATCCTTTTTTGTTATTATATTATTAATGTATTTACTTACTTTGAGGTCAATATATTCAATGACCTTCAATTAATTTTGATTACCCCCTACTTATCATTTATTAGTATATAGATTTTTTTTTTTATTGTACTGAATGAATATATATGAAACATTCAATCGTCAATTAATGTTCAAGTTATTTTTATTTTTACTGTTGATACTTTGTGTTTGAAAGATAAATTTTTTTTTTTTAATGATAACACATGATATGTGTAGACAAAAGACTTGACAAAAGTTTATCAGTATAAAGATATTTATTTATTATTAATTGTCACGTATATTTATTTTTTGTTTCAAATAAAGAAAAATAACTGAAAATTATTTATCATTTTATTTATTATTTTTTTTGCTCTTAATATTGAATGAAAATATATTTTAATAATAATTACATATTATTATTATCAATAACCTATGACTTTGATATCTATCTTAATGTTTACATTTATCGTCTATCTTATGACGTTTATTTAATTAAATTTATATATTATGTTATTTATAAATATTTTAATAATCAGTAATAGAAAATACGCAATTTAATAATAATAATAATAATAATAAAATATGTAAGAAAATCCCATATAAAAAAAAGTTGTTAAAAAAGGTTAAAAAAGTGACAATTATTTTAAACTTTAAAACGTGACACAACGACGAACTTTTTTCGAACGTTTTTTAAACTTTTTAAAATTCAAAAGAAAAATCAATAAATATAATAGTTCAGAAATAGTTCAAAATCAGTTATTTCTGAACGTATTTTGCACAAAAATATAAATTTGTACACAAAAAAAAAAGTTATCTTGAGTCAAAAAAATATTTTTGAAGACAAACGTTTTTGGAAACCAAGTAAAGATTTTTTTAAGCCAAGAGGATTTGTCTTGGTTAAAAAAAATCCGTCTTGATCGGAAAAAATTTCTACTTTATCTGAGAAAATTTAGGTCTTCAAAAAAATTTTCTTGAATCAAAAATATTTACCTTCAGTCGAGAATTTTTTTTTTCTGTGTTTTGTCAGAAGTTTGAAAATCGTTTAAAAAAAAGTTCGTCATTGTGTCACGTTTTAATATTTAGAATAGTCAACACTTTTTTAATCTTTTTTCAAAAATTTTGTTTACACGGGATAATTGTTGGCATTTATTAAGAGAAAATAAAATAAAATAAAATATCAAAAATTCAAATATTTTTGTAAAAAATAAATTGTTAATTAAAATAGGTCAATGAAAATACTATCGACCTACTAGACTACAAATATCTATACATTAATTAATTTGAATTTAAAAATTAAAAAAAAAAAGTTTTTTTTGTAATTAAAAAATCTAATTACGTGTAAATTATTTAAGATACGGGAATAATTTTACTGGAATACAATAATTGTTAATTGTATTTATTACAAAACAGCTTTTAGATTTAACCGATAGTGAGTACGTTTTATGAACGTAGAAAATAAAATAAAAAAAAAAAAAAAACAAGTAGATAATAAATGAATTTAAATTAAACGTTTTTTGTATGTAATAATTTATGACCATGATTGTAAATGTAAATTTAAATGTCCCATCCCTAAGGACATTTACCTCGTAAAATCTTAAATGATAGTTAGGGTGAGGGAGTAGTCAAAAATTGGCATGCTGACGTTTCATATTTCTAAACACATGGATAGAAATTCCATATGTTTCTTAAAAAAAAGAAAAAAAAAAAAGGAAAACTTAGTCATCGTGTTTAGTTGTAAAATGAAAAATATCATATTTCGAGTTTAAAAATATATATACATATATATTTTTTTTCATAACGTCATTTACTTTTTTAACACAACCGTCACAGCTGACCAAGTGCGTCCAGATTTGTTCTGGTCGTTATTTTTTTTTTTTTATTTTTTTTACGACTTCTAGAGACTGCGCATTAATGTGTTACTTTTTTTCATTTTATTTCATGTGATCATATATACATATATATAATTCGTTGTTATTTACCGAAGTGAATTTATCAGGTTTGACAAGTTTAAGTAGTAAAACATGTTACGAAAAATAAAAGTCTATTTGTATATATATGAAAATTTAATATAAAAGCGTAAGTGTATAGTGTGCATATAAAAATAATAAATTGAATGGATAAATAAAAATAGATATAAGAAAAATTGAATAAATAAATGATGATAGTAAATTTTCTCGTTGGTTTGCTAGACCAGTCTTGACGACCTTTCACGGTGGATCGATTCAGACGTGCCAAGAATAGAAAGATCGATCTTTTTACCGGCAAACTATGATTTTAAAATTAAATTACAATGTTTATTATTCAACGTAATTTCCCTCACTAACTGTTGTTTTAATATTTAACTATTACGAAGCCATCATTTCATTTTATTTAATATGTAGACATGCTTTTAGTACAAGTTAATATTTTATCACCCGATCATATTCTTCATTGAATTATCTACTGATTTTACGTCTTGTAAAAATATATTTTATCTATACAAGTAACGGTAACTTTTATTTTATTTTATTCAAAAATATATGAATTATTTAGAGATTTTAAAAAAAGTTTCGTTCAAATTTTTTTTTTAAATTAAAATTCAAAAAATTTTTCTGGGCAAGTGAAAATTATCTTGGACGGTAAAAATATTCGATACTAATATCAAACCGGAATCATTATATATATTACAAAATGGCTATTATTTATATTAAAATTTAATACACACAGAAGAGCAAAATTTTTAATTTCGTATATTAAAATTAATATGAAAAAGAATTGATAAATTGCGATCTACAATTATCACTATTCAAATAAACAGAAAAATTTTAAAAATGAGCAACCGAAAAATTAGTAAACGTACATATTAATATATAAAGATCTAGTATACGAATTTTTCATTTTATTATTTACCACTTATTCGATATATTTATATAATAAATTAATTTATAATAACGAATAAATAAAATTTTATATTAATTATTAGTCAATGGGATAGAATTTATAAAATAAAAGTTAAAAATTTTGGGTATTTTTATGAGCAAAATATCGGTATCTAGTATACTAATTTTTCATTTTATCATTTACCACTTATTCGATTTATGTATATTGTAAATTAATTTATAATGATGAATTAATGATATTTTAAGCTAATGATTGATCAGTGATATCGAATTTATAAAATAAAAATTTGTAACTTTTGGAATTTTCGGCTGGAAAAATTAGTATCTAAGATATCAATTCTTAATTTGACCAAAAATTACTTTTTAATATATGTATGCCATAAATTAATTAACTTTCACTAATAAGTGACGTATTATACCTAAAAGTAATAATATTTCCTTACTTTTTGAAATAATTGACAGCAGGAATCTACAAAAATTAGTAAACTACTTTGCATTAAGCACATAATAGTACTGATTACTGATAACAGATTCCACTTTTTACTATTATTTATTAATTTTTAATATTCTGTTTTTTCCGTGTGAGAAAAATTTCACAGCCTAATTTTTAGATTTATAAATAAATGATAAATATTTTTGGAGTAGAAAAAAAAATTTTAAATGAAATAATCAAGAGCATGACGAGAAGAGAAAACAAAATTACAGTCTGATGAAATTGAACAATCAGGAAAAAAAAAAAAAGTTTTCGATTGACCTCAATGGTCTAGCATTACAGAAACCCACAGAAACGTAAATTCTAGACGTAGACTAAAAAGTTAAAACGTAATCATAATTTTCACTGCGGTATTCAATTTAACATAAAAAAAAAAAAAAAAAAAAAAAAAAAATAAGACCCAGTGATGAGATTCCATCTGATTAAACAGTTGTTTTAGTGATACACAGACATATTTATGGATATATATATATGAGAATACTATATCACTTCATAAGGCAGTTAGCATTTGCATACGATCCACATCTGACCTATTTGCATGGTAATCGTTAGTACCAACAGCGACACGTTTCTCAAGTGACACAACTGTTGTCCCAGCAGGAGATTAACGCAAAAAATAAACCGGGATCTCGAGAAAGTTAAATAAAACTAATACTGTGATTATGCATAGATAATGATACCTTTAAATCCTTGTTAAAGCATTTGATAAGTATATAAATATCAACATATGAGAAAAATTAATCACCACAAGACAGATGGAGATAAGAAGCGCAAGAGCAAGAGCAAGATATTTTTCAAGGCTAAGAGCGGCTGATGAGACCCAAGACCCAAATAAGGTTCTCTGCTGCAGCATCACACACAGTAACACAAAGGAGAGGAAACCTGGTACTGGTACTGGTACTGGTACTGGTACTGGTACTGGATTATTATTGTGGATCCAGACCATACCAACGTAACGTAAACGACCTGGTCTTGTCTCGACTCTTACATTACATATATATGTATATGTCTGTATATGTGTAAGAGAAAGAAGGAAGAAGGGAAAAGGGACAAGAGAATGGAATAAAAGTAGACGGTATAAGACTTGCAGCTTGAACAAGAAATAAAATACTACTCCAAGACTCGAGATTCAAGACTCCAAGACTGCTCTATACATTTTAGTATTTATATATATATTGTATTGAAGTTCTCAGTGTGTGAGTATTAAAGACGACTGGGAAAGAGCGGAGACATGAAAAAAAAGTAATATTATAAATAAAAATAAATAAATAACAGACGGGGGCAATGGAGGGCGGTGGAAAAACCGGTTCGACAGGTTGGGAGCTACCACCATTTACTTGACCATGTAGCGCCTGCCCACGTTTGGGTTTTGTATATATCTATATGTATATGTATATGTATATATCCTGTATATAGGGACGGCCGTATTATATATAATATGAGGATGTGTGGAGAGATAGATGGAGGATGAATGTATATAACGTGCGTGTATATCCGGGCTAATGCAATGTAATGTCGTGAGACAAGAAAACCGAGCAGTACAGAGATAAGAAAAGAGAGGAGCGGAGCAGGAAGAATAAAATGGGTTGATGATATTGTTTGAGACACAATAATGATAATGATTATTATTTTGTTTTTTGTTTACTGGTGGAATTAAAGGGGAGAGACTGATTTAAAATAGTTTCGTCGATAATCGCGATTCTTAGTGGACTTTGGAGTATAAGCTATGTTTAGATTTGTTATTATAGTTTTACTGGATCAAGGATAACAGGTGTATGGTATGCTCAAAATTACTTGGCTATAATGTTTAACCTTGAGATTATTTATTTTTTTTTTCTTTTTATTTGACCAGGAGATTAAGTGGTGATTAATAACGCTTATGGCGCTTAAATTATTGATTTTGGGCATTTAGTGATTAGACCTTTTTTTTCATTAGATACTTTGTGTTAATTATCTATTTATTAATTTTTGCTGAGTAATTTACTTGGGATTTAAAATATTACACTGTTTTGAAATTTTAAATTTTTGTCTACGGGTTTAAATTACGGGCAAACTATCAAAGATATCGTAAAAATTTATCAAAACAATTTTTTAGTAAATTAAATTTCCTGTAAAAAAGGTCTGGATAAGTTTTCGATAAAATCAATATATGAGACGTGATAGATTTATCAAAAGAATCGATGGTAAATTTTTTTAAACTGTTTTGAGCTTTTGAACGAAATTACTCGTTAATTATTGGAGATACGGTCAAAATGTATATAAATGATTTTGTAGGGAATGAAATTATCTAAAAAAAAGGTATTAATAATTATTTGGATAAAATGGATAGTTTAGACGTGGCAGGCATTTTAAGTTAGAGGAAGTTAAATGTTTAGTAGTTTGGTGTAATCTCAGTATAATTTTAAAAAATTTTTTATGAGATACTTTTTGCTTCTCTGGCGTCATGGTTCCCGGTCACGCTATGCACAAACAGCTAAAGAAATATGCTACTGAGGGTTCTTTAAGTTTAGTTATTCGTCCGGGAATATATAAATATATATTCAAGTATCTAGTGATGATGCATGTAGATTTTTTTTCTTTTGTTAAAAATTTCTCACCAAAAAAAAAAAAAAAATAAAAGTTATTCACAAGAACATTAAATTTAAATATTTATCAAATGAAATCACAGTGAAAAACATAAAATAAAAATTTAAATGGTTGCAAGTAATAAATTTAAAATCATCATATATAAATAGATATATTTATAAATAAAAAATATTCATGAATATATTTAATAATAAATGAGGGCTATTGGGACAGGGTCATACGGACATTCACCTTAAAAGATAATAAACCCGCATATTAAAAAATTTAAAAATTTATCACCAGACAAATATGACTTTTAGTTCATTGACTTGTTATGTACATAAATATTTTATAAAAAATTTATTTTTAACATTTAAAATAACAAATTAATGAATTTTAAATCAATGTATGTAAAGATAATTATAAACAAATAAATATATATATGTATATATATATATATATATATATTATTTAAACACATTGTCCAGACAGATCACAAACACACAACACACTTATTATTATTCAAAGTGACGACCTTGGTTTTGAGACTCAATTTACTTTGCAAGCACGTTCTTCATATTCTCCCCTAAGTGCAAAGTGCTATAATATACATGATATGTATGTATATATAAATGTGTGTGTTTTAATATGAAGAAGGGACAATGTTAACAATAAAAATAATCAGATCATAGATAAGGGTGATACGACATTTTGAGGATTCATTATTGATAAACTTCCGATAAAGTTATAGGCAACTGTATCATATAAATATTTTTATTCCATACAATATTAATCCACTGAATAAACCATCAAATTATTCTATTGATTTATCGACAAAGTTATTTATTTACCGCGAATTTAACAGACGCAAGTTAGCTGACTAATAATTTTTGAATTTGGTTCAAACGATAAATTATTAAAAAAAAAATATTTTAAAAAATTGCACCTTTAGTTTTTTTAATTTTCTACATGTGCATTTTTTTATTTTTTAGTTTTTTTTTATTTATTTGCTGTAAAATAAATTTGAAAATTTTGAATTTACTTCAGGATCGCGATACTGGAGTTAGCTGACGTCTAATCTTTAGATTTTTTTTAAATAATAAATTATAAAAAAAAAAATATTTTGAAAAATTGCACCTTTAGTTTTTTTAATTTTCTAAATGTGCATTTTTTTATTTTTTAGTTTTTTGTTAATTATTTGCTGTAAAAGAAATTTGAAAGTTTTGAATTTACTTTAGGATTGCGATTCTGGAGTTAGCCGACGTCTAATAATCTTTAGATTTTTTTTAAACAATAAATTATAAAAAAAAAAATATTTTGAAAAATTGCACCTATAGATTTATTAGTTTTCTACACGTGCATTTTTTAGTTTTTGTTTTTTTGCAATTTATTTGTAAAAAAAAAAAAAATCCAAACATTTTAAATTGTCCACCGACAGGATCATTGAATTTTTTCGTTTAAAAAAATTTTGTTTTTCGCGCATAATTTTTGATAAATTTACAGATAATTTTACTAACTTCGAGGTAAAAAAAATTGACACAAATGAGTAAATTTAAAAATTAATGGTTATAGAGAGTTAAAATTTTGAGTTTGAAATAAAATGTATAGTATGGTATGAAGTGGCGAATCTATTTAAAACGGAATTTACGAGCGAACCTCATACGCGAACAACTCGCTTACAGTTGGTTATAAATATAATGAACGGATATATTCTTGTGTGTGTCACGTGCGAGACACGTTCACCTGGCTCGTCTCGTCAACTCTTGTAGTCAAGAACTACAGTATGCGTGCAAGTGTTTTTTGACTGCTACACGCAATTTTAAACCTCGTGTTTCACACACACACACAAAATGTATATTTATATATTTATATACAATAAGCATTAAAATATAAAAAAAAGACGAGGAAGAGATACCAGAGTATAGAAACTATTTATTTAATTTTTGACTATATTGTTTATTAATAGCAATAAGTATTATATATTATTTATACGTCCAAGTATACTAAAATATACTGGCGTATGACAGAATGATTTACTGGGTTAAGAACCTCTATAAAGTACCACGCGGTCTACGTAATCGTATACGAGAATCTGCGAACTCTAACGGGAAAAAAATGTACCACGACCTATCTAACATCGGTTTATTTTTAATTATTATTATTTTAACAAGCATTGATCTCAAGGATTTTAAAATAAGTAAAACTATGCAGGTGTTAAGATTGTTTTTTTTTTTTTTGTGTAAACGGGGAAATTAGTTTTCGCAGGCGGTTTTATTGAATAAATTCAAATCCAGCACCTGTCGAGCACCTGGCATTTATTGTCAGTACAACCGGTTTGTAATTAAAATTTTAAAAAAATCATCGAAATTCAATAAATGGATAAAAATTATATCACGATAAAATTCATTATTATTTGTAAAATAGTAACGTAGATTAAGTATCAAGTTTAAAGTCTAAGTTAAAGATTAAAGATTACGAAAGTGTTACGGTTATCGGGTTTAAAAAAAAAATTAAGTAAATAAAGAGATAACCCGTAATTTAAATTTAAATAAATATATTAATTTTCAATGAATTGCATAAAAGGAGTACGTTAAAAAATAACTATCATGTTTACGTTTTATCACGAAATTAAAAAAAAAAATAATGATAATGATAATAATAAAATGATTAGCGTGACTAAACTCAATAGTTTGAGTTGCTCAACGACGTTTGAATTGTAAATTAACTAGACATTAGAATACCAGCAGCAAAAAAGCTAAATAAATATAGACTATACTTGCGTACATATTACATTTACTATCCGGTCCAGTTCCATTCTTGTCGACGTGATATGGATGATAAAGCATCCAAGACTTGCTAAATAATCGTTACAGTTGCGCAATTCTTCATGAATAATACACAAGAATGCTAACACACAACTATTTTATATTTAACAACTTATATATAGTATATACTTGTGTAGTGGGGTATAAATAGTTGTAACGGCATTAAACTCGGTACTTCCTTAAAACGTTTTTGTCTTAAATAATTAAATACCATCAACTCAAATGTACAGAAATTTGAATTACGATGATACTGAAGTTAGCCGGCTTTCAGTAACCTTAGGATTTTTTTTCAAAGTAATATATTTAAAAAAAAAATATTTTGAAAAATTGCACTTGTAGTTTTTTTAATTTCCTACACGTGCATTTTTTTAAGTTTTTTTTTTTTTTGCATTTGATTTATCAAGAGAAAATCCGAAAATTATCAATTGTCTGCCAACTTTAGATGATACTGAAGTTAACCGGCTTTTAATAACCTTAGGATTTTTTTTCAAAGCGATAAATTTAACAAAAAAAAATATTTTGAAAAGTTGCACTTGTAGTTTTTTTAATTTCCTACACGTGCATTTTTTAGTTTTTTTTTTTGGAATCGATTTGTTAAAAGAAAATCCGAAAATTGTCAATTGTCAGTCAACTTCGGATCATTAAATTACATTACAAATATAATAATAATAAAAAGGCACAATTACTGTGGTTTTATTATTTTTATAAATATTAATTCTTAAGAATGTAATGTACATAAAGATGATGGTGGCGTATCATTGCGGTGGTTTTATTTTGTCTATCACGAGTAATAATCAAACGGAAGCAGTGAGCAAGTCTCTACACGCAGCTGGCGCCCGGAAACACACTCATTCACTTCGTATATATATATATATATATATATATATATATATATATATATCTATACATATACATATATATTTATATATTAGTACACATATAGATGTATATGGTATACAAGAGCTGATGATGTGCACGCACTTACTCACGCAACCTTAACAAAACAACTACCTCCTGTACAACGACATATTACATCGCTGCTTCTTCTTTATTTATATTATTTTTTACTTCGGTTCCTTAACTTATTCTTTCATTCTATATTCATTTGTATATATGTATATGTATATATGTAGAGTTGTATTGGTCTTATTCGCATGCGAACCGCGAAGAAAGTGTTAAAAGACTTGGCAGTCACGCGAGGTTACTCGCGTATGTATCGATACTGACGGAACAAAGAAAGTCCGAAGGCCATGATGACTAGTTTTTAATATATTTTTTAAATATATATATATATAAATATATATGTATATATATTTATCAAGTTGTATTGGCTGCAGCTGGTTAAATATTTATAAAAACAGTGAATAAAATAAAAAACTTACCGAATAATTCGTTCATGACGATCGCGTTCGAGCATCTCCTCGGTGGGTATGGGCTGACCGGGAGCAAGAAGAGCATGAGACAGAGGGGGATATCTTGATGGTCGCCAAAGCATCTCTGCAGACGGATGATGATGATGGCCGGCAGCGGCCGCGACAGCTGGGCTCTGGTAACCAACGGGTGGTGCACTAACTGGTATGGTTGAACCAGTCGACTGGGGCGTGTGTGCCATCATAAGTGAGGTATGCTGTACACTGTGTACGTGCCAAATGCGAGCGGGTGTTGTTGGTACACCAGCTGGTGATGGGGGTACGGTAGTTGTTGTTGTTGCTGGTGCTGCTGCTGATGTTGTTGTTGTCGTGGCGGTAGTTTCTTCAGCGCTTAATGCTGAGCTACGACTTCCGCTACGTTCATCACCGGAACCGGCACTTCTTAGAGAACTTATCCCGCTGTCTGAACCACTGTCGCCGTAGGTAGTAGCGCCACGGACGCCACTGGCGACGACACCTGGTACACCGGGAAATCCACCGGCACCGTTCCCACCGGTCTCCATCTCCATGACATGACCGGCCTCATCGCCGTGCCGTGATGAAGACAATTGATGATGATGTTGCTGTTGCTGATGCTGGACTAGCTGTGGTTTGTCACTAGTCTCTAAATTACTTTGATGTTGCTGCTGTTGTTGGGAATGCTGGTGTTGATGATGCTGATGATGCGCCGATGGATAAGACGTGCGATGCTGACTGTGAGGACTCACAGAGTCCAGTCGGTGAATCACCGGACTGGAAGTGTAGCGTGGATGTAAATGCTGGTACTGTTGAAGATGCTGGTGTTCTTGATGCTGCTGATGGTGTAGCTGCTGCTGATGATGATGATGGTGTTGATGCTGGTGCACCAGGTTACCAGAACCGGACACGGGAGGCTTATTGATCCTTTCTGCAAGAATAACTGGACTCTCGTTGTGCCGGCTTCGCTCCTGCTCGTCGTGGAGCAGGTTCAGCCTCCCCGGCCCAGCGTTCAATGGACTCAGTCTCTCCAGCACGCTGCCGTCCTTAGTCGTACGCTTGACCAGTTCACTGGCCTGCTTATCACTCGGACTCGTGCTTGAATTTAATTTCGTAACACTATCGCTATTTAATTTACTAATAACTTCTTTTTTAATTTCTGTCGCTATTGTCGTTGTTGCTGCTGCTGCTGTTGTTGTTGATATTGTCTTACTACAAGTTATATTACAATCATTACCCCCTGGATCAAGAGTATCGGGTATAGAAGGTGGTGGTTCAGGTTCACGATCACGCTCACGTGATTCACTTTCGTCTTCTTCAGGTTTAACATCAGCCAAACTAGTATCAGCTATAACGTTACTCTCAACTTTTTTTTTCTCCTGTTTAAATTTTTTATCCTCCTCTTGGTGTTTCTCCTGTTTCACCTCTTTTTTATCCTCGTTGACGTCGTTATCTTGCCGCGCGGATCGTAACCGAGTTTTAAGCTTTGAATCTGATTCTTCTTCGCTCTCCTCGTCGTCAACTTCTTCCTCTCCTCCTTCAACAGTTTCTTCCTCCTCCGTTTCGCCCTCGTCCTCGGATCTCAAATGATCTTGATCGCGAACTGGTTCTTTGTCTTTTGTCGTAGCATTCAAACGTTCCCGGTCATTTCGACGTGATTCATCGGTTGGACGACCACGTCGACCGCGTACTCGTCGATTTGTCTCGACGTTTTTCAATCCGCCTCCTGTTCCTGCTCCACTACCGCTACCAGCACTACCTCCAGTACCACCGGCACCACGTTTACGAAGTTTTGTTAAACTATTGGTCTCCTCAAGTACCGACGATCGAGGACCGCGATTGCTCGGTTTAACGCTACTTATCACTGGTCCTTTGTTTTCCCGATCCTCTTGACGTGATTCTGTTTTCTCACGTACCGACACCTCGTTCACTTTTTGCGTCCGATTTTTTTTACCAAGTCCTTTATCTGTAAAAAAAAAAAAAAAGAATATGTATCAAATAAATCTTTACTTAATTATACAAACATATATATTTATTTAAAACTTCTCATGTCCTTTAATTTTAATCTCAACAAAAGATCGTCCTGTCACCTGTCCTGTATACCGAGTAAAAAAAAGAAAAATATACACAAGAGAGTTTTTAAAATCGATCGAAATGCCTGACCCACACGAAGAGCGTCGAAGGAGAGCCAGGAAAATCCAGATGCGGATGTGTGGTATAGTGAGTGTGGTACAGACAAACAGAATCGAGAGTATAGAGGATAAAATGTCCAGAGCGTCCAGAGAGAAGGAAAGAGAGAGAAGTACGGGGATTTATTGCCAGGGATTTACTGTTATTACCCAGTGGGAGCCATTGCTGATTCTCGTTCATTTCCAGTCTATTCTCTCTTTGTTCCTCATGATACAATGCAACATTCCCTTCCCTTACCCTCTATTCGAAAATAATAAAAAGAATAAATTTATCTAAAACCTTAAAACCTCAAACTATCTCTTTACTTTTTCAACCGTTCCTCATCTATGACCTTATATATTTACAAGCTCTTAAATAAATATAAATGTTTGCTAGATAAATATTTGCTTTTATTTCTAAGATTTTTCTTTTATTTTACAATGCGATTATTTTCTTTAGATGGATCTTTGTAGATTTATTTTGGCTGTTTAAATTACATATATATATTTTAAATCTAAACACTCTTGTTGAGTTTACAATCTGGAGCAGAGAGTGGAGTGTAGTAGTAGAGAATAGTGAATAGAGAACAATCTAAAATCAAGATTGCATGTCTACATGTAGTGGGTGGTACATAAAACTAGCATACAAACTGTAGGCTAGACACTTGGTCCTTTGTCTACTACAACCAACACAAACTTTAATATCTATTTGGCAATGACCTGGCCTGACGTTCATTCGCTTTGCTCGCCGCTATACTATTTTCTCTGGTAAGGAATTGAATTGAGTTTAAAACAGGGACAAGAAAGGATCCTGCTCGATTTACTTGTACATGTAAATATATACCATACATATAATATATGTATATATGTATGTGATATTATATAGACGTAGTGAGCTAACCCTTTTGTTAAACTCGGGAGCAAGTCAACGTTACCGCAACTAAACTCGAGCAAGTTTTAGTTTTATGTAGTTAGGGAGTCAGAAGTTCTCTTGCAAAAAGTCACCCTACGGCCTTTAGATTTTGACTCACTCAGTACTCACGTCCTTTCATCCCATTCTGCTCTATATTCTCTACTCTATATGTATGTATGTATGTATGTATATATGTAATAATACGATACGAGTACCACGAGGGCTTCATAACCATTATAATGTTAGATCGTTAGATCTTTACGCTCTATTTCGAGCGATAAAATACAGGGGTCACTTTTTTTTATTAGTCAAATATATTTTTTTTTGTGCACAGAAAAAATAGTCAAGCAAAATTACTATAGGGCTAAAAAAACGATAAGCGGTAGAAAAATATTTGAAATTACTCATATGATAGTCAAAGTTTTGACCCGCAGTAGCCGTAAAAAAAATTTGCTAAGATAATACAGATTTTCTCAAGGAGTAAATCAATTAAAATTACATTATAAATTTAATATTTTAGTCGAAGAATAATTTTCCCGAGAAGAAAATCGAAATTTATTCCCACTAGTTCGAAAAAAAAGCAGATCAGTATTTTCTTTGCAGTTAGATTTCAAATTTTCCCGCTAAAAATATATTTAAAAATTAGATTGAAAATTTTCGATAGCATAATTTTTTTTAAGATGAAAAAACATTAATTAAAATTTTTCGATAGCAGTAGCAATTATTATTATTATTATTTTTTTTTTTTTTTCAAAATTTGTGGAATAATTAATTAAAATAACTTTTATTTTATAATCGAAAACTTTAAAGCAGACATAACAAATATTTAATAGTTAGAGTTGAGTGGATTTGAATTTTAGTCAGGAAGTGAATGAGATTTGTTCACAAAATATATAATAACTATCTCTGCCAACTTTGTAATTTTATATCTCTATCTTTATTCAATTCTCTATCTAGTGCTCGTGAATTTATATTTTTTTTTTTTTTTTTTTATTCGCTACTTATACTTCTTGTTCTTTTGCTTCATCTAAAATCCCGTTTATTTTCGACTGAATCTATTTTAGTGAGGTAATTTTCTGCGTTTTCGCGTATTGATAAACCCCGCGGGCAAATCAACTTTGAAAACTGGCAGTCTGCCAGACCTCGAGAATTTTACTTTCGTTACTCTTTCGTTTGGCAAAAATTATAAATAAAAATAAAAATACACCAACAAAACTTATATGAATAAATTTAATTAAAAAAACTATTCAACTAAATTTACCCGCATTCAATATAAATCAAAACAAAAATTTGGCAGCCAAAATAATGGTAAATCATGATATCTATAATATATCCATAAATATATATGTAAAAAGTGTATATCCAAATTCGTAGGCATTAGGAAAGCCACAAAATTTTTTTGAATCTCATCAAAAATTAATGCAATAGCAAAATTTCATTTAATGACTAGTAAGATAAGTAATTTCTTTGGTCTACGCATGAAAATTGAAGCTTATTTAAAGAACTTTCAGATGAATTTTAACAAAATTTGATAAATTGTCAAATTAGTAAAAGTATGAATTTTTGACATTTTAAAAATTTAAAAATGCGATAACTTCTAAACTAATTGACCGATTTTGCTCATTTTCGAACTTGATCTCGAAAATCGTCTACAGAAAATATATACTGAGTTTCATGGAGATCAGTTTAAAATTGTGGATGCTATTGTCGTGACAAGCTGCGTTCTATTGTATAAATATATATACATATGCAAACTTTTGAACCATATATATTTCTTGACTCAACTCATCGAGTCTGAGATAGAAAATTTTTCGAAAATTCCGTCATGAAGACAAATCAAGATTTTTATTAAATCTACTAAAAGTTATCATGAAATCCTTTTAAATATTTTTGAGGCAGGTAAAGGTCTGTTGAAAAATGAGAACCTTTAAAAATTAAAGCATTAAATAAATTCAACAGACATTCAAAGCTTTACATTTACAATCTAGAGTGTCATAAAAATACAATAGTAACACGCAGCTGTGCCTCGAGGGCTCCAGACATCGACCACCATCGGCGCACTAACTACTAAACTAAACTAAAACTTAGCTTACACCAGTTATATACCATAACTTATTTAAATATATTATTATTTAACGACCCAACTAACTATCAAACAATAATCATCTATTGAGTTCATTTAATTTATTTCAAATTTAAATTTAAATCGCCAGCAGAAACTATTCACTAAAAAAAAAATTCAAACTGAATATAAAAATAAAAATAATAAATTTAATTTCAAACACATGGGAACCACGTGACGATTTTATGACACCAAATAGTTTGAGTCATAACTTCCCAAGAAATGTGACAAACATTTTTTTAAATAGAAGGGGCAAAATGGTCTCTGACTAAACAATTTCAATTGAGTTTTTTTTTTTTTCACATTTTTTTTTTATCCCTGAATAATTTTTCGGTAACAATAAGATCCGGTTATAAAAAAAATTCTAATATGGGATAAAATGGATCCAGTAACAAATCTTAGAACTTTAATTATTGTACTTAATTTTAATTGCCAAGCAAGAATTAATTTCCTACAAAAATATTAATTTTTAAATTAATTTTCCAGAGTAATTAAATTTTTTTTTCTCAAAAAAAAAATGTGACAAAAAATTTTTACCTCAAAATATATTTTTTGCTCAGTCCAATTAATTTCAAAATTCAAATTAAATAACAGAAAAATTTTCACGACTAATTTAAAATTTTTAAATTTCAGGCCCGATTTATCCTCACCTCATACATTGCATTTATAATTTTTAATATTTAATTAATAAATTATTAACCTTAATTACTTAATATATATGATAAGTTATGAGTTCTACATATAAATATGACTTTTTCGATACATTAATAAATTTTATCACTTTATTATCATTCCCATAAATGGAGTAAATAATCTAGACAGGTGGGTTCTCGTTCGCGATAAGCTTATAATCATTATTATTTTTTTTTTTTTTTTATAATCACAATAATAAAAAAAAAGGTTTCGTCATATCGATTTTAGAGTTTAAAGATACATCAACTGATAACTCGGACATTATTCAGTACATTTATATTTTTTAACACTTGTATTTTATTTGTTAGATCACATGTGTCTTTATATTAATAATATATATATGTACGTATATATATATAATGGAGTATAGGTGTAGAGACAATTTTTTTTAAGACTTTATCGGTCATAAACACGCGAGTAATTATCACGTGTTATCTAACTCGTAGGCGTATATATATATATATATAAATATGTATTTGTAATATATACATAAATATATAACGGAATTTGTCATTTCCGGTCACTGACCATTCGATTATTAATTCTATAATAATTAAATTTATTGTATACGTAATTAATTATTTTCCAATACGCCCAGGAATTTAATTAAAAGAAAAAAAAATTTTTTTTAATTAATTATCAATAAATTAATGAAATAAAATTTCTTTTTAGGTACACATGTAAATATAAGCACGTGTTGGTGATGTCATTGCTCGTAATTCAGTTATTAAAAAATAAAAAATGAGTTTTAATGGTAAAAAAAAAAAAGACTTTATTAAGTATGAGAGTAACAAAGAGAATTAATAATTACATCTCATCAAATTGCTGCAACATGCGTATGATCCCAAGTGCGCGAGTCATTAATGCCACTGGTTCATAGAACGTAGAGCTCGTAAACGCGGAAATGAGCCGGCACGTGACGAACCAGACAGCGTGTATTTGTATTGGTATATACATATGATACGAATAATATATAACCCATGTATATAACATACATACATATATAAATGTATATATATACGAGTATGTATTGAATGTACATGACGGGGAAGGACTGGAATGAAGTTTATACCTGACCCGAAGCCCACATGTACAACTAAACCCAAACGCGACATACAAGTCATTGCAAAACTTTACTCTCTCCTCTTCATACATTTACATACGACATACATGTACATATACACATATATATACATATATACTTTAATTTAAATACGATCGATAATTTCCCCTCTTTCACCGGCTCTTCCATTCCACTTGATTCCATTTTCTATCACGCAGGCTCCGAAAATTTATCTCTTTCCGCCCTGTCTCTCCCCTATATATATATGTAGATATATATACTACATTTCCTATACTTTTATTGCGACAAATTAAACAAATTCTCTCCCACATGCATGCATTATTTACCGATTATGTATTTAAATTTAATATTTTTTTTTGAATTAGAGTATTCTGAAAACTTCTTCCTTGATATCTTTAATTACCGACGTTCGACTGACCTGGTATAAGTAACCGAAGGGTGAAAATTAACAAGATTGCTATTGAAGGATAATAAAAAAATTGATAAAAAAAAAGTATACGGATGATATTGCAAGAAACTTGTACGACCGGTTTTGTACGTGTACAAGAAGACCGGATCTGACCGGTTTTGTTTAAAACAACTTCTCTATATAAACTACTTCTATCATCATCATTATCATCATCATCATTATTGTCATCGACTTTTATAGGTGCGGTTAAACTCAATCTTCATACATATATGATGTGGGTAATTTTAACTTGTAATGTGTCATATGTTAACTTATTTAAACACTTAATAAATCACAATACTTTAATTTAAAAAAAAAAATTATTATTCGACATAATATAATAAAAGTTATAATTCAAATAACTTTTAAATTATCGTGTAAAAAAATTTGATAAATTACTTTTTTATAAAAAAATTTTACTCTGAATTTCCATATATTTTTATCGTATCCTCAATATATAAATTATTATTTTAATTTAAAATATTCTCAGTTCATAAATAAATTAAAAATCTAATTTACATTAAAGAAATCGCGTTTTGTGACTTAGCTATCAAAAATATGACAATTTCATATGAATACAATTTTATAGGAAATTAAATTCTCTACAAAAAAGTTCCTTATTACTTTCTCTGTACATACATTAGTTTGGACACAGTTTTAATTTGAATAAAAAAGTTTTTCGTTGGGAATTTAAATTTAAATTAATTTAATTATTAATTATAGAATAAGGATATGGAAGATATATATATATATATACATATGTGTATATATAAATGAAGAAATTAATGATTAATGAAAAGGTCGAGAAAAAAATCCCTAACCCAAGACAATGAGGAAGTATCGAATGAGTAACATGAGACATAAAAGTTTAAATTTCATTCTCTCATTTATTCCCTATCATATCCTTTTACCTTTTTCTCGATCTATATATAGTGTAGTAGTTTAATATAAAGCCTAAACGATCGATCGGCTATTAAAGGTGATAGCTCAAACTACTCTCATACACGAGCGCACTTTTAAACAGAGGGTATAAAATAAAAATAAAAATAAATAATAAAATAAACATCAACGGCGTTTAAATAAAAGTATCCGTTAAAAAGTAAAAAACTACGGTATGTAAGAGTAAAAAAAATTATTTGTGGCAGAGGGCCAGCGAGAATCCAACGCAGATAAATTATTTATCAGAATAGTGTGTAAGCGAATCGTGCCAGCTGGCTTTATTTGATATTATCGCTGGTATTTTTCCAGAACAACGAACTTCGCATATTTTTTATTTCATTTCATTTTTTTTTTTCTATCTGTTATTGTTGTTTTTACTTTAAACTCAATCAAAAACCAAAGTTTACTTTTTTAAATTTATTGTTTCATTGCTCTGTCCGAAGATTAAAATTATATTTTTAATCAATACTTTAATAAAACTATTTTTATTTAAAAAAAAAAAAAAAAACGACAATTATGAAGAAAAATTTTGAAAGAAAATTTAAGTGAAGTTACGCAAAAGATTTAAAATTTATTTATAGAAGGATATCAAGATCATTAATCACTTTTAACTGTGTAAAAGTACTTGAAGACACATAAATATATTGAGACATGTATATATATGTATATAGTAAATGAATCTTTTAAGATATTTCATCCATTTGTATATAAAATATAATAATAATAATAAATTAACCAGGTGTATTTCCCACGACCTTCTTCCTAGCGAGCAGATTACCAACTCGTGAAAGTTTAAAGCGACACAAGTGCATTAACTTTGATAATTTGCTCCAAGAGTTAAACTTGTAATCTTGTGCCTGTCTGAATCTGAAAACGATCTTAAGACACAAGATGTTGGAAATCGATTTTTAATATTAATTCAAAAGTTATCTTGCTAAGGAAATTTATACGGATTATATATATTTATATATTAAGGGTGAATTTCATAGTTTGTTATATTTCACGTAAAAATATGACGATTCCAAAATACAAATATAAGTTTTACATACATTGACATGCATGAAATCAAAAAAACCAAAAAGTTTTAAAAAAAAATTTCAAATTTCGCGCGAAAATTTGAAATTTTTGTCCTGGCAAAATTACATTTTTGATTCGATTGGAAAAGTGGAGGTTCATGGTACGTAAAAATATATGATAATTTAAATAAAGTGAGGACTTTTTTATTTCACAAGACGAATGTTTGAGGTAATTTACGAAAAAAAAAAACTAAATTGGCTGATTAATATGAGATTAGATGTAAAAATATTTATCAGCAAATGTAATAAATAAATGAATGGTAATTATAAATAATAGAGAAAATTACGCAAGGAGAAAGTCACCTCGACCTCAGCTCAAGCTGAACAAAACGGTCTTTCGACGTCAGTTTGCCCTTCTCATTCTCCAGGATAAAAAATGAGTGTGTATGTAATAAAAAAAAAAAAAAATAAAATAAAGTAAAAGTAAATAAAATTTTCTCTCCACGCGAGCATCGCGACCTATGCCTGAGACCAAGTAGAATAAGAAGCAGAATGTCTGGGTATTGTGGGATGACGGGATGGGATACAAGTGAACCCGAGACCAAGATAGCGATAAAAAAGGAGTAAGAATAAGAAGAAGAGGTGGAGGAAAAAAAAATATGAGAAAAATGGAAATAAAACCGGTTCTTCAGCAGACCGCGGTGTATCTAATCACGTCGCTCGAAGCAAAGCCAACTGGTTGCGCACGCAATTTAAACAACTTTAAGGAAGAGAAAGAGATAAGGATTAAATTAAATAAGAGAAAGAGGAAGAAGAGAGCATCGTTTATCTCTTCTGTCGCAACAATGTTGTGTGAACGCCTCCGCGACGAATTTATGCGAACCAAATTCTACGAAGTTTACTCTCTTTTTATTATTTTTTTTATTTAACTCATCGTCATTCCGTTTACAAATTTGAACTTTTTTTTATTTTACTCATTTTTTACCTCCTAAATTCTATTACTATTGTTATTATCCATTTGTGTACGAATGTGTGCACGCACGTATGAAGCAAGCAATTGAGGTCAAATTTTGAAACGTCAATTTAATTAAATTTTATTTTAGATACCGAGTGTTAATTTTTTTATTCATTTTTACGGGATAATTATAATTTAACAGTAATAAGTTTAAATTATTATTTGAATATTTAAATACTTTAACTTTGACAGTTTTATTTTGATACTTTGACAATTTTAATTTATTTTAAATATTCTATTGATAGTTTTTTTTTAATTGGACAGATATCTGTGGTCGAGGTGACAATGAGAGACACTAATTAAATGTAGACTGAAAGATAGTAGGTGTATATAAATATATATAAATGTATGTTACGGTTAAAGTGCAGTGGATCAATAATAAAAAAAAACAAAAAAAAAATAAAATAAATAAAACGATTTAATGATTATTACTTTTGGTATTGTGATGTTTTTAATGGAAAATAAATAAATAAAGGCACAGAGACAAGCTATTAAAAAGTTTTATTTCATTTCATTTTATTTTATCTGTCAGAGCCACTGAATTGTTTTGTTAATTGAAACGGAAAATAATTGAACACTTATCTTTTATATACTTTAATTTAAATTTGTAAATTTTTGTTCAAATATTTTACTGGTTTGTATTGATTTTAGGTACTCGTAAAATAATTTTTATTTTTTTTTTGTTTTCCATTACCGTGAGTTAATAAATTATGTTTTTGAACATGTTATTAAGCTATTAATTAAAATTTTGGATTAACTATTGAAGATACGACAAAAATGTATAGAAGCAATTTTGTAGAGAATTAAATTTCCTGTAAAAAAGGTCTGATAGGCTTATTGCCTAAAATCAATAGTTCAGGTATGAAAAGCGTTTAAAGATCCAAGAAAATTTGTTCAAATACGTAATGATAATTTTTGAATTATATAGAAGTCAAAATTCAAATTGTGACTGAACTATTTAAGATACGACGAAAATGTATAGAAACAATTTTGTAGAGTATTAAATTTCCTGTAAAAAAGGTCTGATAGGCTTATTGCCTAAAACCAATATTTCAGGTATAAGATGGTTTCAAAGATTGGAAGAAATTTGTCTGAATACGTAATGAGAACTTTTGAATTATATAGAAGTCAAAATTCAAATTGTGACTAAACTATTGAAGATACGACAAAAATGTATAGGAGTAATTTTGTAGAGAATTAAATTTCCTGTAAAAAAGGTCTGATAGGCTTATTGCCTAAAATCAATAGTTCAGGTATGAGAAGCGTTAAAAGATCGAAGAAAATTTGTCTGAATACGTAATAACAACTTTTGAATTATATAGAAGTCAAAATTCAAATTTTGACTAAACTATTGGAGATTTGACAAAAATGTATAAGAGCAATTTTGTAGAGAATTAAATTTCCTAAAAAAAAGTTCTAGAAGTCTATTGCCTAAAATGAATAATTAAAGCGTGAGAATAATTTTGATATTAATCAAGATAATTATTACTTGAATTTATATTTATTTTATTCGCCGTAAATATTTAACTTGAATAGAATTCCGAGATTGATTGACTGTGAGATAATTTAATCTGATCAATCTTTCTTGATTTACCACTACTCTTCTGTCTGAGTTACCTTCCTAAATACATTCGACACCGGATTCCGATGAAATAAATAAAATAACAAAACAAAACAAAGGAAAAAGTAAATAAAAAAAAAAAAAAAGTGATTCAGTGTTTCAAAGTGACGCAGAACTTCCAACAGGTACAAGAGATCAGTACCTGTCAGACTGGTACCGGTTTCCTATCGGCTATCCAATTCCCTTCATTTTTTATTTTTTTTGTTATCTTTTTCTCTCTTACCCACTTTTTCCCTCTCTCTATATCATTTATTTTCTCTTTTAGCTTCTTAAAGAAACCGGTCTACTCCACGTATCTTCACCGACTACGACGAGAAAACCGGTCCAGACGCTTTAACGAAAGCTTTAACAGACCAACATTAACTACCACGCACACATACATATATATACATGTAATACTGTACTTTCTGCCATGAATTATTATTATCCTGCACAATTTTAAGAATGAACAACTAAAATGTCCTAGACTCCCTGAGGCTGTACCAAAAAAAATAATAAAAGAAAATGAGATTTTTTTTATTTTCTTTTGTCCAAAATTCTCGAGTTCTTTTAAAATTATACAATAGTTAAAATAAAGAGTTATTATTTTTTCAGTAACAATCGTTGAGGTCACTGATACATCAAATAATTTTTTTTTAAAAATCCTCCGTAATTATAAAATAAAACCAATAAATTTTATTTAATTACTAAACCCCAAGCTTTAAATTACTAAATCAATAAAAGTTTTAAATCTATTTTATATAATTTTATTGTTAATAATTTTTATAAAAAAAAAAAAAAAAAATATTTTTATAAATGAGGGTTTTTGAAAATTAGCTCCAAATTATAAATCCAAAAAAATTAAATAAATATCCGAGTAAAATTACATGAACCTGAAGATAATAGACAATTATCAATTTTTGGATTTTTTTTAATACATTAATTACAAAAAAAAAAAAAATAAAAATAAAAATATGCACGTGTAGAAAATTTAAAAAACTACATGTGCAATTTTTTAAATATTTTTTTTTTACAGTTCATCATCTTGAAAAAAAAATTCAAAAATTATTAGACGTCAGCTAACTTATGAATGTAAATGTAGCAGACTAGACTAATTTAAAATTATAATAAATGGAGTAAATAATTAAAAAAATAAAATTTTGAAAAAATGGGCATTTAAAAAATTAAAAAATTAATAAGTGCATTTTTTAAAAATATTTTTTTTTTTAATCATTTACACCATTTATTTATAATTTTAAATATGAGTGTGAATGTAGCAGACATTAGACAAGAAAAATTATTTTTTAAATTATTTACTCTATTTATTTATAGTTTTAGTCTGACGTCTGCTACACTCACACTCCTGGCTAACTTCAGTATCATAAAAATACTCGACTTTTAAATTATATGGTGATTTTTTTTTAAGGGAAAAAATATTTTCTTTTTTTATTAGTACCATAGCTTATTTAGCTTCCATACGAGCGTAATTGACTGTAATTGATTGCGTAATCATATCATACTGTAAATTGTTACTGACTATTGGATTATGTAATTAATTTTGAATTACATAGTGTAGAATGACTTTGACTATTTAATCATGTAATTATACTTTAAAAATTTAATTTTAATAATTTAATAATCTCGGAGTATTTAATTACATAAATCTAAAAAATTCTAACAGATTTTTTTTTTTTTTTTTTTTTTTACAACATAATTATACTTTGAATTATAAACTTTGAATATGATAATAAAAAAATTCTCAAGAGATTAAAAATAAAAAATTTGACCTGAAAACCTTCACGACGTAATACTTGTATCCGTATAACCCGAGGGGACCTTTTTATTGACGAGAAAAAAAAAGATTTTTTTTTTTTTATTTATTTTTTTTTTTTAAAAGTTAAAAAGATGAGAATTTAGTTTCAAGGTCGAGTGGGCCAGACACACTTGCACGCAGGTCTTCCGTATCCAAGAAGTCGTTAACGTCATTAAAAATAAACTACCGGAACTATAATTATCTTTCTAACAGTTTTGAATTACAGGTAACGATAATAGTTTGTAATAAAAAAAAAAAAAAAAAAAATAATAATAATAATAATAATAAAAACATCTAATAAAAAAATTTGAAAATTGCCTAATTTATATTTTGGCTTAAAACAATATATTTTTGAGCCAAGTATTCAATGAATGAAATATAAAATTTTATGACTCATTTTACGGTTTAATCTCTTCTGGATTTACAAATTTCGTAATAAAAAAATTTTACACATCCGGAAGTTCAATAAAAAAAAGGAGAATTTATAGTAATTTTTTTTTTAGCTAGTACTTTTTTTTTTTTACAAATATATATATATATATATTTATATGAGTATGAATGTAGCAGATATGAGACACTGTGAATTTTAAATAAATAATTTAATCAAATTTAATTATGAAATTTAAAAAAAAAGGCGCGAACTGATTTTTTAAGTATCGAAATACGCATTTTTTAAATTTTACTCTAATTTGTATTTCATATATATATATATATATATATATATATATATATATATATATATATATATATATACTGGAAAATAAAAAGATATGATACTGAAATTTCAATGTCTGCTAATTTTTGAATTTAAAAAAAAAAAGATAAATTAAAAAAAAAACAATATTTTAAAAAATTGCACCTATAGTTTTTTCAATTTTCTACATGTGCATTTTTTTTTTTTTCAATTAAATTGTTTAAAAAAAACCGAGAATTGTTAACTTTTTAGTAAGCAGGATCATCATATATTTATAACAACATATAGAGTACTTCTGGTATTATTTATTATGTTATGAAATATATATTATTTTAAGTTTAAATAATATGTACTTGTAGTGAGAATGTTATTGCTCATATTATATATATATATATATATATATATATATTATTACAACACAAAGTATTTAATTCTTTAACTGATAACATAATCTCGTTACTCAGAATAAATTGACCTCATTGCTCGGTTATTTTTTTATTTCTTGATAATGCTGATTAATAAAAAAATAACAAGTAATATAAAAATAAAATTAACTAATAGAGGAAAAAAATTCGATATAATTTTATTGTGATTATGATTTTTAAACGCGACATATAATTGATTATTTTTTTAACTGCATGAAATAAAAATTACTATTATTATCAATTTTTTTTTTTAGTCGATAGACTGATAAAATTTATATTTGAAGTTAATAGCCATGTTTACTAGAGATTAAAAATGGATTTTTTAATTTTGTCATTATCATTAACATTAACGATTTCGTAATTAAATATTTTTTATTATTATTTTTAAATTGAAGCATTTTTTTTTTGTTTCAATGGATGAAATTCCTCGAATATTATGAGTTGTGAAATTTATTTTGATTAATTTTCTCGGTGTGTATTTTTAAATTTAAATGGAAAATATATAAATATTTATTTTGTTAAATTGAAGTAGGGATTATGATATTTTGAAATGAATTTTTAGAAAGACTAATAATAACAAAAAAAAAAAAAAAAATACGTCTATTGGAAAATTTTTAATTTCAAATATTTACCGAACGTGATCTTCATTATTTATTTTTTTTGGGTATGTAATATGTGATATTTGATTTAAAGTCATTACAAGTCTAAATTTTGAACAAAGAAAATTCGAACTGACTGGAATGTTATAGAAAAATTTCAAAAAATTATAGTACGGATAGAAAACTCCAGGAAAATTAAAAGATTGTTGGAAATATTTTAAAAAATTCTAGAATCGACTGAAACACTCGAAGAAAATTTAAAAAAATCTGAGAATTGATGGGAACACTCAAATAAAATTTCGAAAAATTTTGTAACTGATTAAACGCTCAAGGAATATTTAAAAATTCTCTGAAATAGTCAAAGAAGTTCTAGAATCGACTCTAACACTCCAGAAAAATTTCAAAAAATTATTAACCTGATTAGAAAACTTAAAGAAAATTTTGAAATTGTAGGAAATATGTGAAAAAATTCTAGAGCCAACTGGAACATTCGAAGAAAATTTAAAAAAATCTTAGAATCGATGGGAACACTCGAGGAAAATTTCAAAATTGTATAAAACATTTTTTTAAAAATTCTAGAATACTTAATGAAAATATGTAGAGTAAGCAAACAAAGTTACAAAAATAATAATTGAAAAATGTAAGTAAAATCTTCTATGTAAAAAGTTATATAATATGTATATATATATATATATTTGGACACTGTAATATAAAACAGTAGTTTATAAAGCTTTCTATATCTTTTCCTTTTTCCCTATAGTTATTATAATTATTATTGCTGCAGGGGATTCACCCTCATTCGTATACCCAGAGATAGTAGCGACCCTTATCGACCGGAAGT
Source organism: Microplitis demolitor (assembly GCF_026212275.2). NCBI lineage: Eukaryota > Metazoa > Arthropoda > Insecta > Hymenoptera > Braconidae > Microplitis > Microplitis demolitor. Next base: position 2,749,520 of record NC_068554.1, on the reverse strand, counting down.
TGCGAAAAGTTTCCATCAGTCTACCCTCAACTCAACTCAACTCAACTCAACTCAACTCAACTCGACTCGACTCAACTCCCTTCTACCCTTACACAGTACAAGAGGTAAAAAAAAATGTTTAGCCTCAACTTTCATTCCCTATTATGATTAAAAAAATAAACTTTTACAAACATGAGAGTCGGTATTTTAAAGTAAAAAAATAAAAATGTTTGCTTGATAATTATAATTACTGAAAAATAAAAGTATAACTCTTAATGAAAGACGTAAAAAATTTTTATAAAAGATTCTTTGGCCCCGGAAATCCGGAATGTTATTTTCGCTCTTCCTACACACCAAATGAAAACAAAATAAATTATTTATGTAAAAATAAAAAAAATATTATCAACTATAATAGACTGTATGAGTCATAGAACGCTCTAGTACGTTAATTAAAATACAACGACTTTAACATAGACAAGTAATTTAAATGTTGACGATTAAATCATCACAACTACAATATAATCATAAAAATAACTTGGTAAATAATTCAAATTTTATTCTGGTATTGTTTCGAAAATAAATTAGGTCACTGTATATATTATTTTTAAATTTTATTATTTAATAAAAAATAATCAATAAAAAATTGTTGGATTTTTGCTTTATGAAGTTAAAGTTATAAATTCTGGGTTAAATATTAAAAATATGAGAAAAATGTATGAGACCAATTTTGTAGGAAATTAAATTCTCTACAAAAAAGATATTGATGAATTTATCGATAAAATAAATAGTTTGGCCGTGAGTAATGTTTTTAAATTTTAAAAATAATGGCTAACAAATTTTTGAAATATTTCGTGGACATAAATTCAAAATTCTGGGTTAATTATTGAAGATACAAAAAAAATGAATCAGACCATTTTTATAGAGGATTAAATTTCCAGTAAAAAAGGTCCAGAGGGTCTGATACCTAAAACCGATAGTTTAAGAGTTAGATGAATTTGAAGGTTTATAATTTGATAGAATAGAATGATTAGAGTAAATTTTACGACAATTTGGATCTATTAGGAATATATAATGAATGTAATGAAAATAATTGTTAAGTATAGTATGAAATAAAGATATGTACAAGAGGAAATTCGTAGGATGATATTCCGTAGACATCTAGGCGGGAATAAAATCGCTTAGACCTCGGGGGCGGGCAAGAATAACCGGCTTCTTCCTCTCTCTACTCTTCATCTTCGTTTTTCATCCGTCTCATCGTTCTTTCACCCTGGTTATTTTTATTTATTTTTATTTAAATATATTTTATTTTATTTGGTACGGCTTATTGGCCTGCTGGCCGTTGTACAACACCGATAGTACACAACCGCTTACCAACTACAGAGAAAGATTATAAAGAGAACCAGGTCGATTGAGACGGAATGAAAAAAAAAACCCAGCTAAAAAGATTGAAACAAAAAAGGCAAACAAGCTCTTGATTTCTTCAGATGGAGGCCGTACTCGATACTTCCGGCTTTAAATTAAAATTTATGTCTAACATTTTATTTTTTTGCATTTATTCAATTAATATATCAACTAATTGACATATAGATAGACATTGATTTTTTTTATTTATTTATACTTTTGTTTTATTATAATTATTAAATGTAATTGACTTTGACGTAGCAAAATATATATGTATATATAATATACAAACTTAAGTTGATTTAATTACAGATTTATGGAAAAATTTTTAAATTTTATAATTACAAAAAATAAATAAATAAAGCGACTGGAGTAGTTGAATTGAATTTTGATATTTACTCATATATATATATATAGGTAATCTAGATCGTCAACGTCGACGTCGTATTCAAGACCCGGATACACAGAAATAGTTTCAGTGTTTATGGTTGCAACAAACTCCCAAGTAAAAGGGTATATATATATATATATATATATATATATATATATATATATATATATGTATGTATATATATATATATTATACAAAAAGAGATAAATATATATAGAAAAAGAGTAAAAAGATTTGGCTGACGGCCAGAGTGTGCAGGCGAGCGCGAAAGTCAATCTCACTTTCGATACGTGACGTGGCCGCAATAGTTGAGAAAACTATCACAGATTATAATATTATAATTATTTTTTATTTTCACTTGATATTTATTTAAATTACAACCTCAAACTTTATCAAACTTATAATTTGAAAAAAAAAAAAAATAATAAATAATAATTTTTCATTATTAAAAATAATAATAATGAATTTAAAAATAATTTTATTAAAGTTTAATGTAAAGTCGGATAAAGAGGATGAAAAATGAGGCAAGTTTTTTCTCTTTTACCTCAATTTCCAGTTTTTCTTTGCTATCCTCCGCTAATCCTCTTTTACTACCACCTCGTCTTCTATTCGTCCGCGAACAAAGTTGAGAAAGTTGTTGAAAAGTTTACCGCGATAACACTATTTTTTTTTTTTTTTTTTTTTTTTTTTTGGATTCTTTTTACTTCCGGCGAACTTTCAATCTCGAATAAAACTTTATTTTTATTTTATTTATTTATTTTTTTTTTATTTTTTTTTTACGTTTGTACGAACAGACTCGGAGTAGAAAACGATAAAGAAACTACGGAAGGTAATAGAGAGATAAAAGGGATATTGTTAGATTACATACAAGTATTATATGTTTTTTTTTTTTACAGTATGTATAAAGTTTGACGATGAGTCTATAAAAACTATCGAGTTTAAATAAATGAAAGAGAGCTTTTATTGAACGATTCTCTTTCTCTTTTTGTTGTTCAAAGATTAAAGAGACTTGAGAATTTTAGTTGAATGAAGGTAAAAAAAAACCTGGAAGAACTTGTATGCCACCTGCCAGACATGAAAACGAGAGACTGACACCTGCGACCCTTCCAACCGTTTCCGAGGTGTTCAATTTTTGTTGATGCATTTTTTAAAAAACACGTGACGTCTACGTAAGCTCTAATTTTTTAGAGAAATTTTAAATTTTTGTTGTTGTTAAAAACATAATTAAAATTAATCATATTAATATTTTTGAAAAATTTATCAGGGAAATTTTTTAATTTTTAAAATTTGAAATTTTGAAAATTTATGTTACTGAAAAATAATTTAAAAATAAATAGATGTAATAATTTGAAAAATTGAAAATTAAATTGTCGAAAAATTATCAATTGGGCCAGGATTTTGCTTTAATTTAAAAATAATGATTGATAATTAATTGGATAAAATTTTTGATATTGTGGCAAAAATATTGGTCGTATAAAAAAATTGTTTGAAATAAAAGTTGTTGAAAATTTAATTTTGTAAAAAAAATGTCTCTTATAATTTTGTCATAGGACTAATAAGGAAGCCGTAATTTCAAAATTAACATTTTGGTAATTATCAAAAATTTGAATCAATCATTATGAATCTTAATTTTGGAATTCCGGTGAAAATATTAGTCATATCAAAAAATTTTTTAAACAAAAGTTGTAGTAAATTTAATTTTCTAAAAAAATTGTCTCTTCTAATTTTGTCATAAGACTAATAAGAAAGCCGTAATTTCAAAATTAAGATTTTGGTAATTATCCAAAATTTGAATCATTTATTATGAATCTTAATTTTGGAATTACAGTGAAAATATTGGTCGTTTAAAAAAATTATAAGAGAGATTTTTTTTAGAAAATGAAATTTTCTACAACTTTTGTTTGAAAATTTTTCTGATAAAACCAATATTTTCGCCTTAATATCAAATATTTGACAGCATTGATTTCAAAATTATGGCAAAAAATCTTGTCCCTAATTATCATAATTATAAAATGACATGGAATAGTTTTTAATTATTCCATTAAGTATCTAATGAATTGTAAAGTAAATTTTAATATGGAAAATATAAAAATAATAAATTTAAATAAATTATCATATATTTTTTGACATTTATATTTATTTATCGAGTCATTTAAAATCGATAAAATATATTCATGTAATTAATTAAATATATATAAAAATATATGAATATAAATTTATGTAAAAAAATGTATAAAAAAATGAATGAGAAATTAAATAAAAATAAAAAAAGTGATTGTCATTTTGCGACATAAATATTAAATGTATTAAAAAAAAAATAATTGATGAGACAAATCTTCTTTACTCAGAATTCACTCATTTCAAACTGAGCGACATATTCAATTTTATTACTCCGTATTTATAGACACATATACATTATTATTTAAACCAGTTAAAATTGAATCCATAAAATATTATACCGATGAATATAATACGTCTATTAAACCAGTGACATGGGTATTATTGACGTTAATTTTTAATTGACAATTTTAAAATAACAAACCCCATCTATAAGATTGACGTTAAATTTCTTTTTTAAATAAATTAAATTGACATTTTATTCTATGCATTAATTACTGAATTCAAATAAAATATAATTATAAAAAAAAAAATATATCTAATACTCATATTATTTGTCATTGAAACTTCGGTTAATATAAATATTTAAATTCTGTGTTCCCTACTTTTTAAAAATTTTCAAAGACTCAAGCGTTTCAAAATTTTATTAATTTTTAAAAAAAAAAATTAAAGCATTAATTTGAAAAATGACAATTTCGCTGATATATTAAAAAAAAATTACTTACAGTTGTCATCAATTAGGAATTAAATAAAATTTTTAGAATAAATTTTAGCCGCCAAAATTAGAAAATTTGAATTTTAAAATTGACATCGTTTTTACTGAAATTTATTTTCCAAATTTCGTTTAATTCCTAATTGATGTCAACTGTAATTTTTTTAAAAATCTATATCTCAACGAAATTGTTTTTTTTTTTTTTCAATTAATGCTCTAATTATTTTTTAAATTAATTAATAAAATTTTGATACGCATGACAGTTAAAAATTTTTTTTAAATTGGGGGGGAGGGAGATAAGAATGACCTTAAATTATAAAAGTAAAAAGTTAATTTAAAATAAAAATAATACGAGAACACGATAGCGTTATATATTTTTATATTTTTGATATTTTTTTATTTCTATTACTTTGAAGAAAAAGAAAAAAGTATGAACTACTTATTCAGGAGTAAACTTTGCGCCAGTTCACAACAATAATTATCAAAGTTCTGGAACTGTGCTCGTGAAAATATAACGACTTTAAGTAAAGTTGCGTTATAATATAATACATACATATATATTTATATATATATATATACATAGTAAAAGCAGTAATAAAATACAACTATACAAGATTTTCATTCAACTATCTGCACACAATACCACTAAATAACTGTCTATGTAAAGACATATATATATATATATATATATATATATATATATATATATGTATATATATATATATATGTATGTATATATATGTATTATATTTTAAATATAAACTTTAAAATTTATTGTACGTATTGTTGTTATTATTAATTAATGTCTGTAAGTTAATTAATATAATAAAAAAATTATCAAGAAATTAATCATTGTTGACATTTAAATGCCTGTAACTTTTAAACTATCGATTTTAGGTAAATATTTAAAGAGACCTTATTTCTAGATAATTTAAAAACGAAAAAAATTGTTTATATACAATTTTACCGTATTTTGAATATTTAATCTGTAATAATAATTTAAAGCTTGTAAAATAAATAAGTTAAATATTTAAATGGACCTTTGAACTTTAAATTGAAATTATGGGTAAAGTATTTGAGTTATGATAAAATTTACCATAAAAATTTAATAGCCAATTATATTTACAAAAAAAAAAAAAAAAAGGATCCTGGGACCGTTAGCTTTAAAATCAATGATTTAGAGGCGGGAATTTAAATTGCTAATAAATTTAAATATAAATATTTTGCGGTAGTATTTAAATTGTTATGCAAGTTTATATAAATATATTATGAAATAATTATTTTATATATATAATTTTAATGTAAATTAAGAAATATCAATCTACTTGATGATATATTTTTGGCAAATGTGTCATCCGACACGCTGGTTTATATTTGCTTACCAAGACGGATATATTGAGCTAGGGGGCGGCTTTTAGACACGATAAAAAAAAAATTAATACATATATACATATATACATATGTATGTATGTATAACCGGATGATGAAGACGAACAACTTCAAAGAACATGGGCCGTAGTAATTATTATTATTTTTTTTTTACAACCATTTAAGATCACAAGTACTCGATAGCAATTTTTTATTTAAATATCAATCACCATTTAATTAAATTAAAGTTGTCAAGATAAATGAACTCATTTATAATTTTTTTAATTACTTATTTACTGTCAACTTTATTTTTATTTTAAACTACTAATTAACTCGTTAATAATTTATATATTTATCATATTTAAATATTTATCGATAAAAAATGACCTTTGTAAAAATAAAAAAAAAAAAAATCATTTATTATTAAAGTCCAAAAATTTCGGGGCCAAAGAACTGACTTTTTTTTTTTAAACGTGTATTCAAATTATTTATTTTATTTGTATCGAATTTTTAGGGAAAAGACCGAGCAAAAGATGGAGATGAAGAAATAGAATAAGATGATGATGATCATGATGAAAAACGAAATGAGAAGAGGCGGAGACTCTCATAGCCTTTTGTTTGTAAAAAGAAAAAATTAAAAAAAAAAAAAAAAAAAAAAAAACCGGTTCGCGATTCTTTGAAGCATTTATTCCGGATGGTCTTGTACTTTTTGTTTATTATTTTATTTTCTACTTATTCTCTTGGCCTACTACAGAAGAATCAGGTTCTTGTGTCTCATTTATATATATTTTTTTATTCATTCGTATTTTACCAACATACTTCTTATTCATTTTTACACTCATATATTTTTTTAAACATATTAATTCAAATTTATTGCAATGTCAACTTCAAAAACTAAATTTTGATTAATGATTTGTAATAAAAAAAAAAAAAAAAAAACCTTTTGGCTTGAGGAAGTTCCATAAAGTCAAGAGGGTGAATAAATATATAAGTACTTTTGGAATAAAATGTATGTTGATTTATAAAAAATAAGTGTTAAAAATTAAATAAACGTTACCTTTTTCTAATTGTTGGGACACTGGTTGTGTAACTGTTAACGATGTGGTTACTGGACGACCACGAGGTCTTCTTGGCACTCGAGGCTGAAACAAAAAAAAATTTTTCTCAGTAAAATATATATATTTGCAAATAAAAATTGTTATCTAATCTCTTATTTTAATACCTTAAAGTTGTGATTAATGATTACAATCTAAAAACGAAATTAAAAAAAAAAAAAAAAAAAAAAAAAAACAATAATAACACAAATTAAAGAATATAAAGATCTTATTTTAGAACAAAAAAAAAAAAGATAATAAATCTCGTAAAAAAAACTTTAACGATTTTTTAATAGTTTTATTTTTTTACGCAGTAAAAAAAACTGATAATTAAAAGTATTAAAAGAAAGTTAATGAAGCAATTAAAAGTAATAATATTATTATCAGTATAAAGGTTTTTTTTTTTTTTTTTCAAAATAATATAAAATTGTCAATCAACATTGGTTCATTTTTTTTTCATTTACCTAAAGTTCAATAATCTTTTATAAAATTAAATATATATAATATTAAATAATTACCCATTGTTATTTTATTAAAACCGCTCAAATTTATATATTTTCATCCTCATAATTATATCCGTTCTAAAATAAGTTGTTTTTTTTTAATATATCTTTATATCTATGAAATATATTTATGTATATATATGAATGTACTCAGTATTAAATTTAATGCTTGAATATTAGTATTACCTCCTTACCTTTCCATTTAAAAACCCTTCATCTCTTCTTTTACCTTACAATTCCCTCATCCTCTTATATTACATATATTTATATATATAACATTATTATATTATATCCATCCGCCTCTCTTACGTCCCCTGTAGAAACCAACCCGTGGGCTTTGTTCGACTCGTGCATTCATTAGCGCAAATAAACGGGACGCCGTGTCAGTATTTCATATATATATATAAATTTACACCGCATAGTACAGTACATATATACATGCATATATATATTTATAGATATTAATAATAATAAAAAAAAAAAAAAAAAAAAATGATACATCAAATCCCGTCATATAATTAAAATAAAAAAATTCATGTAACAGCCAGAATAAAAAATATATTTAAAAATTTTGAACCGCCTCAATGAATTTTAGCAAATAAATAATAAAAAATATAACAAATACGAATGATACTGAAGTTAGCTGACGTCTAATAATTTTTGGATTTTTTTTTAAACAATAAATTACAAAAAAATAAATATTTAAAAAAATTGCACCTGCAGTTTTTTAAATTTTCTTCATGTGCATATTTTTATTTTTTATTTTTTTGTAATTCATTTGTTGAAAAAAAAATTAGAAAATTACTAATTGTCTGCAAACTTCAGGATCATTATTTTTAAAAAATGCACTTATTAATTTTGAAATTTTTTAAATGTGAATTATTTTAAAATTTAATTTTGTTAATTATTTACTCTATTTATTAATAATTAAAAATTTTTCCTATGTCTGCTACATTTACACTTATTGATAAATATATAATAATTTTTTTTTTAATGTAATTTAAATTCTCGTTATATTATTATTGAGATAAAAAATAAAAAATAGAAGATTACACTTGATCTCCATGGGGATTGAAGCAAAAATACAGAAGTAGTAATAATCCAAAAGGATAAATTGTAGGGTGAATTGAAGATGCGTTTCCGTCCTGAGTTTTATTGCAAATTGGGGTTAAAGTCGTTGGCGATTTACCAAAGAGTTATTTCTCTTCCTTTCTTACTATTATTATTTACTTATTTTTTTTTCTTCTTTTTACTCTCTTACGTCCTTATACTAACTCGCCTCTTTCATCTCGCTCTTTATTTTTATTTTGTACGCAACTGTCTGGCTCATCCAGTGATACTTTTATATACCACTAACAATATATATATATGTATGTATGTATGTATGTATGTACATATATAAGAATGGATGGAAGCATATAAGAAGTAAAGAATAAGAATAAGAAGCAGAATGTTTAGTTGCACTGACTCGTATATCCGCAAACTGCCGTCTGCCGTTCGCATAATTGCAAGTATGTAAATTTATTATAACCAAAGAATACAAAGGAAAAATGTCGTTATCCTTATAAAACACTTTATTCAATTCATTTTAGATTTTTTTTTATTACTGTATTATACTTTATATTAGCTCATTACCCCGTAATTTATATATATTTTTTAATTTATTGTATTGATGTCAATGAAACTATTTTTTTCTAAAAATAGAATTTAAACTTCGCGCTCAGAAATTGAAAATTTTCAAAAATTTTCAGTCATTATTGTCAACCTATTTTTCAAAAATTGAGTTTTCATCGAACGTCGACGTTTGAAGGTCGCTATTCTGAAATTTTCAGAGATGTCTTCACGGAAAAAAAAGTCATCGAGTCTAGAAAATATTTTTTATGACATGTGTTTTTGGGAAGCAAGTCAAGATTTTCTTGAGCCAAGAGATTTCAATTTTAGCGGCAAAAATTCAAATTTTCAAAAAAATTTTCTTGAACCAAAAATTAACCTTCAGAAATATTTTTTTCTGACTGCATATAAAACTCTCATATCTTTTGAATAAATCAACTGATCTAGATTATTCGTTTGGCATTCGAAAGAGTTAGTTTGAATTTATATTTCATATTTCATTCAAATGTGAGAGCATTTTATCAAATAGATTCTGAGATATTTAAGAAATATGTACCTGAAGATCGGAAAGTTTTTCATGCAACGAAAATTTAAAAAGTTCATGTAATTTTACTGCTTAAAGATGACAAGGGGTAATTAGGACCGAATGCATTTTCCGGTTGATGCGAAAAATTTCAAAATTCTAGATCCAGTAGATTTTTTGACTTTTCGGGATAGTACTCAGTACTATCTCCAGAGTAGTTAATATAGCCTAGATAGCACACAGTACTGTCTGAAATTTTTTTCGTTTTTCTTGAGTATTTTGAATACTGTTCTACAGATAAATTTCAAAATTTAATCGGTTCAAAAACTCGAAAGAAACTTTTAATTGCCGCCAATAGTTTGAATTTGTGACAATAATGTTGTCGAGCTTAAGGAGCGTATATTTTTAAGAAATTTAATTACTGTTTTAATTATATATTAATTAAAAAGCTTGGTAAATACATAATAATAATAATAATTACTATTATGATGATCTAATAATTATTGTCTGTATTCCGTCATGTTAAACCCTTGGAATTTACCAGTGAATTATTCCTCAGAGCACTGAATAATTTCGTTGACAGTAGTCTGAAGTGGATTGAGATAGACAGAGTATATGTATAATATAAGAGAATAAACCCAAAACCAAAGATAAAATGAGACAGATTTAGTTAGACAGAGACATAAATTGTCAAACAGTACATTGTACTTGTGTAGCGCAGTACAAAAGATAAGAGATGACGTAAAGATAAAGAGAATTAATATAATGTATATTATAGATGTATATGCTTGTTCACATATATAATTACTATTACAAGGCTCCAGTTTTTTTTTATATATAAATGGAGTTGAATTTTTTATCAATGGAAAAATTGTCAGGAATTTTGAAATTTGAAAAAAATTTTATAATTCAGTTAGTAATTGGATGAGCTCTAAATTAACTCAGAATCTTTTTTTAAATAAAAAATTGTAAGGAGTTGATACTCATAATCTAAGATATTTTCATTTGAATCAAATTCGAAATACGATCAAGTGGGAATTTTTGAACAAAGTGAATTATTGTAAATAGATTATAAGAATTTAGTGATTACAAGCTTTTATTTGATGGCAGCCATGTAATTTGAATAAAAAATTTAAAAAAAAATGCATGGATATTTTTTATTGAAATTAAATTCTGCTGTAGCTTAAAACAAATGTTCAATGAAAACGGGGATTACCAGGTTTAGAAAATTCTGTTCACTCAATTGTAATCAGTTTTTTTTTTTAAAATATTAAATTTTTATCGCGAATTGTAATGAACAGATCGTGTATTCTCTTGCAGATACAAAAAAAAAATTTTAATGAAAATTCTAAAATTCAAACAAACCCCGAAATTACTAAAATATTAAATTTCCATATAAATTTTTTTAAATTTTCAATGAACGTCTAATTAAATTATTTAAAAAAAAATTCTCTTCATTAATCCCAACATCAATTTTTGTTATAAATTTCTTTTACAAAAAATAAAAAGTCACAAAATTTTCACGAGTGTGAATGTAGCAGACATCAGATAAATTTAAAATTATAAACAAACCGAGTAAACAATTAAAAAAAAACTTATAAATTTTTTAATTTTTTAAATGCGTATTTTTAAAAAATTTTATTTTATTAATTATTTATAATTTAAAATTTGTCTGATGTCTGTTAAATTGACAACAATAAATTTTCTACCATTCCCAGTTCCTAAATAAAAATCCTAAAAATATTTTTCCCCCAAAATAAAAATTTCGAGTATTCAAAAAAATTCGACTTACTTTTATTTCTTTCTTGTCTGTCTGTCCGCTAAATGGTAATGACTGCACACCCTCTTGTTATCCGTAGAGGGTCAACAAGGGTCACCGTCACTTATATATACATATACACATTTATATAAATATATACATGTATATATACATATAAATAAACATATATATATGCATATATACGTACTATCTCTTCGCTATACTATCTGTCTATCTTCAGCATACACACCATACATATATATAAATATATATACACTAAAACCACCAGTAATATCCGGTTGGCACCACGACACAACTCGCTGTTTGTTACTCTGTTACGTTTTATATAATTATCCAACGTTTAACGACTTGTTTAATGCCACTCACACACTTTCTTCGCCCTTGTACTCCTCCCGCCAATCGTGTTATTTTTATCTATTTATATATTTATATTTATATATATATTTTTTATCTCAAATATATATAAACTCAATATTTATCACACGTTATGAAAAAAATTGTTACAAAAATTCTACTTCATTCTCCATCACCATTAAATAATAAATTCAAATTTAAATTTAAAAAAAAAATCCGCGCCAAACTGCGAGTTTGAGTAGCGACGACGAGTATCGATCCGGCCAGAAATAATTGCACAAAGACTCCACCACTCAACTATATATTCTATATATATCTATATATATTTATATATTTTTTCACCATAAAAAAATAATATTAATAATAATAATATTAATGATAATAATAATAACCGATAATGGAATGAACAAGTCAAAGATGCGCAACACTAATTCATTGACCAGGATCCGGATCGATTAATAAAAAAAAAAAAAAAATAAATTTTGAATTATACTTATGTATGAAAAAAAAAAAAAATCACTGATACAATAAAACTACGCAGGTTAATACGTTTGTTAAAACTTGTATTTAAAATTCACTTTTTTTAAAAATATTTAATGGACTCGTGGCACGCGTATTAACAAACCACCGTTCGTGTTAAGTTTATTTTTTTGGCTACTCTAATTTTATCTGGCGTTTATTTTATTTTATTTAACGAGTGAAAAAAAATGCTAACACGTTCTGCGATGCGCACGGGCCGCAGTGCTGCCGTCTACTGGGACTGCATGAGGCTTGCTTGGGATACCGACCCCACCAGCCCGTCCAGCCATCCCCACTATCGCTTTAATGAGTACCCCCACTCTTATATTTAAATAAATAGATATAATTTATCCCCACGCAGGACAAAGTTAACCCCTTGGACCCTTCACTTTCCGCCGATAGATCCCTATCCCTTCTCTCAATTATTTCCTGTTCATCTGATATCTTTACTGAATTTTAATCTGCGTATGATTATTAGAGGGGAGGGAGTCGTGATATGACCGTGACTATTACCAGCACACTGCGATTCAAAATTTATCGACTAGATTTTGAAAATTATTTATTACTGTTTTAGTTCTAGTCGGTATGAGTGTGAATTAAGACAAATTTTAAATTATAAATAAATAGAGTAAATAATTAATAAAATAAAATTTTTAAAAAATGCACATTTTGAAAATTTAAAAATTAATAAGTGCATTTTTTTAAAATATTATTTTTTTAATTATTTATTCTAATTATTTATAATTATAAATTTTTCTGATGTCTGCTACACACTCATGAATGCAACAGACAAATTTAAAATTATAAATAATTAAAAAAATAATATTTAAAAAAAATGCACTTATTAATTTTTAAATTTTCAAAATGTGCATTTTTTTTTAATTTTATTTTATTAATTATTTACTCATTTATTGATAATTAAAAAATTTTCCGATGTCTGCACACTCATGAATGTAACAGACGGACAAATTTAAAATTATAAATAAATATGGTAAAAAATTTAAAAAATAATATTTTAAAAAAATGCACTTATTAATTACGAAATTTTTAAATTGCCCATTTTTTTCAAATTTTATTTTATTAATTATTTGCTCATTTATTGATAATTAAAAAATTTGCTGTCTGCTACACACTCATAAAATTAAAGCAGTTTAAAATTTTTTAAAACAAAAAATATGGTTTAAAATTTCAAAATCCGATATCACGACATACTGAAGATGTCGAGGACGATAAAAAAAAATAAATGATTATTTAAAAATATCGAGATTGCACGAGCTCAAAGTTTGCCGGAGGCTGTGGAATCGTGCGGGCAAGAGATACCGTCTGGGATGTAAGCCAATCGATTTAGCCAAGCATCGTATCCTCTACAGGAGTATCCTTGGTGGTCCTTCGGAGTCCAAGTTATAGAAAAATATCTCTTGTACAAACTTATCTCCTCTCCGCCTCACGTGTAATAAATTACCGATAATATTCAAGTGCCCCATAATTTTTTATCCAACAATAAAATTAAAATTTCTTTATGCCCATTAAATATTTACTTTTTTTTTATCACTCTTTTAAGGAAAGTTATAAATGTTTTCAAAGTTCCCGGGTAGTTTTGTTGTACGGAACTTTATTTTAACTAAAACTCAACTGTTTACTCTTGCGCTCTTCAGCACTCGAAGCTGCTGCATAAACAGGTGGGACTAAAAGGTACACATATATGTACAATATACATATATATGTTGAGAAAATGAGAGGAGGTACAGGGGAAATCTCTCGGCGTCGGTCGTTGATACAAAACCCGCTCATTGTGTTGTTATAGTACAGTAGATTTAGTACAGCCAGTGCACAGACAGTCGAGACATGCCCGAAGGGCTGCTGAACCATCCCCTTTGCAATTATATAATATATATATATATATGTATATATATTTATTAATAGCCTTACACATTGTATGTATGTGCATGTATATATAAATGTTAAAGTAACGTTACCTCGACCCCGACATATTTTAGTATGCGTTAAATGTGATAATGCACCGGCCTTCACTAATATGTAAACCGGTTCATGTACATTTTAAGACCAAATTTATATACTTTTTTTTTATTACTATTGTTATTACTGATTGCCATTACAGTAAATAAATTGATAAAAAAAAAAAAATTATTTTCGCGATTACTGTTGCAATTTTTTTTACAATTTATTCACCCCCGTGTACTATATAAGTAAATATGTATTGTATATATGTATATATGTACAAATGAATAGAATGAAAAGGGGAGCGATGGAATGCTGGGTATATAACGCATTCATAAATTATTTTATGGCTAAACAGGTGAGTTGGGGGAATGCAGTAAAAAAATTAAATTTTTTATCATTATTGTTACGGTTTTATTACTGTTACTTTTATTATTATTATTATTTAAATGAAAATAAATATAAAACGCGAGTTTTTTTTTATATAATTCAGCCTTGAAGTAAAGGTGAAATTTTGTTTACGTGTTTTTATATTTATAAAATTTCGCGGCTGGGTTTTTTAAAATTTTTGAAAGAGTTATTAATTTGAAGATGACATCTGATGAAATATAAATAAGTAAATGGTATGTGATAATAAAAGAAAAAAGAAAGTATTAATAGCCGAGAGTGATGACTTGGATGGAGCTATTAGTTGGCGGATGTAAACAGACGATGGTTGAGCATAGTATAGCTCTGTGTGTAGTTATAGAGTACTGAGGGTGTGGTATCGTGGCTCTGAAAGAGGGTAAAAAGAGACGGCGGCACGTGAATAGACGGCGGTAGACGTGCAGCAGCCGACAATAACCAACAAGCTAGAGCGAGTGAGAGGGAGAACAGAATATAGAGCTTGGGCTAGAATGTTGTACGGGATTGCTAAAGGGGTGAGTTCTCCAGCCAGAGTTCCACAAGCTCTGTATATACGGTAGAAAATCGTGTAACCGTGTTGCCGTGTAGCCGTGTTACCCAGGCCAACGGGGGTGTGTCTCGGCCTCCAAATAGAGACCCCTTTTATCCCCGCAAAATCCGCGAGCGAATCAATACAGCTGGGGCTGAGACCGCCGCCCTGATGCTATTCTACCCTCACCTACATCAACGCGATTCTCAACGCTCAACGTATCCACCCCTTTAACGATGCGATTCCCCAGCAGCACTCAACTCCACCAGCTTCTCCTACACTCGCTTGTATATATTTTGCTGCTGCTGCTACTCTGCCTCTACCATGCTCACACCATATATTTAAACCTCCTCCACTCCTATACTAGTTCTACCAACATGCTTACCCTCCTCCATTCTACATATTCACCCTCCGTCACATCCCTCTCGTGCTTTCCATACTCGCCTCCGTCTCTTTGCTTACAGTCTTTAAAACTTTTCATCCACATTCAACCCTCGTCGATGGCCTTCCATTCCTATCCACGCCACTCTTTCACTCTGCTCTACACCAAACTCTCCTATATTTTATATATTTACACATATATGTAGTGGATCTTTCACTTGCTACATATCAATACCCGACTCCACTTCCCTTTCACTTGATCTCTTTCATCCCTTTTATTTTTTATTCTATCGCCTGCTTATTCATGCTCTTGTTTTCAACCGTTACATTAATAAATAATATATTTAAAAACCGTTACCTATTAATTTCACACTAACAAAATAAAATTTTATTCAAAATTTTAAATAAAAATCCCGTATTTTTTTTTTCTCAATTTGAATTGCTCTGTTTGGTTGAACTTGAGTACGTACGGTAAAAAAATAAAAAATAATCTCTGGAGTATTTGGCAATAATCCAAATATCGAATTTAACTTGCCCGATATTTTCGTTCAACAGGACAGTTCAATTATTCTATATTTTAATTATTTAATTCTCCAGAACTATTTTTTTTTTTTTAAATTTTAAATAGAGATTAATAATTGAGATGTGAATAAATAAAGAGACGAGTAAATTTGTTAAAAAAAAAATTTAAGTATACTCACGACGACAATTGCGTGCGTCATCAGGCCAGTCGACGACCTCGACCTCCTCGGCGTCATGCCGACAACCTCGCCCCTCATGATACTCTCCACAACTGCATCATAAAATGAGAAAGTGCCAGTATAAACTTTCAATGTCTTCCATAATACATGTGTACATACATAATATGTATATAGATATTATAAAAAAAAATTACCTCCGTCACCGATCAAACGCATTTGAACTAATCTCGGGTCTTCGTTATGTTCTTCAAGTACAGTGTCATCGGTTACTGTTAAGTCCTGCAATTTTAAATAATTTTTTAACCAAACAAATATCTGAATTAATTGGAATTAGTGTGTCGAGGATAATTAATTAATTGTAATGATAATGAGCGTAAATAAAAAGAATATAAACATGTTGTTTACCTTGGTTGATTCGTTGTAACCAACAATGACGGCTGTATACCACTGGGTAGTGCCTTCGGCGCGATAAACCTCGACCCTGAAGCCAACTAGAACACTGGGTGTGGTTAATAGAATCCTTTGGCCATCCTGCATCTCTGCCCATCTTCTTACAGAGTTTGCCCATGGTAAACTTGCTTTTGTCAGCTCCCAATCTTGCTGTTTGTGCAAGTTAATAGTTAACAAGTTAATAAAATTAGCAATAAGTATTTAACTATATCATACACTAGATCATCAAACAATTAATACATATTCAAGGATAAGGTACGATAAAACGAGTTTTATAAAATTAGAGTTTTCTTGATCGATAAAACTCAGGTTAAGAGGTTTTTTTTCTTTTTAATTTTATTTTATTATTTTTAAAGAAAGTCAAAACTTTAAGAACAAGTTTCGGATACTTTGACTCAACTCAAGGCACTTCGTCTTGATCAGAAAAGTTTAAATCTATCTGTAGTAATTCAAAAGTTTGTTTGAGCTTGTTAAATTTAACTTTTGAATTTCGAAAAATAAAATTTAATAGATAAAGAAATTCTTTTTTTGACTTTATTCAAATTATCACTAAACTGTTGGAGACATGATGCTAATTTTTATCAGAACTTATTTTTTATTATTTATTTAAACTTTTATAATTATTTTAATTAATATTAATAATTATTTTATAAAAATGTTCATTAAAATAATTTATAAAATATTGAGTCTAAAAAAAATTTTTTTAAATATTTTTTTTTCATATCTTTAATAATAAATAATTTAAATAAAAAGTACCACAAAATTTTAATTATAATTATAAAATTTAACTATCAAAAATATGACATTTATGTATATAATGAATTTCATAGGAAATTTAATTGTCTATAAAAAAGTTCCTTATGACTTTATCCGTAAACTCGATAGTTAAGACCCAATTTTAATTTAAAGTCCATAAATTTTTTTTTTTTTTTTCATTTCTAAGCAAAATTTTAATTCAAAGTAAATAAAATAATTATGGGAATCATAAATGTGCATGTGTTATGATAAAAATATGCCGGAATAAGTATAGGATATGTTATTATAAGTGAAGAAGCAACAAGACACGTGACTTGATCCTTTGCCAAGGACCGTTATAGGAGAAACGAGGAATATGTTGGCGCCTCCGGTCTTGGCCGTTCTCCAGCATAAAAACTATACTTATATATGTCTATATCTATATATAACGTTGTACATGTATAAAGTACAGTGTACATGAAGAGTACAAGCTAAAAGCAATTGTAGATGAGAAGGCAGTGTAAGAAAGAAGAGCGAGATGAAAGAGGTGGGTCGCACAGCTGCCAGTACAATAAAAAAAGCAAAGCGAATGATGAGAAAGAATAACAAAAATAAAAAACTATTAAAGCAGTGCTTTTTACTTTTTATTTTTATTTTGCTTAGCTCATTTTACCAACGGAGAAAATAATAAAAGTTTTAAAACTGCTCGGGACTCGGGAGCTTGTGTGCTTTTCATTGCGTTGTATATTCACGATCCAATCGCATGGTGATGCTACATGGTACATGGTATATGGTATATGCTATATAGTACATAGTATGCATATATGTACTACTCTTACTGCTGGTTTGGGTTGGCTTGGTTTGCTTTGGTGGGAGATGGGAGAGAATGCCGTTTATAGTTCAGGGTCGTCGGACTCGACAAACTCATACCATAGTTATTATATTTGTGAAAGTATATCAGCCAATGGATTGATTATTTATTTACTTTGTTTTTTTTTTATCAATTTATTATAAAACTTTATTTCATTTTTTTATAATTAAATTCACATAAATATTTATCAAGCTAATTAATTTTAATTTCATTTCAGAGAAGCTCCAAAAATTTAAAACTAATTTTTTTTAGTAAATTTAAAATAATTTAATTGATCTTTAAATTAAATTAAAAATTACTGCAAGATAACTAATAATTAAAATAAATTTTATTTTGAAAAATTTAATTGCTTTAATTTTTAAAATTTTAGTTTAAAAAAATAGACAAGTTTCTAATAATTAAAATTAATATAGGAAATTAAATTTTGTACAAGAGAAATGATTAAAAATAATTATTAATTAAAATATCTCAATTAGTGTGAATTAATTAATTAATTAAAAAAAAAATGAATTCAATAATGATAGTAAATAACAAAGCCACAAGCTCGTAAACTAATAAACTGTAATAGCAACTAGGTAGAAACATAAACGACTACTCAAAAGTCCTTCTACACAACTCATTCCTTTTTGGTGGGATCGTTTTGCCAAAGCACTTCCATCTGGCTGCTCAATGTGATCAAGTTTTAACGGCAAAACTTTCTGGCAGTTTAATTACTTGAAAACAATTCCACGAACAATGTTTGTAAGCTCTAAACTCGTCTGGCATGCAAGTTCAAAACCTCGCTCAAGGATTTACATTAATTTATACAATCCTATTTTTTAAATCATTAATCTCTTCCATTCACTCACTCACTTACTCACTCCCTCACTCAGCACATAGACCGACACCCTTTCATATATATACTAAATATTTATTTCCTCCCACACGACCCGCTCCCAGTTACAAACAAACCCACAGCAATTACTGTTCTATCGTAACTATAATTTAATAGAAGCAAAAAAATAAAATAAAATAATTTACCGTAAATGGTTTTAGTTTATCGTAATCAACAAATTCCAATTTTTTATCATTTATAAATTCAACTGGCATCATATCTTCATGCAAATCTTCTCTTGCTACAAGTGGATAGAAGGCCTGTAACAAAAAAAAATTATACCATATAAATATATATAATAAATTACTTAATAAAATCTAAAATCTAATCAATTACAAGCTAGTGTTAATGTGAGAATAAAATAAGACTATATATGTATGAAATAAAATGATAAAAATAATAATGGCACTTTCGCTCGTGAGAGAGAGACCTCAATAGCGTATTTCGTGAGATAGTACAGTTAATTAAATGTATCTAATTACGATTAGAGACGAGCTAGCAGAGCACGTGGGAGCCAGCCGTTTCTTACGTTAATATAAAAGAACATGTATGCTTGGTATTTCCGTTTGTAACTTCCTCCAAAGGAGTCATGATTCTTGTACATTAATTTATTCGAAAATTTTTTTATTTTTTTTTTTAAGCATATACATATTCATTTATTTTTTAAATCTTATTTGTTTTTAAATGGCATTTTTAATTGGTACTTACGATAGCAGGCCAAGCAACGGTGTTTGCGGATGTTGATCCTTTGGATTTGCCGTTAATGCGGTGATTATTATTTGTATGGTTGTTGTGATTGTACTGATCGATGGCAGTGAGACCGTTTTGTCGTGGGTCGATACGTTCTGCCCAGAAAAGTCCTTTTTCGATAAGAAAACATGTAAAAGCTGTATCACGGTGCGGTGATAACCACTCTCGTCTGTGCCATTCGACGTCGTCATACTCCACGAGGACCTTAAATAATTAATAATAATTATAATTAATATTAATAAGTCATATATTAGATTTTAGAACTTAAAATGGTGGCAATTTATAATTATTCCATTAAAATTATTTTCACGGCTTAAATATTGATCTTATGGCTAAGTTGATAAGGACCTTTTTTGTAGGAAATTTAATTATCTACAGAAATGTTAAGATACATTTTTTCCGTATCTTTGATAGTTTAGCCAGAATTTTAAATTTAAATTTTGGCGGCAAATTTAAATTTTGAAAATATTTTTTTTTTGGAGGAAAAATTAATATTGTGGCTAAACTATAGAAGATACGATAAAAATCAATGATAACAATTTTGCAGAGAATGAAATTTTGATGAAAAAAGGTCTTTGTTACTATTTCGGTAAAATCAATAGCTTGGACGTGAGAACTATTTGAAACTCGAGAATTATATTCAAATCGAGTATTTAAAATTCACGACGTACAATTAAATTGAAATAAATGTATATTCAAGTTTTTTATCATTAAAATATAAGAGAAAAGGTGAAGAATAAAAAGTGTAAGATGAAATAATAAAAAAAATTGTTTTTATTGTTATTCAGTTAAGGAATTGTATTATTAAATTCCGGCGTCTGGCCGCATGTTTACATCTATGAATAAGTATGAAGAGCATATAATTGCAATTACAATCCATTATTCATGAGTTATATGAAGAATAAGCAAAAAAAAAGTGTAGTAGTGGAAATGTAAAGGAAGAGGCGTGGGTCGAATAATCGCACACTTAGTTTAGTAAGGAGACCTCGTATAACTTTAACAAAACGTTATGCGTGAGGATGCGCGAAAAATTTATGAGCAACCGCGACTAATAGCTAAAACGAAGAGTATATGCATAAAAAAAAAAAAACAATCATATAAATTATATTTTTCAACATAAGAAAAGTTGACTGCCATGAAGAAAATTTTTCAAATTATTTTTATTTGAATTATTGCGCGAAAAAAATTAAAAAAAAAAAACGCGGAAAGCGGGAAGATTTAGTTTGAACAAGTGGCGCGAGATGGCGGCTATTGCTAGAGAGACAATCCATGATGGCTGCCGTTAAATGTCTAACTCCACCTCCTGAGATATTCAAGTCCCACCCACACTGTTGCCTGGCAACACTGGCGCCTTTTCATCAGAATTTGCCGCGGCCATCATGGAAATCCCCGACCTATCTCAAGTCTCTCCCCACTCCGCGGCTAATTCTCTAACCCCGCAAACGAGTTTGAAATCATTTTAACGCTCATATCACTACACTACCTCACTACGCTAAAAAAAATTTACTCGTCAATTTATATATTATTTACATTATATTAAATTTATCAGCATTTTGAAATGTATCACATTCTTTCAAATTTTTAACCGGAAAATTTAAATAAAAAAATTGGTAAAAAAAAAAAAAAAAAAAAATAAGGAAGCCGTTGAAAAATTTAAATATAAGAATTTATTTGTTAAAAAAAAATTTATCTGGCTTCACAGGTTCATATTTCTCAGGATCTTGAGTAATTAAAAAAAAAAAAAAAAAAAAAAAAAAAAAAAAAAAAATCTTAGCAATTATTTACATTAAGTTAAAAAAAATTAAATTTTTGAAATTTAAATCCGGAGGATTTGGAGTAATCGTTACGGTTGTTGAAGCTAGATAAGATAGTAATTTAAATAATTTTTATAAAATTGAAACCGTTTAATTTTACTGACAGTCGGTAATTATTTTTGAATTAGAAAACATGCGCGCCAATACACTTGATTAATTTAAAAAGAGCGGTAAAGAATAAAAGACAAATGAAAGGATACACGAGTATTGGATAAAAAAAAATGTCGGGGGCCATGAACTCGATAAAAAATGGGGGTATTGAACTTTAGTAAAGCACGAAAACACTATTTCCGTCCCTTTCGCTTTTCATCGATAATATTACAGTCAATGTAACTGATTTTTTTATTTTATTTAAATCACCCAACCGAATCCAACACTTTCTAAAGCCAATTACACTTTTTACGGTAAAAAATTTTAATATTTATAGTTATGGTGAATGAAATGACGTTTTATTTTTACTACAATATTCCCACCCGCTTCACCAGCCGTTAATTATTTTTTTACAACATAATTTATAATTATTATCAATAAAGTCAATAGTTAATATTTAAAATCTACTAAAAAAAAAAAAAAAAAAAAGCAACAAATTTTCAATAGATTTTCTAATTACTGTTCGGTATTACGTAAAAATTTCAAAATTCGCAGACTCGCGGTAAGAAAAAAAATGTTCTCATTTATTCGTAACTATGAAATAACTAACTTGTATATATTTAAAAAATATCTGTCACGGATGACATTGAAATTTGAATACGAAAAAAAATGTAAACCTCGAGAGCTCGCGGGATCTGGTATCAGATTTATTTAAAAATATCTCGTAGTTTTCGCGGTTAGCATAAGTTACAAAAATGTCTCCTTACTTATTAATGTATATATATATAAATAATTTAATTTAAGAGCGAGTTTTTTGTAATGAAAAATAAAAAAAAATCCATTTAATATTCGCGAGTGTAAAAATGTAGGGTAGGGATTTTTTTTTTTAAAAAACAAAAGAAGTTGCATTTCATTTGAAGCCGGTATGAGAGTATTTTTGTATACGAGTGTGTCGGTGATAGAGTGGATTTTTTCGAGTAAATAGGCCGTAGCGAAATGCAGTGTCGAGTGAGTTACAGCGAATACCGCGGACACGGGGTAAAAAGGGTGGCAAGGGAGTAAAGCATAAGTAGAAAAAAAAAAAAAGGATTCAGTGGCACATCCCCTTTTAGTTCAGACGTCGATTAATGGGTTGCTTTTGTACCGAGATTTAATTTGCATATAATTTAACGGCCAAAAATAATTAAAATGTGAATTTTAATTAATTAAGTCAGTTGATTTTAAAATGTGGAAGAAAATATTTAAACCTGGTAAATTTTGCTGATAAAGAAATTGATATTTTTTTTTTTTATTAAAAAAAAAAAAAAAACAAGTTTAAATGTTGGATCATAGATTGTCTCGCTCACACTCTCCGGTTACCAACACCGGAAGTTGGAGGCCACCGTCTGACCTTGTGTCGGTCGCTCGACTCTCTCGGCGCGTGGCTCGACATTCGATCCTATCTACAGGGTGTTCATCAATTACTAATCATTTATTTTAATTGATTTAACGGGTCCTACTGTATCAGTCCTACATGACATTTGCACTCAATGCATAAACTCACCGCGAATAATTGTCAATCAAATACATACTTATTTATGATACAAATACTTTAAATTTTTATGAAAATACGAACAAAATTTTTTAATTTTTAGTATTCAACGTCCCATTATAAGACTGGGCTAGAGGGCACAGGTAAAATTTTTTTTTAATTTCAGTCCTTACACTACCGTGCGAGTTTTGTTCTCGATTACCCGTTATAAGCTTGTTTTATTTAATAACATTTAAAACGTCATATTTAAATTTTGTTCCATACCCGACTATCCCAATTTTCCTGGTGCTCTAATAATAATTATAATAATAACGGTATTAATTACAGCAATAATAAAAATAATAATTTTATTGATCAACTTAATGCTCAATAAAACTTTTAAATTGTAACAGAAGTTTTTACGATAGTTCATGGTTACTATTATGAACAATAAATTATAGTTTACTTAATAATGATTCAATTATCCGCGAAACATAGATAGTTAATTTTCATATTTTTCCTATTCTTAGTTTATAATTTTGAAAATTTTAACAATGATCTTAACATAAATTTTATAAGAGGAAGAGGCTTATGACGGATAGTCGACTGTATTTAATTAATAATTCTTTTACAGAAAAGCTGAATTACTAGATTTTTCATCCTTTACAATACAAGACTTTATTTCAAATTTTTTGCAAAAATTAACCTGGGTCAAAAAAATAACTTGATTTTGAGTTTTCTGATTTATTTGACTCGCTTTTGACTGTTTTAATTCTTTTGACTTGAATATGACTTTTTTAACTTAGAAATTTAAGCCAATGAAGTCAAATTCAAGACAACGTGACTTTAATTTGACTTGGCCGGCATAAATGGGTACTAAGTCTTTTTATATTAAAAGATACGAAAATTCATTCAGTTTTGACTTAGTTGTCTTACTTAGTATCCATTTACGCCAATCAAGTCAAATTAAAGTCACGTTATTTTGAATTTGACAACTGACTTAAATTTCTAAGTTAAAAAAGTCATATTGAAGTCAAAAAAATTAAAATAGTCAAAAGCGAGTCAAGTAAGTCAGAAAAGTCAAAATCAGGTTATTTTTTTGACTCGGAAAAAATTATTTAATTTTTTTTTAAATTCCGTTAATTATTTTATTTAATTAAAATAAGAATAAATTTTTAAATAAAATTTTATCAACTTTCAAATATTTCCATACCATAAAAAAAATATATATATTTTTTTATACATTTTGTATTTAAAATCACTAAATATTTAAAGAATTGTTAAAGTAAATTCTTATGAAATTTCAAAGTTTGTTATAAATTTATTTGAAAAAGTTATAAATCAATAATCACATATATATTTATGAAAATAGT
This sequence comes from Microplitis demolitor, assembly GCF_026212275.2. Lineage (NCBI taxonomy): Eukaryota > Metazoa > Arthropoda > Insecta > Hymenoptera > Braconidae > Microplitis > Microplitis demolitor. The sequence goes on along the minus strand of NC_068554.1, from coordinate 2,724,725 downwards.
TAACTAAAAGTTTAACATTGATATGGTATTGAAAAATAGTTTGAATAGAACAGTAAATAATCAATGACACCGAGTCGGATATGGACCCCTTTAAACATACCAGAGCAATAATATAGGCCATTAAAGCCGATATCATCAATATCCACCTACATTTTATTATCTATTTATATTTATGTTATTATTCCCATCTCACAAAGTTTATTAAATAGATTCCGTACATACTTTGACATTAAATAGTCCGCATAAAAATTAAAACAATTTAATAAAACATTAACAATTACTTCATTTAATTTAAATTCAAGCTCAAAGCCTTGAAACATGCGATAATTTTTTTTCAATAATTAATAAATAAATAAATAAAAAATGATAAATAATAACGAGAAGGTTAAATTTTACTTGGACAGTTCGCCTTTAAGAGGGTATGTCGTTGCTGTCGTTGCTGTCGTACTGTTCAGTAAAGGGGATAATGGCCGAGGGTTTCGCCGTGGGGGAGTCAGAAGCACGTGATCTGATAGTTGAGGGACTAAGGGAACAAGGGAGTCAGGGAGTTGGGGAAGTTAAGTCAAGTCTAGTCCTTGTATAGCCGTTGGAATTTAAGGGGAGACCCCCAGGGAACTATAAGGGTGGAGGCACCAGGTCATACTGTCTACCCTCCCTAACCCTCCCACCAAGGGTTGCTACTATTGAGATATCAGAATATCTCTTAAAATTTGTTTAAAGGGTCTTCAGCAGCTTTTCCAAGCTTTTCTCTCAAACAAATCTTCTGAACACAAAAAGAAGAGGCTCTGTAATCTAGCAACCTACGTTTTCATTTTTTAAAAATGTTCATTTGTTTAAGAGGAAAACGTGGACAAAGTTTACATTTACTGCGCAAGTGCAACAGAGATTCGTCGACTTGAGTGTAACAGAAACAAGTTCAAACTCTTCTTGATGGTAAATATTTTTTTTAATTTTTCGCTCAATTTTTTATTAATGTGTTTATATATGTTTTTTTGAAAAGTCGATAGATTAATTGCAAGTATAAACAAAGTGCTTTCTCTCTTAGTAACACCAGCATAAATTTGGCGGGACCACACCCCTCGTCGCGTGCGTCACGACATAAGTTTCCTTGGCAACTTACCCAAAAGGGTTTTTTCACCATCAGATTTTTTTATAAATAATAATGTTGTGTAAATAAATTTTTTTCATCATCATCATCATCATCATTATTATTATTATTTATTATGTTTGCTTATTAAATTATTCGAATACTTGTTTGTATTTTTTTTTAAGCCGCTTGGTTTATTGTAGTTGTACAAAAATAGAATGCACTTGGGTAAGAAAAACTTGAGAAAAATTTTTTATTTGAAAAGAAAAAAAAAATGTTCATAGATATGAAGTTACTATTTTTAAATTTTATACTCTGTGGGAGGCATCTACTTTATTTAGTGACAATTCATGTATTCATAAAAAAAAAATTTTAAACAAAGTGGGATAAAAAATTGTAGCGGGATTTTTTTTTAAAACTAAAAATTAAAAAAATTTTTCAACAAAAATAGATATTTAAAAAAAAATAAATTTAAAATGTGTCAGGAATTTTTTGAGCGTTCTCAATACAAGTAAATGTCAAACAGGTCAGAGAAAAAATGAAAAGAAAAAAAGTGGGAGAGATTTATTGATCACACGGTAGCCCTTCTGCCCTACATACCGGACTGTAATCCCCCCTTACGTTTTTTCGATCTCCGTTACACTTTTCTCTGACTCTCAAGTCGGTCGCCCACATATTTCTCCCTTTTATAAATCCATATATATATATACATAAATCTATACATTCATATTTTTTCTTTTGTACATTGGTAAGTGCATAAAAAAAACCTTCTCACTGAGAACATTTTTCATATTCTTTATATTATGAACAATATCCATTCCCTTTTTTCCTTTTCATCTTTACATTTTGCCGCTAAAATCATTTGATTATTCTTTTCCTTTCATATAAATATATGATACATAGCTTTTGATATAATTTTAATGGTAAACAATAAAAATAAAAAATATGAAAAATGATGAGAATTTAAAAATTAAAAATATTTTGTGTAGTATAAATAAATGGACTTTTGTGTTAATTTTCAAAGGGTTAAATTTCACAGTGAGTCGCCTTGCATGCGTTTGTTCTTCATCACTGTGCACATGCACCACATATCCACATGTGTATACAAAGGGGACACAGTAGGGTGGTGCAGTGACGGAAGGGGCGCTTACACACGCGGAGTCGTCGACACGCTTCGTGCGCACGTCAGGGCCAACGACCTCAACATATTCTATCTTCAAATATATATATACAACATACATATATATATGACATAACGCATTCAGAGCATATCCCCAAGTCTGCAGATGTTTATCAGCTGATTTGAAAACCCAAAAAATTTTAAATTGCCTCAGTTTTATTTTAAAACCTACTCATGTTTTTCAAATTTATTTTATATACTTTTTTTTATCTTCATATTACATTTATAAATTCAAATATTTAAACACTGACGTTAAGTTTAAAAAAAATTTTTTAATTGTAAAAAAAAATATATTTTTTTATAAAATAAATAAATAAAAAAAAAAAAAAAAAAATATTTAAAATTTAAATTTCATTAAAATGAGTCAGTAAATTGCGACGAATAAATATATAATTGTTATTTAATATTAAAATACTCTGGTATTTTTTCGAAAATTATTATTCATTATTCGTGAATAAAAAAAAAAAATTTTTTTATTTTACAGATAAGGAAAACAACGAGGCGACAGTAATTATTGTGAGTAAATAGGTATGGTGTGTTGTATATATATGAGAGGGTTAACCTTGCGAATCGTAAACCAGTCATGATTACTGTCGTTTTAAGCTTCCTTCTCCCACTTAACTTAACTTGGTTACATTACATATACATGACATCTCTTTTTATGTTGTCTCAAGTGCGTGACGTAATAATAGCTGGTGTAAGACACTAGTGATGATGGTGACGTCAACCGGATCACTCGACACAAGGACACGTTGAGGATGAGACAAAAAGAAATTATCATTATTCTTACATATATATATAATATATATATTTATATTATTTAAGCATCGATTGGGAAAATAAAAAATGATATTTAATTTTTAAATATTATTCGATCTTTAAATTTATTAATTATTAACTCGCGAGTTAACTGATAAGACTCAATGATTATTGATATATTATCTTTATCAATGCAATTAATTATCTTTAAATTTATGAAGGATCAGAATCTAATTGTATTTATTTTTTTAAATATTTACTTATTTATCTTTAAATTTTGCTGATGTTTTTGGAGAAAAAAAAATATACTTTGTAATTTTGAATTTATATATATATATATATATTAATGGGTTATTTATGCGAGTATTCGATAGTATTTTTAGTAGTCGATATTTTGAATTTAAAATTTGAATTTGAATATTTAATTACGTGATTATGAATTTTGTAATAAATAATGTTAGATAATTAAAAAAATAAATAAATAAAATAGAAGATGGTGAATTTAATTAGTTTTAAATATTTTTCAAGATCAAAAACTCTTAATTTCATTGTTATTAATTATATTAATTATAAATATAAAAAAAATGTATAATAAATAATAAAATTCGGTATTAATAAAAAAATCGACGTGAATTTATTTTCAAATTGAATTTATAGCGAAACTATAAATTTTATAAAAAAATTTTTCAACCAAAAGTTGTAGGAAATTTAATTTGCTACAAAAAAGGTCTTGTTACTTATCAACGTATCTCTTATAGTTTAAAAGTTAGATCAAGTAATCGGAGACTAAATAGATTTAAATATTGTGCTAAAATATATTTTCGTACTTCAAGTGGCAATTACTCCGATGTAATTAAAAATATGTAAAAATGTAAAGAGACCTTTTTTGTCGAGAATTTAATAAGCTATCAAAATGTCTCTATACATTTTTGTGATATCTCTATTAGTTTTGCCAGAATATCAATTTTTTCACGATGACTTCAAACAGTAAATTCAAAAATCGATAATGGAGAAATAAATTTTTTAAAAAATGAAATCGACGTCCAGCAAAGCGGGCTAGGGTACTGGTATTTATACATAAAAAAAAAAAAGTAAAAAAAATGAGAAAAGAAGATGCATGGTTGGTGTTTGTAGAATCTGGGTGAGTGACCTGAAGTAGTGAGTTGCTCTGCCAGGAACCTGTTCTACTCTTATCCCCCGACCCCTCATCCTTGCCGCCCAACCCTACAATACTTTTTATCCTCGTCTCATCCCTCAAGATAATACACGCCTTTTCTCTTAAACGAATCGAGCCGCGATGAGTCTTGGCAGTGTAGAGTGTAAGAGACAAGACAAAACCCAAAGACGACCAAGACTTGAAGGAAGTAGAGAAGATAATAATAATAATAATAATAAACAAAAAAAAACAAGAGGATGATGAAGTACAAAAAAAGCAAGATGAAGAAAAAGAAGGAGCATTGTCTCAACCTAACCGACAGTAACTTAACTCCCATTCGTTCACCATCATATATATAAACCTCTCAAAAAAAGTTATAACGGACTTATATACTTTACTTTCGTAAATATGTACTTTAAATCTTACATTGACTTACAACTTACTATACTATACACAGATCAAAGAAATTCTTTAAATTCGTTTACGGTTTTAAATTTTTATGGCTAGTGACTCAGACTTATATCAATGTAATCACAAATACATAACACCACGTGTTTAAATATGTACTTTTAATCAAAAATAAATCTCAGCTGAAAGTTCAAAAAAAAATTTTAATTCATTCGCGGTATTTAGATTTTAAAAATTTGAATTTGAATTTAATTATAATTTTTTTAAAATTTCACGGTGACTATATTTGGGTATCAAACACATATATATTATGTATGACTGTGTTATTGAGTGTAGTATAGTATAAGTGGTATGCAGTGTAGATATATGAGTTACGAATGGAATAGAATAAGTATGTATAGTTAGAGCAAGCACGAGAACAGAGAGAAGGTTATGCAAGTCTCCGCTTTCTACGCGCGAGACTTGGAAACTGGGTCGGGGAGGGCATTGTTTACGGGTCGAGAACGTCGAGAACGTGCACGGCTTCTTTTTATCCTCTCTCTCAACATAACACACTTATTCACTCACTCTTTGTCTTTACATACGACTTTTTTTACCGAAATGTCGTTTGTGGATTTAATTATATTTAATATGTAACCTTATTTTAATGGTTTATTTTATTTTAATTATAAAATTGCTTTTTTTGGTTATCAAATCAGTTGACTTTAATTTTCTTCTCGATATTTTTCAAATAGATTTAACTGATAAATTAGGTACTCTTGTATTTTTTAATTACTCGGCTTACAAAATGCAATGAAGAATTTAAAAAAGAGAAATTTTTTTTTAATTTTTATCTAAAAAAAACTTGAGTAGTTTTTAAGCTGTCCTATATATGGGACATTCATTTTTCAATGAATATTTTTATCATTATATATATATATATATATATATATATATATATATATATATATATATATATATATATATATATATTTCTCAAACATTTAATAGAATACATTAAAAAAATCAGTCAAATTTTTTGAATCACCAAAAATATATAATAAAGTGGTTAGTGCTATTTATAGCCGATGGTCCATATTTGGACACTTAAGGGGTAACGCCAACCGAAATTTCAATTTTATTTACGGACTAACACTGGAAATTTAAAACAGAATATTCCTAAAGACCAGAACGTTTTTCGCGCAATGGAAAAAAAAATTTGAAAGTAAAAAATCTACTGGATGATTTCTTAAATATTTCGCATATGGACGCTGGTATGTCAACTGAAAATCATAGATTACCTCCAATCGTGATAGAGTAAAGAAAGCTCACGCGCGGGAGATTAGGGTTCGAATCTTGGTCAAAGCGAATTTAAAAAAAAAATTAACGTTAACTTCAAAACAGATTATATGAAATAATAATTGATACTATAGTATTATTAAATAATAAAAAGTTGAATTACTGATAAAAATTCAATTTTATTTATTTTCTGTAGTAAAGTCAAATTTACTAAATCTATGGTCAAAATTACTGATGAGATTTATATTTATTTCTACACTGAAAAAAAGAAATATTTGTGCCAAATAAATCTATAAATTTATTTATGGCTTTTTTTAAAAATATTTTTTAATAACAAGTATATTTGGCACAACAAAATATGACAGTTGATTCTAATAATTATATATTTACGGAAATATATCATTTATTTGTGGTAAGTAATTGATATATTTGAGGTAAACATATGAAATTTGTGACGAATAACCTAAAATTCAGCAATCGGGTGTTTTCGGTTTTTCCCCCACCATCAAAATGCAAGCTTCGGGTACGAAATTTAGATAGTGGGGGTAAAAACCGAAAATATCCGAAATGCAAAGTTTCGCTAATTCAACTAAAAATCACTTATTTCACGCAATTAAACTACTCATATATATTATATATTTCTCAAAATTATATATTTATTTGTATTTGGCCATATTCAAATATAAAATATCTTCGGCTCAAATAAATCTTTTTTCAGTATGTTTAAAAAATAAAAATTACTAAAAATATATAAAAATTGAATTCTCAAAATATTAAATTTCCTATATATTTTTTTCCATGTAATTTTGATAAATTTCTCAATCATGATGAAATTTTTCATATATTGGATTCTAATGAAGAATTTTTAATTAAAAATTTATCCAAAAATAATGAATGTCAAAAAAAAGTTTAAAAGATGAAAGTTTTTTGGTTACGTGATAAATAAAATATGATTGTAAGATAACAAAAATAAAATTAAGGATATATATATATATATATATATATATATATATATATATATATATATATATATACTGTATATTAATCATAGTAAAACTGATATGAAGGTACGACTATAGCCAATCTGATATTTTGAACGTGGAGGCTAGGCTTCAAAATAAATAACTGACGTTACATTCTCACTTCTCACATAAGGACTTATAGACGTGGGTGTTTTTGTTACGTAACTTTTATCGATGAAGTAACTTGACCAAAGACATTTATATATAACTATATATTTTTAAAACTTTCTGATAGACTTTTAACTGATAGATATACGTTCTGATATTTATTTGTGTGTGCATTCACTAAACGTAAGTAAAAAAAATATGAATTCCAAAGGAAAAATTTAAAAAAATCAATTTTTTACTTATGAACAAGAAATAGATTGAAAATATTCAGTAAAGATGAAGATGAAAAAAGTTTATGGGATGGTCATATATATATTTATATATTTATACAGGGTTTTAATTGACTATGTCAAGATAACGCGGTCATTCAACTTGATCTGAAATTAATTAATGATAATATTTTTTTTTTTATATTTAAACTTAATATTATATAATTTATTCAGATATTTTTTTTTAATTATCTCATAAATTTAAAGATTTAGATAAAATAGAAATTGACGTTAAATAAAATTTAAAAAGTTTTCAAGTTGGTTTTAAAACATAAATTTTTTTGGGCATGACCAATCGGTCGATAACCTTTTTCAAGACATTCCCCATTCGGGGACTTACCACAAGTCCCCACGGATACGGAGTAAATCCGAGGACAAGAAAAAAATAGTGGAAAAAAAGGGAACGGAAGATATTTAAATACCTGCTGATAAATGGAGCGTGAGTTAAATTTTTGAACAAATAAATAATTATATTTTTAAAATAACATTAATATATAAGTACGCTGTCATAATTAAAATGTCATCTCTAGTCTTTTGAAGCAAAAGAAATTTTACTACAGATATTTCTGATAAAAATATTTTTTTTTTTCATACTTTTTTTTTTTACCTGTCTACTCTCTTCTTTTACTTTAAAATATGAGGGCACGAAAGTCATGACACGCAGATGTATTTATGCTAGCAGTCGTCCGGACGTCAACGTCAAGAAGCTGTCGGTTCTACTCTCAAGTTGGTTAATTTCGCAAGAAAAAAAGTAAGGGTAAAAAAATAAGTTTAAGTAAAATATAAATTTAAGTAAAAAAAAAAAAAAATTACTTTACTTTGCAATTTCTTTCATCTTCAGTATAAATTTAATGAATTTAAATTAACAAAAGCTAATTGGGACAAAAAAAATAATAATTATTTTTAAAAAAATTTACAAGACGGAAAAAATATGTATGTATATATGTATATAGATAAAAGTATTGTGCGGTAGGTATAAACCGCGACGACACCTTAAATGGTTTATTTCGTGACATGCCGCAACTCGAGTAACGGTGAACTTGGCAGGTGTATAAGCAGAAAACCCACCACGACATAACACAACTTCGAGGACACAACCGTGTACTCGAGCACGTGGTTTGTTTGTGCATTAGAAGCAAGTAAATAGAACATGTGTCCATTTATTGTTAAATTATTCTCATAACCTCATGAACTCATTGGCCCCTCCCTCGCCCTCTCCCTTTTTTTGAAAGATAAAAAAAAAAAAAAAATGTACATAATAAGGTGAAAATTTATATTAATGAGCTAATTTAAAATCGTAGCGTCTATAATTGAACGATTTAATTTTGAAATGTTAATAAAAGTTGAATTGTAATAAAAAAAACTAAACATTGGCAGGAAGTATGACCATACGAAGCGAAACTGAGTATCAATACACGACACAATGTACAATGGACTCACATTCCTGTTTCAATACACGGTTCAATAGATTCGACCTATCGATACACGTCCTGTTGTGTAATTTTATTCCCTCAATATATTTTTTTTACACTACATTTTAATATTTTTTTTCTTTCCTTTCATTCCCGCCACAATTTAAATAAAAAACTTTTATGAATTGTAATTTTCGTCAACGAAAGTCAAATAATTTTTACAGTTTCAAGTGATTGGATATTAAATAATTAATTAACGGGCACAAGATTTTTTAAATTAATGCTGTGAAATTTTTTATATTACGGCGAAAATATTGGTGTTATTAAAAAAGTTTTCAGACAGAAGTTGTAGGAAATTTAATTTTCTAAAAAAAATGTATCTTGTGATTTTCGTATACGACCAATATTTTCACAGTAATTTGAAAATTAAAATTCATAATGATGATTCAAATTTTTGTTAATTATGAAAATCTTAATTTTGAGATTACGACTTTTTTATTAGTCCTAAGAAAAAATTATAAGAAACAATTTTTTTCGAAAATTAAATTTTCTACAATTTTTATTTGAAAAATTTTTTAATAAGACCAATATTTTCACCGAAATTCCAAAATCAAGATTCATAATGATTGATTCAAATTTTTGATGATTACCAAAATGTTAATTTTGAAATTACGGCTTTCTTATTAGTCCTATGACAAAATTATAAGACACATTTTTTTTAGAAAATTGAATTTCCTACAACTTTTATTTGAAAAATTTTTTTTATACGGCTAATATTTTCCCCGTAATATCAAAAATTTCACACCATTAATTATTAATTTTTATTTCTAAATTAACTCAAAAATTCTGGCCCTAATTATTAATTAATATAATAAAAAAATATAAAATTTAAAATATCATCGATTGGTTTAGTGTCCATGGGGCGCTTGAGAAATCGGAACGCGAGGTTCTTGCATCCGGTTCGTGCTCGAGAAGCCTCGAACGCTCGGTTGCTCTCTGCTTCTCTATATATATTTATTAAGTATATCTTTCTCATAGATATATATATATATATATATATATATATATATATATATATATATATATATATATATATATATATATATATATATATATATATATATATGTATACCTTTCGCCTACCTGACTATGCGGCTATTCAGACATACAAAGAAAATAAAAGACCACGTAGACCGTAGACCTAGACTATGTAATGCTAGTGCAGTAGGTGGATAAGGTTGCCTGGAAAATCCACGGGGCCACAAGGAAATTTATACCTGACCTTTTGTTTAAATTTTTTTTCTTCGAAATTATACATCTTTTTACTTCATCCATTCTCTATTTTTTATTTTATTTATCTCCAGAGTTTTAAAACCCAGACCTATACGATTAGATGAGTATCTGGTAGGGAACCGAGTCCTGGATGATTACTGGGTCAGACATTCAACAAGTGCGTAAGATTTTATGGCTACATTATATATATATATATACATATTCTTTTAATAAAAAAATTTCCAGTTACAGTCGCAGGTATGTTTTCTAAAATAAAACAGTATTTTTAAAAATTCTAAAATACCCGCCTTTTTTTAAAACAAAAATACATTTGAATTTTTTCCAAAGCAAATAAATGTTTGATTTTATTTTTTTGTAAATTAATAAAATAAAAAAAAAAGCTACTCATGAGATAAGAAATATATTTAATTGTTTATTTATTTATACTTTAAAATAAAAAATATTGAATATCAAAGTGAGAAGAACGTAAGCGACTTTGAGTGGCATCGTCGTTATCGATTTGACCATCGACCCGTGACGATTTCGTGCACAAGCGAATCCCCGTTTTTCCTGGCCTCGAGTATTATACATATACATAAAATAACAACGACAACAAAGATATATATGTACTCTACATACATAACATATATAAAATATGTATATATATATACGTATAACAGAATGCCATTAACATCGTACGATGACTTGTTCCTTTCCTCAAGTTTCTTTCAATCACTTTCCACCGGTCATTTTAGTAACTGTACTTTTAAATATTTTTTCTTACTGATTTCTCAAGAAATTACTGCATTTAAAAAATTTTGATGGCTAAAAAGCCTGTTCTTGCAACATCAATCCATCATAAACTCGAGGTCTAGACTATAGACGTAAATTGCACATTATATGTATTATCTCGCGTCTAGTCGCGGGTGTAAATAATTTAACGTCTAAAAATTAACTTTTTAAAAACATGATCATCATCATCATCATCAGTTTCAAGTGGTAACTTTGAACGAGTATTTTACTCTTAACATCCAGGTGTACGTTATGTCTCGTAATCGCGACCTCCGAGTCTATAATTGGAAAATATCGCTCGCCAGAAGTGCACCGTCAACTTAAAAACGTTTTAAAAATCTCTGAATTACTTTTTCATCATCATAAAAAAAACATTTTATTTTTAGCTATTAAATAGTTGCTACTAAAATCCTTTCAATTTTAATTTGTTTTTTAAATAATAATAATAATAATAATAATAGTAATAATAATAATGTCTATTTTTTTATACTAAAGAGCAGACATCCAACAATTTTTTTTTAAATTATATATTTTAAAATATGCAGATTTAAAAAAGTCCTTGGTGACCATTTAAAATTTTATTTTCTATTAATATATAATTCGGGTATTTAAAAATAAAAATTTTAAAGATGGGCAAGTTAACAGATAATTAATAATTTTTGAATTTTTTTTTAAACAAACAAATTACGAATTAAAAAAAAATAAAAAAATGCACATGTTAAAAATTTAAAAAACTTTAAGTGCAATTTTTTTTTATAATTTATCGATTTTCAAAAAATTCAAAAACTATTAGACATCTGTTAACTTTAGTAACATAAAATTTTTAAATTTGATGAGTGTGAATGTAGCTGATAATTTAAAAGTTTTTAAATTTTAAAATAAGTGAATTAAATGTTCATCGAATAAAATTCTAAAAAAATGTGCATTTACAAAATTTGAATATCAGTATGTAAATTTTTTTATTTTTTATTGTTTTATTATAAAACTGAAGTTAGCGGACGTCTAATAATTTTTGATTTTTTTTTTAAATGATAAATTGTAAGAAAAAAAATTTGAAAAAATTGCACTTGTAGTTTTTTAAATTTTCTACATGTGCATATTTTTAGATTTTTTTTCTTTTTTTTTGTAAATTTTATTAAAAAAAAATTCGAATATTGCTAATCTTCTGCTACCTTCAGAATATGTTTTATTCGTTGATTTATAATTAAAAATTTTTTTTATATCTGTTACATTCACATTCATTTGGTTTTCTGTCAATTTTTTCTTTAAATTCAACATTTCCAAGACATTTTATTCTTTACCTTCGTAGAATTAATGCTCGTATGTTTTAAAATTTAAAAATAAATATAAATAAAAATCTTACCTGAAGATCATGGCAATTATTATCCCTGTGACTAGCAGCGCGTATAACCCCCGATCTCCAACCCCACTCACTGATTTTATTCACTTTTAGCTTGGAGAAATCACTACTCACTGATAGGAACCTCTTTCCCACGATCTCCTCACGAAACTTGTACGCCATATTACATTTAAGCCACTTTTTATAATAATTATTATTATTATTATTATCCAATACTCAATGCACAGGACAAATATCAGCACAATTACAAAAACAATTACCACCCAAAACTTTATAAATCCTGTGTATAAGCAAAATCATCATAAATTTAAAATCAGTATTTAAAAACACCAAATAATATTTAAAATACCAAAAAACAATTAATACACTAGCACATTATCGTCTCCCGCCAAAAATGTATTTTAAAATTTAACAATTTCGCGCACTCAAAATCACTTCAAATATTCCCGCACTTTTATCAGCAGCTCAATTTATTCAAATTATAAATAAAACAAAATAATTTATTTAGTCATGATCGTGGTGTAAACCAGTAGCTTACATTTAAAAAACTTTCAAAATTATCCTGCCGCCATTTTTTAAACTCAGTCCTCTTTTGTTTTTTTTTCCTCGACTTTTAGACGAATATTTAAAATAATTTAAAAATAAAAAACACTAGTACATTTTTAAACTTAGACAATTAATTAGCAGAATGAAGATTAATTTTTGAATTTAAATTTTAGCGGTATAATTTATTTAAACAAAACGAAGTCACTGAAACCCTTATGACGGTTATAATTTGCGATAATAATAACTAAAAAATGTGTACCGTTGTAGAATGTTGTAGCACATCACTGTAGTGTAGAGTCTTGGATGATAACGGTAGCACGACACTTGAGAAAACGGTACAGGTGTTAAACGTGAGAGTAACATATACACATGACCGTCCAACGATATCGCGTAACGCGCACTGCGGGTCGAACGCCAGGGAGTTGAGGTTGAGATACAGCTGTACTATACACTGGGTTGGTTATTCACAAGCTATCTCTGTCTTTCTAACACTCAGTTACTATACTTGGCAAAGTTCGAGCGAGCGAGCGCTCACTTGACGATACCTCGTGCTGCCAGTCGTGAAGGCGGAGTAGGAGTAGGGGGAGGGAGAACGGTGATGGAGGACGAGGTGAAAGAGGGGGAAGTACCACACGACCAACAGCGACCACGAACCCAAGACACTTTCGTTTACTTGTGTGTGTTTATGCAAGTACTGCTGTATGGTGGAGGTGGAGGTGGTGGGAGGTACCGATCTCCCGCCATGACACGCGCAGCCACGATATACACGCACTAATTTTAAATTCCCGCGGTTTTTTATCAAACGTTTTATTTTTTATTTAAATTATGCAGGATGTCATGTGCAACAATACACTTTTTTTGACGTTAATTATTGTACAGAAAAAAATTTTTAAATAATATATTTACGCGGTAAAAAATTAAAATTTGAATTTTTAAGTTTGTAATTTATTTTTAAAATTTTTTAAACCAACTTATAGATTTGCAAAGTGGAAAAATATTTTTTAAGATGACTGCGGGCTGGATAATTTATCTTAATTATAGTTTACAAAATAATTGCAATCAAAATCGCGGGCTTATTTTATTTTACAAATACCAGAGGTTGATTTAAAAAAAAAAAATAAAATAAAATAAACATTTAAAGAAAAAAGTTGATGGTTTCTGGCGAGCAAATGTCAGTCTTTGAAGGAGCAATACAACTGTAATGACGGACTGCCCGAAGGGAAATTAGTACCTACGTCGATTACATTTAAAGCTGAGATTACAACCGGGGGCACTCACCTCTGGCTTTAAATCCGATCAATATTTCGTCGGAATTTAAATTTAAATAAACAAAAAAAAACCGATAATTTTAATTAAAAATAAATTCATTAATTAATTACAAGTTAATTAAAAATAACTTTTAATAAATGCAAAAGAATTAATGCAGTAAAAAAACAAAAAAAAATCAAGCGCGGGAATTTTGAATTTAAAAAAATGCCAAAGAACGGCGCGTTTTTATGAAGACGATAAGAGCAAGATAACTTGGTCACGTGATGAAAATACGCCGTGACGTCAGAAAAAGAATCATGTATACATATATATGTATACATAAATATGTTTATATACATATATATGTACGATGCAGCAGTAGCGCTCTAACGTTCTAAGCAACTAACCAGTAGTTCAATATGGCTGACGAGTGAACATCAGTGCAGAATAAGTTAATAAATTTAATTCGCTCAATTTATAATTATAATTACGTGATTTTAATTTTTATTAGCAATAATATTTAAGTTGAACATCAAATAATGATATCATCAATAGTTTCTCGTCTTGTCATGTGAGTATTATTATAAAATAATTTTAAAAAATCCCCAACAATGCCTACGTAATAAAAGTGTCGTATAATTTTATAAATTTTATAAAACTTCATTATATTTATTTATTATTTAAATAAACATATGTATATCAAAGTTTTGAACAAATAATTATCCGTTTAAAATTACATATTATTTTAAATCATCCATATGAATATAATTATTTTTTAATTCATTAACTCAGTGTCGTGCAAGTGAATTTGTTTAAAAAATTGTGTTAATTATTTTTAAAAAAAGTGACTTTATTTATGGAAAAAAAAAAAAAATTTATTGTTAGGCAAATTCAAATTTTTTTAGTGTAGACAAACGATATTTCTATATTTAGCGTTTCTTTGTTCGATTGTTTTATCCTTTAGCCGCAAGTCACTAAGCGACAATAGAATTCGATCACTAGATAATGCAATAGATAAGAAAATTTTATTTTATCTATCGCAATATTTAAAATTATAAACCTGTAATATGAGTGTGAATATAGCAGACAGGTAAATTTGAAATTAATAATAGAGTAAATAATTAAAAAAAAAAAATATTTTTAAAAAATGCGCATTTAAAAAATTCAAAAATTAATAAGTGGATTTTTTAAAAATATTATTTTTTTTATTATTTATAATTTTAAATTTGTCTGATGTCTGCTACATTATACTCGTACCTCCAATACATGATCATATATATTTCTAAACAAATCTATATAGTCTAGACAGATTACGTTTACTTGAGTGAAAGTGCAATGAGTTAAGTGTGCATCGGTGATTATTAAATGTAAGTAATAATAACAGCAACAATAACAATAATAACAAACAAAAGAGACTGGAAGTTTAATATGACTCAAGTTAACTGACGTCTGATAATTCTTTGATTTTTTTTAAACGATAAGTTATACAAAAAAATATTTTAAATAATTGTACTTATGGATTTTTAAATTTTCTACATGTGCATATTTTTACTTTTTTTTTTATTTTGTAATTTAGTGAAAAAAAATCTAAAAATTTTCAATTGTCTGTCAACTTCTGGATCATAAGTTTAATTTTTTACTCAACGTAATTATTCCAATAATACCAATGAATATATTTTTACAGTTATGGTATTGAAGTTTATTAATGATGGAAAGAGCTAATGCTTCGATAGTGAGCCAAAACCTTGAATCAATTGCTAAACAAAGACATACTCTTACAAATTTAAAATAAAAAATTAAATGCGCAATATTCTGATGTTTTATTATTCGTCGCTTTTTTTTGGAGTTGGATTTAGTTTTGTTACTCTGTATAGAACAAGCTAGAGCGACAGCTAAAAATAACAGGGATAATGTCGGCTACTTAAAGTTTAAGTAGAAAATGATGTTGATGTATACATATATGTATATATATGTATGAGTAAATGAGAATGCTGTATGGATAGCATTGAGAAGAAGGTGAATGTTTGGCTTGTGTTTTTCGAAAGTTACCCAAAATGGATTGAGTACTTGGTTGCTACATATATGGTAATGATAAACATTTTAAATATTTTTATTTTCTGCAAGAGTATAACTGCATTAAAGAAGATTTTAAAAACTACACGAGTTTGTTATCAAGAAAATGTAAACATAAAAATTTTTTTATCACTAAGACAATGTTTACAAACAAAACATAAGACGGAAGCCTTGACAAAGAACTGGTTAACAATATGTTATAATAATAATTATAATTATATTATTTTATAATTGTAATCTTAATCAGTTGATAATATAAGTCGGGCTTCATCAGCTGATCTGATACTACGTCACACATGTACAGTTGGTAGCACATTGAATTGGACTCGGTACGGGTTGCTGCACTCATTTAAACCTCTTTCTTTCTTTCTTTATATATTTTTTATCTGTCTTACTCTTTCTTATCTTACTCGTCAATTAAACTTCTCTACTTGAGTTGGCTTTTATTTTTTCGCGATCACAACTCACAGCACTCATGACCCAGCCTTGGCCGGGCTGTTATGTGACTCACATCGCGGTATATATATATATATATATATATTTATGGACGTTCCAATGGAATTAAATACAGTAACAGAATAGAACGTATAGATTGACGAGCACCGAGAGCCAGAAGTAGAACATGAAACGAGACCGAGGCAAGTCCATAGTATTTGCAATTTGTTTTATTTTAATTATTATTTATTTTTAATTTACCATCCAGTTTATAAAAAATATAAATAATATATTATGAGATAAAGAAAAAGAATTGAATGTCGTTGACACGATAAATTTAATTATTATAGAGGAATTTAAAGATTTATATAATTATCAATGGTATATTATGATAAAATGATGACTTAACTGTTTCTTCTCAGTACAGTCTCGTAAGAGTATATCTTCTCTAGTAATGACACGAATAAGCTGGTGCATTTCTGCACCGTTGGATCGATGCCCGGCTGGCAACAAGGGTAAAAACTAAACGAGAAATAGTTGAGTCTTACACTTACTCACCCCCTGTCATATTCTCAAGGAGCTCTACTATTTTATATATTTTTCTACTCCATATTCATTTTTTTCTACCATCTACACTCGTATTAATACTAAATGTACTTTAAAGTGACACTAAATTAATCCGACATCGATTTTTTTTTACCGCGGCTATAATTTTCTTGCTCTGAAAATGTAATTTCGTGAAAAAATTTTTAAATTTAGTTCAAACAGTGATGAATAAATTTTATAAACAACTTAAATGTCAAAGTCATTATGGATTTTTTTTTTTTTGTTATAAATAATATAATATTTCTAGTTTTGACTTTTAAAAAAAGTTTATTGTTCGTTACTTATGTATTGTAAATTTTTATTTTATTTTAACCGATAGTAGAAAAGTTTTAAGACCACAAATATATGAAACCACGTATGGTTAATGTCTAGATTAATTCATATATATATATTTAAAGATAGAGTATTAAGTGGTTAGTAATTAGTTATTACAAAACTCTTGAACTGGAGTTTGTAAATGTTTTGAAAGCGAAAATATATATACATATATATTTATATAGTTCAATGACCTTAAGTGTACACATGGTCGCGGGTATTACAATAGTAAAGTATGAAATGAAAAGAGGATATAATAGAAGAGAGGACGGGCTGCGAGAGATCTCGACATGAATGAGGAAAGTCACGACATCCTTATAGACATCAATGATAAATCACGCGATGTTAAAAGTGAACTCAAGTATAAATATATATGTATATGTATGTATATTTGTATTTATGAACTTTTGTGCTCTCGATAACCCCAATTTCATTATATTATTATTCATTCAACATTACTTAAAACTTTTCTTTGTTCTTTGTCCAAGTAATTTATATATGTATGTATAAATATATTTTGACCAGTGAAATGTGAAATGGCTAAACTTATGAAAAATACATTCTCTTTTGCTTGTAGCAGTTCAAAGATCAACGGAGCAGTTATATATTTTACGACGTAACGTGCGTGCGGCGACCCTTGACAAGAGTGATGACCCTCTTCATGCATCGATTAAACGAGAAAGAAAAAAATAAATAATATTTATATTTATTAATAATAAGCATTCATGCGCCGACTTTCTCATATTTTCATCCAGTCTATTTATTCAGCAGAGGAAAAACAAAAGCAGTTGGAAAAATATAAATTTAAATATTTAAATGAAAATTTATAAAATGGTAACATCGGGCGGGATTTTCCGAAGAGTCGTCTACAAATCCAGCGGAATAACTCTCGTGTTTAAGAATCCAATGACCTCTTTCTTTTCATTCCCCATCGGCAGAAAACTAAAAAGGATTAAAGCTGAAAATAACTTTGCTCGTCAGATTAACTGAATCTTCATCTTTGTTCTCTTTCTTAAGAAAAATAGAATAATAAATTCCGCGTCATTTCAAATTTTATATTTTTTGTTCTTTGATTTATGGTTTTTTATTTAAAAAAAAAAGTTTTTTTCACTTCAGCTCACCCACGTAGAAAACCGTGACGCGTTTCTTCGTTTTTCTTTTACCGTATCTATATCTACGTAGAAAAAAATGTATATTTATATACATATATGTATGTACGCGCATATATATATAACATAATCTACTACCATTAAATATATCGTGGATTTAAATATAAATTCAACTGCACGAGTGGGCCAACCTTTAGTCTTGGCATCGCGACGCCTCGTGAAACACATCCAGTGTATTATTTGCATTGAGATCTTGTATTACATTTCTTCAAGTGGTCCATTAACTATCGCATTAAAAAATTAAAAATATAAATCTCACGTCTTTAAATTAAATTTACTATTTATTTGTTTTAAAATAAATTTAATGTCTGCTCCAGTCCGTCAAGAAATTCGGATAACTATTTTCCTGCATGATGGCATCGTAGTTATTCACATCTGACTCACTGTCGACTGTCCAGTGAAAAATAATTTTTTACTCAGCTTTAAAAAAAGTTATAAAATAATTGTGACTTTTACAAACGACTTGAAATCTTCAGTTGACATAAAAATAAAAAAAAAAAAGGGTCATTGCATTTACGTGACTGTTAGCACAAAGAAATGAGAGTAGATCGAGCATGAAAAGTTGACTCGATTGTGAAAATCATCAGCCATCAAGCATCAAGGGTTTATATACATATACATATATATTTAAATATATCAAGAGGAAGTGAAATAAAATAAAAAATATTACATTTTAAATTTAATTATCAAGAATTAAAGTGAAGCAACATTAGCATCCACAATTGAATACTTTATTTAAAATGACGTGTTTTACTCCACCGAATCGTCGTAACGTCCCAGTTATTGTACCGATTGCTGAACGATACTCGAGGAATTTCCATGCTCCAGTATTTAAACGAGTGACTGTCATCAATACTCTATCAATAAGACATCTTCCGACTCCTATTAAATTAATAAAGCAGTAAAAAATTTTTTATAAATTATTGTTAAAAATCATGCCATTAAACAATGTAAGATATCAATGACTTTAATGTAAATATAAATTATTTAAAATAATTAACACTTGTGTATATTATTTTGCCCTCAACGCTTCAGCAGATGATTATACAATAAATAATAATGACTATTGATAAGGTATTAACGTTATGATAACGACGTTTGTAAATAATCTGTGATCTCTTTTGGATGAATTACAGTTTTATTTAAATAAAACGAATATAAAAATTAGTCATTGACATTTAACATCTGACTTGAGTGTCATTCACTTCAAAATTTTTCTGGCTGTACTCCAAAATATACATCACGATATACATAAATAAAATAATGAACTGTTAAATAAATTTTTTACAAAAAAAGGGAGAGAGGGAGGGGCAAAACGGGGTACTTAAAGAAATAATAAATTTTTGAGGACTCACGACGAATATTTTTTTTCTCAATGACATCCAAAGTAAATAAAAAAAATTTTCATTTTTGCGGCAAAATGGGCTACCCTTTAAAAAGGTGAAAAAAAAACTCTAGATAATTGTTTGATTAAATTGAATTTTTTTAAAAATAATTTATGTAAAGAAAAAATGATTCTAAAATTAGACGTTTAATAATTTTTGGATTTTCTTAATAACGATCATTTATAACAAAAAAATATTTTTAAAAATTGCACCTATAGATTTTTCAATTTTCTATATGTGGATTTTTTTTTTTTTTTTTACAATTGATTTGTTGAAAAAAAAATCCGAAATTTTCTAATTGTCTGCAGACTAGAATCATAAAGAAATTTACATTTTACACAATTGAATGCAAAGAAAAAAAAAATTTTAATAGTTTTTATCATAGTTCAAGTCATTAATATTTTTTCGACTAACAATCGATTTTTTAAAAAGTTTAACAAAAAAAAAAAAAAAAAAATTCAAAATAATGATCAATTAAATTTACAAAATTTTTGAATGTTTAAAAAACTTTTAAATAATAAGACTCTTGTTTTATTAAATTTCAGGGGTACTCCGTTTTGCCTGCCCTGCCCCCCTCCTCAGTCCCTATATTTAGTTTAATAAAAAATATTTCAATAGCAGCCAATTTATAAGTAATTTAATAAAAAAAAAAAAAAATTAAGTAACCTTTTATGTTAAAAAATTTCTTTAAACTATAAATTGTAAAAAGTAAGTTTTTTATTTAAAATATAATAAATCCGAACAATAAGCTAGGGGAATTTATAATAAAATGGTTATAATGATCACTATTATATATAAATTATTTATAATTTTGTCTGAACGTCAAAATATAAAACAATGGAAGCTTTTGTTCGTGACATATGACTGCACATGTAATTACGTAATGCAACACCCGACATTGACAATAATCATCAAATTACCTGAGCACACAAATACAACAAACTCATACATTTATATTTTAAATTAATGTACATCATTCAAGTCATATCTCCCCAGTCTGTCACGATTTCGTTTGTCGCGTAGTTTAAATTTTTAAGCTCTAATGCAAAGTAAGTGCGGGTATTGCTGCGCGTTTTTTACAAATTAATTATTCGTAAAAGTTTTAAAATTTTAAATTACAATAAAAAGTACAGTATGAAATTTAATTATTATTTATTACAAATTATGGAAAACTGATTGGTCGTTTTTAAAAAAAAAATTTGAATTTAAATAAATTGTCAATTTAAATTTACTGCCACAATAATTGGTACCAAATTCTTCAGCTTGTCGGTGTTACTGGGCCTTATTTCCCAGTATGTTAGTGCCTTAGTAATTAGAAAAATCCTTTTTCTTCAGGTACATTTACCACTTCATAGGGTTGAAATACAATTACTCCATAACCTAGCAAGTAAAATCTCTTGTATTTTAATATTAAATTTGTGTTTTTTTAACTCGATATTCATAGACAAAAATAAAAAAAAATTTCAAAAATTAAGAAAATTAATTGATAAAAAAAAGTGTTGTCTCATCAGTAATTTAAATTCTATTAATCAAAAATACAAAAATCCAACCACGTGTTGTACTAAATAAAAAAATTATAATTTTAAATTCATATCCCATAAAAAAATTATTATTTTTAAAAATTTTTAAAACAAACAAAAAAAATAAAGTCTTAAATAAATAAAAAATAATTAGGAATGTGTTTTAATCCATCGGATTGCAGTGTATATATATTTTTAATAGTGTGAGGGAGCGGCATTCGTGTATAGATATTACCCCGGAAGGGGTCATCGCTGCTAAAATAGCACGTGCAGTAGTTTCTCAACGAGTCTGCCAGCAAGACTAGTTGTGAACTGGAAGCAACCGTGACTGGGACAAAGTAAAGGCTTTTATTTAAAACACTAAAAGTAAACCATCAGACACGTAAACGAAACCAAACGACAAAAGTAAAGCTGAATATTTAAATAAAATCTCAGCTCACTATCAAGATATTTATTAATTACTGCTTAGATAAAGGGGTTTAAAATAAAACAAAACACCTGACAGTCGTTATTTGAAAGTACTGCAGAACAAAATAAAATTTATTGCAACGACAATATCAATCGGTGACATTTAAAGATTATCAACAACATGGGAAACGAGAAGAGAATAATCAAGACCTCATCGCCATACCCATCGCCCAGTGCTAAAAATCACAGTCGATCAATTATTGACGTTTGCGAGCTGGATAATTACAATTACGACCAATCCGATGGTGATAATTCATCGTCTTTACATTCAATATCCTCAAGTAACATCGAACTAAAAAGTATCACGCGGTTACTTATCAGTAACTCGATCGCATGGGCGCGTTATTCTGTTGATAATTTATCAATTAAGTTGACACTTGGCAATTTGGGATTTTTTATTATCATTATGGTTATTATTGTACCGAAAACATTTACATATTTTATTATATATCCGATTTTTAGATTACTATTTGGTACACTTTATCCAGCTTATGCCTCTTACAAAGCTGTGAGGACGAAGAATGTCAAGGAATATGTAAGTTATTTGTTTGCTTAACTTGTATTTTATTCTACTATTTAATAATTATTATTTTTATTTATATATTTATTTATTTTCAGGTAAAATGGATGATGTACTGGATTGTTTTTGCATTATTCACCTGCGCTGAAACATTCACTGATGTATTCTTCAGTTTTTGGTAAAATATTATTACTATTTTTTTTTAGTTTCAAATTTTATACATTTATATATATATATTTATTTCTATACATGGAAAAAATAAACTATATAGATTGAGAAACGATAAGATAGGAATGATCAGTAGATAAAATCAGTGATAAAGTGATCAGTAAATACTGTCATTTGAAACAGTAGTTCTTTGATTTATATTTAAAACCTGATTAATTAAAGGATAAATATTTAAATTTATTGTTTGCAGAAATGATTAATATTTAAATTTTTAAAATCGTGGCTCAAATATTTAAAATTTATTGTTAAGGAACCGCCAAATAAGCGCGAATTTTTTTAGAACGACGAAATATGACTTTTTTTTAAAAAATTGGTTAATTCAAATGTTTTTTTTTTTTTGTGTTCAAAATCTTCATTTTTAAATTTAGTTTTCGGAAAAAAATACAAAAAAATAATGAAGATGTTAAAATCTGAAATTTTTCACTTTTTTGAAAAAATCACATTTTTCTCGAAAACTAAGCGACATATCGAAAAATTTTATTCTTTATAAACTTATTTTGTCTTTTATATGAATTCGCGATAATTTGGTGGCGCCACGGAAACCGTAGAATCCCTTTTTATTTATTTCCATGTGAGCACTAGAGATTGTCGTGTAATCAAATGCACAAATCCATTAAAAAATTTATTTACTGGTAATATTTAAATAGTTATATGTGCTAGTGTCTTCAGACTAATTCTTTGAATAATTATAAACTTATAGTAAATTTTAACAATTAGTAATTGTTACTTTTACAATTATTATTAATATTGAATTAGAATTAAATTAGTATTTGAAAACTAGCAAAATATTACTAATAAATTAATTTTTAAATGAAGTAGATGTATTAATTACACTTACAATAATAATAATAACAATAATAATAATAAATATTAGTTTTCAAATAAATACTAATAAATAAGAGAAAGATAATATTTAAACTACAAATATAATTTGATATCTTGTGTAAATTTACTCAGCAGACTAATGTCTATTATTTAATTAGATATTTAATTTACAATAATTAATTAATTAATTTATTTCTGTATTTACTCAAAAGATTACCCGAGCTGAGATATATTAATTTATTGTTAATTAAATATTTAATCTACGATTTATTTTTTTTCGCAAAAAATTTTCATCACATAGCTTGAAAAAGTTTTACAAAAGGAATTTTAAAAAATATTAAACTCTTGAGCCTAAAAAGTAGACTTGAAAAGTTGATTTAAAAAGTAGGTCACCGCGAGCCAAAAAAGTTTAAGCACTTGATGAAACTACAGATAAAAAAAGTTATGACTAATTTTTTTCTATTTGAAAAGGTTCCCGTTTTATTATGAGATAAAAATAATTCTCGTGCTCTGGTTATTGAGCCCCGCAACCAAGGGCTCGAGTATTCTATACCGTCGGTTTGTACATCCCGCACTGATACGTCGTGAAGCTGAGATCGATGACGCTTTGGCACGTGCCACCGAGCAAGGCTACACTGCGGTACTTCATCTCGGTACCAAGGGTGTAAATTATGCCACCACAGTACTCATGCAAACGGCAATTAAAGTAAGTTAACTCTTTTTTATCTTCAATTTTATTTTGCAATCATTTTTTTTTCCCAACATTAATTTTTAATTTTTTTTTATTTAATAGCCTCATTAATATAAAAAAAAACTTATGCGCTATTAATGCTTTTGATTATTTATCTAACATTTATTATTTTTTTTTTAATTTTTATTTTTATTTTCTTTTTTTTTATCCATTGCTGAATACTTCATGATCACGCACTAATCATCTGGTTATCAAACAAAAAAATAATAAATAATAATTAAAAAAAAAATAATTAAAAATGAAATGATTAATCAACATCAACTAACATCATCAACGATTGCTTTAAACCAAAAAAAAAAAATTGTTAAATCAAGAACTTCCCAAGCGTCATTCCGAGTTCTGTTGATCAAGACGAACATAACGATCAATCCGACTCGCCGATTTCTAGCTTAACCAGCCACAAATCACCGGTCGAGAAGGAGAACCTGAGAAACAGCTTGGATAATTCTTCACCTCGGAAATCGAGCCCTCATCAGCATCACCATCAAAAGCACCATCAAGGAAATTTAAATACCACAGCTGACTTTGAATCGCAGACACCTGATATTAAAATTGAATATGCTAGTGATGACGATGACAGTTTGGCACACTTTACTATTGATAACACGGCATCATCATTCGATGATTTTAAAGAACCAGTTTCGGAAAAAGTTACGAGAAAAACACGCAGGACAACTAGACGCAAAAAAAATACAGGAAATCAAACCAGTGCTATGTCATTGCGTAAATTTGATGAATTTAGTGACGACGCAGATTTATAATTTACTTATTTTATTTAAATAAATTTTTCGATCTCGTCGATGATTAATTTTTTTTAGCAACCGAAAGTTCAACATTTTATTTTATAAAAAAAAGTAACAATTTTTTATTCAAGACTTGTGTTTAAACTATTGACTTCAACAACATAGTCATCAGGACCTTTTTTGTAGGGAATTTAATTTCCAACAAAATTGCTCTTTTGTATTTTTTTAAATTTCCCATATTTAAGTCAAAATTTTTATTTCAAATTTGAGTTACAAGAAAATATAAGATTAGTTATATAAATACTTTAAAATAAACATAACAGCTAAACTATGCAAGATACAGTAAAAATGTATCAATGCAATTTTATAGAGAATTAAATTTCCTACAAAAAAGCTCCCCATGATTATATCGATAAAATCAATATCTAAGACGCTAGAAGCGTTTAGAATTTGAACAATCACTGAAATGAAAATCTTATGTCTCACTTTTGTTTCAACAAACTAGTTTTTTTTTTTTTTTTTTTTTTTTTTTTTCTACTCAGGGTAGACATTAAAGAGACATAAAGATAATGAATTTAATAAAATTGTACGTTATCAACAATAAAATTATCCGCGATAGTTTTTATCGTTGAATTTATCAATCATGTGCTCTAATGCAATTGTAGTTAAATAATTAAATTGACATCTGTTTTTTTTTTTACCCAATTTAAATAAATTTTGCCATTAATCATAATAAATAAAACGTAAATGAATCATTAATTTTTCTTTTCGTTAATTTAAAAAAAAAAAAAAAATGATTTGTCTAAAAATTCTAAATGTCATTTAATATAAATGCATATTATAATAAGACTGAAAAAAAATAAAAAACAAAATTGTAATTCATTAATATTAAAATTTATAATTTGTGACATTTTTTTTTAGTTAATTAAGTCACGTCTAATAGCTCTTAGTAAATAATTATTAATACAAATAAATTTGTAACCGAGTTGTGTAACGCATCACAAGCCAACGGATAGAAATACCAGGTTTTATAATAACTCAATGTGATAAATATATAAATATATAAATATAAACCCCAGGAAATTGAAATTTTAATAAAATTGTTATTATACACGGAACAATTAATTTATTTAATTGTCATTAATATTCAAATAAAAAAAAATTTAATCTCGAGTTTTCTCAGTAAAAAAAAAATACATCGAATTTAAAATTGCAGGGAATTATAAAAAATAAAAATTCAATTTCCTTCAGTGATAATCAATAATTATTATCAATTAATCAACGTAATTATTTATACATATATACATATATTCTTGTCGCTTATTGTTTTGTTACCTCTACAAATTAACATATTATTATTGTCTTTTTGTGTATAATATTTAAGAAAAAGCGACGGAGGATTGTTATTAAAAAATAAGTAATAATTAATTAATTTTTTTTATAAATATTTATCTGAATCCAAAGATCCTCGTATCGATATCTTATAATTCATATATAAATAAACGCATTTTTTAACATCATGACTATGTTTTACTTATCATGCTTGAAGCTATTTTAATTTTATTTTATTTATAATTATTAATTATTAATTTAAACGGCTAAATAAATCAGGCACTAGTTACTAAAATTAATGAAGAAAACGCTTTAGTCAACGCTGGATCTATTATAAAATTATCAACGTCTGCATAACTAGTGATCATGTTAATAAAAATTCAAATTAAAAAAATGGAATTATTGTTAAAATAAACTTTAATATTTTATCAAACATGATGACGGTGATGGCTGATAATTTATTTATATATTTTCATTTATTTTTGGTAAGGATCACTTTTTTTTTTAAATTTATTTTCACTCTTTTTTTTTTTTTTTTTTTTTTTTTTTTTTTTTTTTTTAATTTTTTTGGAATAATAAAATTAACAGTTTATTTATGTCACGTAAATTCTCTGTTGCATTCCTACAATTTACAGGGTGGCGGTGGATTAGTGCAGCAGCTAAAAAAAAGCTACAGTCTGAGTGACCTGACAGGCGAGAAAGAAGATGAAAATAGAAATACATCAATGATGCACGACGAGACAGATATGATAGGTATAATTTCATTTAACTATATCAATAATATGTATGTATATATTTATATATAATTTAATTATTGTTATTAAAATAATAGTAGAACCTCGTCGACGAGAAAATCCTGGCAGAAGAGGATACAGTCCACGTAGAACACAATCAAGTTGTAATCGTGTTGATATGTTTTTTTCTGAAGTTGATGTTGATGTGAGACAACCGAGGCCTAGAGAACCAATAAGTAGTATAAAGTATGTGTAATTAATTAATTGATCAACTAATCAATTTTCTTTTTGTCTTTAAAAATTTATTATTGCACAACTCAATTGCGAAGCAAAATGTGTTCTGCTAATGCTTACTCGGTCCTAGATAATTCACTCGTGTAAAAATAATATTTACATTTATTAAAATATGCTCAATTAGAAATTTGTACCATTTAAAAAATAGTTTTTTTAAAAATAAAATAAAATTGAAAAACAATCTGTAATGTCTGTCACTATGTACGGATCTTGGTAAATAACTTGAAGGCATTCTCAAACAGTGCTCACTTTTTAAAAATATTCAATGACCTTGAATTGTCACAATAAAAAATCGGGAGTGAATTCGAATTTGAATAAAATATACAAAGAAACAAAAAAAGAGCATATTTTTGTGACTTTTTTTTTCAGATTAGCTTTTTTATTAAAATTCTTGAAATTTGCGACATTGTTGAGCATCATTTCAAGAATGTTCTGCTAAATTTTCATAAAAAAATATTGAAAAATAAGCCCGTGGTAGTAGGGAGAGACGAGTCACAAAAAAAGTCTCCATGGTGTAGGCAGGATAACTCATGACTGCTTCATCTGAAATAAAAAAACCAAAAAGATTTCTTGAGTACATAATTCGAATGTTTTGATAGCACTTTTACTAAAAATTCAAAAATGAATATTTTGTTTATTCCTTCCTGCTAAAATTTTTTTGAACAACAGAACAGCATCTATTGAATATTTTTTTAATGATCAAATGAGTTGTGCAAGTTTGAATTTTCCAACTTATTGTTTACTTATTGTTATTAATTTTTTTTAAAGTAATATACGGTCATCAGACGACATATCCAGCGGCTACAGTAGCGGAGAAGCTGTTCAAACACACCGCATGACGCCACACACGGAAACGCTTTTAAGGACATCGAGTGTTGGAGCAAGAACGAGGTCTTCAAAGCCTCGATCTACTGCAAAAAAATTACCCGAGGTTCGTAATCAATTAAATACGCGTCCAAGTACGATAAAAATACAAAATTACAAATTTATATAAAATAAATAAATAAAAAAGACTAAAAAATTTAAATGTAAGTTGAAAAAAAATGTTAATTATCCGGATGATTTTTTTAAAAAAACTATGTTGTGGATTACTGACCGATTAATGGTCAATTTCTCGTATTCAAAGGATGAAGAAGACACGTGTGAGTTTGTGGATCCTCAATTACCAGCTTTGTCTGTAATTAGCGCACAACAGAGTCTACAACTTATGCTGTTTTTGTCGCAAATGCACAGTAATGCACCGCTAAATTATCCGAGTGTAGATGAAATTTTAAAAAACACGGGTCATTTATTTTCGTCTAATTTGCCTGGATCAATACTGGTCGCGCCAGAAAACGATAATGATAATAATCAATTAAATATTAATTATGACAAATGTGATTATAATGAGACTGATGAAAAAATACCAGACCTGAAAATCGATTCAGTTGATTCTGATGACACAGACGTTAATTTTAAGTCAAAAGAATTTACAAAAGATGACAAAGAAGAATTTAAAAAAATATCTAGTCCAGATGATTTTTCACAACCATCTTGTTCTAAAGATTCAACAAAATCAATTGATTCCAATGAATTTAAAAAATTATCCAGTTCAGAAGAAACTGCCCAATTATCTATTAAAGATAATTTAACTAAATTATCTAGTGAAAATAATTTAACAAAATTATCTAGTGAAAATAATTTAACAAAATTATCTAGTGAAGATAATTTAACAAAAGAACCAATTAAAGATAATTTATCAAAACCATCTGATTTAAAAGACTGTTCAAAATCATCTCAAGATAATTTACCAAAAGTATTTAATTCCGAAGAAAATTCAAAATTATATATTCCAGATGATTCATTAAAATTATCTGTCAAAAATAACTCCATACAATCAACAAACACCGAAGATAAAAAAGTATCTTTAGATAATCTATCAAATTCAAATAGTTTATTAAAACTATCTAGTCCTGCAGAGCCAAGAAAATTATCTAGTTCACATGAACATCTAAAAGTATCTAGTCCACATGAATTAACTCCTTGTTCTACCTCAAATGTTGACATCACAAAGATCACAGACGAAATATGTCAAGAAAAATTTATCGAGCTCAAAAGACTACTGAACAATGCCCACGAAGCAGTGACAAGTATCGTACATACCTCAGATAATTTGTCATCAATCCAAGGAGATCCAACGACCAATAACTTGGAAGACAAGAGTACTTCAAAAACAAGCCTACTGACATCGCACTCATCAGCGAGCGTATCGCGAAGCAGTTCCGATTGCGACCGAGCCGGGAAATATCACAAAAAACCCGCGCCCAGAGTTCCCTCAGCCTCAAAATCGGAACTTAACGCAGGTAATAATTACCAAGCAGTCGACGAGGACTCATCAGCGGAAGCAGAGACCGAGCAAGCATTGAAAGCGACCCTCGTTATCAAAACTGGTACAGTAAAGACCTTCACCAATGTCAATAACACTAAAAATGTATTTTTTACTCATCCTACTACTTCTCATCGTCATTCATCTCCATCTGTGTCTACTAAATCAAATAAAAAGAAAAAAAGTTTGTCGAGATTTTTAGCGATACCACGAAATTTATTTGGCAATAAAGAAAAAGATAAAGATAAAGGTAAAGATGATAGAAGTGGAATTTATTCGACGACATCTGAACCAGGTTCAAGATCGCGTTCTGTCAGTGTCAGCTCACAAGAGTGTGGAGTTGATGCTCAAGGAAATAACAAAGTCGATGTCAATGTCCAAGACATTTTATTTAAAACCGCCCTCACTGATCAAAGCCCAACTTCTGACACGTACATTGATTTTCGTACTGATAGTCTTGATCGGTGTGATCAAAGTAAATTTAATTATGATAATAATCAGCCTGATAATTATAATGACAAATGATTTAATTAAGTCTTTCATTTAATTGAATCAACAAGACGTGGAAATAATTAATTACTTGGTTTGTTTAGCTCTTTTGAGTCTGTATTGAGTGAGAGTGATCACACAAATCACATGATGTTATGTTTAGCACTAATTATTATTAGATTATTTTCGTTTTTTATTTTATCATTATGCTTATATTATTTTATGTTGTGTGTTTTAAATGTCTAATATAAAGATGTTCTAATGGTATTGATTATTAATACACAGTCAAAGAACATTGGGAAAAATTTTTTTTAGGCATGGGCAGTAAGTTGGATTTCTGTAAAATTTTTTCAAAGTCGAATTTTTTTTAAATTAAACCCTGGGATATCTACTTTCAAAATTTGTGAATGTTCGCAATGAGTTTTGGAAGGAAATTTAATAACAATAGTGAGAAAAAAATTTTTTTTTTCTTCAGGCATGGGAGTGAGTCCCAAATTTCTGTATAATTTTTTCAGCGAAATTTTTTGAAATTAAAATCTGGGATACCCATTTTCGACACTCGGAAATTTTAATAATGAGATTTGGAAGGGAATTTAACAATAATAATAGAAAAAAATTTTCCTTTGAGTAACGAGTTTTGAATTTCTTCAGAGACGGATTTTCTCGAAAATGAAGGATGCTAAAAAAATTTTCAATGCTTATAACTCAAAAAAAAAAGATACTTTGAAGTTATTATATTAATAAAAATGATTATATGCCTAATATATTTAAAAAAAATTTTCCCGTGTATTAATAATTACCAAATGAATTAAAATTCAAAAGCAAACCAACATTAGAAGGTCTTGACCAACAATAACTTGTGTTGCTTACATTAAACAAGCAATTGTTAAATAAAATAATCAGCATACATAGACAAATAACAAAAAACTTTTTTTTCTTTTAAATTTTCTAGATAACAAGTTTTGCAACTTTACCACGAAGTAAAAAACCAACAAAGAAAAAGGTGGCATGAAACATAACAGCTGCTGATCACATTAAAGAAGAAGACGGAATAATAGCATACAAATAAGAGCTAATGCCTTTACTTCGCATCAACAATATATTTGTATCCCATCATCACGATCATAATCATTATTATAATCATAGTCATTAATTAAGTACGGCCATATTGTCAATGTGATTAGCAGCATCAATTAATGAACAAATTTAAACAAGAGCCAAAACGCTTTATTTGCGTCTAGCTTTTTAGTCTACTCGATTCATTTTTATACTTATTTTATTTTTTTCAATCAAATTTACGGAATAAAATATTTTCAATGAGTGATTTAACTCCAAGTCGGAAAAAGAAAAGTAATTAAATGAAAAGTTTTAATTGTTAATTTATTTATTAGATTAAAAAATTTAATCAATTGTTGTTTACATTTAATGCGTTAACTATTTAATCGTAATGACTACAAGCTGGAATTTTTTTTCAATTTCTCAATATTAATTTAAAAAAAAAAAACTAAATTTTTTCTACTCAATCATCTCAATGATAAATAAAAAAAAATCAATAATAATAATAAAACATTTGATTAATTAATTAATCAGTTAATTAATTAAATAAATATATAAGCCAAGGAATTTATTTCCAGACAAAAAAGTAGTCATTATTTTAAAAAATATGTAAACATGTTCCTCTGCTTTATACTGTATTTTTATTACCTATTAAATTGTAAAGATTGAAATAAATATTTGTGATATCAATATATAATAATTAAAAAAAAAAATTAAACATGACAATTAATTTAAATAAATAAAAATAAATTGGATATCCAGGCTCTAGTCATGTGAGCAAACGCTCGTAATTATTAGTAGACATAATTAGATAGACTGTACTGACATGTACTGAATTTTTTAACTAAAGAAAATAATAATTTATCATAAATTATTATAATTATATTTAAAAATTATATAAATACTCATAGATGTGTTAAATTCGTGTTCTTTTATAAAATAATTGCTGTAATTTACGTAACAAATTGTATGCTGTCTTGTGCCTGTTGTGCTGCATAATTATTATTTATTTATAATATAGTTTGTGCCCTTTATTATCAATCTTCATAAATAACATGGCACAAATAACAATGCATCATTACGATTAATATTAATATTATTATTGATTAATTTAATTGTTGTATTGTACGCACAAGTTTATCGTTAAATTATTGAATTAAATATTAAACGACGGTAGAGATTAAATTAATTTATATATTTTGTAACAATAAATTTTATTAACAAACTAATTTATTAATAAATTATTACTTAATTACGTATTAATATTTGTAATTAGTTAATATTTTTAAAAAGCACATTTTTATAAATTTATTAACAAATTTTATTTAATTATTTTTTTGTTTTACTAATTTAAGGGGGACCTCTAGTGTGACCGTCTGAAAAAAAAAATTATTTTTGGTAATTTTTTTAAAGAAAACTACTGTATAGAATGTTTTAATGTTTTAAGGATATATTTGTGAATATATAATCAATGCGAGATAAAATTTTTGGACGAAAAAATTCAAAATTCCACGAGTTATTCACAATCTTACACTCAAAACAAAAATCCCCCTGCTGCAATGACAGCGACCTTTGCAGTGGATGAAATAAAAAACCAAAAAGTTTATTAAATTAGAAGGTATTTCCTGTACCATGACCCTTGGGCTAAGAAAAGAATTCAAATTTAACAAAAAGGCAGGGTTTTTAAAAAAAAATTTCAAATTTCGCGCGGTTTGATGATTTTTGGCCTGGCAAAATTACATTTTTGATTCGATCGAAAAACTGGAGGTTCATGGTACGTAGAAACATATAAGTAGTATGTTATTTTTGAAGCTATAGACTATGGAACTGCAAAAAAAGAATTTATTTTTTCAAAATTTCACACTAGTGGTCTCCCTTAAGCTTTAATTAAAAATAACTGATAATTAATAAACAATTGTAGCTAAAAATTATTATAAATAATTATTAGATCGGAAAAAACGAGTAAAGATTTTTATTATTATTGAGATATGGATAGATTTGTTTTGATGGTGAAAATAAAGTAAAATTTACTGTAATACAGAAGACGTGCTATGACTTTTTGAATTGTGGCGGTAATAAATAATTAATTATTATTGTGAATAATAATAATAATAATAATAATTATAATATACTTAAGTGTAAGGCGGTGCTGCGGATTTGCCACTTGTTTTTGTACTCGTGTGGATGTTCATTTATTGATTATTATTATTATTGATAATAATGATAAGCAAAGTGTTAAAAACTGATTAAATAAATTGTGACGAATTGTATTAGATAATGCGTGAATTGTTGATAAATAAAAAATAATATTAATTATTTCAAACGATATGTTGATTTATTTTTTAATATTTACAGTTAGAAAATAATTTCTTAGGTCTTTTGTCGGTCACTTTTCGGCGGAGAAAAAATTTTATTTTTTTTGCCTTTAAATTTTACAACCTGGATTTTTAAAAAATAAAAAAATATTTTTTTCAAAACCATGATTTAAAATTTTATTTTTATTCCAATTAAACTTACTATCCTAGTGTAAGACAAAAAATTATATACGCCCATGGAAAGATGATATCGCAACCCTCATTTTTGACATCTTTGACCGGCTCGGGTGACAATTCAACAGAATTTTCTATTCTCTCAGATTCTATTCTTTAAAAAAAAATGGCTATGGTAGACCTACTTGTTAAAAAATGATTAAATTGAAAAAAAAAATCTGATTTCAAAATTTAATTATCGCTCTATCCGACTTTAGATTCTTAAAAATAAAAAAAAATGGCTACGGTAGATCTCGTTTGTCTCATAAATCATTCAAAAATTTAAATTTTACTATAGAATTTTAAAAATGCCCTGTAATTAATTGTTCTTACCAACCGCAAATCAAATAAATGCATTCAATATAATAAAACCTGAGCTTTGAAATATTTTAAAACAATGATTGCATTAGTGATTAATCGATCATACTGATCGGACGTATCATTCCATTATCTTTCCGCTAAATTTACGAATCGCAAACCAAATAAAATAATTTTTTTTATCAACATTTATTCAAAGCAATCAATTTAAAATACCACTGACTTTGATAAGACCTAGTGAATTAATTCTTATCAGTGCAAGTGTTCATGACCGCCGTGAATTTTAAAAAACCGCTTTAATAAATTAAAAAATTTAAATACGCTCATTTTTTCCGCGTAATTCACATCAAATATATTTATAATTTTTTTTTATTAAAAATGACAATAATATTTATAATAAATTTACTATCAAATTTATATTTTATCACAACTTCAATATTAATATTAATAACTTTATTTTATTTATATTTAACCAGAACATTTAATTACTGGTCAGTTCGCGATGTTTTGTACAAAAAACCGACAATAATATTCGGTAATTTTAGTGACTTATTATTATTCAAAAAATCGCTACCGGAAGTAATCAAAGATATGTACAATTGGTTTAATTCATCATATTTTGGAGTCTTCCGTGTGCGCTCGCCGATTTTAATTATCCGAGATCCTGAATTAATTAAGCGCGTCTGCGTTAAAGATTTCAAATACTTTATAAATCGGGGAATCCCGACAAATACAGAGGACCAACTGTCCTGCCATTTATTTAATTTGGAAGGAAACAAGTGGAAAAATTTACGGCATAAATTAACGCCAGTATTTTCAGGCGGTAAAATTAAAAAAATGTTTCCGTTGTTGCAAGAATGCGGAGTTATTTTATATAAATTAATTAATAAAACGAGAGTTGATGCTGCTGTTGACGTACGTGAATTGGCGGTTAATTTTACCATTGACGTCATTGGTAGCTGTGCATTTGGAATAAAAATTAATGCATTGACTGATGAACAATCAGAGTTTCATTGTGCTGTTAAAAAATTATCCAAGCAGAGTTACAAAAGTACAATTTGGCGGATACTTCGCACGGCGATACCGCGGGCTTATAAATTATTTAAAATACAAATAATTGACCGGGATGTTACCAAGTTTTTTAAAGACATTGTCAAGCAAATTATTGCGCAAAGAGAAGTAGAATATGAGAGCCAGCAAAGAAGAAATGATTTTATGGATTTGTTAATTGAATTGAAAAATAATTGCCTGCATGATAATGATGATAGTGAAGACAATATTGGTACTTTTTTTAATTTATATTTTTAACCGAAGACAAAGTAAATTTTTTTTGAAAATTCTACGAGTGTGAATGTAGCAGACATCAGACAAATTTAAAATTATAAATATGTAGAGTAAATAATTTAAAAAATAATCTTTTTAAAAAATGCACTTGTTAATTTTTAAATTTAAAAAATGTGCATATTTTTAAATTTTATTTTATTAATTATTTACTCTATTTATTAATAATTTTAAATTTATCTGATGTCTGCTACATTCACACTCATAAAATTCTCCGATTATTTTCAAAAATTCTAAACTTTTTTATACTTAAAAATAAAAATATTTAATTAATTTTGAATTACAAAATTTCTTTGATTTCTTTTTTTGATTTATAGAATTAAATGAAAATACAATAGCAGCTCAAGCATTTGTATTTTTTGTTGCTGGATATGAAACCTCATCAAATACTATAGCGTTTTGTCTTTACGAATTAGCATTAAATTCAGAAATTCAAAAACGAGTTAAAAATGAAATTAAAATGACGATAAAAAATGACGGAGAATTAACT
Source organism: Microplitis demolitor (assembly GCF_026212275.2). Lineage (NCBI taxonomy): Eukaryota > Metazoa > Arthropoda > Insecta > Hymenoptera > Braconidae > Microplitis > Microplitis demolitor. The sequence continues at coordinate 2,688,843 of NC_068554.1, read as the reverse complement.
TACGACTCAATACAAAAAATGACGTATCTGGAAAAAGTAATTTTAGGTAATTTGAGTAAATTAAAAAAAAAATTAAATCACTATTTATTTATATAAAATAAAATAAAATAATTAATTAACAGAAACTCTGAGAAAATATCCGTCAGCGGCAATGATTTCCCGAAGATGTGAGTCCACATACGAGATACCAAATACTAAAATAAAATTACCACCAGGCATGAGAGTAATTATTCCAATTTACGGACTCCATCACGACCCGAATTATTATCCAGAGCCAGATAAATTTAATCCAGACAGATTCAGCGATAAAAATATTATAAATTCCTCGACTTTTATGCCATTCGGCGAGGGACCGCGCAATTGTATCGGTATGACCCTGATTAAATTCAACCTTTCCTTATTTTTAATTGCTAATTTATTAATTAATACTGTTCTCATTTGACAGGAATTCGTTTTGCAATGTTGCAAGTTAAAATTGGACTGATATCATTTTTAAAAAATAACAGCCTTCAAGTTTCCAGTAAAACAACGATCCCAATAAAATTTAGCCGCCGCAGTTTGGTTACGAGTAGTGAAAATGGTGTTTGGTTAAATATTCACTCTGATAATTAATAAATACCATCAATTATATTTATATATACACATTTTTTTATTAAAATAAAAGTTAAAAAAAATCCTTAATAATTATTATTAATTTATCAGATATAAAAGTATCTACATATTAATTTATATGATTTATGTACATGTTTTTTTATTATTACGTATAATACATTATAGATATTGAAGAAGTTTAATACACAAAAAAATTAATTTTTTTGACTACGAATTGAAAGCTCAAATTTTCTTGATGCAAAAAAAAATTATTTGGAGCAAGAAATTTTTCTAGTCAAAAAAATTTTTTTGTGTAAATATATATTTATATATATTTAATATAATATATAAAGCGTAAAAAAATACAAACTCTTATTTTTTTTTTATATCGATGGCTAATTAGTTAACAGATTGAAAGACTACGGATGTTAAGATAATTATTTAAATAAAACCTCCTCCATTTTTGTTCGCTGAGTAATAGCTATGCTTGATTCGATCTTCTATTTCTTCTTGACGAGCCAACAAACAATGGACGTGGTTTATATAAATCATCACTTGTATATCGTTGTTTATTTTTTAATCTAAATAAAACAATTAAATAAGTAAATAGAAAGTAAATTAAATTTCAAAGCCATAGCTGGTAAAAGTAATAAAAGTCCCCCTGAATTATATTTTACTACCTCTGAGTCAGTGATGTAAAGCAAAAAATTTTTCTGAAAATTTTTGCCTGCCGTCAATTAACCAGAAAAACTGACCACTGGTAATTTTTTGAAATTATGAAAAATTCCCGCGCAAACTTAACTGCCCAGAAAATTATTTTACAAAATGTATCGAAATATTTCTGACTAAAATTTTATTATACTTTTGAAACATAAGATAACTTTTATACAAAAGTTATCAGTTGCTGTATCGTTTATAAAAAAAATATCTGGTCACGATTTAAAATTTTTCTATTCATTTATTTGTAAAATCAGCTATGGCCTTAATTAATTAATAATTAATAACATAAATTTAAAAAAAGTACCTTTTATCATCTTTGTCCTTATGGTTTGCGGAGGCTTTATCACTAGTAGCAGAAACGTCACTTTCAGGACTTAAAGGCATCATGAAATCATCGTTGGGACTCGAAGAGCTGACACTAGGTCTCTGTCTTTTAGGTCTTCCTAATTTCTTTTTTCCCAGCCCAGTATCTTTTTCTCTGGACTTCTTCTTGTCCTCAGTATCTCCAACACCCGTAACTTTGTGACCGTCATTATTGTTGTCCGAGTTCAAAACAATGTCCGACAGCGGACTGGTTGAATATTTGCGTTTCAGTTGAGGCGGTGCCATAGTGACAGTTGCCGCAGACTCTTCATTTTCATCATCCAGCAACAATTGTTTAACTTCAGTATCATCACTACTAAGATCCTTGGCATCTTCGTCATCAATATCACGAGCGATGTCAATATCCAGTGACTTGAGAAACAGCTTAAATTTATTTAATCTCTCATTGTCTTCAACAAAATACAAACAATCTTCATCATCAGATTCAACTCTAGTCTTAACTTCTCCACTCAAATCATTACTTTCATTTAAAATTAAATTATTTTCCAACTTGTCTTCTGTAATATCCTGCTTATTATCATTACCATCTCTCCCAATTATTTTATCCGCCATCATTTCATTAAGCGACTCCCGTATCGACATTTCCATTTCCGTTAAATTCGACTTACAACTATCAATAACATTTATCTTAAAAAAATTATCTCCTTCCATAATAACGTCCGACTGTCCCAACTTTGAATTAACATCTTTGTCATCTGGATACGGTTCATCTTCATCATCGTCCTGAGGTTCACGGACCTCAATAATCTGTACCCGCTCGTCATCTGGTACTTTAATGTCTTGTTCACAATTAACATCAGAGTCGCTGTGCTCAAATTGTTTCTTCATCTTGATAACTTTATCATCTTCTTTAAAATTATTAGGAAACTTCATTTTCTTGGGACTCGACTCAACAGAATCATCAGCATCAGCAGGCAACGGACGTTTCTTTAATGGAAGACTTATTTCACTTAGTCCTAAATCAACACGCTTAGCATTTACTCCCGATACTTCAGTCTCTTGATCAACTTGGATTGCACTTTCCCCATCAGTGTTGTGATACTCTTCAACCTGAGACTCATCAACGCCATCAGAAGTTTCGCTGCTCGAATTACTGACATTCCCGGTCTCTTTGAGGCCCGAGTTGGCTTTCGATGAGGATGCCGATGAACCAGGACACGAATTCTTGCTCCCTTTACCATTAGATCCACTGGAGCCATCGCGATCCGATGATCTGCGGTCATTTGAACTTTTACGCAGACTCGAGTGGTCGTCTTTAGATTTAGATTTTTTTTCATCACGACGTTTCTTATCTTTATCCTTATCTTTGTTTTTATCTGTATAACTTTTGTCAGAATTCTTTCGCGATTCATCAGGCCTGGACTCTTTGCGCTTCTGCGTTGATTTATAATCCTTATCCTTATCAGATTTATCATCCTTAGAGCTGCGTTTGCCATCAGAGTCTCCTTGACTTCGGCTCTTGTCTCTCGAGTGTCTGTCATCTCGTTTCTTATCACGACTAGACTTTGAATCATCTCGTTTACTTCTGCTATCATGCCGATGACTCCTAGAAGATGAACTCGAGCTGCGGTGTTCCTTCGAGTCTCTACGATCCTTGGAATCTTTTTCATTATAATCCTTTGAGTCTTTTTTATCCTTCGAATCCCTGGACTTATGACTGTCTTTATCTTTATTCAATTTTTCTTTTTCCGTCAATTCTTTTTTTTCACGCAACTCCCGTATTTTTTCCTTGTAAATATCTTTCAAATCTTTTCCCGCCGAACTTGTTTTTTCATCTTTAACTTTATCTTTACCATCTTTATCTTTATCCCTGGACTTATCACTGCTGTCCCTACTACTTTTGCTTCTATCGCGATCGCTTTTTGAATCAGTTGATTTTTTTTTATAATCACGGTCGCGATGACTGCGCGAGTCACGTGAATCTGAACGTTCTTTTGATGATTTTGATTTGTAATCACTTTTATCTCTCCCACGTTCTTTTGACGAATTACCTTTAGCATTTTTACTGTCTTTAGACTCATTAGATCTCTCTTTGTCTTTATCTTTATTTTTATCATCATCACTTTTGTCTTTAGATTTTTCTTCTTTAGGAATATCCGGAACAGGAGTCGACGCTTGATTAGAAGATCCAAAATCAGTGACAATAGACAACCTAGAGTCTGAAGATACTTTTGAAAATTGAGAATCTTGATTACTAAAATCAAAATGATCACGGGAAAATTCATTTATCTGAAAATCAGGACTACGGGACCGATGACTTGTCAGTTCAGATATCCCAGACAAATGAGAATCATTAGAAACAAGTGATTCATTAAAATTCATAATATCAATTGGCTCAAAAACCGGACTATCTTCTTCCTCTTCTTCCGTTTTATCATCCGATTTTATCGAATCATTCAAACCAGGATCAGCAAGCTGAGGTGTCGAACACCCAGCTCTAATTTTTTCTTCCTCAGCCGTACTCTGGACTGATTCATTCCCATTGGCCTCATTCTCAACGACTTCTCTCGAATCAACAGTGTCTTTTTCTTCAAAACTTTTATCACGATCACCAACCTGACTACTGTCGTCATTTTTATGATCAACCAGATCTGAGTCTTGTTTGCTGGTGATTGGAAGATCATCTACCGAATCCAATGACACATCTTTCAAACTATTTTTATCAGACTCAGGTGACACTGGATCCAAATCAATTGGCAGCAAATCTTTTATTGAATGCCCGCCATTTTTTTCACGTTTAGGTTTTTCTAAACCTAAATACTTGTAAACAACATCCTCTATTTGCGGTGTAAAAACCGAATATATTTTAGGGTTTACTACCTGATCAACTATACGTTCAACACCAGCATCTAAATACGCAGCTTCTGATATATGTTTGCGTAAAGTTTCACGCAATTGATTTTTATTCAAGTCAGCTTTCCATACTTGCTTTGACAAAAACGAATTAACTGACCCTTCAACACGAGTCCGAAGATTTTGATACGCTGGCTACAAAGTAAATTATTTTTTTTAACACATATTTTATTTTTCTATCCACTTGTCATATTTTCATTACTATAAATATAAAGTTAAATAAAAAATTGACAGCAGAAAATTGAAAAACTAATCAGCAATTTTGAATATTAAATTAATATTGATTAATTAATTAATTTGTTTATTTATTACCTTGGTATCGACGTCAGCAAGAGCATCCTTACGAAATTGATCAAATATTCCCTGAGATTTAACCTCACCGACGATGTGATCAATCAAACGTGGATCACCAGGTAAAAGAGTACTTCCTAATCCCAAGTCCATTATTATTATTTATTATTTAAATCAAATAATATATTATTACTATTATTTTAAATTGTTATTGTTATGACAAATAGTACTGACTAAACTGACTGGTAGTCGCCATTGCTATTTTATTTGCTTTATTTTTATTCTTATTTTACGAATCTGTACCATCAGGATCTGAATTATCGATACATCTGTCTCATAGACATCCGCCTTAATTTTTAAATTTTGCGCGCGATTACTGATAATTATTTTTTTGTTTAATAAGAAATAAAAATTTTTTTTTATTAAATTTTATAATTTTCCGCGCACGCGTTCGGAACGCACATTTATTAATCATTCTTATTAATTGCTCTAATTAGTCTCCTGTAACGTTGCTGTGACGTTTTACATCTGACACTAAATTACATGATAATTGTCCTCGTGTTGATGCTGAACAAGATGATGGAAAAAATATATTACAGAAGAAGCGAATCAAATTGACGTTTATGCATAAATAAAATTTAAATTAAAAATAATAATAAATTTTGTCAACCTTTCTTTTCGTATAATTGTTGACCTTCCGAGTCTTATTGCGTAACAACTGATTGCTTAAATATCAACCGCAATAATGATAATTGTACATCTAATTATCTATAATATTTCCTTTTAAATAAAAATAACAATAAATAAATAAATAAATAGAAAAAAAAATGTCGCAGCCTGAGTTTGAACCAGGGATCTTCGAGTTATCCTTTTTGATGTTATTTGCAGGTATATCTTGATTTTGTCACAAATTTCAAATCCAACTCCACCGTCCATCGTACGGCATTAAATATATTGATATTTTAAACAATTATGAATACGAAATTCTTGTTTTTATGTCAAGATATACATGAAAAATGCACTATATCCTTTATAACGAGTGCCATTAGGTCTCGACGCTTTACTAACTAAACCACTGCGACCCATTGAGAACCGAAACTTCTTATAGTCTATATTAATTAAATCGAGCTTACATTTGTCGATATCCACAAAAAAAATATATCTACAAATAAAATTTGAAATATATCAAATAAATGAGCCAATTTCTAATTAAGAAAAAAAAAGTACCATATGTAGGAAGCGAACCCGGAACTTTTTCTATACCATACGACATATTCAAAATTGTATTATATCACATGTGAATATAATATTAGTAGTGTAGTAGTAGTAGTAATAGTCACCCTTTAACACACACTTAATATAATAGACAACAATTTTTGGATTTTTTTTTCAACAAATAAATTACAAAAAAAAATAAAACTAAAAATATGCACATTCAGAAAATTTTAAAAAATGAAAGCGCAATTCTTTCAAATATTTTTTTTCATAATTTATTCAGTAAGATACTTTCATAATTATTGTTGGAATTGTAAATATTTATTTAAATTTACTTATCCTGAAAAATGCTTATTTTTAATTTCAAAAATTTGTATTATTGTGTCGGTTATTGATCAATATTACATATTAATTTACAGCAGCTGAAAAATCATAGTAAACTAATAATTTGTAAGTACCACTTTAAAAAATACTATTATTTCTATTTGATAAATTGGTCTCTCAATAAATAGTTTAAATTTCGCGCCCATGAAGCCGCCATTTTTTCTCGAATAAATGAGAAAACATGTCCGTTTAAAAGCAAAGACAGATATCTAATCATAAAATTAAAATATTAATATTCAAAAAACCGTGTCTCAAATCTATCAGAAATATTTGAATTATGCGCTTTAAGTTTCAAATTATCTAATAAAAAATTTTTTTTTCCAGGTCAAGTTTTTAAATTATTTACAAATCATCGATTTCTGGTTAAATTGATCAATTAGTATCGAGGTTTTACAAGTGACCGAAAGTGTCGCCTGTGTGCGGGAGGTTGAGGGGTTAAGAACTGTCAAAAAAATTAACACAAATCAATTCCACATGAGTATGACATCTGTTTATTGTCATCATATATTTTTTCATTAGTTGATTAATTTTTCAATTATATTAAAAATTTATTTAAATAAGTTTTAGTGTAAAGTATTCAAAAAATAAAATTTTAATTTAAAAATGAAGGGTCTTTTAATTTTCGATCATCTCAACGATGTATTGTTTACAAAATGTAATAAGAAATTTACAAATCATATGGAAAATTTGGCTAAATTACAAGGACTGATAACTGAAGATGTGGTAATTAATTAATTATTAATTATAGTTTATAATAAATACTCCAATTAACCGGCACCTAATAATTTTGGAATTTTTTAAATACTATATTTTTAAAAAGTTGCACCTATATTTTTTTTAACTCTACATGTGCATATTAAATTTTTTTTTTATTTTTTAAATTAAATTGAAAAAAAAAAGATGAAAAATTTCAATTGTTAACCTAAGGATCATTATGAAAATTTTTCTAACTTTTTTTTTATAATTTTCTAGGGCGAAAATTCAAAACAATTAAGTGCAAATATACTTATGCAATTATTTTCACCAATAGTGACGTCTCAACAGATAATGACAACACAGTTTGGTAATTCCTATACGTCAATGAAGTGTCAGGATGGAATTAATATGGCATTTGATGATTTCATGGGCTACACATTTATTTATGTCGCTACTGATGATATTGAACTGATGAAAAGAACTATTGGTGTTTGTATATCAATAGTAGGGCATATATGTGGTCCTGATGTTGCTGTGTATGTATTAACTACCCTGATAGCAAGACTTTCTGGTTAGACAGTTGGTGTCAATTAGTTGTGATCAAGCTGATGACAACTTTCGGCTTTTTCAACTGTTGACTACAAGTTGTTACCAATTTTCTAAGAAAATGGAAGGCAACTCCGTCAACTAATGAGATGTCAACTTTTGCCACCAACTTTCTCAGAAAGTTAGCGAGCAGTTGTCATCAACTTATGGAAATCCCAATTTTTGCGACCAACTTGATGACAAGTTGCTGCAGTAAGTTATCACTAACTTGCTGCCAGCTTGACTGTCAGGGATAAATCTCTTAATTTGTCAGTAATCAGTAAAAATAATTGTTTCAGCTTAAAGTCAAGTAAACAAAAAGCTCTGCTGGTTTCATCACTTCTGGATGCTTGGAAAGATCTACGAGATGAGGAGCAAAGTTTGCTGACTGAAACTGTCGAACAGCTGAGCGTAAATACCGAACTGGCGTCATCAACATTAAAAATTTTACATGACGCCGTTGATAAACTAAAAGCTCAGTCAGATTTTCCTAATGTCCACGTCCTAGTATTGGTAGAACATAAATTTTTATCATTATACTCAAGTAAAAATGCTCAAGACCTAAACGCTGCTGATATTTTACTGATGGTACTGATGTGTAAAGCAGTAAGTCCTGAAGAAGATGATAAAAAAAAATTGACAGAAGAAGCTGATTTATTATGGAGTCAAAATAATTTATTAAATGAAGAAGAACCACTGAGTATTGATAGCAAGCTAGCAAATCCAACATCAGCAGACATCATGCATTTATTTAATGACTCAAGAGAGTCATCAGTTAATGAAGGTCTTTGTTCCCTAGCTGAAGACAGTTTGTACAGTCAGCTCGTTCTTCTAGGCTCTGATCAATCACGAACAGCAAATGTTGTTCATATATTTGAATTATCTCCTGGTATTAATTTATTGACTATCATGGAGATAACAAACTTATCAATATCATCCGGACTTTATGATAGTTTTCATTACTTAAATATTATGAATTCCTTGCAATCGCAGCGTGACTTTGACGATTTGAAACCGACATTTGATTCCTTTGATTCGTCAATTAAAAAAACAGTCGATGGTATTAAGAAATATCGCGCTCACGTTAATAATGATGTCGATATGTGCCAACGTAGATTACAAGTTAAGTGGGAATTTTTAAGGCGAAAGTACATGGATTTTTTTAAACAGCGCGATACTGAATCAATATTACAAATAGAATCAAACATGTCAGGATTAACTGACACGATAATTGAATTATTTCGGTTGACTTGCTTCGACAGAAGTGTTTTAAAAATAGGCTGTGATGTTATTTTGACTGTCTGTAGATTAGTAAGACAAAAGTTCAATGACTTTAGCGATTTTCTTAAAGTCAAAGCACTGAAGAATTTTTCACTTGGATCATATCCTTTTTGAATACTGTTTTTTTTTTTTTTCTATTTACTTTAATTAAATGTATCTGCTTACTGTATTTTATGGCGCAATGCTTGTGGTATTATTCCTTAATGTTTTGTCTGTAATATTCACGAGAACTTCCCTAACAATCAACAAATATCTAGAAGAATTCCCTGGTCTAGTTCATTTCATTTACATCGACCGAACAACTCATCGAATCACTGCGCCCACTCTAGACTTTACTAATTTAGAAACTTTGGCGTTGACTAAAAAAAAAATATGGGCGATGGTTGATCACAGCAGGAATCATCTCCAAGAAGGACAATTTTCAGTCATGTGGAAAGACACGACATTTAATTACGCTTACTTTTTGTGGTTTGAAGATAGTTCTGTAAGTATTTTTATTTTAAACAAATTGCCATCACTGAGGGCCCGTTTTTAAAATACGTTCGCGTTTATGGGGGGGGGGGGGTCGCTGACTGTGACAAGGGGAGTTGGGGATCTAAGAAAACCTGACGTTATTAGAGATTTTATTAAATTGTCAAAGTTTTATTATTACACTCGTGCTCCATTAAGGGAGGAAGTTGATCTGAGATTCAAAGAAAAGACCATATTTTTGTGATTTTTTTTCCAGAGTGGCTTCTTTATTAAAATTATTAAAATTTGTGACATTATTAAGCATCATTCCAAGAATGTTCTGCTAAATTTTCAAAAAAAAATATTTAAAAATAAGCCAGTGGTAGTGGGGAGAGACGAGTCACCTCAAAAAAAGTCTCCATGCCGAGGTAATGGGATCCGAGTTAGACTGTACAAATAATAAATTTTTTAAAATATAGAAATCTGTGTACTAGTAATTAGAGGGGTGTCTAAAAAAGTAAATTTTGCATGACGTATTTTATGAACGGTCCCTAATTATAATAATTAATTAATTAATAAAATTAAATTTTTAAGGGCTCGCCGCTTAAATGCAAGACGTATTTAAATCCGCAAAATAAAAATTTACCAGTACCAGGAATACTCTGCGGCGATTACTATAAAAAATTATCCCAAATATACTTCCCAAAAATTTCTCCTAATAAAATAAGAATGTATGAGTTATATTGTGTCCATCTAGGTCTTGCGACTTCCTCTTGTGTCTTAGAACACTCAAGAAGACTCGCAGCTACTATATGGGAAATTACTGGTCTTCCTAATAATCCAGCTGATATTTTATAAGAATGTGATTTTATCTTAGTTATTATATTTTATATTATTTAAACAGTATTTATAATATAAACAAATATATAGTCGAACTTCATTAACTCGTACAGTCTACGGAGGAGCAGAAATTTCGACTTATCGAATGTCCCTTCTTTTTTAAAGAGTAAACTACACGCATGCGCTGATACATACATAAATGAGGCACACATAAATATATATATACACATATACAAATGTATAACATCGCATGGGAGACAGCGTAGCCCATAGTGGGAGTCAAGATTGAGGGGAAGTTCCGAGTTAATGGAATTTGACTGCATAAATTTGTGATTAATTTTGTTTTTTAAAAATAAAATCTTTATTAAAGTATTAAAAGAAAATACTAAGACTTAATTATTTTATTTAAACGTAAGAAATATTTACAATCCTTACACGTTTTAATATTTTCTTTTTTTGTTAGTTATCTTCTTTGGATAATAGTAAAGTATTTTTATCTTTAAACGTTAACTTTAAACTTTGAATTTTTAAATTATTATAATATCAATAAGCAGGAACAAAATATTAAATGAAAAATATGATAATTTTTTAAAATCTTAAGTACTATGAGATGTCAGATCTATCTATTGATTTTCTAGTCGCTTGACTGTACGATCTTGGACCTGAAGATGGAGACTTTCTGTTCTCATTTTTTAAACACTTATTATTAATACTCATAGATACTGATGGGATTAACGGTGAGTTCTCTTTAGATTTACTCTTCACCACTTTAGTAATCGTTAGCTCATCAGATATTTGAATATTATTATCATCTGAGTCATCAAAACTTTTTTTAATCACGTCTACAACATTTTCATCACTAGAATTATCAATTCTCAACGGCTCTGTGTTTTCTAAACGTTTTGCTTCGATTTCTTTCTGCAGATTTTTTATTTCATTCTCTAATTCCATTAGTTCACGATCTGATTGTAGTACCGCTGAAACCAAATTATCCAGATGACGTTCTGCTGCTTTATTTATTTTTACTATAGAGTCAATTGCCGGAGATCTTTCAAAATCAATTCTGTAAAAAAATACTCACGATTAATTTAAAATTATAGTAAATTTGTAAATAAATAATTTAAATATTTCTTACTGTAATGTATCAACAAATTTACTGAAATGATCTTTTACAGAATTTTGCTGTTTAATTGGCGTTGGTTTGTAGTCAGACCCATCAAGTCTTGAAGCATCTGCTCCTAGATTATTAATTTTTAACTGAACTGGGTGATGAATTCTGTAAACAATTTTAAATATTCAATACACAATTAAACATTACACTTGGGAATGATTGTGAATGTAACGAACATGAGACAATTTATAAATTTTAAATAAATAAATTAATTAATTAAAATAATAAAATTTTAAAAAATGCGCGCACTGATTTTTCATTGATCTATAAATGCATTTTTTAATTTTTATTCTACTTATATATTATTTAAAAATTTTTTAAATTGTCACTTGTCATTTACATTCACACTCATCACCAGGCCAGTTTTTCAAACCGGGTTTAAATTATTATTGCTGGCCGGAGAGAAAATTGTGGTAACCATTCCCAGCACGTTTATGGAATATCAACCCATAACATTATGGCAATAATTATTAGGAATAATGGACTATACGCCATAAGTTCTGGAAAAAACTTCTATAACTATGGAAACAGTTCCAATAAATGGTAATAGTTCTTATATCATATGCTTATGATTACCATACACATGGGAATATTTTCCATATTTACATAGGAATAGATTCTTAATTCAAATTATAATGATCACTACGTACGGATGGGAATAAACCCCATACATCATGATAAATATTTCCATAATATTATGAACTTTATCCCATAATATATAGAAATCATACTATTTCGGTAAACGTTACCATACTATTATGGTCATGATTATATTATATGATAACGGTAACTATAATATTATGGTAATCATCACCATAATGACATAGGAACTATTTCCATATTTTATACATTATTGGTGTATAGATATATTAGGAATATTAATTTAATCCCGATTTCAAAAACTGGACCTTAATAATTAAATAAAATAACATACCCGTCTTTGTTCTGTGAAAGTACGAGCCTCAATTTATGAGTATTTTTCTTTTCAGTGACAGAATAACTCAACATACCCGCAACAAAATACTGCTTATCATTATTGTTAGCACCAGAAAATATATTTTCAAATTGTTTATGTAATAATTTGTCTCTTAAAGTTGGAAATAATGAATTATTTAATCTAAATCGATACCATCCAACAATTTCTTTATCATTTTTATTTACAAAGTCTTTGAGTTTTGATTCATCAATTTTTCCTACTGAATTATAAAATGAACATGTTGGCGGCAACGGCATACTTCCTCTAATATCTTAAATGAAATTAATAATAATTATAATTATCAGCTCACTAGATATTTTTTATCAGTAAAAAAAAAAAAAATAGGTAAAATTCAAATAATTAAAACTTACTAATATGTATTTCTGTAGAATCAACTTGTCTGTCAGCATCAGTTACTTTTTTTGTAACATACCTCAAGACTTCACCGAGAAAAAATCCCATCTAAAAAATTCAATTGTCTGTAATTAATAATCACACTTTGTATATTAATTACGTATTCATTTTAAAAACAATAAACGCCGCCGATTTAAATTTAAATTTTAGGTTAAGCGTTAGCAGGACTTTAAATTTTTAAATATAATTAAAAAAAAAATAAATGAAAGTAATTATATTAAATTATTATAAATAATATTAATTACTATAAATTTATTTACCTGATCGCCAACATTTCGAACATTTTCATAAATTAATAACGAAAGTGCAGCACCAGAAATCGTAACAAATGATTTATCATCCGCCATTTTTGACAGACTAATAATTTTGCATTGCGGAATTTCGCGGTTATTATTTATTACCTATAAATAAATTCAAATAGAATAGTATTTTAAAAAAGTGTTGTAATTATTATCCTAAACAATATAAATTAAATCAATAAACGATTAGTATACAAACCTCTAGGATTTATCAGAAATAATAACAAAATTTGTTTATCGCCTGAGTTTTTTTTTATGTCGGTAAAATCCACGACTGTTTTTTTAATTAAAGTCGATAAAGACGCAATTATAAATATAGGACAGTCGTGATTGTTGTTGGTAAATTATTTAAATGAAATTTGAGTAAAAATTGTATGTTGTCAGAAGTGGGATTCGAACCCACGCCCACATTGTGGACTGCGACCTGAACGCAGCGCCTTGGTCCGCTCGGCCATCCTGACAGTGGTGGGATCAAAAGTTGAATAAAGATAAATCCTGCAGGTACTTTTTCTCTTTTGAAAATGATACTGAAGTGAGCAGATGTTTGATAATTCTTTGATTTTTCTAAAACAAACTAAAAAAAAAGTATTTAAAAAATTAATGACAATAAAGTTAGCAGACATTTAAAAATTTTTTGATTTTTTTTAACAAAAAAATAAATATTCAAAAAATATTTTGAAAAATTGCACGTACGGTTTATCAAATTTATAACATATGCATTTTTTTTTAATGATTTTTTTTTTTTTTTCATTATTTATCTGTTAAAAAAAATTTTTTTCAATTTCAAATGTCTGCTAACTTTACTATCATAAAAAATTACAACTATAGTTTTTTTGAATTTATGAGTTGAAAAAAAATTCTTATTGAGTCGTAAAATTTTGAATTGTCTGTTAACTTCAGGACCATTTTTAAAAATATTAAAAAAAAAAATAATAATAAATCATAATTATAATTTACTTTGTGAATTGATGAATGTTGGAATAAAATTTATTAAAAGATTTATTTCACGTCTCGGTAACTGAGACGTTAATAATTTTTGAATTTATGTTCAAAGGAAAGTCAATGTAATTCATTTTTCCCGCGAAGATACAAATATAGAATAGATGAGATGAAGTTTACAAAAATAACTGACTGATGTATTTCTAGACTAAGAACGAGAGAACTAACAATGATCTTGATTGTGATGTAAGCATCAGAAAACCGCCATTCAGTTGACGTGCAAATCGTCAGGGTGATTGTATCTAGGGTTCAAATTTTAATAATTTTGCAAGTGGACATTTTGTTTTTTTTTTTAGTAATTACTTGTTATGGCTGAAGAAACTTGGAACTATTTGGGTGAAAAATGGGAAGATATTTCACAACCGGTAAGTTTATTATTTAAAAATAATAAATTTAAAACTCTATTTTGTTGTGAAAAAGTTCAAGGATCGAGGTGTAATGACACTCTTAATTACCTCATGTTTATTCTACATTAAAATTACACCGAAATAATTATCATACGTTTATTTTATACACTACACTATATATGATGATTTCTTTAACGCTGAATGCGTAAAGACTTTAAATAGAAATAATAATAATTATTATTATTATCGTAATAATAATTATAGTAGTGTACGTTGAAGAATACAGAGACAAAATGAAAGTGGGACACGAGAATTTCATTGATAAATCTTTGAATAGGATTCTGGAGGATAAAATATTAATAATTGCAACAGAATACTCATATAAATTTATGACAATAAATAAGTAAATATTAACTATCAAAATTAATTAGTTAAGAATAATTAGAGACGTAATTCAGTCCTCGAACTCTTGGCAACAAATTATAGCCAAGACAAATTCTTTGCTATTGCATTAGCAATATGGCGATCAAGGGTAAAGATAATTAAAAAATTGAGATATTAAAAAAAAAAGTATCATTTTTTATAAATATTTAATAATCTATGAGCTGTCGACGCAACAATAAAATAAATAATCTCTCGGTTATTCTTATCTTTATATGTATGTACATATTTTTAATTTTTTTTTTGTAATTTAATTATTGAAAAAAAAATCCAAAAATTGTTGATTGTCTATTATATCAAATGTGTGTTAAAGGGTCACTATTACTACTACTACTACACTACTAATATTATATACACATGTGATATAATACAATTTTGAATATGTCGTATGGTATAGAAAAAGTTCCGGGTTCGCTTCCGACAAATGGTATATATTTTTTTTTTTCTTAATTAGAAATTTGTTTATTTATTTGATATATTTCAAATTTTATTTGTAGATATATTTTTTTTGTGGATATCGACAAATGTAAGCTCGATTTAATTAATATAGACTATAAGAAGTTTCGATTCTCAATGGGTCGCAGTGGTTTAGTTAGTAAAGCGTCGAGACCTAATGGCACTCGTTATAAAGGATATAGTGTATTTTTCATGTATATCTTGACATAAAAACAAGAATTTCATATTCATAATTGTTTAAAATATTAATGTATTTAATGCCGTAAGATGGACGGTGGAGTTGGATTTGAAATTTGTGACAAAATCAAGATATACCTGCAAATAACATCAAAAAGGATAACTCGAAGATCCCTGGTTCAAACTCAGGCTGCGACATTTTTTTTTTCTATTTATTTATTTATTTATTGTTATTTTTATTTAAAAGGAAATATTATAGATAATTAGATGTACAATTATCATTATTGCGGTTGATATTTAAGCATACAGTTGTTACGCAATAAGACTCGGAAGGTCAACAAATATACAAAAAAAGAAGGTTGACAAAATTTATTATTATTTTTAATTCAAATTTTATCTATACGTGAACGTCAATTTGATTGGCTTCCTCTGTAATATATTTTTTCCATCATCTTGTTCAGCATCAACACGAGGACAATTAGCACGTAATTTAGTGTCAGATGTAAAACGTCACAGCAACGCTACAGTAGACTAATTAGAGCGCAGCATTTAATGAAATGACACTGATCTTTTTTACGTGTAAGCCAACAAGATATTTCTTTACTTGTCAGTTTACTTTTATATGCTAAAAATTTTATTGCGATCTATGAAATAAGATCCTTTTATTTAACAATTTAAGTCAAAAGTCTTAAGTCTCGTATTATTGTTACTTGACTTTTATTTTAAACTTTATACCAGGTCATTAAAATTTTTTTTTTGACCTTCGGCATCATCAAAGATGTTGTTCTTTATAAATTATCATCACTAGTCTTCTTAATTCGCTGGATTAAATGATGCAGGATAACGTCAGTGTTGTAAAACTATAAAGATGGATTATCTAGAATACAAGATAATATATATGTATTTATTTATATACAGGATTTATATTAAATATATATATATATATATATATATATATATATATATATGTATTGATATAGAATGTAATTTTTTTCTAAATAATTTATTATATATAATTTATTAAAGTGACCTTATAGATATGAACTTGAAATGGAAAATGCTTCGGCGCATTGATTCGTGCCCGTGAACTAGTGACCGAAGTTCCATACGCGCAACAACCCTATAAAGAAGATCCGTACGACGTGCTGAGAACTTTCATTCTACGGAATCTAGAAGAGAGTTGATCGATCAAGTACCACCGGAAGTGTATACTTATATACATGTATATCTTTTTTTATCGTACCTGCAATTTAAATTTACAGAAATAAACTAAAATAGTTAACGAAAATTAGTTAGTAGCAGTAAAATTTGATTAAACAGAAGTGATATGAAGACTAAAAATTTATCACTTTTTGATAAAATCTGCAAGTGTTACAAGGAAGATAAATCCCAAGACGAAGATGACTCATTAGAAAAGTCTTTGGACGTCACACCTCAGGTATAAAATTTTTAAAAAATTTACGGAGGGAGAAAAACCTGCAGGTTTTAAAAAGTTTGACTCTTACTAATGACCGGTATTTGGAAAAGCGTTTGTTTATTTTATGCCATTAGTCTAATTTAGTCAATGAACTTGCGTTTTGGTTGAGTTTTTAAACAGGATGGGGTCGACGATAAGTAAACAAAGTTTTTATATTACATCGTTTGATTAGAGTCTTAAAAAATCGCGTGTACGTATAAAAAAGTGAATGAATCGAGACGCAAAAGATTTTGTAAGTCGATCGGGGCGAGGTCGAGCTCGATGGATATGTCAAGTATACATGTATCCTCAACTCGTCGAACTGGCTACGTAACAAATCACGCGAGTCCGAGCGTTGCCGAGTAAAATCAACTTGGTATTGACCTAGCAACTCGCGCGTGCGCTTTTTTTTTTTTTTTTAAATTTATTAAACTTTTTCTTAATTTCAAATAAAATTAATAAAAATAAATGATGTACTCTAAAGTAGAAGAGAAAGTCCGGTCAAAAAATTTCGATTTCGCGCGCAATCGATTTATGATCATTAGATTTTATTGCAGAATAATTATTCCAGTATTTAAATTTTCTATCATTTATGATAATTAAAGCATGAACGAATATTTTATGATAATTTGATTACAAATGACGTGTAAAGAAAATGATACGCGATAAATCTTATTATGTATGCAATAAACAAATAATGATAATTTTTTACCAGTAAATACTTAGATATTAATTAGAATTAAATAGTAATTAAGAATAAGAATTTACAAGCTATATAAAGTTTTACCCGTCATTTAAAGTATTGTTAAATTTGCCGTCACATACATTGAATGTGCCGTTACAAATAAAATTATTTTCTTGGTAAGACATCAGCAAACCGGATCAGCTTGTTCGCGTATCAAATTTTTTTATTTATCCACACAATTTTATTCGCTTGTATTAAATATTTAAATGGAAAGTATATCAGTAGTATATAAACGGCTGGCCAATGTACACAGCATACAGTCCAGTTGAATTTATCATTGATTAGAGTTTTATCTAGACACTTGGCTTTAATCAGCGTAGCATGTAAATAAATAAACATACCAGGAAATAATAAAAAAATCAAAAGTCCAACGGCCGAACAATATGTGATTCATAAATATGTAATCATTTAAATGTATACTTAAACATTCATCTTAATTATTTTATCTGAAAGAGTAGATTAGATTTATGATTAATGATTTTTAAAAATAATTTTTGTAGACTCATGACGTCATACACTCACCGTAAAGCGTTTATAATTATTACATCTATTATTAGATATTGGAGAGTGTTTAAAGTTCAAAGAACTTTAAGTTCAATCAATGATCTTACTATTGTCGCATGAATCCACGTGCGCGTAACACTTATGTGCTGTTCTCTCCACATCATTAATTCCAACTCACGGATTAGTTCCACGTCTACGTTGATAAATCGTTCTTTTAACTTCTCTTCTTCTTAGTTTTTTTTCCCCATTATAATATAACCAAAACCTTCTCATGGTCCGTTTTTTTTATTTTTTCACCATCTTCATCGGGAACATAAACTATTTTTGTTAAAAGCTGTTCGAGAGATTTATATCTTCAAAGTACTTGTATGGATTTATATTTAGATAGCCCTTCACCTTGAATATAAAACTGTCTAAAAAAAAAAAGTTCTACAATATAATTATTTAAAAAATTTTTATTTGTCAAAAAAAAAAAAAAAAAATTATTTACTCCATACAGAAACAAAGTATTTATTGGCGCAAAAAAATTTCTTGAGCTGAAAAAAAATTTCTTGGCGCAAGAGAATTTTTCTTTTTATTTCATAATTCAAAATTTTTCTTGCGCCAGTAAATATTTTTTTGTGCACTATCGCATTAATGTTAATATTTATTTCTCAAAATTACAATTATAATTGATGTCTTATGAATCGATGCATGAGTTTTACATTTCCTTATCTCAATTATTTATTTTTTTTTTCACTCAAGTTCTTACGTAACTTAAACGTTCTACGTAAAAGAACTTAACTCGTTAGCTGCACGCGTTCACATATATTTACTATTTACATGTATAATGTAATGCATGTACACATATGCAAGTGTATAAAGACGTAATACGATATGAGTAATGACTACAAACTAACTTAGTTTGATTTAACAACGTATTCAAGTTCATTTCCCAGTAAAGTTCACTGATTATTAAAAAAAAAAAAAAAAGAAAGAAGAAAGAAAATCACGTGGCTTTTAAATTTCTTTACCTTACTCGAATTTCGCGCGCGTATGAGGGGAAACATATGAGGGGGGATTAAAAATGAGATGCGCAGGTGTGAATCAATCGATCGTTCGATGTTTCCTTTTGCTATTTCCTTATTTTATTTGCATTTGTAATTATCATTTACACTAGATTAATGAGAAAAAAAAAATGATTATTAATCAATTTAAAAAAATGATATAGACAAAAATTATTTATCACTAGTAATGTAGTACCTGTAAATTTGAATGTTAGATTATTGCATCAGATAATTTAATATTAATTATTAACTTGATTTTGCTTGAATAAATAGACTTTGACATTAAAAATAAATAACTCAGGGAATCCCTTATCAATTTTAAATTCAAAGTCAATTAATACTTTAGCTGAATTAAAAAATCTTTTATTGTATTCCATAATGTCAGATAACAATTATGTTAAATATGAAATAAAATAAGTTAATAAATAATCTTGCTCGTGATAATTTAAGTTTTATTACAGTCAAGAGATTATCGTTGTCAAATTAAATTATATTAATAAAAATTAACGAATATCAATTAGAAAAAATTATATTGCATAATTTGAGGTAGGTCGTAATCTCTACTCATTAATTTCATTAAATTATATTTTTTTTTAAATTTTTTTAAATAATATCTGACTCTTATCTCAAATTTAAAAAAATTTTCATAAAAGTATCGATAGCTCTAATCATTTATTACTTATTTGTATTTAAAATAAAATTATACTCTTCCTTAAATAAAAAATTAATTATGTCTTAATTTCTACGTCAGTTAATTCATAGAAAAGTTCGTGATCAAATAAACATGACCTTGAAACAAATAAATAATTAAATATGACGTATTAAATTTATCATGATGTAATTACTAATAATAGACTATTTTTTTTATGATTTAATTTTTAAAAAATTGACATCAATCAAGGGCATTAGGCATTGCCCTGAAGTGAATCGATGGCATTGAAGTAATGTCTGATATAAAAAAATAATAAAACAAATATTAACAGATTGCATGAGAACATAAATTTTAAATGAACATAAATTATAAATTGATTAGATATAATCAATAATGGAAGTACTTAACGTTAAAAGAAAGTATGAATGGTACGTGACGTTTAACACGTACAGTGACGAGCCTCCAGTTTAAAAATGCTTATTCAACATAGCAATCCTTAGCATAATCCTCATGCTTATACAACAAGTATATATATACATATATATAGAAAGAGAAGCAAAGTAATACCCAAGGACCTTTGCATCATACGCAGAAATACTTTCGTTCTGTTGCGCGATGAGGATCAAATTACCCCAGTATTTCCAGGTTGATACAATCCGCTGTCTGAAAATCGACACCATAAAAAATAGTTTAATAATAAACTAATGTATGTTTTAAACAAATATATAACATCCATACTTAATATTGATTATTGTAATGCAAATTAGCATAAATAATTAATGAGATAAATTACCAAACCCATTAATACATTCGCTGCCTATATAATTAAAGAAAAAAAACTACAATAAAGCTTGATGATGTAACATTTGGTATTTCCCGCGATAGAGGGTGGTCTTGTGACCTTATTTGCCCTTGAAAGCGGACGAGCCTCCAGCAGTGTATTGCTTCTGCGCAGAATGGACCCATATTATGAAGACCAGAGTGCACACAAGAGTACAATATGTGTAGTTATGATGTATTGGTGTAATTGTCATACGTACACAGGACTGTAAATAAAAAGAGGAGAAGAAACTTGTCCAAGTAAAGTGGGGAAATAATTTTCTGTGCACGTGTGTTGGTATATCACGACATACATACATACTTACATATACGTGCTGGCTAAAATACTACTGTGAACTGGTAGTAATGCCACTGGTATGTCGATAGCTTTACTTTGCTTGGATCTATGCCCCCACTTGATATATTTCTCCTCTTCATGGAAGGAATTTTAACTGGAGGTGGTTAGGTAGAGCAGGCGCCTTTTAGCTTCACACATCGCAGTCACCGTTGGTCTTTCTACATATTTACATCGTATCGATAATTTAAAATCGACTTTTATCACAATTATTTAAAATATTTATTTATCTTCATATTTACCTGAGTCATATTGACTAATTAAATAAATAAATAAATTACTTACTGTTATAATTGGCGGTGATTATTTCTTTAAATTTGAATTAATTATTGCATCATTGTGTGGGTATCGAACGACTGCCGGCTTCTGTAAAAAAATCAACAGCTTAATTATTTATCTAATTAACTTGTATTGTTAATTAACGGTAAAAATACGGATTTACTGTATAATTACTTTATTTAAATAAATAATTATTATTAAATAAAATAAGTGCTGATGAAGATGAAGACTTCGCCGACAAATCTGGAGAGTTTAGTGAAGCCAGAGGTGAGATGTCAATATTTCGTTGTCTATAAAAGAGAAAGTGTCAAATTTAAATATTTATTAAATTATTTTATTTTCGCAGGTGTAATTATTTTTTTTTTAATTTTTACTATTGTATTTTGTTTCTATTTACTAAAACAATTAATTATTACGTAGCACATGAGTTCTGTCTTATTGATCCATTAAAGTCGTGAGCAAGTTTTCCTTTACTCCAAATAAAACTAAATTTAAAAATTTATTGGCTGGTTACTATCTCTCTTGACGCATTTTCCCCCTTTTTATTTTTTAAAAATC
Source organism: Microplitis demolitor (assembly GCF_026212275.2). Taxonomy (NCBI): domain Eukaryota; kingdom Metazoa; phylum Arthropoda; class Insecta; order Hymenoptera; family Braconidae; genus Microplitis; species Microplitis demolitor. Next base: position 2,666,859 of record NC_068554.1, on the reverse strand, counting down.
AATATTTTTATTTTAAATTTAAAACTTTTTTTTTTTAAACTTTACTGTAAATTTGAGAAATAAACTTTCATTCTTTCATCATCCATTATTCAGAATGCTAATTAATTACCGGCTTCCGGATTAATGGTAATTTTATTTAATCGCTTTGAATATTTAATAATTACATAAAACAATATTCTAACTTGATAATAATGTAGAAATTAAATTAATAAATTAATGCGTGGCCTCATTTAAGTTTTAAATCTCTAGATCCATTCGATGCACGTGTTCGCGGGTTATAACGTCAAGTAAAAATAAATTTATTTTATTTAAACAGTCATCAATTAGCATTTATTACTTATTAATTGTCAATAACTAGTATATTATATCGCTACATATATTTATTAAATATAAAATTATTAAAACAGCTGACATATTTTATTTTCCACGTGTCTCACCGGCAGGATGTGTCGGATAAAAAACATGTGTTTAATCAGTATTGATACCGGTCCTCTGTACTAAACTTTTTTATTTTTCTATATATCTGTGTGTGTATACATATATATTTAATATTCATTTTATATAGATATGATATGAAGGATAAATTAATCCACATGTGTATAAATATTTAATATTCATTAATATTATTATTGTGACAACCCTATTGGCTGATATGCGGGTGTGTCGATGACGTAAGAGATGGATCAATGTGGGAAATACTGAGAAAGAGTAAACGGATGTCCGTAGTAAAAGCGCGCGAGAATATCAAAGATACTGCACTTTATAACATTGACATTCAAATTAGACTTTATAGATATATATAAATATACATATGTATACAGGAAAGCAAATTTGACGCAAAAAAAATTTATAATACTCAAGTTAGCTGACGTCTAATAATTTTTAAATTTTTTCAAAACGATAAATTACAAAAAAAAAAAAAAAAAAAAAAAATATTTGAAAAAATTGCACCTATAGTTTTTTAATTTTCTATGCATGCATATTTTTAATTTTTAATTTTTTTTTTTAGGATCATAAAATTTTGCATTATGAAATGAAAAAAAAAAAAAAAAATCGTCTTTGGATTAGAGAAATGTTTTCGTGGCTCAATAAAATTTTCCTTATCAATTTTATATATATATATATCTTCTATGTTTTTATTTACTATATTATTCATTCGTCATAATTATTATTGTTATTATTTGTTTTAAATTTAGACATTTGGATATAGACTTGGTCTTTAAATCTATTCAAAAAAATTATTAAGTAATTTTTTTTCCTTAAATCATTGTCTATTTATATTTTTTATTTATCTAAAACATAAATTATTAAAACTACGTCGTTTTTATGACGTCTGTAAGTTTAAATAGATTAGTTGGACACGTGTTTATGAAAATGTTCCACGTAATTTACTAAAATTGAAAATAGTCAAATGATTAAATACCTATTTTTTTTTTCTTTTACCATCGACAATTGAAAGTAAAAATACACATTTTTTTTTAATTGTGATTGTAATTGATTTTTTATCAGTTAAAATGATGAAATAATTACTGAAATTACTAACGTTCAAGGTTGAATTGAATATAAATTTCAATGTCAAAAAAAAACTTGAGTTTAATTTTTGTGATTTAAAGTTGTTTGTTTTTTTTTCTTTCCTCATATGACAATAATAATCTTGCAATAAATATAATGATTTTTATGCAGGAAAAAATTACGTAATTTGCAAGAGTTACGATAAGCAATATTTCAATTTTAGTGATGAGAATATGCTTCGGAAGTTTAAAAATGACAATAAAGATAATAAAATACTCTCAAGTGATTTGTTGTTGAAAACATTTGCATATTAATTAGAATTAGGACCAATATAATTTACAACTTAAGACGGGATTAATTATTAAATAATAATTATATTTACTAATGGATTACTTTATTTATTTTTTATAGATAAAAGATGCCTGCAAGGATCTTGTTCTTTCGGATGAACAGTTGCGCATGCTGATGACAAGTCTTACTCATGAAATAAAACGTGGATTATCTAAAGAAACTCATGAGGAGGCTATCGTTAGATGCTACACGACTTATGTTCAAGATCTTCCTAATGGAACTGGTAATAAACTTTTAAATTTAATCATTTTTAATGTTTTTAAAATATTCAATGACTTTTGATTGTAATGTCCGTATTGAAATTTTTATAATTAATTTAAAAAAAGTTACAGCATTAATTAAAAAAAGGGCAACACAGGTACAATTTCGTCGAAATAAATTTAAAAAAAAAATTATTTACAGTTGATGTCAATTAGGAGTTAAATGAAATTCGGAAAATAAATTTCAGTAAAAACTTGATGTCAATTTTATAATTCAAATTTTCAAATTTTGTTTAACTCCTAATTGATAACCACTGACAGTAATTATTTAAAAAATCTATATCTTAGCGGAATTGTAACTGTTGTCTTTTTTTTAATTAATGCTTTAATTTTTTTGAAATTAATTAATAAAATTTTAATACTCTTATAACAGTTCAAGGTCATTGGATATTTTTAAAAAGTGGAGGGCATTGGCTAAATGTCTTTAATACAAAAATTTTTTTTTTATTTGTAGAAAAAGGAAATTTCTTGGCGCTTGATCTCGGCGGCACTAATTTTCGGGTCTTGCTTATAACATTAGACCACACGAATTTTGATATGAAAAGTAAAATATACGCAATACCTCAGACACTCATGTTGGGATCAGGTACACAATTATTTGATCATATTGCTCAGTGTCTCGCGCTCTTTGTCAAGGATTTGAAATTAGAGAAAGAAGTTTTACCGCTTGGTTTTACGTTCAGTTTTCCCTGTACTCAGCATGGTTTGACTAAGGGTATATTAGTACGATGGACAAAAGGATTTAATTGCAGTGGAGTCGTCGGTGAGGATGTTGTTGCTCTACTTGAGGCTGCTATTGCTAAAAGAAATGTAATTATTATTTATATTTGTCATATTATTTTTAAAAAAATTATAAATGTATGTTATTAACTTTAAATAAATTTATGTTATTTAGGATGTCAGAATTGATGTCTGTGGAATCTTGAATGATACCACCGGAACACTCATGTCTTGTGCATGGAAGAATCACAACTGTAAAATCGGTTTAATTGTCGGCACAGGAAGCAATGCTTGTTATGTTGAAAAAACTAAAAATGTTGAGTGTGCAATCCCTGGCAATTACAATCCAGACAAAGAGCATATGCTGATTAATACTGAGTGGGGCGCAATGGGTGAACGCGGTACTTTAGACTTTGTTGTCACTGAATTTGACAGAATCATTGACGAAAATTCAATAAATCCTGGAACACAAATATTTGAAAAGATGATTTCCGGTATGTACATGGGTGAATTGGCCAGGCTTGTATTGGAGAAGCTCGTTGACGCTGGTCTTCTGTTCAACGGCAAATGTCCTCCGGATCTAAAAAAGCGAGGAAAATTTTTCACGAAATATGTCTCGGAAATTGAAGCGTAAGTTATAAATAAATATTTATATCAGTTCATAAAATATATATTCACCCAAATCCATATGGGAATTCAGCCTAGATTTTCATGTGGGTTCTCGCATGGCGTTTTCGGATGGATTTTCATATAGTTTCCTATAGAAATCCAGCATAGATCCCGATATAGATTCTCACATAAGTTCATATGGAAATCCACACCATGCCAAATCCATATGGGAATTCCGTAAGGATTTTTACAAAGATTTCCCATAGAAATCCGTACCATATCAAAATGAGAATTCAGATACCCACAGTTTCCTACATGGATTTCCCATATAAATCCATACACTCCTATATTAATTTCTATAGATTCTTACATCAATCCAGACTTTCCTAAATGGATTCCTATAGGTTCCAATGCAATCTCACCTGGATTTTTTTTGATGGGGTGATTAATTAGTTATATTATTTTTACAGAGATCCAAAAGGTAAATACACAAACTGCCGAGAAGTCTTAGCAGAATTAGGTATCGTCAATGCAGCTGATCAAGACTGCGAAAATGTAAGATACGTTTGCTCAGTAGTGTCGAGAAGAGCAGCTCATCTCGCTAGTGCAGGAATCGCGTGTTTGCTTAATAAAATTGGAGAAAACAATGTAACTGTCGGAATCGACGGTTCAGTTTATCGATTCCATCCTCATTTCCACGATCTTATGACTGAAAAAATCAGCCAGCTACAGAACTACACGGTAAATTTAAATTATTAATCAACAATTATCTATTTATATTATCAAGTAATTGTATTAATATTTGGTTGATTAATTTTTCAGTTTGACCTAATGTTATCTGAAGACGGAAGTGGACGAGGTGCAGCATTGGTAGCAGCTGTCGCCGCGCAAAAACGGTGAAGTCAATCGCCGACTAAATAAAATAAATTTATTATAGAATAATTTTTAAAATAAAGTGCGAATTTCATACTAAAATTAAACAGCAAATAACATTAATAATAATTATTAAAAATGAAATAAAAAATAATAATAATGATTGACACTTAACTTGTACATAGAGCACAAACATTTGTAGCCTACATGGATCATTGAGATGAATTTATTAGGCTCTTGTTTCATACGTTCTTACTCGAAAAAATTATTGACTAATTTGAGTAAGACAATAATTATAATAATAGAAATAATACTAATAATATAATCGCGTGCCCATATAAATCAATGAGATTGACAGTTAATTAATTAAATGCTTTCTCACGTGATTTGTATGCCGCTCAGGATATACAGATTATAAATTAATTACATGTATATTAACGGGCATGTGCACTTGAAACAGTAGACAGAAATAATTATGTGTTACTTATATATATATATATATATTTTTTTTTCTTTTTCTTCTTTACTTATTGTTTTTTTTTTTAATCACAAAGCGCAGTGGACATATTTAATAAAATGAAAAATCAGTTTAAATTTATTAAAATTGTAAGAGATGTGTACACTTTGTATGAATTAGTAATTTTATTTTATGAGTAATTGTGAATTTAAGTGTGCTTGTGTGTGAGTATATATGCACGGATAAAGATTTAACAAAGATAATATTTATGTATAAATAATAATAATAATAATAATAAACTGCGCTTAGGACAATTTATAAGTTATTTATATTGTCAGTTTATCTTTTGACGCGCGTAAATTATTAAACGTGCAAACGAATTAGGTTTTAAATTTAAAAATTTACTTGGATGAATATACATAGTCGTTGAAATAAACTATTATTAATATTTTAAATTAATATGAACGAGATATAACGCTGTATGATAGTTTTTAAATAATTATTTTATAATGTCTTCCTTTGTTTAACTTTATTTTGTAAATTATTTAATAATAATATTGACTTGTCAACTGTGTAAAGCTGATATATAAGCGCTGGTTTCTGTCTAGTTTGCTATCAAATTATTTTTAGTTGCCATGAGTATTTATATTTTTTTTTTCGTTGTTTATTTTTTTAATTTTATTCCTATCATGCAGCGTTGAATTAATTGTTCAGATAAGTACTTAAAAATAATCGATTGAGAACTTTAAATTTTTATTTTTACTGGAAATTATTGATAAAGAGTGTTGATATAAATGTTATAAAAAAAAACTCCTTGATAATAAATAAATCATCTCAGTAAAATATAAATAAATAAATAAATGAATGAAATATTATTGTACTTTTTTATGTTCTGAGGTATGTAAAATTTTTTTTCAAATGTATCGTTCAAGTTGGAGAATAAAAAACATCTTTATTCTTTGAAGTAAGACATTTTTTTTTATAAATTTATTTTTAAATAAAATTGCTTACTGAAAACTCGAAGCGTTGGGTATCTGCTATTCTGATTTTCCTGGATTATGTTCGCACTTCCTGGCGGATCCGAAATGCGGTATTTCACCGCAAACGTGCAGATTTGATGCAATATTACGGCATTTTACCATAAAGTAGTAAAGTGTTGCACTTTGTTACCGTGAAAACCCATAATTTTCCGCAAATTAGCATAAAATGCGGGAAATTTTTATTTAAAAACCATAAATACCGTAATTTGATCCGCTAGACATAACCATACAGATATTCAATTGTCAATAGTAATTTTTTAATGACAAAAGTCTCATTCAGGATAATGGACCCGATCCTTTCAATGCAAATCATTCTGAAAAAGAGTATTTTCAGTTTTTGTAATATTTTTATTAATCTACTTGTTGGTAACAATGGCATATTTACGATGGTTCTGAAGTAAGCTGACAGTTGACAGTTTTTTGATTTTTTTTCAATAATTCAATTTAAAAACCAAAAATAGAAAAACTGAAAATTTACAAATGCAGTAAATTGAAAAAAGTACAGATGCAATTAAAAAAAAAAACCAAAAACTGACTAATTTCAATATCATATAATTACATAGCTTACAATTATTTATTATTTGTCATTCCTATCCTCAATTACTTTTTACATTATTTTATTTTTGCAAATATAATTTTTTAAATTAATGAAAAATTAATGAGTAGATTTATTTACATTTATTTTAAGAAAAACTAATGACTTTTATATCTGATGTGACAGCAGCCTTCGCCTTCGGCTCTAGTAAACCTCCACCATCGTTTGAATTCGCCTTAAATTTACTATACATTGATAAAGAAATTCCTTGCAGTCTTGAGAAATTAAAAAATCTTCCACGTGATGCCGCTAGTTTAAAACTCCTTTTTGTTGTTGTCATCGCATCAGTCATAACTTTAACAATAGAATAATTATTTTTCCACATACTACTAAATTTCCTCCTATAAAAAATCCCAGTACAAAATTAAATTTATTAAAATAAAATAAAATCCAAATGTACGCGTTTAAATTTTAAAATATTTATACTGAGAGTAAGTTCATGACAGAAAAATTTTTAGTTTTCTCATCTCAAGTCTGCTGAGGTTAGAATTTTCAATAACCTACTTTTGTAAAATGATTGAGTTTAATCAACTATGCAAACAAACAAAAGCCAAACAATTAAGTATTATCGTACATATATGCACTTTACCGTAAAACAATCATAAATTGCTATCAATAAAAAAATTGAAAATAATTTAAAATTACTAGTTTTATTTTCTTGTGTCAACGTGTCAACAATTGCAATCACATGCTTCTATTTATCAGTAGATCTAAAATTAATTTAATTTAATTACATAATAATAAGTGGAATTAATATGAGTATAAATGCAGCAGACGAGACAATTTATAAATTTTAAATAAATAGATAAGTAAATTAAAATAATGAAATTTAAAAAAATGCACGTATGGATTTTGCATTTATTTAAATATGCATTTTTTTATTTTTTCTCTATTTATATTTAGTTCATTTATTATAAAATTTAAAAAATTCACAATTATTTGCTACATTCACACTCGTGTACGAACTTTTTTTAATGACACAAAAAAATTAAATATTTAAAATAATAAAACTTTAAAAAATGCATGTACTTAATTTTGAATTGCCTAAAAATGTATTTTTTTTATTTTTATTTTAATTTATCATTTGAAAGTTTAAAAATTTTCAGACGCCCGCTAACTTCACTATCATTCATTCAGATTCATAAATTAATTTTTTTTTCCACAGATTTAAAATAAAGCAACAGATTAAATGGTGCTCACAGGTGCCATGGAAAGAAGAATAAAATTAAAAACACTTAATAGCCACATAACTTGCAAAATATGTCGTGGTTATTTAATTGACGCAACAACAGTTACCGAGTGCCTGCATACTTTTTGTAAAAGTTGTCTAGTTAAACATTTGGAGGAAAAACATACATGTCCAACATGCCAAATAGTTATACATCAGTCACATCCATTACAGTATATAAGTTTTGACAGGACAATGCAAGATATTGTTTACAAACTTGTTCCTGATCTGCAAGAAAGTAATTCATTTTTTTTATACCATCAATTATTTATAAGTTTTTTAATGGAGATTTGAAAAAAAGGCGGGGGACCGGGAGATTTTAAAAATCAATTACCGGAACCTGAAAATTTTACTCTGAAATTTTGAAAGCTGGTGTCTAGTTATGATTTAAATGATTGATCAGATGAAATAATTAAAATAATTAATTATTTGTTTGTTTGTTTGATAGATGAGATAAAAAGGGAACGTGAGTTTTATCGAGCACGTGGGCTGCCGTGTCCGAAAGATGTGTTACCAAACGCTGGTGATGTTGAAGATGAAAAAGCCTCGGCGGATGCACATGCGGAGGCTGATTATCATCGTGCTGATGAACAAGTCAATGTTTGTCTTGAGTGTATTAGTACTAATTTAAAAACACTAAAAAGAAGATTCATAAGATGTTCGGCACAGGCTACGATAACGCACTTAAAAAAATTTATTGCCAAAAAAGTTCTAAATGGATTAGAAAAATATCGTGACGTTAGTATATATTTGTAATTATTACTATCAATAATTAATTGTGATTTAATATTTTTTTAATTTTTATAGATTGACATTCTGTGTAATGATGAACTCTTAGGTAAAGATCATACACTAAAGTTTGTCTACGTAACACGATGGAGGTTTAGGGACCCACCCTTAAGATTACAATACCGACCAAGAATAGATATTTAAGTCAACACATATATTTAATAACAATCAAGAGTTATTTTATAATTTAAATAACTTTTATTATTTGACTACTCTTCCAGTTTATTTTTATTTCAACGTGAGATAAAAGACCTAGTACCCGATTAGGAAACTAATACTCGATCATTACATGTATTTGTATGTCGATATTTAGTAAAATTTAGTATATATAAATATACAAATACATGAGTGATCAGGTACTAATTCCCTGATCGGGTACTTGCTTTCTAATCAGGTACTAGGTCTCTTACCTTATCATTAATTAGCAATCTAAGTACTTATTGCATATTTAAAGACGACGTTAGCAAATCACCCAAAGTATTTTTTTTTGCATTAACATGAATTTAATTATTTAATTATTTATATTTTTAATTAAATTAATTATTGATTATTATTATTATTATTATTATTATTATTTTTATGATAAGTGTGTTTATATTTTGTTTAGGGACAATAGTTTTAATGACTTGATTTATTTTTTTCTTAAATCATTTATTATTTTATTTTTGAAATGCAATTTATTGTAATGATTTAGAAAATTATTTTTTTCATTTTTTATCAATTGACGAATTTTAAAATTCAAAAGTGAATTAATTTGAAAAATTTTTATATACTTGATTATTATAAATTAATTTAAAAATTTAATCATGTTTGACTTTATTAATTGACTTACAATTAATGTTAATTTTTCATTTTGATGATAAAAAAAAAAAGTTTTTTAGTTTTAAATTTACTAAATTTAATTTTAAAATTAAATAAATTTTGAGTTGATTAATTTGTAGAGAAAAAAATATGACAATTGCTCTTTAAATAATTAATATTATTATTGATAATTAATAATTAATATCAGAGCCAAGTCAAAAGTGTGAATATTTTTTTTTTTTATACATAACTTTGTATATTTATGCACATATATATCGAAGTTTATTTAAAATTATAATCATGTTTGAAAAAAAATTTAGAATAATATTTTAAAAAAAAAGGTACTGATGAAAAATATTTTTTGACTAATTTGAAGGTTAATAAATATTCTAAATAAACTTTGATAAATTACCGCTTGTAGAAAAATAATTAACGAAATGGAACCGGGTATATTATTTGTTGAGCAAGTGTGTGATTGTATATAATAGAAAAAAATATCAGACTAAAATGAGATATATAAGATAAAAACAATAAAAAAAAGTTTGGATAAAAAAAAAGAAATTTTAAAAAATTAATTGACATTATTAAAACAATTAGAAGCATTGTCAAAGCTTGTTTATTGAACACAGTGTGTCAGTATAAATTATTATAAAATAAATATGTTTTGTACAGTATATTAATTTGTTTCAATTTTTTAATCATTTTTAAAATTACGATTACCAGCGTCCCTATAAATTGTCGAATAATTTAAAAATTGTAAGACTTTCTAGTAAACGATATTTAATATTTATAATTTTTTTTACAATTAAATAGGGCAGAGATGCCGTTTTTGGCCAGTATTGGACGTGAAAAATTTAAATAACATAATTTGTTAAATATACAAACACATGTAACTTTCTATATTTTTTTAAAGATACTTTTATCCCACTTAAATACAAGATTTTCAAACTTCCCGCTATAAGAATATAGAATTTTCAAAAAAAGGCAAGTTATTAGTTTCGGTCTGATTTTCTAAAATCAACGCTTTCATCAGATGTTGAAGTTTTGAGGTCTAAGGAATCTATTCTATTTCCGAAAAGATGTCCACGAGTGTATTAGATTTTAAAGTCGATCGGTCAAGTACTTCACGAGTTGTAAGAATTTTTGGACCAGCCATTTTTTAAGCTCAAAGAGCTTAAAGCTTACTAATAATGTCTTCGAGCTCTCCAAGGGAAGTTTTGGTGTTGGCCCACAGGGTCAACTGTTTTTCGGTTTTTTTTTTTACTTTTTCATTAATTTAATAAAAGTTTTAAATGTCCAAAAATGGAACAGTGGCTATAAGTGGTATTTCTACCCTAGATAAAATATGACTTGTATAAAATATAAACTATCTAGCCTGTAAGTATTAAAATATATAATTTATATCAATGTTAATAATTTGAAGTTAATTGATTGATTTAATATTTCAGCTGATTAATGAAAAATAAATCATGTCCAGTTCAATCTCTCCTCTTAACTCGCCGCACAATACTCTTTCAACCTGATTCTTTTCTTCCCATACGTCCCAGGTTTTCACTTCCTTACACTATAGTAGATGTGACAATGTTTCGAGGTCATGACCGCATAGTCTGCAAGACCATTCAGTGTATCCTTTCTTGAAAGCCCTGCCAATATTCCCACATCTTAGTCTTGCCCATTGTTCTTTGTCCTCCCTTTTAATTTTGTCTTTGTACCAGTAATTGTTTTCGTCCATCTTTATTAATATTTCCTTTTATATGTTGTTGTAACTGGATTCTTCTATTGCTTTTTTGTCTTTATCTCTAAGCTTCTTTCTATATCTTTCTATTTCTTCATCAATTCTCTGCTCTATTTTATCGATTTCTTCTCTCTGGTAAATCATGTTCACTACATCGCATCCCATTTGCTCCAGAGCCGCTTGCACGCTTTTACCCCATTTCGACGGATTTTTGTTTAGTGTCCCTCTCATCTCTTCTCTCAGTACAGTTTTAGGCCATCTCTCCTCTTCCATTCTCAAGCAGTCTTTAATGTATCTCGCTGTTCTTTCTCTTGCAGTTACCTGGATGCTCTCAACCTATAAATTATTTATATTTATCTCCTATCTAATATTTTGATATTTAATTTACAAGAATTAAATATGTCTAGTAGCTGGGGTTTGTAATCCTGTGGCTAATTTTACTGCATTTTTTAAATTTTACTTGCTTAATTAATTTAATCAGATAATTATTCGGGTGGAAATAAGCAGCTTTAATTCTTGAGCAAGCTCAACGTGGAAATTTTAATTAATTTTATAACTAATGAAATTTAAATGAATAAATATTGAATAATATTTAAAAAAATAAATTTTTATCAATTAAGAATTCATGTAAATTTATAAAACTGCACGATGTAAATATTAATGAGGTATACATAACATTTTCTCGCTTAATTATAACATGATTGAAATTAGTCAGTTTGTTCAAGATTTAAAAAATCACTGAACCAGATACTTGCGTTAATTGGCACCACACTTTAATTGATTTAAAACAAATAATTGTTCATTTAAATCTGTTTAATTATTTGGGCAGTGTCTGGGATGTCGGAGTTAATGTCTCAGTAAGCTGATAACAGAAACTATAAAAATCATGAGTTACCATGTCCTGGTTACAATTATTGTTTTCTCTTGAAGAAAAACTCCGCAGTTTATTTGTAAGTATCCTTGAATTTTTTTAAATTTAAAATTTATAATAATAATTTTAAAAAAAATTAAAATTCAATTTTATTTACAGCTTCTGCATCAGTGTGACGTGACTAAATAAAATGCAAGGGCAATTTTTATTAATCCTTTCCATTGGAATTCTAGCCAATGCTTGTCCTAATACTAATGACTGCGCACAAAAATGTCAAGATAATTGTTCTGGAGATGCATACCAGAGTCGTACACTATCATTAACTCGTGATGAAATCAACAGACTTAAAATTACGTTTAGTTACTCGTATGAATTACCAGTAAACTTTGGAACTACATGGCTTTTGGCGTAATTATTAATTTTCATTAAAAATGCATAAAAATTATCCTTAATTTGTCTAATTATCATTACCAATTTTATTTATCACAAAAATTAATACCACCTTCATATAGAACAGTAAATTTTCGTTTTTTTGAGTACCCACAAGTCTATATTTGCGTCAAATGAAAATCAACATATTTTTATATATCAAATTTATGAAAAAAAATTATTTTATCAAAACATATTGATGTGGGTACTCAAACTAACGGAAATTAAGTTTTTTACTCGGTCCTCATACTTTGAATCTGAAAAAAAATTATCTCGATTCCTTGAATTGAAAAAAACCTAACTTTCTGATTTTAAATTTAGATTATGTCAAATTTACCCAGAGTACTATGAGAGGTACCCAAATTACATAGGAATACCAGATTTCGCTTTGTTAAATAACGAAAGCTTTATAAAAATAGGAGCCTCATACACCGAAGCATTTAATGATCTTGTCAGTTTTGTGATTGACAACTCATTTAGTAACGAGGAACTTTTTATAAAATGGCCATGCCCATATGCAAAAGAAGGATACAGTGAGCACGATATAAAGGTAGAAAAATATTCACATTGATCTCCTCATTTTTCATAAAATTAAACGCTAAATTTCAAATAATTTTTCAGAACGTCCAGGACGTCTTCATCAGCGTTCTGCGTTGTATCCAGGACAACTTCACTCAAGCAGATGCCGATGCTTGGAACAAAGCCTGGACAATAATTTGGCGTAATTACACCGCAGGTGCTCGAAATGTAGAGAATAAGTAATTTTGACATCACAAGTCAATTATTCTCGGAATAAAAATTCCTTCAAGTAAACTTTTAATATTTGTATTTTATTTCATACGCTCACAAAGTAATTAAAATATATTTAATTTGAATTTATTAATTACTCATTAAGTGTACGCAGATGTTTTAAAAGTGATTTAATCGTATAGATAATTAAAAGTTTAATCCAAAGTAAATACCATTAATTTTGTTTTATTTCCTTCCTCAAGTATAAACAATTGGGGCAAAGTGGGCCGTATGAAGAATTTCATGTGGCCCAAAATACTTCACCAGCAATTCTACTCATATTTAAATCAATAATTTATTCCATGAATAAAATTTATGTAATTAGATTTTTAACTTCAATAAAAAAGTATTTAATATTTTCAAATTATAGGAAACTATAAATAAGTCATAAATATATATATGAAAATAATTTAATTTCCTATTTAGTAATAGAAAATAAATCAAACATATAAATAATATAAAATAAAACAATTACCCATGACATTAAAAAATGATAAATAACCGGTTTTTGAAAGTGCCGCGTTTTTAAAAAATGCGCGCGCACATTTAAAAAACAAGCGCGCGCATCTCCCATTCTCCGTAACATAAAATTGTTAAATAACGAGTAGAACAATGAGTTGTTGCGTGTGTAAAAATTAAATGTCTATGTAATGTAATCATATATACATATATATAACCTATACCGTAATTTGCATACATACATTTATAAAATAAAATACATTCACATATCGCACAAGCATGCAAAAGTTACGAGTTACAATTCACGCTCACAGTTAAGTTTGTCTGTAATGTGAAATACGAGCTAAGAGTAATAGCGCAAGTGTCCATCGGATTATAATATCGTAAACAAGACCGAATGGATTTAACCTCATTGGGACATTTGATTGATTTAAGTATAATTCCAATCGTTAAAAATATACTGGAGTAGTAAAAAGTTTTATTACAACTGCGACTCCTACTACTACTACTTTTAATTAAAAAAATTAAAATAACAATTGAATGTTATATTTGAAGTACGCCATTGCTATTAGTTACTTATTAAATAGATGAGTCTTCAAGACAGTCTTTTTGCAGAACAAGTCGAATACGACGTGACATTATTTGCCAAAAATACAACACATAAGAGGTGAGTAACCGTTACCAAGGATTATTATTTTAAATATAATAAATAGAATATTTGTATTTTTATAAGCATACAAATAATTATTTAAATTTAAAAAAAATGTTCATATTTTATTTTCACTACGTCGCTGAAATTTATATGGAGTAAATTTATTCAGCTGAAAAAATATGATCCTGAAGTTAACAGACATTACTAATTTTTTGAATTTTTTTTTTAACAAATCAATTACAAAAATAAAAAAATAAAAATATGCACTTGTAGAAAATAAAAAAAACTATGTGCAATTTTTTCAAATAGTTTTTTAAAAATATTTTATCGTTTTTAAAAAAATCTAAAGATAATTTGACGTTAACTAACTTCAGTATCTAGAAGACAATTGATAATTTTGGACTTTGGTAAAAATGCATAAGCAGAAAATTTAAAAATTATGTGTAATTTTTTGAAATATTTTTTTTTTTTAAATTTATCATTTTTAAAAAAATTCAAAAATTATTAGACGTCAGTTAACTTTAGTGTACTGTTTTTTTTTGTTTATATTCAAGCTGACGTCTAATAAAGAATTTTTAAAAATTGCGTTTGTAGTTTTAGTTATTTTCTACATGTGCATTTTTCTTCTTTTTTGTTTTTTTTAATTTAAATAGTTGTTTTAAATAATTTAAAAAAAAATACATAAGTATATTTTTTTTATTATAAATTTATGTGAATATTATAAAGGAAAGTTATAAAACGGCTTTGATTTTTTGTTGTTTATTTATTTCACGTGGCGTTTGATAACTTAAATAATTACGCAATTAGGTCGTATTCATAATAAACCCAATCGGTTACAACTTAATAGACATTCAGAGAATGTAAAATTTCATTTACGATGCAAAATATACTAGTTTATTCACTGTATCGTATTTTACATACATAAATATATATCTACATATATATTGATAGTTACCGTTAATGTAAGTATACGCTCACAGAGAAAATAAACGACAAGATTACATATATCAGCTCATATTATTTTATTTTTAATTCTTCGCATTAATTATATAAATATAAAATAAATAAATTGAAAGAAAATATCAAGTAATATTTCATTTAAATTATTTTTTAATGTTTGTAATTATAAAATTTGATATTTAGTTTAAAGAAATTTTTCTACGCATGGTTACATGAATTAATTTTCAATAATTTGCAAAGTAAAAACAATTTTCAAATTATGATTTTATACAATATATATATGTATGTATATTAAATTAATAATAGATTTAAGAAGACAAATATATGAAATCATTTAATGGTTCCCCAGTAATTCATTTTATATGAGACAGTCATGTCATTGTATACAAATAATATAAGAATATATATATTTAAAAAGTATACTGATAAATACACTCCCGGAAAAATCGGGAGTAAATTCAGAGTGATCAAGAATTTGATTTGAAGCCGAATTCGCTCCGTCACTCAGAGTTCCGGAGTTTAAAAAAATCATTCCGCATAAGAAGTGAATAAGGAGTTTGTTTTTCCAAAGTTTTAACATTAAAATACATTTCCTTTAGGAATTAATTTTACTCCGAACCGGAAATTCAATACTAAAATAAACTTCACTTCGGAGTAAATTTTACTCCCAGGGGATTAAATAAACAGTCATCCGCTCCGTATTTACTCCGGATTTAATTTGAAAATTTTTTACAGTTCATAAAAATTAATCTCTGTTTATAGATAAATTTATTAATTTCCACTCTAATGTAAATATAAAAAAAAATTAACAAAAATAAGTAATAACTGTCATCAGCTGAGCCATCGTTTGGTAATAAATAAATAAGCGGTAACTTATTTATCTGATATATTTCGTTATATATATATATATACATATAAATGTATGAGGAAGCCAACGAAAGAGAAAGTTAACAGAGTTATGTAAAAGTTTATAACTTGTATTGGATGTTGACGGTGGGGTTTTTGTAGACGATCTAGTTGTATGTTGTGTAGAGTAGTATTTTACTACACTCGATACCAACAACTACTCGTTTTGTATTACGTTCACATCCTCTTCTGCCGATGCCTTATTATTAAATATTTATTCTCACTTTTAAGTATTTAAATAATAGTGTATTAATTAATCACAGAGTACATAACTTGTTCATCAACTTTTACTTTCATGAATACAAAGAATTTTTTTTCATAAATATTTATTTATTAAATCAAATACAAATTGTTAATTATTTTTATTATTTACTTCACAGAGTTATCATTTTCCCGCCAGTTAATAATTACAGGCGATTTTTAATTCATTCAATAGTTCAAGATAATTTTAAAGACTTGAGTACATTTTCAATTGGACAAGGATACGACAGACGAACTGTTGTTTGTTTCAAATCTGATTTAATAAGGTATTTAATTTTATCATTCGTGATTAAAACTCAAGTCTTATTTGTTCATTTAAATAAAATTTATTATTGAAGAGATTTTAAATTGAATGGTGTCCAATCAAGTAATAAAACTGAGTCCAGAACTTGTAACTCTAACATGGGTGTCGAAGGACCTCTAACATCTATTGAAAATTCGAAACAAAAACCAGGTAATTGATTTATTTTACAACAGCAAATGTTTTATTTAATTACTTAACTAATTAAGTTTTTATTTATTTAAGTTAAATCAGCACCAGCTGTGGAAATTTATCGACCACCAGCTGCTAGAAGATTACAAACTCCCACTACCTCTTCAGAAACTTCATCACAAGCAAAGTAATTTTTTTTTTTACTCATTCGTTATGGCTCCACACATTTTTAGTTATGAAATTTTAATCACTGCAATTTCCATTGATAATTAATTCTCAATCCGTTCAATTTTACGGCGAATTCGAGAAAGATTATGATTACTAACGACTTCAATCTTGCGATTTTTGTTTATTAACAAAATATTGTCGATAAATTTTGGTATTATCGATTTCTCGTAATGAATAATTTCAAATTTTGGAGCGCGTAAATAAATTCGAAGAGTTAAGATCCTATCCGCCAACTACAACCGGGCTAACGCATTGACCGCAACATTTTAGCTCCGGCATACTAGTAGAAAGGTAGTGTAAGACAGATTACGTCAACGTTAGCTTTCCTGGTGAGTCTTCGGCATATCATACTCGGTATGAAAATAAAACTATCACCCATGACATTTATGGCATTTTGAAATGCATAAATTTTGTGGTTAAATTGTGTTTACTTCATACTCAATGTAATTTGTTATCTAATAACATAAAAAATATCAGTCTGCCGTTAGATTCCTGTCAAAGAAATCCATGTGGGATTATATCGAAACTCATAGGAATTCATATCAGAAAGTATGGATTTATGTAAGAATCCTTAGGAATTAATATAGAAGTGTATGAATTTGTATGGGAAATCCACATAGGAAACGGAGTACCTGGATTTCCATTTTGACATGGCGCAGATTCCCATGGAAAATGTCTATGAAAATCCACATGGGAATCTAGTATAGACATGATGTAGATTCCTATAGGAAACCATGAGTATCTGGATTTCTATTTTAACATGGTATAGATTCCCATTAAAAATCTTTGTAAAAATAATACTAGATTCTCATATGGATTTGGCATGGTGTGGATTCCCATAGGAACCCATTTGAGAATCTATATCGGAATTTATGCTGGATTTCTATGAGAAACCATATGGAAACCCATCCGAAAACGTCATGTGGGAACCCATAGGAATCTAGGCTGGATTCCCATATGGATTTTTTTGATAGAGATAATTGTGTTCATCAATACCAAAAATAGGTGGAGCCTTAGCTTCATGTGTTTCTAAATATCGATTAATTAAAAAAATGTGTTTTCAGGACGAAACAAAGGCGACCTGATAGAGCTGTCTATGTACCGAAGCAACGGCGAAGCGTTGACGGGGACATGACCTCACAAAATGAAAGTCCAGCTCAGACAAAAAATAATTCCCGAAGATCCAAGACGTCTGTGGATCCACAGTCTTTGGAGTCAAGTGATGAAGGCTCGAGGAATTCAGCCGATGTAGAAATTAAAAATAATGCTAATGCGGAAACTCGAGATATTATTTACGAGCAAGTGGCGGACAGTGTCGCATCAAACACGGATGATCTAGAGGATGTGGAAAAAGTACAAGTAGAAGTTGAGTCAGTAGTTAATTCGAATGGTGTAGAAGGGCATTTCAAGTCCGATGAGTGCAGCGAACACTCAACGGACGTGTATGTTGATAAATTAAATGTTAAAAGTGATTTAGATAATCAGGAATGTGTTAGTAAGACTAGAAATTTAGTGTCCGATGTTTTAATAATATCGACATGTGATACCCAGAGTGCAATTGTTAATAAAAATGAAGATGTTAAAGAGGAAAATAATATTTTATCAAATGTTTCGCCGCTGAGATCACCGGAAAAGAAACCGAAGAAAGTTGCCAGGGCTAAGAGTAAACCGGCATCTCCTCCATCGCCTCCGGTTAAAATAAACCGCGACGAGTGCGACTGGGACAGTCTTTTTGATGACAATGGCGAGTGCTTGGATCCCACATTAATTGAAGAGGTAAAATATTCTTAAATATTATCATAAAAATCTCTTAATTAATTAATTAATTATTATTATTTTTAATAGTTGACTGCAGCAGTTGGAGAAGTGACAATAGAGCAGCCAAAAAACGACTACAAAGCATTTAGCAGACCTGTTGAAGTGTCTAATGACGAATTTGGACATGTTATAGAAATTTACAACTTTCCATCCGACTTCAAGACAAGTGATCTTGCAACTGTATTCAGTCCTTTCAAGAATGGAGGCTTTGAACTCAAGTGGGTCGATGACACTCACTGTCTTGGTGTATTTAGCAGTCCGCTCGTTGGTAAATAATCGCTTTCGTTATTTTATTTATCGTCATTGCAATTGCAAATAAAATAAATTTTATTTTTGTTAAACTACTTAGCTATCGTTGATAAATTTATTGCTATTGGATTAAGTGATTTAATATTTAAAATAAAATAAAAAAAATATTGTACTTAATTTGAAGTGATACCTTAGTTATGTAAATTAAATTAAAACTTGATTGTCAGTCTGGGAATTTAGTGCTAAGAATTGTATGTTACTCAATAGATTACCGTGGGTCAAGGCTGTAAGTAGGGCAATTTAGTTTGAGTTTAATACAAGTTACTTTCTACTTACTAACAAGCTTAAATTATGCAACACCTACACGTGTCGTTTTAAATCTAATCTAGATTATTATAAATAAAATTTCATTTCATTTTATTTTTTAAAGGCACTCTTAGACAATCCCACACTTTTCAAAAATTTTCAATGACGAATTGTCAAGGGCTTTGAAATTTTATTAATTAATTTTTAAAAAATTCAATCATTAATTAAAAAAAGAACGATTTCATCGAAATATAAATTTTTAGAAAAATTACGACCAGTTGTTATCAATTAGAAGTTAAAGGAAATTCGGTATATGAATTTTAGCTTAAAAAAATAATATTCAAGAAAACTCGAAGATCCCTGGTTCGAATCCAGGCTGCGACATTTTTTTTTCTTTTTATTTATTTATTATTATTGCGGTAATTTAAATTTGAAAAAAAATTATATTCATGGCCTCTTTCTCTTATAAATTTTTAATTAACTAAAAATTTTATTTTTTAGAAAATAAATTGAAGCTTTAATTTAACATTATGATAATTTATATTTATTTTGTTAATATTTAAAATTGTTTATGACAAATTTGCCTTCCGTGTAATAAAAAAAAAAAAAATCTATTTTTTTTTGTTTTCAGCTGCCGAGGTATTGGCGTCAGATCACGCGTTTGTAAAAACGCGTCCGCTGAGCGAGGCAACGGCATTGAGTAGAACAAAAGCTAGAAAAAGCGCTGAATTTTTACAGCCATACAGAAGTAGACCTGAAACATGTGCAGCGCTCGCAAGACGTCTTGTTACTGGAGCTCTCGGCGTTAGATTGGCAACTGCTAGACAAGAAAGAGAACACGAGAAAGTTGTATTGCGTGAAGCTAAGGGTAATGACACGTTGAATTATTAGAGAAAATTATCTATTTGCAATTTACTTATTTTTATTTCATTTTATTTTATTTCAGAACGACGAAGATTAGCCAATAAACAACGTGAAGATGCTTGGGAAGGTATTATCGCCCAAAAATGATGGAAATAAATTAATTAAATATTTTATTAATTATTCAATTTCACACTTTTAATATTTATCATTTTTTAATTAATTAGAAATGATAAAAAATTTTTTTTAAATTATCTGACGAATATTTTGATGAACAAAATTATCAAAACGTTTTTTAAAAATATATATCATCGTAATTATGATTATAATTAATGGCTAAATATTTAAAAGTGTGAAATTTAAATATTGATTGTACTATTTTTGTACACATGTGCCTTACTCATCTTAATTAACTTAGTAATTAAGTATTACACAGCGGATGGTTTTTTTTTTCACGATAAAAAAAAACTATCCTGTTTTTTTTGCCAGTAGATGAGTGTGGCGGGTATTTATTTAAATTGCAATGTTAGTGAATCAAAGATAATATTTTTAAATTAAATATTAACATGAAAAATATTAAAAATTAATAATAGTAATTAATTATTTATTATCGAGATTAAAATAATGAATCATGAAGTGAAAAAAAGGATAATTTGTCTTGTTTTAGTATATAAAGTTATATACTATTAAGAGTTTAAATGCAGCGCGTTTATTTAAAAACGTATGATGCAATGTTGAGAAAAAAAGTAAAATATAGTAAATTTATTAATGGTTTAATTTTTTTACCTCAAAAAACTGCCTCTGATATCACTAGTATGATAAATAAATAAATAGAAAAAATAATAAGCCAAAAGGTGAATATCAAACGACAATAAATCCTGAAGCAAAGTATAAAATAATAAACGAAAACAATGGTCAAGTAATTACAAATCACAAGATCTCTTGTTAATTAAATTTTAAATATATATACAACGATTTAATGTTAATTTGTGTGTTGTGTAAATGAACATTTTTTTTTCTATAGGGAGAGATGTCATTTTTGGACATTTATGAAATTTAAGTAAAATAATTTGAGAAAAACACAATAACAGTTAATTTTAAAAATGTGTATAAAGATACTTTTATCCTGCTATTAAAATGGAAATTTTATTTAGTATTTTCCCATTAATTTAAATAAAGTATTAAATGTCCAAAAATGAAGCAGTGGCAACAAATGCTACTTATACCCAATTGTACAATTAAGTAATTTAAGTTTTTGTAATTTTATTAATTACATACCACGCACAATCATGTCATGAAAATATAAAAAATTTTTTTCCTCAAATTTAAAATTTTCATTTAGAATAAAAAAAAAATGTTTAAAATATTTTTCTATAAAATTGTTACTGGTTAAAAAGGTTTTTAAATTTATCACAAGTACCTAGTCATTGTGCGGGCGAAATGTTATTAATAAAAAATAAATAGTAATAATAATCACAATTATAAAGTTATGATTTTCAAAAAAAAAATTTTATTCAGAAAAATAAATAAAAAGTTTTGTGTATTTATATTTTTTATTTAACTTCTTAATTAGTTGGCGGGTAATACCATACAAATATTCATTGTACAAATATTAACAACAAGAATTTTATTAATCTGGATAAATAATCTTTTAAAAATTAAATTAAATAATTACCATTTGCCACCTTTTTTCTTTTTCTTCTGCTGAACTTTTCTCTGCTGCTGTCTTGGACCTGCAGCCTCCACAGCTGGACTGTGTCGCGGATTAGGCGAGGGTTTTACATTAGCTGGCATTTTAGTGATGTCATAAAGATCACTAGCACCAGCAGCTGTTCCCTGGGTGCCTTTCATAGCAGCATCTCTGTTTCTACGATCTCTCTTTTTCCTGAATCCACTTCTTTCGTGCCTGGGTAACCATCTCTCCGGATCTGGAGTTACACTCGAGTCGTAATTTTTCGGCAATTTTCCCTTCCTCTTTCTGCGTTTTTTAGTCTTCTGGGTCGGATCCGTTCCAGGTTTACCAGGCGAAGGTTCAACTTTCCTTTTGATAACCTTAGTACCAATAACCCAGTTACTGCTTTCCAGAGCGTCGACATCAATAACTCCGGCTACTTGATCAAGCGGTGGTAATTGTTTAGAAAGTGCTTGAGCTTTAGCCGGTGAAGATTTAGCATAAGCAACGATAAGCTGTGCGAGTGTCTTGGTGTCATTAGGTGAAGCCTCTAGAAGAGCTTCAAGACTTGCCGCAGCGACAGCAACTTCACCTCCACGTAAATGAAAGTCTGCCGCTTGCCGCCATAATGTTCCCAAGTCACCAGTTTTTTCTTTATTGCGCTTGTAATAATTAACAGCATCTTTAAGGACAGCTGATGCACGTTCGCGATTATTATCAGCCATATGGAGAGTCACCAACGCACTGACAACTCCTGACAGTGACCTATCACGTTCATTTAAATTCTCCAGTATATCAATAGCTTTCTTACGCTCGCCTTGCTGTAGTAAAAGTTGAACACAGGCGAGTTTCATACATAAATCATCATTACTGGTAGCATTTTTCATCAACAGTTCAACAGCTTCCTGTACTTTAGATTCTTTGCTAAGCTGAACAGCTTGAACAAATGACGCGTCTGCGCGCATATCCGGATAGTCTTTTACGAGCTTACCGCACAATTTTTGACACTGCTCGCCCTGGTTGGTGTACAGGGCCAGCAGACATTGATTGTACGCGATACTTTTGCGTTGTCTTGAGGTCAGTTTGTGTTCAAGTCCCTCAAGAGTCGCGCTCTTCATTCGCTTCTTACTACTGAATACATTGTGGTCTTTATTTAACGTCACGAGATTATTGCTAGCGACTGCGGCAAGTGCCATGTCGTCGGGTTTCATCTTTAGCACGTTCATGTACAAAGCTTGAGCCTCTTTCTCACGACCCTGGAGCTGGAGACAGTAACCCAGTTGGACCCGGATGATTCCCACTTCGTTATCAATCTCATTCTCGGTAGCATCTTCCTCGAGAGCTTCTTTGCAAAGTTTTTCAGCTGCTCGTAATTTCTTCTCGGCTTCCGCCAACACAACACGGTCTCCATTACTCCCTTGCTCTATTAGCCGGCATGCTGCGTTGTAAGTCAACTCGTAGGTGTCTTCTCGCAGCTGGGGAACGTCGAGCTTGGATCCCTCAGCTACTAAATTAACAATTACAGCCGCTAAATTTGTTTCCCGCTCATCTTCGTACTCGTCGTTTGAATTTTTGATGATGTCACGATATACCGCGAAACAGTCTTCATACTTTTCCAACCGGTACAGAATCTGGGCTTTGAGTTCCTTCAATTTTAATGATGGGTTTGAAATATTTTCAACCACTTCCAGAGCTTCCGGTACTTGGTTCAAACGATATAGGCAATAAGCCTTTTCAAAGTCCCAATTACTTAAATAAATAATTAATACATTTAATTGTCTGTTAATAAATAAATTAATTACTTTGAAGTTAGCTGACAATTAAAAATTATCGATTCTTTTTTTCAACGATTTAATTTTTAAAAATTAAAAATATGCGCATGTAGAAAATTTAAAAAACTATAAGTGCAATTTTTTTGAATTTATCGACTTTTGAAAAAATTCAAAAATTATTAGATCAGCTAACTTGAGTATCAATAAATAAATTTATCGATAAATTACCTGGTTTGTTTGGAATATCTCGAAACGAGTTGTAATGCATCATTGAATTTAGACAATTGAATAAGACAAATTATTTTACAGTGTAATGCTGCTTCATCATCTTGGATGAATGCTAGAACTTAATTAATTATTTAAACTTTATTTTTTTATTTACGAAACTCGTTGTTTTTTTAGATAATATTTGGGTTGTGGTCTTTGTAGGTTAGTCTTTTATTTATTTACTGAGTGTTAAAATTAAGTAATTAATATTAATTGTAATTATAATAACTTACTTTTATTAGCAACTTTCAAAGCTCTTTCATATTCAGCATTATGTCCTAATTTATTTAATTCTCCGTATAAAACAGACAGATTGTTGTCTTTTGAAGCCATGTCTACTTATACGTCATATATACATCAAATATATGTAAAAATATATATATATATATACAAGTTCCAACACGGCAGTGTGTATCTACACGATTCACGCTACGGCCCGTGATCACAAGACAAACTACGAGTCAGGTTGCAAACACGGGATAAAATTTTCTGGAACCCGTAGATATAGTAAAAGACACGGAACAATTCTCCATATTAATAATTTTTTCTGTAACTGTAATATATCCCTAGATTTTCCGTGGATTTAAGATTTTTTTTAATTAAAATAATTTCTTACGTTAAATTACACTATTATTTATAATAAATTTATGTACAGGGCATTTTCACTTTTAATGCCGGTAATGTATGAGTTGCAGCGCCATATGTGATATTTTTAATTCTTCTCCAATTTCTGATAATTTATTTTTCAAATATTTAAATTTACCGCGCAAGTAATAAGAATAAACAATAAAAATGCATTCCGAACGCGTACGCGGAAAATTACGAAATTTTTGTAATTTATTTGTTGAAAAAAAAAATCCAAAAATTGTTGATTGTCTATTATATTAAGTGTGTGTTAAAGGGTCACTATTACTACTACTACTACACTACTAATATTATATTCACATGTGATATAATACAATTTTGAATATGTCGTATGGTATAGAAAAAGTTCCGGGTTCGCTTCCTACATATGGTACTTTTTTTTTCTTAATTAGAAATTGGCTTATTTATTTGATATATTTCAAATTTTATTTGTAGATATATTTTTTTTGTGGATATCGACAAATGTAAGCTCGATTTAATTAATATAGACTATAAAAAGTTCTGATTCTCAATGGGTCGCAGTGGTTTAGTTAGTAAAGCGTCGAGACCTAATGGCACTCGTTATAAAGGATATAGTACATTTTTCATGTATATCTTGACATAAAAACAAGAATTTCATATTCATAATTGTTTAAAATATTAATTTATTTAATGCCGTAAGATGGACGGTGGAGTTGGATTTGAAATTTGTGACAAAATCAAGATATACCTGCAAATAACATCAAAAAGGATAACTCGAAGATCCCTGGTTCGAACTCAGGCTGCGACATTTTTTTTTTCTATTTATTTATTTATTTATTATTATTTTTATTTAAAAGGAAATATTATAGATGATTGGATGTACAATTATCATTATTGCGGTTGATATTGCAGCATACAGTTGTTACGCAATAAGGCTCGGAAGGTCAACAAATATACGAAAAAAAAGGTTGACAAAATTTATTATTATTTTTAATTTAAATTTTATCTATGCGTGAACGTCAATTTGATTCGCTTCCTCTGTAATATATATTTTTTTCTAAGATTTTGTGGCCAGACTTAACATTTTGTCTATTTTCGAGGCCTATAGCTCTCCCTAAGACTTCACGGCTTCCATTAATTGCTATCATCATTTTTCTAGTGCAGGGGGTTGCCAATTATTTTAAAAGATATCAATGCCGAAGAGTTAAACATTTAAAATTTTATATCATTTTCCCCGGAATAATCATGATATAATGCAGTATAATGTGTTTGAGTTTGAAAAGCTCATAAAACAATGGCATTCAAAAGCATTTTCGAGCTCGAAGAGCTTGAAAATTTATTCACAATAATGTTCTCGAGCTCAAGGAGCTCGAAATTAGCAGAAAGTTTTGGGACTTGCCCGCAGTCTCAACCGATGTCCAGATTTTTTTGCTTAATTAACTTGAAAAAAAAATCTGAAAATTCTTAATTGTCTACTGACTGCAGGATCATAATTTAATTATAAGATTAATTACTCGATCAAGCAATAAAATTACCAATTAATTATTTTTCTAAATAAATTTTATATAGCAAAGACAAATTATACATAAAATTAAAATACACTAGGATGAAAATGTATGTTTTTTTTTTTAATTTCATAATATGACTATTTTTTATTATTAATTATTTAATAAACAAATAGTCTACTGTAATTAATAATATTGCAAAACTATTACTTATATATTATCACAACATCTACAATTCTATATTGACCCTTTTACCAATTCCTTAAATTCATTCATCATATATATATGTATATATATTATAAAGATAAATATAAATAATATTTATCAACAAACAAAATGAACTAAAGCCAGATAAGATAAAAACAATTTGACTCTGAGGGAAGATACAATTTTTCGTTGATAGCCTGAGCACATTATTTTCATATTATTAATTTAATTATTATTTTGATAAACATTATTAATAATAAAATATAATATAAATACATACAATAATACAAGTAATAATTATATATATATATATATATATATATATACACAAATAGTATTATTTTCTTAAACACAAACGTAAATATTTTATTCCGCAATAATAATTTATTATACTTTTTTTAAAAAACAATAATTATTTAAATGGTCAAAAGATAAATAGCCCAAGTGTAATTATTTATTAACAACAATTATTTAATAAAATATCAATCGCTAATTATATAATTAATTATATATATTTTTATTTATAATTAAAACTATTATTGTTCTATTTCTTCCCTGGTATCGTAAAAACACCATAAGCCGGTCTAACAATTGGGCTTTTTATCGAAAGAAACAAGTCATTTCATACAATAAATATATATATATTTTTTTTTATGATCAATAATAATATAAATAATTATTTAATAATAATAAATACAGTATATTAATTACAATTGTGTATATTATAATATAACAATGCATCTGTCTAACGCTAAAAGATTAGCACAGTGATTATAACGTCAAACTTTCAACCAATCTAAGCATATAATGCTTATATAATACATTTGTTTTTTTTTTAATTTATTATAAATAATAAATATCTTCATGTATATATTTATATAATAAGTACGTCAAAATATTCACTGCGCGATCCTTGCGATCGCAAGATTACATATCCCGTCATCCTTTATTAAATCTCACTCACTCGCTAATGGTTCCACGGGGATTTTTTTTTTATGTAATTTTAATAATGACAGGGACACAACATTAAAACGTTCAACAACAGCCATAAATGTATTTATATATACATATACAAAAAAAATTTTTTACTCGCATCAAGAAAATTTTTACTTGCCCCTAGAAATTTTTTGCAGAACGAATTGAATTAAAAAATTTTCTTGGGGGGAGAAAATCTTTCCTTGAGGCAAGTAATTATTTTTTTCTGTGTATATATCCTGTTTAAAAAATGTTTACTATTCAAAATTTAAAAACGCGCCACAATGGCCAACTTTTTTAAAATGGTTTTTAAATTTCTGAAAACATAAAGAAGAAAAGTGTTGATTTAATTATCATTAGAAATGAACATTTCTAGACTTTTCTTGTAAACTTTTTTACTCTGTACTAAAAGTCAAATTTTATCATTTTTTACCCCTGCAAAAAGCGCTCAGAAAAAGCTGATTTTAAATTATTTATGGAAATTTTGTACCATATTTCAAAATTATGTCCATTTATTTTCCTCTTTAGTTTTTACAGGCTTAGAAAATTTTTTAAAAAAGTCCTCGTCGTTTTGTTTCGAACTTTAGAATAGTTAACGTTTTTTTACACAGGATATATATGTATAATATTTAAATATATATGTATATACTATCTAAACATCTAAGAACTACAATAATAAGTAAAATAAAATGAATAAAGCTTGTAATTGGTCTTGTGTCTTTACTTAAATATTTAATTACTAAAATAAATAAATAACGTGGCACCGGCCGAGTGAATTCAAGTATGATAGGACGCCAGGACTATTTAATAACGAGACTGATCCCTGATTTCGAAGAAAATAGTCAGTCGAAAGATCAAAGGATCCTGCTGTAAGCGAAAAGTTTCGTAACATATCCAAGGAACGCGCAGAGTTTTCAATCGTGTAGATACTTTCATTGGATAAGGCTGCTTCAATTATTGTCTTTTCTTTACCCCGTCAAAAAAATCCATGTGGGAACCCATAGGAATTCATATAGAAAAGTACGGATTCATATAAGAATCCATAGATATTAATATAGAAGTGTATGTATTCATATGGAAAATCCATACACGAAACCATGGGTGTCCGAATTCCCATATGGGAAACTATGGGTACCTGGATCCTCATATGAAAAATTCACATAGGAATCTGTAAGTATCTGGATTCCAATTTTGACATGGTCCAGATTCCTGTAGGAAGTTTTCGTAAAAATTTACATGGGAATCCACACTAGATTCCTATAAGAATTTTTCAAGGTGTGGATTACCATAGGAACCCATGTGAGAATCTATATCGGGATCTATCCCAGATTCCCATGTGAATTTTTTTGATAGGGCATTTATAATAAGGTCGCTCTTTATTTATATTTCAGCAACACATTTTTCTTCATATATTTCTTCTCATATTTAAAGTTCTTATATTTAATTATTTTTCGCTTACTTAAATCATTATTTTATTTTATTATTTAAATCTTATCTTTTTTATTTTCTCATAGTTCTTCTTCTCCTGTCCTCTCATTTCATCTCATCGTCTTCTCATTTTTTTTCCTCCATTCCATTTAACGGAGTTAATTTGTGGGTGCCGATGCAAATGAAGACAGGATGCCTTTTCACACGTACACCCACAAGTTAAACCTACTCGGCATCCAACGAGGAATCTCTTTGATCTCAATCACCAAAGTTATCTTTGAGCGGCCGTGCCAACGCGGGATTTTATTAAACTACGCTAATAATAATTATAATAATTAATTAATTTAATTATTTATTAATACACTTATGTGATTAATTATTTAAATTTAAATGCCGGCTAACGAGCGGGTGGTGTGAGCAATTTATTTTGAAAATTTAACAATTATTTATTTAAGTATTTAATTAGTTTTTAAGGAAGAAACATGCAATGATAAGGAAGAATATACATAATTAATTATTAATATCAGCATTTAATGGTTATAGTAATGAGGAAGAAGCAAATTTACTATCGTGCACTCACCATCCGTCGTATATATGTCGTAAATAACTTTAATAATTTTTTTTTTATTTTATTTTTTATAAATTTTATATAAAACATTAACTTGAATTCACGCGTTTTAGGCCTATGCGCTTATATATTTATTTGTGATTATTTAAATTATTGACAAAATGCTATATTTAAAAAATTAGGCTATAAAGCTTTTGTAAATATATACGTTCAATTATTAAAGGTATATTCTGACAGTGACCCCCGTTTTTTAAAAATTTTCAATGACTTCGAACTGTCATAAAAGTATTTAAATTTTATTAATTAATTTCAAAAAAAGTAAAGCATTAATTGAAAAAAGGACAATTTTTCCAAAATATAGAATTTTAAAAAAATTACTTACAATTGCTATCAATTAGGAGTAAAATGAAATTTGGTAAATAAATTTTAATCTACAAAATTTGAAAATTCTAGTTATAAAATTGACGTGAAGATTTTACTGAAATTTATTTTCCGAATTTCGTTTAAGTCTTAACTTATATTAACTGTAAATAAGTTCTTTAAAAATTTATATCTTGACGAAATTGCAACTGCGTTGCCCTTTTTTTTAATTAATTGATAAAATTTCGACACGCTTACGACAGTTCGAAGTCATGGGAAATTTTTAAAAAGCGAGGGCACTGTGAGAATGGCCTTAAATATTATTTTCGATGTTTTCACACTCAGCAACATCTCAAATGCCATATACAGGACGATATCAAGACTATCAATCGTTATTTATTTATTTTTTATATATTTTTAATTTCATTTTTTTTTTGTAATTAGCTATTAACAATTGCAACATAATGCATTTACTATTGACTGATTAAACATTTGTACGAGAAAAATTGAGATAAAAAATTTACGAATTTTAATTTTTATTTATCAATTCACTGTAAAAAATTAGCTGAGTAAATCCGGAGTGAATGAATACTTATTTAATACTCTTGGAATTAAATTTGGATGAAACTCCAAGTCGGAGTGGAATTCACTCCTAAAGGGAGTTTATTTTAATACTAAATCTCCGAATAAAAGTGGATGCGAATTGAAATAAAATCCAAATCTCTCCACTGAAAAGAAAGTCCTTATTTACTTTGTATGCAGAGTAATTTTTTTTTAAACTCCGGGACTCCGAGTGAATAAAAATCCGGCATCACTTCGAATTTACTCTCAATTTTTCCAGTGTAAATTTTAAGTCTATAATATTTTTTTTAGTGCAGTATAATAATTTTTTGCGACTCAACTTCCGTTTTTAAGTTTTCTCGACAGCAGAATAAAAATTCCTACATTTTTTACATTCATTTTTCTCCGTGTGACCTCCATATAGGCATTTTTTTTATTAAATAATAATAATAATTAATAAAATTAAATAATCAAGACAACTTAATACTGATAAAGTGTCAAGTCCTCTCTAGACTGTAATAGTTTTACGTATTTAAATTACAACCATCTCCATTTAATTAAATTTAACCATCAATTTCGAGGGGCACTTGTTTAAAACTCATAACTGCTAGTTGATCTGGAGATAGTAATGACAATGGTAATGATAATGATGATGATAACGACGTGTCTAATTGATAAAATAATTAAAATACGCTGGGACAAACTGGTGGATTCATTTGACCGAAGACATTGAGCTCGTATAGTGAAGCGAATATTATGAAAATAAGATACCATATCATCAAGATCACGCCGTATCTTCGATCTAATTTCCAACCGTTCAAATGAGTCGCGACCACGAGAAAGACAACAGTTGATAGTAGCGACAGAGTTGAGTATGTAAGACCTGTTACATTAAATAATAATAATAAATTAATAGATAGATAGATAGCTGGTCTGTATTTAAATTTTTCCAGGGATATTTACCTCTACTGGTGACATTGACATGAGAACCAGGTTGAATCATGGCAGTTTGGATAAACCAGGGTAGTCCAAGACACACGAGGATATCAAAGACATTGCTACCGACTGCGTTACTAACAGCCATATCACCAAGTCCCTCTTTGATGACAGCCAAAGAGGATAGAGCGTCAGGGACACTCACACCGGCGGCCACAAATGTTAAGCCCATTACCGTATCCGGAATTCCCAATGTGCTTCCTATTGAATTAATTAATATTAATTTATTAACGACAATAATCCTATCATTGTGATGGTAATTCATTAGTCATTTTGACTTGCCAATTATCGTTATCATCCAGACCATTATGTAACTGTAGAAGCTAATCCATATCATAGAGATACAGAATGTAAATGGATACCAGCTACGCCACTTTTCCTGTCGGCAGTCAGGCATTGTTGCGCGACATGTGTAATGAATTGGATAAACCAGGCCCCATTTGAACAGGGCCCACTGTCCACCTTCAGTAGGTCGCTCAAGAGGCGATACTTCATTTGGATCTGGTTCTTTCGCTTTGTAATATTCTGGTTGTTTTGGTGCTGGAGGCGCTTGTTGTTGCTGCTGCTGTTGTTGTATTGGTTCAAATCCTATACCTAGAAATTTTGTTTAAATATTAATAATAATAATATGGGGGAAGGGATCGCTTACTATGACAAGGGAAGTCGAGGGTCTAAGGAAACGTGACGTCCGCAGCTCAACAAACAATTTTTCAAATTTTTCCCTCTGTTTTTTAAAATTTTATTTTTTTATTACGATTGAAAGTCAATAATTTCATATTTGTTAATATATAAATATTTCTATGTATATATTTTCGTCATAATGAGGGAGGGGGGATCAAAAAAGGTAAAATTTTTCGATTAAATAAAAAAAATTACTGACCACCCTGGGCTGCGACTTGTTCAGTGACAGGAGAATTAGGTCCCGTGTAAGACGTTCTGTCTTCTTGAAGAGATCTATAACTAACCAGTGCACTTTCTTCTGCAGGCTCATCGTCTTTAGGAAGAAATGGCAAATTGTAAGACTTGGCCCAACGTTCAAGACGACTGTTGTACGACAAAACGACGCAATAAACTCCGTACATGATGAGCATAAAAAGTGACTCTGGCCTAAAAAATAACAGTTTGAATTTTATCTAAGTATTTTTTTTTATAGTGATTGCTACTACTGTCATATATATTATTATACAATACCAAGATATTATTTCATTGTAAATAGTCCCGAGCATTATAAGAATAGAAATGAAGTAAAAGAAACTGTCACGGCAAAGCGGCCACCAGTTGAGTTTCGACACCGTCGATGTGCACAAACCGCAAACTGATATAACGAACATTATATTAAATACCGCGCTACCAATTACTCCACTGACACCAATGTCATCTTTTGCAAAAAATACACCGATAATAACGGTCGCTAACTCTGGAGCTGATGAACCAGCTGCCATAAATGTCGCGCCCGCAACATCTGGTGTTAGTCTCAATTCTTCACAAATGCGATCCAAACTCGCGACAAAATAATCATCGCAGACAATCGCGAGTCCGAAAAATGTGTAAACTGCCACGAGGATATGAATGATAAGACCACCGTGTTTTCTAGCACCAGGACCCATCAGCGGTCGGGGAAATTGTTCGATAGCAGGTGCGCTGCAATTATCACGTTTAGGTCTCCATGTCGGGTTGACTGACTTTGGAGAAACAGTCGTACGAGCTTGAGTCTGTTAAATTAAATTACCAATTAAATTTATTTTATCATTCATTAATCAATTAATTAATTACAGTTTTATTTACCGTATTCGTTGTACCGTCGATTTCTTTTTTAACCACAGGCTCCCGCTCATTTGACTTGTTCTTAGTGGGCTCTTTTGTCTTAGGTACCGATGTCGTTTCAACTTTGGGCTTCTCCTTCGCTGGCTCAACGACTTTGGGTTCCTGGGTTACTTCTTTCTTCTGTTCAGCTGCTGCTGCTGCTGCTGTTGTTGATTTAAATGTTGATGTAGAAATATACTGTGCCGTAGAAGCTGGCGTTGAATCTACAGGAGGCGACGTCGATGCCGAGTTTGATGACGTTGCTAATTGGATAAGGATGTACGTAAAAAATAATCCCAAATGCAAAGGCCATTTTTCTCGACGTGATAACCGTCTCCGCATGTTTGGAGTCTGTAAAAAAAAAAAAAAAAATTAAAAAATTGTATACTGTATAAAATTTGCGGAGTAAACTCCCGATTTTTTACCTGTATTTAAAAAAATAAAAAGAAAATGTTGAATTTTATTAAAAATTAGAATATTGTCACAGTAAATTTAATTGTTGGGACTAAAAGTATTACACGAAGCAGATCGATCGGGCAGCGGGTCACAGATGAGAAGCACACAAGAAAACTTGAATTGTTTTATTCAGTGGAGGAAAACAGATGAGTCAACGTTTTGTAAAGCATCGGAAAAGTCTCTTTATATATCTGTCAAATATATATCGGATTTAGCTATTCACTACATATCGACCGTACACTTCATCTCTTTCTCTCTATCCTTCTCTCGTTCCTATTTAATTGTCTCCAGTACTACACCCGTTCTATAATTGTTTTATTACCGAGTAATAGTCAATTAAAATCTTCCTGATTTAATTTATAAATCTCAGCAATTACTCAACCCATTACCAACTTATGAAATCGTGTTTAAAGTTTGCTTTTAATAAAAAAAAAAAAAAAAAAAAAAGGAAAACAATAATATTTAAATAAAATATTACACAAGTTAAATATTTTTATTTATATTAATAATAATAATATTCATTGTAACTTTGAATCTCAGCCAAAGTATCATCGATTTAACTCTGACCAAATAAACCCATTTTTCTACCATCTTTTAGCTCTTTCACTTTATCTCTTTTTTTACCTAAAGATCATCTCTTTAAATAAACATGGATATAATTAAAAAATTCACAAAGATCTTTTATGAAGAAAATGACCTCGAGTTTTATTTATCACTTTTTTTTTTGTACATTATTTTTTTACTCAGCAGACTAGACTAAAACTCCAGACTATAATCTGCGGGCTGAAATGATAGGAATAGGGGAAAAATAAACGAGGGATCAGATCTCAGAGTTTGTGAAAACGAGCAGTCCTTATTAAGTCACCCTCGTTTTATCCTGATAAAATTCTATGGCACTTTTAGTATCTGAGGAACCAATTCAATATTTTCAAAGGTTGTCAGATATAAAAAAAAAATATCTATAAAACCAAATAGTCATGACAGTAATCCTCATGTTCAATTAAGAAGTATCCTTATTAATGATACCGAAGTTAGCCGACGTCTAATAATTTTTGGATTTTTTTTAAAATGATCAATTAAAAAAAAAAAAATATTGTAGAAAATTGCTCTTATAGTTTTTTAAATTTTCTACATGTGCATATTTTTATTTATTTTTTTTTTTTAATTAAATTATTGAAAAAAAACCTGAGAATTATAAACTGTCTGTTAGCTCCAGAGTCATTCCTTAAAATCAATCCATTTATTTATTATTGTTTTTTATAAATTAAAAAATTCTCACGTTGCTTATAATCAAATTATATTACTCCATTGTTTAAATCAGTAACTATAATTACATCAAACACAAGTTGCGCAATAACACTGATAAGTAGTAGCTACAACTTCCGGCGAACTGGGAAACAAACTTTTCTTACGTCCTTCGATAAGCCAACAACTAAATTAAATAAATAAATAAATAAGTAAATAAATAAAGAAATAGACATATATATGTCCATATATATATTTCTGTTTTTTTTTTTTTTTTAAATATGACAGCAATGACTGAAATAATTACCCACTTAAAAGACGGATTTGAACAAACGGCACTTACTCTAAGTGAAGAAATAAAATTACCATTTAAATTGTAAATCACTCGAATTCTCGATTACGTGTCGATAGTAAATGCATCAGCGGCATTATAACGCAAATATCGTAGCATAGATGTCAAGCATCTAAGAATCTATAAGGTGGCAATTGAATTATAGATCCACTATTACATACACAATTACTACTACTGCTACTGCTACTACAATACCCAGCACGTCGATTTAAGTCGCGGGTGAAGGTATAGATATATTTATATATTATGTATATACATATATGTGTCCAGGGCCTAGGCGAGTGACAGCTAAAAATAATTGAATATATAAAAAATTTTCGTTTAAAAATGGGCTAAATAGTAATTTTTAGGTCATGTCAAGTTGTCGGTAACATGGTGAAATTATTGATTTACATAAAGCCCATCCCGGGCCATCTTAATCAGCGGCTCTGAGACCTACGGTAATAATTCTCAAGTGTATGATATTATTAACACACTCAACTTACCTTACTTACGGTAGCAGGTGACATTTCCGTGAATATTTTATTCACTTCCTTGTCTCTTTATCGCTTTAAAATGAATCTTATGTACAAGTGGCTCACATGTCACATGTACTTAGCTTGTTTTTTTACTATTACACTCGGTCTTTTATTTAACTCCCTATTATATTTTGCTTCCTGGCTCTGTCTTGGTCTTGATCTCGGGTTTAGTCTAAGCCTAGTCTTAGTCTTCTTGGATTCAGAATTAGTCTTAGTCTTAGTCTTACTTCCGGTTTCTTTGGTACTGGTAGCGGTCTTTCGGAGAACGCGAAACGTTTTGATACCAGCGGTAAGATTTTTAAAAATTATTCATCCACTAGTCGCAATTATCAAAATTTGAAAAAAAGCTAATGCGCGCGCATTTGTATTTGAAATTTTTTGAACTATTAGTTATATTTGTAACTTAAAAAAATTTTTTTTTTTAATTAGTGTTACTATTATTATTTTTTTTAAACCGATGAATAGAAGTGTTCTAGGCCGCGGAGTATTACAGAGAGCCGCCCGAGCTCGCGGCCGGTTCTCATACGCCTACGTTTCGTTCACGATTATAATGGAGCTTTTAGTTATCAGGACGCTTGCGCGTGTCATAGAATAGGGTTGAAGCTTTGAGTTTTAGTATTGGAGAACATCGTTGGTTCACCCAACACCCCAACCCTCTATTTCATTTGCTCTGACCCACTCTAACTTTACGTACTACAATATATCCCTTTCAATTCTTTACTCTCTTTCTCTCATTCTTTATATTTTTATTTACTTTTTTTTCATTATCTTCATCCCTCTACAATACATACTATAATAATAATAATACTCATTTTTTTTATCTCACTAAGCTCACGAGGATTTACTATCACTCGATTTGTACCTCAATGAGTCACATAAAAAAAAACTCGTAATAAAATTACGCACAGTAGTTTTTTTATTATTTTATTTTTTTTTCACCCCGACACAATTAATTTTTTTAATTGACACTTTAACTCATATCAATACCACTGACAGACGTGTAAAAAAAATAAAAATACATTATACTAGTCTAGTGTAATATTTTTTTTACCTCTCAATATTTTGATGAGTTCTTTTTATCTCTGACTAATAATAAAAAAATATATCAGACATAAAAATAAAGCGTCAAAATAAATTTAATAGTCGCAGTACTGAAATAAATGGAGTATATTTACTATAAATATATATATGAATACGCGACTAATCGGCTTACCAATAATTAATCTCCGGATATTTTATATTATTTTTATCAATGACAGCCATGTATTTTTTTTGAGATTATTTTTTTTGACAAAACAGAAGCTTTTACGCGCACATGCAATTGATATTTTGTTTATACTGTCGTAATAAAAAAAAAAAAGATAACGCGAAATAAGGATTACTGACTTCATGATGATAAAAAAGATACTCAAGTACCTTGAAGAAAAAAATTTATATCAACGTAATAATTTTACATAATACATATTATTATTATTTATAAATTAAATTATTATCAATAATTATATAAATTTAATTATTATCTCAGACATAAACTAACTGTTACCCTGATTGAATTTAACGGAATAACCACCGGTTGATGGATCTTTGTCTAATTGAAAATTATTTGTTGATAATCCAAAAGGTTTCAAAATCATGTTCCCGAGGTCCTTGAGCTTACCAAGCATTTCTTCTTTTAATTTTTCGTTCTTTTCTTCAATCAACGGAGGTAATCTCTGTAAATTTAAATAAAAAGAACATAAATAATTATTTTATTTGGTAGAAAATTAAATTTGAATGTCTAACTAAAGTAATTACTCGAACTGCATGTTGTGCTTCGGAGTTCCCGGGATCAAGTTCTATTATTTTTTTGTAATCAGCTAGTGATTGATCTAGATTGTCTGTTTGTTCATACAACTGTGCACGTCTCAAATAAGCTTTGAGATAAGAAGGATTCAGCTCAATAGCTTTGCTGCAGTCTTTTATGGCTGATTCTTTGTCCTGATTCAAAAAAATTTATCATTAAAACTATAATTTACAGTACAGATAAATAATTAAATAAATTTTTCGAATTTAAATTCAAAGTTTAAATCCAGGCAATTATGAAAAATATTAAATGGCGCGGGATAAAACAATTTCAAACTTCATGTGATACCAGTCAATCTCATCCTCGTCTGAAATCATTTTGTTTTATCTTTTGCCACACATTACTATCCTGATAATTATTTTGATTTCAAGGACGGAAATCTACAACCGAAATAAAATGTCAAGTTGACTGCAAAAAGATGGTGCAGCCCCTGATTAAAAACTCCAATTGAATCGAATTTGAAACTCAGTCATATTTTTATCAGAATCAATCGGAATTGCTCGGGAACGTTACAAGTTTCCGATATAATTTGAATCGAACTTTATTGGAAAGTAATAATTTTTTTTTTCCTATCAACTTTTCAATTTCTGAGTTTTCAATCAGGAAAAGAACTGACGGTAACTTGTAATAATTTTGGAATTTAAATTTAGCTTATTCAAATTTTTCTCCTGCAATTTTCTAATTCAATTTACTTTCATATTACGGCTGTAAATTTACGTCAACTTGTAGTTCAAATCGTATTCATATTACAGTCAAAACTTGACGTTAATCTAACCGACAAGTTTT
This sequence comes from Microplitis demolitor, assembly GCF_026212275.2. NCBI lineage: Eukaryota > Metazoa > Arthropoda > Insecta > Hymenoptera > Braconidae > Microplitis > Microplitis demolitor. The sequence goes on along the minus strand of NC_068554.1, from coordinate 2,628,747 downwards.
TGAAAATAAAGTGTAGCTATCAGATTAAAAATAATAAAATATTACATCATCTTTTGCTTTTGCTGCTGCTCTATTAGCATACAGAATAGCACGATCCTCTGGATAAGCTAGTGGACAAGTTTGAAGAGCTTGTGTGTATTTTACCATGGCATCATTATAATTAGATGACTTAAATAAATTATTGCCTTCATTTTTCAAAGCTTCAGCTTCAGCTTTCAAGTTCTACGAACAAAAACAAAGCAATCAATTAATTAATTTAACAAGCAAATAATACAACAAAAAAACTAATTACCTCTTTCTCTTCATCTGTTAAATCAATCTCACGATCCTTCAATCTTTCCTCGTCAACGAAATCTTTTTCCGGAGGTTTTGCGCCGCACTTGTCTTCAGAGTCAGAATCGTGATCCTTTGAACCAAGATTTGACTCCGTGTTATCAAGACCAGCTCCTTGATTACTTTTATCATTTTCTTCAGCTCTGATGCATGAAGTTTCTAAATCTTTGGTCAATTCATCAATAATCGCTTCATTTGACGGTATGCTGTCTTTATCTTTATCCATTATTGTTATTATTTATTAAAATGACACGATATTATTGAAGCTCGATAGGTTACGTTGACATGTAAATTATTCAAAAGATTGATTATTTGATTAATTATTTTATTTTTATTTAAACAAATGTCAAATAATTATTTGTAATTAATAAAGTATGGAATTATTAAATTAATGTCAATTAAACTTTATTATATTTGTGCATTTGACATACACATTTAACTTTTCTCACGACTGTCTGTTGACAATTTTTTTTCTTCATCGGTAAAACAGATTTCAAAAAAAAAAATTTATTATCATATAAAAATACTGTATTCAAAAAATTACTCATCATAATTATTAACGAATTTTTCAGCGGGATTTTAAATGAATTTAAAAAATCCCGCTAAAAAAATTCATATTTTTAGAAATTATTTTTGAACGGACGAGTTTAGGAAAAAATAAAATTTAATTGATATATTTGTCATCATATATAAGATTTTCATATTCAAAAAATTACTAATCATAATTATGATAAATAATTCATTAAAAATTTAACGAATTTAAAAACTCCCGCTAAAAAATTCAAATTTCTAAGAACTAGTTCTAGAGGAATTATTTACAAATGGAATAGAGTTGAGGAAAAAATAAAAGTAAATAAATAAATTTTTTGTTTATTTTATTCAACTGTTGAAATCCCAATCTAAAATTTCATTCTGTGTGGATATTGACTACTTCTGAGTCCGAACATTGCTGACAAATAAGTAAACAACATTTTTTTATCAGGGTGTGCCTTAATCGCATTTATGACCATCTTATCCACGATCTTTTGATCAGCCTTACGCTCATCACTGGCTGTGTATTCTACAGCTTTTTTGGTGAAGATATCACCCTCTTCTTTCTTTGCGCGTTTTTCCCGCTTTCTCTTAAAGTAATCGTCGTTATATTTGTCCAAGTTCTGGACAGCACTCATGTCTAAGCGCGTTGATGTTGCAATGACATAATTTTGGCTCACCCTGCGCATGGGGCAAGCGTTGATTAGGAATGGTCCTAGAAAAATAATAATTAAGTAATTAAATTAACAATAACAATTATTACACTTGCAAAACATTTGAGTATTGACTTAATTAAATAAAAAATAAATGTGAAAATTTAAACTTACCAGTAACTAAGAGCAATCCGCTCTTTAACACCTTGAGAAGGACAACTCGCTTGCCCTTGTGTCGACCAGCGAGAAGAATTAAAATAGTTCCAGGAACTAATGATGGACGAACATATCTCGTATGGTCCCGGAAGCACTTCTTAGCATGGTGCACGGTAACTGGATCAACGGTTGGGTAATTCGCCCGGCGTTTCAACAAACGTACGACTCGGGTACCTCCATTCTTATCACCATTGATTTTCTTTTCAATTGTTACTGGTTTCTTGGGTTTCACCTGTAATTTAAAATTACCAATACCTAAATTTATATTCAGATAATACATATGTATATATATTTCTTAAATAAAGACAAGTGAAAATAATTGAACTTACGGTTTTAGGTGTTTTCTTGTCCAAAAATTTATAGATAGCCTTCTTATGGAACTTACGGGTTCGGCTGAATCGGTAAACACCATTACCAAGATCGTAATTCCTGGGTTTTCCAACTTTTTTTGCTGGGGTAGCAGAAGCCGATGGCTTCGCTGGTGTTTTTACTTTAGCGTCTGCCATCTAGAAAAAAATAAGAATAATTATCAATCAATCAGTGTTTACTCACTTAACCATTCTGTCCAACAATAAATGAAGGTTAGGATAATTATGTTAATTAAAACATAAAATGAATTACAGTTAATTATCACAAGTAATAGCTAACGAACAGTGATGACTATTTTAGGAAAAAGTTAAATTAATTTAAATGAAAAATATTCAAATAAACAAAAAAAAAGTCAGTGTCAATCCGACAATCGCGTTGTCGTAAAACCATTGTGCAAATAAATTAGCAATAAAATACAAAAATATTTCAATAATATTGTAGAATAATTACTTATGTTTAATTATAAATAGTTTTTTTTATTTTTATTAATTAATTTAGTCAAGGATTCGTTGGATTATTAAATAAAAATATCACGAGCTTTGCTTACCACGAGTGTACCGATGAAAAGAGAGATCGGACGTACGTTTGGTTATGAAATTACACCAGGTTCAGGACTGACAAAAAATGTAAGTCCCTATAGGTGTCGGTAATAAAGAAATCATGGGAGCGGTAGCGTCTTGTGTATTTCCTAGATAATTTATTTTTCTCTAAAAACTGAAGAATTTCGGAATGTGAATGTAGCAGATGAGACAAAATTTATAAATTTTTAAAAATAAATAAATTATAAAATTAAAAAAAAGCGCGTGATTTTTAAATTATTTAAATACGAATTTTAAAATATTTATTTCATTCATTTATTTAAAAATTTAAAAAAGTAACATTTGTCTGCTACATTCACACTCATGAAGAATTCACTAGTGCCCACTAGTAAATGGTAAATTTTTAAAAAAGAGAGAACGCAATAACAATAAACATTTTTTTTTAACTTAACATCGTGGTAACTCTGACACGACTCCAATATGGCGAATGTGAGGGACAGTGATACGTCGTTGTGGCTTCATAACAAATTGGGAATATCAAACGATAGTTGGACTGGAAGTTCTATTTGTTCTCAATTAAACGCTGAAGTTTTACGTAACATAAAAGAATGTTTTGCTGAGTTACAAACCCAAGTAAAACTTAAATTATTGCTTTCGTTCTTTCACATACCAAGACGCAATGTTGAAGAGGTAAAATTTTTTATCAATAGTTTAGTTTTTTTAAAAATTATTTATGGTAATTTTATTATTTAAATATGTTGTTATTTGTTAATTAATTAATTAATTTAGTAATTAATTTTAATGGCTTAGGTAATAATGCGTAGATAAGTAAATTATGGGGAATAATAATTGCTTTAAAAACATTGACGTTAACGCCATCTACTAGTGGCGGGCTTTTTTTTGATAAATATTAAATGTAGCACAACAACTTTATGTCAAGTATTTATTTTAAAAGGACGAGATAAATTTTATTTAGGTGCAAAGCCAAGTTTTTTTTAAATAAATAAAACGTACAGATGTTGATCCTAGAAGTCATGAGAAATTACTGTGTTTTGAAATTCGGCAACCGGAGTTTTTTTTTATATAAATAAGACTTACAGATGTTGGTTCTAGAAGTCATAGGAAATTTGTCTTCCTTTTCCCGTCCAAAAAAAAGTCGTTTCAATTAAAAAATTATTTCGATGACTTATTTGACATCTATTTGTAATTTACTTTTTGACATCACTTGTGTCAAGTTTTTCAACCAGACATTTTTTCGGTGACTTGGGTTGTAAAAAAAAAATACTACTTAATTTATTTAAATATTATGATTTTTTAAATTTTAGTGGAGAAATGAATTGGAGGAAGTTATCGAAATTGCATCAGTGGACAGTGACTTGTGGGTTTCAATGTTATCCGAAGCGATGAAAACGTTGCCGGCAACTGGATCATTGAATACAGATATATCAGACTTAGATGAACATCGTCCTATATTTGGTGAACTGGTAAACGATCTCAGAAAATTATTAAAAAAACAAAATGACTTGACTATGCTACCATTGGAATGTCATTATCTAAACAAAACAGCTTTGATATCAGTAGTTGGTCAGCAACCAGCGCCAACAAAACATTTCACATTAAAAAGAAAACCTAAAAGTGCAGCACTGAGAGCTGAACTGGTACAGAAGAGTGTCGATGCCGCGAACAACATGAAAAAAAGTACAGCACCAACGGTCCCAGTGCGCAGTCGAGGAATGCCACGAAAAATGACAGACACAACTCCTCTTAAAGGAATTCCAAGTCGAGTACCATCAGGTGGATTCAGATCTCCAGCATTGACACCTTCCTCAATGTACACCAGGACACCTATCAGCAGTAGAATCCGCAAAGACGGTGGTATAAAGCTGCTGGATATAAATGAACAGCCTCTGGGTTACGCGCAGGCTAAAAAACGCAAGCGAATGCTAGAACTCGAAGAGCAACAGAAAAAAGTTGCAGAGGCACAAACTGCAGCGGTGGCTGCAGCAACTCCAGCACCTGCCGAAGCTCCGACAACGCCAGAGTATGCTCAGGGTCTTGCTCCAATAAATCCACCAGCTACTCCAGCTGCCACTACAGCTACCACTCAATCTTACGCACCTCCTACTACTCCAGTCACTGTTCCAGCACCAACTACTCCTACCACCCGTAAGTATTAATTAATTTATTTAAATAATTAATCTTATAATATTAATATTGATATTAATTAATTTTTTTTAGCAACGACTCCAACAATACCAGCAGCACCCAGCACAAGTGTACCCGTACCAGCTCCACCGACAATCGTTACCGCAGAAGCGACTCCAGTCAGCGTACAAACTGTCAGACCCGCGCCAACGGTCACACAAATTCGTATTCAAACTACAGCACAACCTGCCAATGCTACTGCTAATACTAGAAAAGGATTATCACTCACTGTCAGTATTTTTATTGTAATTTTAAGAAGAATAATTGTAATTACTAATAATTAATTATTCAATTACAGCGAGAACAAATGTTGGAAGCACAAGAAATGTTCCGGACAGCAAACAAAGTTACGAGGCCCGAAAAAGCTCTCATATTGGGATTCATGGCTGGAGCGAGAACAAACCCTTGTCCGAAATTAGGTAACATTGTAACCGTGATGTTGTCCGAAAATGTTGAAGACGTGGTACAGCCAGACGGCACAACAGTATCGATGCTCGTTGAAACTCATTTCCAAATGAATTATACCAACGGTGAGTGGAAAAGAATTAAAAAAAATCGACGTGTTGTTACTGAGGATTCCGTGAGTTCAAATACGCCAGCAGCAACTGCCACTGCCGCTTCAAATTAATTTTTTATTTTACCGCTTAAATTTTTTTGAATTAAAAATTCGTACGCGTCGTTTATATTTTTGGCTCCATTTTAAAAAAAGTTTAGAATTTTTTTCCGACTTTCAAATTCGTGGCTTAAGTGCCTGGAATCGTGTCATTACTTTATATATATTTTTAAAAATCTCATTTGATTAAATCGTTTATTAAAACACGAATCCGTTGATATCGAAGGTAGATAGGTAATTAAAATATAATAGTTTAGAAATAGTTTATATTTAAGATTTATAAAGCTGATGATCTTGAAGATGTCGCAATAATTAAAATCTAAATAAATAATTATTGTATTGATAATAATTAATTAATCAATTAATTAATAATACATATGTATATTTATAGTAAATAACAGAATATAAAATATAATACTTAAAATATTATTAGATAAAAGAAAAAAATATATATGTAACTAAATTACCTGATAAATTAGAGTGCAAATAATTAATAAGTATGATGGCAAAATTATAATTGTTTTACTTGTATAAAATTTCGTACTGTAACTTTTCTCATTGGGATCGCGTGTCCCACATTGACGGTGACCTAATGTTTTTTTTCGCTTCGTATGTACATAACCAGGTATTGACAAACTAGGCTCATTTAATTTACCCGTTGATATTAATTTACTGAAATCTATTTCTAAACGATTGGCTATTGGTCCGCGAAAGTGTAATAAAAATTGTATACAAGCTCCATTGTGAAGTATTTTAGTTTTTCTGCTGTCAATAGACAGCATCCATTCGGGAATTCCCATTACCTTTCTTACATCCTCTAAAAATTGAGCGCTGGAATTTAAATAAAAATAATTATTGTAAATTAATTATATTGCAGTTTAAATAATAATTAAAAATTATGGGCTTACACAACGAATCGTGGTGGTCGTCGAATGTTTGCGTACTTAACAATATCGTTATCAGGTTCGATATTAGCACAAGCAAATCTCTGTGACCCAAAATCTTGATCCAAGATGACGATTGATTTCCCTAGAGCGGAAACTGTTCCTTCTAGAGGAAAGTTACCGTCTACAAAAACTTTGCGTTCTAGTCCGATGTTGATGGGCCCAAGACGAGCTGAAAGGTCACCAACATGACAGCGGAATGGTTGATCGGGTCCACATTCTTGTCTGTAAAGTTCTTCCTGCAATTAGAATTTTAATTATTATTATTATTATTATTATTATTATTACGAGCAACCTGTAATCACTACGTGACTGCCCGAGTATTATTGCCGAAGTTATTAAATATGATTTAAATTTGATTGTTTATTGAGATCTTTTCTCTAAAAATTACTCTAGAATCTTGTATATTTTTATCATCATAGAAGACATGGCGTAGGCTAAATTTTTAATAATATAAAGACTTACATTAAGTGGATCAGCTAATTGGGTAAAATAAGGATTCCAAACGTATCCACCAGCGACGCATCGCGTGTCCTTGGTTTTAACGGTGGCATCCACTCCAACGGGATTGACGTAAATCGCCCAGTTGTGATTTCGTGTCTAAAAATATATAAATATATGTTAAGTTGTTCTAACACACTTGTCTAATATATTTTTAATAAACAAATTCCGCGCTTACAATATTCCGATCGCGTTCCCCCGGATGTCGGAGTTTTACTTCAATTATTGTCTCACTCTGGCTGTGATCTTTGTATACCAGCTGTGTCTAAAAATAATTTTTATTATTAATTAAAATTTTAAATAATTAATTGATTACATTTTCAAAATACAAACCATTCTAATGTATCCGTAAGCGTAACCCTGAGGATGATGGAATGACGCGATAGCTCTCAGCTCCCGAGCTTCTGACGGAGCGTATCCTCTCTCAATCGTCGAGCAAGTCCACCTGACGTCTCTATCTTTTTTATGAATCACCAAACTTCTTCCTATGATTCCCTCATACCCAAATAGCGGAAGCATTGTATCGTTGAAAGCACCCGAGTACTTCCTTCTGTTATCAAGTGTCCCAAATTTACCACTTAAATCACCTATCCCATATTGATCCACTGTCCCTTCTCCCGGTTCATTTGTAGATTTATTTACATTTAATGGATTGAAAATCTCATACAGAGACGTTGCTTCGCATGGAAATTCTAGATCCATTTCAATAGGAGTCATGTGAATGTGATAACCGCTTGTTAGACCGTTCAACCCTTCCACCATCACTTCGACATCTGTTACATCATACTCAGTCTGCTGAATAAACTCAAATTTACCTTTGACAGTTGTCTCTTCTCCATTACCGAACCAATCTTTAGCTACTGCCTTTCTTCTGTACACTCGGCTGATTCTGAAGATTAAAAATAAATAAAATAATAATTCCTACAACAAGGTAATTAAATTCTTACATCGTGCAGCCGAGTCTCTCCCCTCGAGCAACTGGTCCATGGTCATCATAAATTACTAAACTTTTACCTAAAATACTATTCGGCCCCGATAGTGGTAATGACATATCAGTTAGAAGTTTACGAGTCAAATGAGGACCGTCACGTTTTCTACCGGCAATATTCAGCATTCCGTGTCTTGTTAAATCACCAAGACGACAGAGAGTTATTTCATTAGTGGAGCAACGCTCCGGATGATTTGAATCCCATTCTATTTTATGAGGATTGTATGGATTGCCAGCGCTTAAACATCGCGCTGTCCAATTATAATAATCACGACCTGGTGGGTTGTCATGAATCATCCATCTTTAAAAAAAAAAATAAGTAAGTTATTAAAATAATTACGATGCTGGTTAACAGACAATTTACAATTTTTGAATTTTTTTTCAATAAAAAATTAGTATATTATACACCAAGGGAGGAAAGTAGTTCTCTTCTTTTATCTGGAAAAATTTAAACTTTCAGATACAGATCTAGAGAAAAATTAGGCAATTATATATTCGGGTTAGAATATTCTACTTTCCTCCCTAGGTGTGTAATATACTGCCTCTGTTTATGGGAAGAATGGCGCATACGCTAATTTTTATCATTCCTCTCATAAAAGAAAAGAACGATTTTTTTCCCTCTAAACAGGGCAAGAATTTAAACTTTCGGCGCGGGTATGGTGAAAATTGAGAAAAAACTATAGGTATAATTTTTAAAAAATAATTAAAAAATTATAAGATGTCGGCTAACTTAAGTATCATAAATAATTAAATGAACACATAAATTCACTCACCTATGATCGGCAGTATTATTAAGCGCGCTGCCATCAGAATGAATTAAATTTTCAATAATAATAGTAGTGTCCATCTCCGGTTCATTTTGAGGCTGTCGAAAGATTATTCTACCAACAATTGGGTACCTAAAGACAGCTTGAGCAGTCAGCATTGGCATCTGTCCAGCGGTTTGAGAAATATGTTGTGATATGGTACCGCAAACCCAAGGAATGATACCTTTATTATCAGTCTCATTATATCTACAATTATTTTAATAAATATTAACATGTAACAACATACTACTATTATTATTCATATATATTTAACATACTTGTACAACACTAGAGATCTGTGCAAAATACTATTAGCTCCAGACAAAGGTAGAAAAGTATCCCAGTACACGCCGTTTAATTTAGCGCTTCCAGGTAAAATGTCATCGTGATGTGAGCCTTCTTTCCTGCCCTCAAGTTTTCCAGACAGATCTCCAATCCCATATTGGTCTTGAGTACCTAGACCAGCTGGCGGTATATTTTTTTCATCAATTTTAGACGGATTGTACATAGACTTGGTACTTTTGCAGTCACTTTTAACTCCGTCGTTGAACACCAAAGGCTGATAAGGCAGCTCGTGAATTTTGTATGCCGCTGTTTTGGTTTCATATCTTAGTCTTGTTTCTAAATCGTTTATTGGAGTGAGAGAAACATTAACCCAGGTTGGATGAAATCGAGTTTCTTGAGTGAACGTCACTTCACCTTTTATTCCACGTGAGTTTATCAGACTCCTAAATAATAAATCCATTAATAATAATAATAATAACAATCATAATGATAGTAAATTTTAAAAAATTTAAATAATAAAATTACTTTGCTATGATAAATTTTTGGTTCTTAATTTTAGCACAAGCAAGAAATGAATCACTGTGAGTTGGATGAAATATAACTAAATAAAGTGAACGATGAGTTCCAAGAAGATCTGCTGGTAATAGAGATATCACTTGATCTTTATAAGCAGACTTTGATTTCTTATTAACGTCAACAGCCACTTTTATTTTACCCAACCGAGAATCAATATCTCCGATAGCTTTCCCAACACCTAGATCATCTGGATCAAAAACTGTCTGAAGAATATCGCAGTCATTTCTTTCTTTTCCCGTATCAAAAATATCCGTGACATAAATTTTCCAATTATGTTCTGTGAAAGCAACACCCTGGAGCTTATGTTCCGAGGTGTGATGTAAGTCAGTATAGATAATAGTGTCTGTGGTTGAATCTCCAGCAGTACCGCCTAGCCATTTAAACCAGACTGTACCCGCAACCGGACCATGGAAACGAGCTTCTGCATTTTTTTCAGCGTTTCTCTCCAAGACGTTTATCGATGTGCAAATAGTGCGAGGAGAGTAAGTGTCTCGCAACACCAATCCCTTGCTCCAGAGACCTTTTTCACCTGTCAAACTTATACTTGGAAGCTCAACAATCATTGACTCGTTTCCTGGCAACGTCAGCGGACCCACCAATTCCGTCAAGTCAATCAATCTGCCAGCAATCAAAAGACATTTGATTATTTATTTATTTTTTTTTTTTTGTAATACAAATTATAATTTCTTACGACTCTCCCAGATGTTGGTCAGCGCATCGGTCCTCAATTTTTGTGTAATCAACTGGAAATCTTGTCACCGACCAGAGCCATTGCTGATCCGGATACTGAAGAGTTGCATGCAATGCCGTCCTAATTTTAATTTTGTCTTCTGATATTTTTTCAAAACGTATTTCTCCATGGAGGCCACCTGATGATATGTAAGCTGCTAGTCGTAGTCCATTTACGCTGCTCACTATTTTATAGACAATTAAAATTAAAATACCAAAGTATAAAAAAAAATAAATTTATTATTTTAAAGTAATTACCAAAAATGAATAATAAAATTAACCACATTTCATATACATTTTAAACTATGTCATTAAACTAACAGCAAAATTAATAACCATGGGGCCTTAGTTGTTTATTTTCTACTGACAACTTTCTCCAACACAAGGGGACTTATGAATCCTGATCATACTTTGTGAGTAGTGGGAGAAGAGAAGGAGCCTTGAAGTGATTCCGTTATTTCTTCAAAACTTTCAATTATTATATATATATATATATATATATATATATATATATATATATATATATATATATATATATATATATGATCCTAAAGTTAAGAGAGAATTAAGAATTTTCGGATTTTTTTCAACAATTCGATTATAAAAAAAATATCCACGCGTGGAAAATTTAAAAAACTACAGGTGTAATTTTTAAAAATATTTTTCCCACTGTGAAAATTGAAAATTTTCAAAAACAGGGAAAGTATTGGTTTCAGTCCGATTTTAAAAAATCGAGTTTTCCCACTAAAAAATTTGAGAAGTGATCGCGACTGTTTATTTATTTAATTCCCTGTAAAATTCACTCTGAAGAGAAGTTTATTTGAATATTGAAATTCTGAATCAGAGTTAATGCGGATTTCAGTAGTCCGTAATCACTCTGAATTCACTCCCAATTTTTTACAGCTCAGTTAAAAAACGGCGGGAAGTTTTCGAGTCAACCGTTTTTCAGATTTTTTAAAATAATTTATCGTTTAAAAAAAAAAATATTAAACGCCGGCTAACTTCAGTATCATACACATATATATTTTGTATGAAGTTATTTTGAATGTCAGTAAATACAAACACATGACAGTCATGTAGTTTAAAATACAAAAATTTCTTTTTTTTTCTTTTTGTTATAATATCTAGTATTTTATAAAAATTATTGTTCCAGTATCTTTTAAAATCATGGTCTTCTTCCTGAGACATGTTGAAACATTTATACATTCCTTGAGATCATTTGTTTTGATGGAAAGCATGTCTAAATTTACCCAGACGACCTACAAGATTATGAACGGTTTCAATGGTTGGGTGGGAAGAGCAGCGTAATGATTTAAAATACTAGATTTATAAATATTTTTTTTTATTTTTTTCAAATAAATATTTTAAAAATTCGCGCTGTTGAATCAACAAATAAATAAACTTATTTACTGTTAAATAATTTATATATAGAAATAATAATAAACGAGCGGTTACTGTAAAACGTCTGAGCAATCGGGAAAATCGTCGACGTAATTCTTCTGAAATGACGAAACGCTCTGGTAAATGCGGCTGCACTAAATGCTCGTAAGTCTTTATAATTAATTATTATTATTTATATTAAGCTCTTGATATTTTAAATATTTGTGTTAATGTACGGTAATAATAGACGGCGTAAACACAAGAAGAAGACGGAGCCAAGTTTGCTGGTAGCGAAGATGGGACAGCAGAAAGAAAATAATCCAACTGCTGATAATTTTATAAGTGAATTGCAATCTAAGGATGATAACAAAGTAGAGAAACTTGATAAAGTCCAGGATAATCATCACCAGAATCAGCATCAGCATCCTGAGGATTTTCGAAAATTGTACTTGGCAATATTTATATTATATATTTTAATCACCTGCGTAACATTTCTGTCGATTAAATTTATTTTCAACGGCAGTTGTCTCTTTAAATGCCGATACCCGGGTCTCTTGCAACGAACAAGAATAAAATGTTGACTGTTACGTGTGTGGTTTTGTAGAGATGTATATATATAAATTTATATATATATATATTACACGCGTGGTGTTTTGTTGTTCTCTGTTCTGTTAATATTTGAGGTACAAAAATAAGTGGTTGAATTATTCTAAGGCAACAAACGGATTATACCGAGCGAGCCTGGTGGACTGACATGACTCATCGAGTTTATATGCCTCCACTGATGCTACAGGAGCCATCGTCAAAGCCAACTAGGTCTGAATGTTCATCAACAAGCTCCGGATTTAAAACTGCTCGTCCAGATACACCTGAGTATCCTTTGTCCCCAAGTTCATCGGTCATTTTCAATGACTCTGACTACCAGTAAAAAATATTTAATAATAAATACTGATATTGATGAGGACATTAATAGTAAATAAGTTAATTTCAATGTTAATTTATAGCTGATTGATTGTAGGTCATGCAAAAACTCACCTCATTATCACCTTAAGGGAAAATCAAAATCAGATCAAAAGATAAACGGAGTATTTGAAACTGAGTAAGTTTATCTACTGTTATGTCCAGTAGGAATAAATAATCACGGTTGTCATCACGTAGAGACAAGTCACCGGCAAGAAGTCCGTCGATGCCGTTGGGCTATCAGCCAAACTCTGAAGAATTGAGAGAACTTAAAATTGTAGCCAGCAGACAAGACAGGATTGAGAATAAGGAACGACCTGTTTGCAGAACCACCAGCCATGCAACCGACAGGTTCAGTAACTGCGTCAAGTGCTCGAGGATCGTGTCCAAGTCTTCGAAAAAAATTAAACATCAGTCCGCTTATTATTGAGTATTTTTATGATCAAAATCTATGAGAAATTTTTGTAGGAATCGTTTTTTAAAAAATAAATGTAAATTTTACGTGATAAATTTATTATTTTTTCTCTTGAACTTAAGCGCTACTTCCTAGTGAACTTTGGATCTTCTAAAATATGCAGCGATCTATATCTGTCTTCTCGGCATGTGTTTTTTTTAGTATTATGAAATAGGGTAGTGTTACAAGAACGTTTGAGTCAAACTGTTGTCTGATTATGGTTGACATTATCCCCTTGGTCTTGGGTGGGATTCGTTTCTCAGTCTCTTTAGAAGGACTGGTATAGAGTTCTGATGGAATGAGAAGACGAAGATGAAGATGCGGATGAGGAAGATGAAGACCAAAAATAAGAGCACGCTGATGGTTGGAGATGGGAGTCAGAACGCTTTCTTTCAGTGCACCCTTGACTTATATATCGAGGCTTGTTAAGATAAAAAAAAATAAAGAAGAAGAATAACGTCGGATAATCGGGAGAGTCCGGCCCTCATCGTTGTTATACTCACAACCTCCCCAGCATACCGTTTTAGTTTTAACGAAACGTCGTGTAAGTACGCTATTTTGAGTCAGCTCGCACTAAATATGGTCAGATGGGTGAGTGCGGGTTGAAGAAAACCAGGCGGAGCATCCCCTGTTTGTCTTGATATACATAGTGGGGGCATAACTACCGAAAGTTACTTAGACAAGTTCAGCTCTATCACTTGGACAGTTGGTTCGTAGTAACCATCTCGCACCATCGACCTTTAGATACCAACTGTGAATATGGTAAGTATATTAAATACTGAATTTTAAATAATTTTAACCCGTGTAATAAGTGAAGACGATATCAGTTCACAGCATAATTATTTCCGCCGGTTTTAAAACAGTGAGACGAGATTTTTTTTTGTTTTTATTGTCGTATTTTAAATGAATATTAAATTGAGTGCCGAGAGTGATTAGATGAAGATGATGGTGAAGGTGTAAAGTGCGAATTAATGTCTTCTTCCTCTTCGTATTTCTTCTCCGTCTTGAAACTCTCATTATAATCCCGCAAATCAGCATCATCATCTTCCTCATCTACTTTAGCTCCTGATTCGTATTCGTCTCCGTCTTGTATTCGGATAAATCTGATCTGGCTGGTTGGTGACCGTGTTGAGTCGTGCACAATTATTGTTGTAAAAATAAATATCTTGAGTTACGTAAGATCGAGTAACTCGAGAGGCAGAAGTGAGGCGGTCTATATACGTCCCGACTAGGCGGGTTCGGATGATTACAGCAAAGGGGATTGTGTTGCAGAGGTAGAGGTAGAGGCCTATTATTAGGCCCAAGCTCGGTGAAGACGCCTTACCAATTTTCCCCCAGCGTCTCAGTATCCGCGTTCATTATTGAAGCCAACTCCTACGGCTCGTACGCTAGTCCATTGCCACTGATAATATTTTACTCACTTGTTCTTTGACACTCGTACTAGTCATTAGTGACTTTATTTGTCAAATTGTAACTGTTTATTTAAATAATGGTCAGTGAATTGTTTTTTTTTTTTTTTTTTTTTTTTTTTTTTTTTTTTTTTTTTTTTTTTTTTTTTAATGAATTGTTCGTGGAAAATATTAATCTGTAATTTAAAAATAAAATTTGATTTTTAAAATTTAGGCAGATAAGGAAAAGAAGAAGAAGACCAAAAAGAAGGAAGAAGCATCGCCTGCACCAGCCCCTGCTCCTGCCGCATCACCAACACCTCCACCAGAGTCTCCCAAGGAAAAACCAAAGAGTCCATCAGGAACTCCCAGTGGATCCCAGAGAGCGAGCAGCCGTGGGTCCAAACGAGCTAAGCGCGCTGGTTCCAGTGTGTTTTCTCTGTTCACACAGAAACAAGTCGCTGAGTTCAAGGAGGTAACATATATGTTGTTTAAAAATATAAATGATATTGAATATTAGATAAATAAACAATAAATTTCGTTTGTCAGGCTTTCCAGATGATGGATCACGACAAAGACGGCATCATCGGCAAAGAGGATCTACGTCAGACCTTCGACTCTGTCGGTCGTCTTGCCACTGACAAAGAATTAGACGCAATGATGGAAGAAGTACCTGGGCCCATCAACTTCACTCAGCTTCTCACTCTGTTTGCCAACCGGATGTCGGGAGGTTCGTACGAGACAATCTTACCACTTAAAACTACGTGACGGGTAAGGGTCACACAGGGGTAGAGGAAACTGTAGGATTGGCGAGCCAGCTGCCCTCCGTATCACGGTATCTCACGGAAATCTACAAAACATATTTATTTAAATAATCGCAGAAGGATAATTTATAATTAGATTTAAAGTTTGTGTTCAGTGTCAATGTCACCTTTTTTTAAATTTATATTCGTGTCTATGTATCGTGTTTTTAAATCTCTTCGTATTTTTTCCTACCTTTGAAATCTGTCTTGAAACCAATTCATGTTTTTTTTTTTTTAAATTTTAAATTGACCTTTGTCTTGATCCGAGATTGAAAACCCATTGAATCTTTTTTTGAATCCTCAATTGAATGTCAAACCCATTGTTTTTTTTTTTTTTTTTTTTTTTTTTTACAAAAATATTTGTCTGATTAATTTTAAATTGACCCGTCTTCTCTCGTGAGTTATTGGTCCGTTAAATTGTAATTGTACTTAATCGTGTTTAAATACGTGGAATATTAAAAATGAAATTGTAATTAATCGTGTTATCCACCAACAATAAGCGTGTGTGCGAACGTGTTTCGCCCCCGCATCCTGGTCTTGCTCTATGTGTATTCCTGTACTTTCCTGTGTGGCCCTTACCCGTTCATTGAGACTCACTATGCCTCGTTGGCGATGTTACAGCAGGATCGGATGAGGACTCTGTTATCATCGAGGCCTTCAGCACCTTTGACCAGAATGGAAAAATCAAAGGGGATAGGTATGGAATAATTGTTTTAATAAATCGCGTTACTAAT
This sequence comes from Microplitis demolitor, assembly GCF_026212275.2. Lineage (NCBI taxonomy): Eukaryota > Metazoa > Arthropoda > Insecta > Hymenoptera > Braconidae > Microplitis > Microplitis demolitor. Next base: position 2,612,740 of record NC_068554.1, on the reverse strand, counting down.
TTAAAAAAGAACGCACAAAAATATAAGTCTTTTTGTAATTAGTCGCGAAATATATGTATAAATTTATTTAAAATTTAAACTGATAAACTTATTTTTAGGCTGAGGCACGCTCTGTTGACCTTCGGTGACAAATTCACTGTCGCTGAAGTAAATGACGCCTTTGACAACATGTACATTGATGAGAAAGGAAATATCGACACCCAGAGTCTCATTGCCATGCTGACTGGTACTGGCGAAGAAGATGATGAATAAATAAATAAATAAATAATGATAATAATGATAATAACAATAAGCTGGTCCATCGTCATTGACTTTTCAAAAATTTAAATAATGAAATTATGAAAAATATCAATAATGTTACTTAATTAAAAGCTGAGCCATTTAACGGCAGGCATAATTGTCTAATATCTTGTGGACTTACACACGCGATTAGCTGAGCCCTGATTTATTTTATTTATTTTAAATAAAACTAAAGTTACTTATTTATATTTAATTAATTTCTTCACTCGGGGGCATCTGTTCGTGTATATAATAATTATAATAATAATAATAATAATAATAATAATAATAATAATAATAATAATAATAATAATAATAATAATAATAATAATAATAATAATAATAATAATAATAATAATAATGATAATAATTTATGTAAACGTGTGCTGTACTTATTGAAAATTGTAGCATATGTACGACGTAAAAGATATAATTCCCTCATATATATCCTTCATTATTCATTTTCGTAATAAATAAATAATTTATAATAATATGAATAATAATAATAATATATAATAATAATAATAATAATAATGAACAAGAGACGGGTCTACCGTCAGGAGGTTTTACGATCTTAAACTATCGTTGATAAAATAAAATTATTTCGAAATAATGTTAATATTAATTTTTAACACCTCTGGTTAATATTTGTCATCAATAATAAATAAGTATATAATATATTTATTAAATACATTAATAAGATAAAATAACTCGATTTTAAATTTGCCGTTGATTCAAATAATTATTTATATATTTAGTATCTTCCTGAGGATGCACCGCAATTATTATTCGACATATATAAATATAGAAGCTTTCACTTTGTACAATTAACATTAGTACAATAATTAAATTCGAAGATAGATATATATATATTTAATTTAACGAAAAAAAATATCTATATGAAAGTCTTGGTATTTAAAAGTTATATTTGTATATTTAAATTTAGTTAAGAGTTTTTTGGTGGCCGCTCTCCAAATATCGCGCTTCCAACTCTAACATTTGTACTACCAAGTTCAATCTAAAAATTAGTATTGATATTTATTATAAATATATACTAATTATTGTTATTATTTATATAAATTATAAAAATACTAACGGCATGCTCGTAGTCGGTAGACATTCCCATTGATAATTCAACTTGATCTCCAACGAGATTCAATTCTTTACAAATATCATCGCGGCACTTCCTCAAAGAAATAAAATCTGGATTGGGACCATTTGATGGATCGTAACCATAAGCACCTATCGTCATTATTCCAATGAACTTTAAATTTTTGCAATTTTCAATTACATGTTTTACTAACGATGATGCTTCTGAAATGTCACATCCACTTTTTTCTGAAACAAAAATTTATTAAATATTGTGTGTAAATAAATTACATTAAAATATCTTGTTCAAGATCACGTGTATTTTGAACACACGATTTCCACGTTATTAATTTTTTTTAATCACGTGTACTTTATCATACATAAATACAAGATGATGTTGAACGTAGCCGACATCTGATAACTTCAGTACTTTTAATTACCAAGTTAATTGTTATCATAAAATTTTTTAAAAAACATCCACAAGAAAATTTTTTAAAAATCTTCACATGCATTTTTAAAAATTTTTGCCTGTCAGTATTTACTTTGTCTATTAAAGATAAATAAATTTTTTGAATGACTGCTGTTATCAGCATCATAATACAAGTACACTTATGTAATATTGATATACAATCTGACATTTCAAGTACGCGACAGTCTCACTAAATAAGAGACGAAACGTCATGCATAAATAACAGTTTTATTATCGTCTTTTGGTCTGAATACCCGTGATCTTAAACTCAATATTTAATTTTAGACCCGCTCATTGTTGATATAATTCTATATTTAAATTTTTTAAATTTGAAATACCTTCTTCTTTGCTTGTATTTACTTGTACCATAATATTAAGTTTATTATCATCATTCTTTCTATATTTTGGCCACGCAGTATCCAGTGCCGATGCTAATTTATTTGAATCAACTGTTTCAATAATCCAAAGATTTGGCACTGCCAATACTTTGTTTATTTTATTTCTCTGTAAGTGGCCAATAAAATGCCAGCGGATGTCACGTTTTAGAATCTCAGGATGACCAGATTTTTCAATCAATTCATTTACGTAATTTTCGCCAAAGTGTTTTTGACCAGCGTCATAAGCATCTATTACCAAATTTGCCGGCTTTGTTTTACTGACAGCAACTAGACGTGGTATTGAATTACCAAATTCCTAAAATAAATTTTAACTTAATATATATGTATAAATATATTTATATATTAAATATAGTTATTTACTTACTGATGGACGTCGAGAACATGCTAAGGATATTTTTTCTCTAACAAAATTCAAATTTCCCGCAATGTCAACCATTTTTATCTTCATTACATTAATTAAATAATTAATTAAATTAAAACTTTAATAATTACAAGTTAAGTTTGTTATCATTTTACAATTTTATAAATATTTTGACATCTTACAATCTGTTGCGTTGTAAATGATCAGATCAGAAAAAGACTACGGCCGCCATCTTTGCTGCGAAAAAAAAAAATAAATTATTGTAAATAAATAAAATATATATATGCATATTGTCTTTATTAATGAGTATAAGTAACTAGTAATTAAGATTTGTAATTAATAATTTAATGAATTTATTATTTAATTTAAAGAAAATAAAATAGATGACAAATTCAAAATATTTTTTTTTTTTATGTAAATGTAGCAGATATGTGACAAATTTAAAATTACAAATTAACGAATTAAACAATTACAAATATAGAAATTAAATAAATGCATACACCAATTTTCAAATTCTATAAATGCGCATTTTTCAAATTTTATTCGATTTAAATTTAATTCATTTATTTAAAAATTTTTAAATTTGACAACAGCTACATTCACACTCATGTTTCTTTGATGACTGTGAATGTAGTAGCAGACATCATACAAATTTAAAATTATGAATTAATAGAGTAAATATTCGAAAAAATAATATTAATATAAAATTCATTTATTAATTTTAAAATTCTTTAAACGCAATTTTTTTTTAATTTTATTAATTATTTACTCTGTTTATTTATAATTTTAAATTTGATGTCTGCTACATTCACACTCATGTCAGTAAACATTTTACCGGGAATTTATTAACCTATAATTTAAAAAAATATATCATGTCTGATATATTTTATAAATATTTATGATAAACAAAATAAAAAAAAATGTGTGAATTTGTGAATGAAAAATTTTTTACCAATGGATCCAGATTTCGTTCGTGCTATTTTACGTAGCAGTGGTAAATTCATAGAAACAGTTAAAAATAATGAAGAATTAGATGAATTAGTTGAAAAAGTACCTGCTGTTGATTCACGAACAGTTACTGCACTTTCAAAATCTCTAGCTGATGCTATTTCTTATAAAATTTCACCTGAAGCTCATCTTAAATATTCAGTTCGTCTCCAATTAATCGTAAGTATTTTTTTTCTTGATGACAAAATTTTTTAATTTTTATCACCATCAATAAAAGTATTCTATTTACCAGGGAATTCTTCGGGGATGGATTAGTCCACCCCTTGGACTGTCAAATCATCGGACATTCTGTCAAAGTGATAAAATCCAAGAGCTTTGCAAGACCGTCATAAATAAATATTTATTAAAAAAAAAAGTATGCGATGAAAATGTATCAGCAGATCAATTAATTATATTAATAAGAGCATTAATTAATGTCACAAGTATTAATCCAGTTTATGGCGCGTATTTAAAACTTGTCATTGACAAAATAACCGAACTAGAAGTCTCATCAAATTACAAACTCGTTAAATTTATTTTGGATAACGAAAAAGAAATAGAATTAGAAGCTTCCGTTATTGATAAATTTTATGTCTGTCAATCGGAGAAAATTATTGAAGAACCGATAATTGATTGTTTTATTTCAAATATTAATTGTCAGAGCTCGTACTCCACAACAGATAAATTTGATAAGTTGATAAACAAGACTGCGTTTTCACAAAAAATTTTTATAGTCATAAGTAATTTATTAGGTAAACTTTTCATACGCTTAGAATTTTCACCATTAGTACTATCATTTATAGAATATATTTTAAATAAAATAATCGCGATACGTGATAATGAAGAAAATAATTTACTAAGTTTATATCCGGTAGATTTACAATCTTATGTTGTTCTTTTGAGAATAGATCCGTGTCACTGTTCAGTTAATTCTAAAAAATATTTATTGCAATGCTTGAAAAATATTTTTACCGAAGATAAAGATAAAGTTCTAGTACTAATTACCCACTTTCCTAAGTGGCTGAATGAATTATCATTATTTTTAAACGAATCGTAAATAACTATAGAATAAATAATAATTTATTATGAGGGTAATGTAGCTGACACTTGAGAATTTAGAAAATATTTTAATAAATAAATAAAATGTAAGTAGAATAGAAATTTAAAAATTCGTATTTAAATAATTTAAAAATTACGCGCGCTTTTTTAAATTTCATTATTTATTTAAAATATGTAAATTCTCTCAAATCTGCTACACAGAAAAAAAGTTTTCATTACGAGATAAAAAAAAAAATTTCTTAGGACGAGAAAAATTTTTTTTTCTGCGTACATGAGTTATATATTATATCAGTATCGTAAATATAAGAAACAATTGTCTAAAACCATTGAATCTGCCTTTTATTTCACCCAAAAATTTTTTTTTTAAATACATTTATTTATTTTTTTTTATTTGAATTTAATTTAATTATTATGCAATAACGCTCTCTCATGTACTTAATTAAATGTGCAATTACCATAAAGAATTATAATAATAAAAGACATGAGAATTTACACTAAAAATTATTATTTTGTTAAATATATTTTTCACTTTTCATATTTATTATATTTATGTAAACAACAGTTCAGGCCTGTAGCTACCATCGCCATAATGTAATTACTGTAATTTCAACCATGTGCTATAATTATTTATTAATTAAATTAAATAAATTATAGCGTAATTATTATAATTTATTTTTTTTTTTTTTTTAATATTATTAAATATTTTTAACTTTAACTCGTACTAATGCTACAAATTAAATCAATAATAATTTTTTTTACATATATAATATGCATAGATTAAATTAATTAATTAAATTTAATAATATTTCGAGTTAATAAATTGTATGACGTTTATAATTGAACTCGTCGCAACGAGTGTAATTTAAAATAAATTTTTCTTTATTTTAAATCGGGCATTTATTTTGAATTAATAACATGGCAGTGATTTGCTTCACTTGTCTACATTCCACATGTTCCTTGCGCATGTAATTAGTTTTTTTAATCAACCCGACATATTTTAATTGTTAATCCATTAATCCAAAAATTAATTCTTACCAAACGTTCATATATATTATATATATATATATTTCTTTAAATGTAATGACACATTGCTGTACAGAAATAAAGGATTTCTTGGCGCAAGAAATATTTTTCATTTTGAACCGATGACCAAAATTTTTTTATACAGAAAAACAATTTATTGGCGCGAAAAAATTTTTCGCGCCCTAAGAAAATTTTCACTTACCCTCAGAAATTTTTCAAATTATGAATTAAAAATAAAAATTTTCTTGGGACGAGTACAAATTTTTTACTCTAAGAAATCCTTTTTTCTGTATGTGCAATTTATTTAATTAAATAATTTGACGATTGTATTCAATTTAAATAATTAAATAAATTTAATGTTGTTTTTAAAAATTAATATTTAAATATTCAAAGAAATAAAAAGTTGTAAGAATTTAATTTATTTCAATAAAATAATTTTAGACAAAAATAAAAAAAAAGAGGAATTTAATTAAACGGAAAATTTTTATCATATTAAAATTAATTAAAAATTCTTCTTTGCTAATAATGAGAAAGATAATAGACAAGCAAAAGAGTTATAAAATAAAATGCTGTTTTTTTTTTGGAAAATGTCTTGTGTCTTACCTACATAACTGAGGCAATTTAAAGTATATTTAAATATATATATAATTTTTTCAGTGAATTTTTTTTCTATTCAACTTAAAAACAGTAAAATATTTTTGTAAAGTTTTCAAGTGCCAAGATAACATTATTAATTTTTCTCTTACGTACTAGCGTTTACTATATCAACCATGCAGTTGTAAAATATAAATAATAATAATAATTAACTAATTAATTAATTATAATTACTGAGAGAAAGAAAAATGTGATTATGTGTATATTTAATATGAAAGTATTGTTTAAATAAAATAAATACTTTCATAGAATATATACTCACAAAAACGTACATTTTTATTTAATAATTCAAAGTATTCCATTAAATTTGTAATATATTTAACATTAACTTGGATTTTACATAAATTATATAAGAAAAAAATGAGTGCATATCGACTAAAAATTAGAAATTTTTAAAAAACATCAGCAATTAAAAAAAAAAATATCTATAATAATAAAGTAAAAAATAATCAGCTTGTGACTGCAAATATAATTAAGGATCAATTCACTCAGGACTAGAAGAGTAGAATTTAAAAAAAAAAGAAGCAGATCACGGTAATATAAATTATACTTAAAAGTGATTAATTAATTAATTAATTAAAGATAACTTTGTAATAATAATAATTATTAATATCTATAATTAGTTGATTAATTAATTAATAACAATAATAAATTGTAATATAATTAATGACAATAGATAATAATTATAAATCGCAGAGTACTCGTGGAATTCATACAGCAAAAAAAGTAGGCGATGAGACCCAACGCATCAATAAATACAGTAATTAATAAAACTAATTAATTTTTTTTTAATAAGCACGCGTGAGGTTGAAATTACTTTTAAGGTAAATATTTTTTTTTTTTTTAATTCAATATCAAAAAACAGTAAGTGCTTTTTTTTTAATTAACAATCGACGGCTCTCGTATTTGTTTATTTTTTTTATTTTTGTTAATTATTATTTTTTTTTTTTTAAATTTATATATATATAATTTCAATACATGTTTCTTTTATTATATTACACATTATTAAATAGATAATTGTACACGCAGAATTATTTCGTTGGCGACAGTAGCAGTAATTTTTTTTTTTTTAAGGAATACAGTAAAGAGAAAAATGTTTTTTTTTTTTTTAAATTTTTTTTATGAGAATAATTAATTAAATCCCACGCGTGTGAAAAAAGATACTATGTAATATTATAATAAATTTACTTTTTAATCAGCTAATTTCATTCACATGAAGTTTTTTTTTAACGTTTAATTAAATTGATTAATAACGGATACGGTTGTGAATTACAACCATTACAACATTATGTAAAACAGCCAACGAAACATCGAGCATTAATTTCAATATTTTAATTATTATTCATTTACTTTTCTAAATTTTTATTTATTTACCTAACGATCGTTTCAATTTTCGTTATATTTTTTTTTTTCAAAACTAAAATGACAATAAATAAAGATAATTAATTAAATATAAATTGTATTTATTTATTTTTTAAATTGTAATAATTAGTGAGTCGTCACAATAAATTTGAAATATTTTTATTTTAATAATTTTTTTTTTGTATTTTTTCTAGACACGATTCAACATATAGAAAGTTTATCGTTACTTTAAATAAATGTTTATTTATTTATTTATAATTTATTATTTAATAATAATTATTTATCTTAAAGCTGTCTAAGAACTCGCTGCGTGGCAGGAGTGTCGTGTATTTATAATTTTTCAAATCTTTAAGATTTGTTATTTATTTAAAATAATAATTTTTTATTTTATTTAATTAATTAATATAGACTTTTTTTTTAATAGTCATGTGTAAAAAAAAATTCGTTACAAAAACGTTTCTGGCTGAACTTTCAAAATTGAAAACTCTGAACTTTGAGTTGAAAATTTTTGAAACTTTAAAATAATTAGAAGTGTGAAAAATTTTCTACTAGTCTGTACTTTTTTTTTCTTTTACTGTAAATTTTTTAAGAAAAAATAATTTGAATTATAAAATTTTGAGTTTATAGTTAATTCCAATGCTTCATTTTTTTGACTATTTTTGAAGAATTCAAAAAAAAACAGAGCTTCTTGAGAAGTTCTAATAAAAGCCACAAAATTTTTTTTTTGCCTCATACGTGAATAATTTTGGTAAGAGTCAAAAACTTCTACAAGTCTTAATGATTTTCTTTTTAATTTCAATGTTCATCAAACCCAAAAAATTATTTTAACTCAAAAAATAAAAAAAATGCATAAGAAAAGTCTACATCACTTGAAAATTTTTTCAAAGTTCCAAAAATCCTCAAATTAAAATTAAGAATTTTCTCAATTTTATAAGTTCACTCATGAAAGTTTTTGGCGCGAATTTTTTTATCCACATGTCGAGTCTGATTTACGCAGTAAACTTTCTTAAGCCCTTTTTATTTTATTAAAATTAACATTAAAGGTACGTCTGTAGTAATTTACCCGTGTGCTAGTACGTGTTACAATTATACTCGCGTACATTTATACTGTTAATAATAAATATATATAACAGGGCTAAACATAAGTGTAGGTACGTATATTCTAGACGCAATTACGTGTAATTGTGTAATAATAATAATTAATAATTATCGTGTAATCAGCGAGATCCCTAGACCGCGTGTGTGTGTAATTGTGTGTCGCTCGGTGTTTTTTTTCTTTGTAAATTAATTAATTAATTGTTATTTTTTTAATTCATTTATCATTTATTATTAGTAATAACATATATATATTTATATTTATATATTTATATACCTTAAATATTTACTACTTGTTGATGTTTTATTTTCTTTTATTTTTGTAATTTATATAGATCACAATGTGTCATACCATCTGCGCCAGTAAACAATTTTTTCATATTTATTATCTCTATACCATTTTTTAATATCTCGCGTTATTTATCCTTACATATTTCCTTTCTATTTTATAACTCTCGAGCGTCTCTCGGCTTTATTATATATTTTATTTTTCCATATATTTTTTTATTATTTTGAATATATTTTTATTTTGATCCAATTATTATATTTATATTTATTTATTTAAAATGTAGAGCCGGGAATGTAAAATAAAACCCGGGTTATTTATTTTATATTTATATATATATATAATAGCTGGAAATTTTAATAGATAAGAGATAATGAGCTGGATTATTCTTAAAAACAAATAAACAGGCTCATTTATTAATTTATAATTATTATTATTCGTTAATATAGGACATTTATTTAATTATTTTGTTTGTTTGTTCAGAGCCCGGAAGGAATAATTTTAAATTCCACTTTTTTTTATATATATATTTATAATTATTTTTGTTCTCGTAAAGCCTATACACGCGTAATTAAACTTTTATTTTATTTTTTTCTACTGAGATTTAATAATTATTGAATAACTATATATACTAGATAAATTCAGACCAGCCGAAATTGTTGATTTAGAAAAAAAATAATTTTTAAAATTGAATATCTAATTGGAATAGGCAATATAATTGAACATCACTAAAATATAAATAATTTCATTTTTTTTTTATCGTCTGTTTTTTTTTTTTTTAATTATAATAATAATTAATATTTATCTTGATTTTATTTAAAGTGACACGAGGTGTTGAGACGCATGACTCTAGGTCTGTCTCATTAATTAAATAGCACTTTTTTTTTCTTTACTTTTTTTTTTTTAATTATGCATTACAATCACCTCTAGCTATTCAATATAATGATTATATTCCGCACCAGCGCGAAATACAGTAACGCGTTATTCCATTTTAAATAGAAGATAAACGCAAATACATATTTATTATAATTATTATTTTTTTTTTCAATTGTATTATTGAAATTGATATTAGCACAGCGTTGCAGAATGAAAGCGTATCAAGATTCACGGGCTTGGGAAATAAACTCGAACTCGTGTGTGTTAAATGTGTAACACATATATGTATATATAAATATATACTTCACGATCTAAATATATTATTTATTATGCATTATAACTCGTGTGTTTTAATGTATCTTGCCATTATCATTATTTCCCTACGTCGCTTCCTACGCCAACAAAAAAGGACCCAATTGACTGCACATTTTATAACTGTTTTTTTTTTATAATTAAATTTAAATATTTATTCATCATTTTTAAACACTCAATAATTTTTTATATTTAATTATTTGTGCAGGCGGTTGAGTCCCATGGACACTGGCATTTTATTACAATTATACAGACATATTTATATATATTTAGAATTTCTATATAAATATCTATTATGCATTTTGTATATTACATGCCTAAGATGCAGTGATATTTTTTTTTAATCGGCCGTCGCTCAATTATAATTAATTACGCGAACTGCGTAATTTAAATTTCATATATCTAGTACTGGATACATTTTATATTACTCAAAATATTTTAAATTAATTTAATTTTTTTGTATCCAATACAAGTACGCGAAAAAAAAAGTTTTTTTTTTTCTACAATTTCGTTTAATTAAATTAAACTCATTATAATTTAACATGATATAAATTACACATTACACAGATTTAAATGCGGCTAACACTTTGACCTACGATAATTTTATTTCATTTAATTACATATAATTATGTATATATTTATTTATCAATTTGTTATTTTAATATTTACTCAACGAGTGATGTCACGGTTCCCAATGACAATTTTCTATTAATTATTATTATTATTATCATTATTAATTTTAATATTTTTAATTGCGGAAGAACGACAGTCACCGAAATAAATATAAAGATAATTAAAGAAATAAAGTTTTAATAAAATAAAACTAAAATATTATTTTTCGGAATAAAGGCTGAGGTGACTTGTCATCGTTACTCTGGCGAAGACAATAGTCCCTACTGAATGTAATTTCTCGAGGTAGAAAGATGCCCATTTAATAGAGCAACCGTCGTGTGTCCTCCTTTTCTTTGTTTTCAAAGTTGCCGTTATTAAGAAAGAAAAAAAATTAATAACAATAATAATAACAATAATAATGAACAGAAAGAAACGAGACGCGAATATTAATTTTGTCTTTTGCTTACTTACATAATAATGTATCCATAAATTCTGAACAATCAAATTCAATTATAACATAACAAAATATTTTTTTTTTTTTGCTAAAATTAATTAGTTGAGGCAAAGCCGACTTACATTAAAATATTAAACAATTTGTTTGCTTTACCTCTGTTGCAATATAAATTTTAAATAATAATTAACATTTTTTACGTACAAGTATGTCGTAAAAAAAAAATCCCATTGTAAACATACAAGACAAGTTTAAAAAAAAAATAGAACAATGCAAACAAAATAATAATAATTGTTTGGGCCTTGAGGCAAACTTATACATAAACATAATTAGTTTTAATAACGAAAAAAAAAATTAACGATCATAATAACTGAAAAATAAACAGATAATAAATTTAACTTGTCTATATAAATTTAATGGTACGTACGACTGCGTACGTGTTATATAGATGTATATATATTAAGTGTCTTGTGTTGTGTGATGACGATGATGGTACGACGGGAACGATATCGATGGCAATGACGATGGCTTTTAAATGACGGTGACGATAGCGCCGGCGCGATGATGATGATAATGATGCTGATGAAAATATATATATGCTCTGACAAGTTGTATTTAAATACGCTCAGCGACGTTAAAACGAGTTAAAGTTGTTGTTGTTTTAATTGTTGTTCGAGTTTTAATTTTTTAAAACCTTGTTCACTTGATGAGGTTTGAGTCTAAATTTGGATTTGGATTAGGCGAAGTGGCAGAGGTTGGTGATACTTGGGCTCCGGATCCTACAGCGCCCTTGCTATCGGATAAACTAGCTGATCCAATTCCACTAGAGCTGACACCTCCACCGCCTTCTTTCATTTTCTCACAGTAATCCGCAAATATATCACGAAACCGTGACCAAGATTTTTCCGGCACGGTTATGGCTGTTCTGAAGTTTGTTTTGACCTACAATGCATTTATTGTTTGTGAAATTTAATTTATTATTCACAATAATTGAACAAAAGAAAACAAAAAAACAAACAAAATTAATAATAAATTAATTAACTTACCTCGGAAATTCTCATGTAAATACCACGATTGTTTTGTCCGATATCGAAATAAAAGTTTTTGTTGTCAACGCGCATATAACGACCCTCAGGTAAATCACCTTTGAATCCACCATCGTCGACACCGAATTCTTCTAAAAGATCCGTTAGTGCATCACGAAATTCAATCATTCCCTGTGCGGGTATAGCTATTTGTGTTCTTGGACCGCCTCGTGTTATCGTTTGAGATACCTTTGTAAAGAGAATAGATAAATGTTTATATACAATTAACATTTAAGGGGCACCACTAGTGTGAAGTTTTGAAAAAATCATTTTTTTTTGCCTTTAAAAATAGCATACTAAAATTTAAAGTGCATATCTCAAGTAGTTTTTGAGTTGCAGCCGCTAATCGGTTTTCAAAACTAAATTTTTAAAAATTGCCGCAGTTAACTCGGAGACAAATCATCTGATCGACTTGATTTTTATTACAGCTGCTTTTTATGTTTCTCTATACCACGAACCTCCAGTTTTCCGATCGAATAGAAAATGCAATTTTGCTAGGCCAAAAATTATCAAATTTTCGCGCGAAATTTGAAATTTTTTTTAAAAACACCGCCATTTTGTTAAATTTCAATGTTTTTTTCGATCGAGGATCATGTTACGGACAATACCTTCTAGTTTAATAAACTTTTTGGTTTTTTATTTCATCTACTGCAAAGGTCGCTGTCACTGTATCAGTGGGGACATTTTTTTGAGCCTCAGGAGATTACGAATAACTCGCTGAATTTTTAATTTTTTTGTCAAAAAATTTAATCATGTATGTATTATATGTCCACAAATATGTTCTTATAACATTAAATTATTCAATGCAGTAGTTTTCTTTAAAAAAAAATCCAAAAATCACCTTTTTTCAGGCGGTCACACTAGTGCTGGCCCATAATTAATTAAACTAATTAAATTATAGTGTAGGTAATCAAACTAATCAAGTGTCTGTTCCCTCTTTGGTATAGCGATTTTAATTGGCGATAATAAAAAAATTAAAAAAAATTAAAATGATGTATACAAGTGCTGGTACATACAGTGTGACTCACCCGCAGGAAACGGCCACGGGAATTTTCCTTAAGATCCAAATAATACCGCCTATTGTCTTTTACCATCATTTCTGATTTAAGTTTTCCATCCTCTGGTACATTCTCCGGGTTCGGTGGACCTATTTAATATAATTATATTTGAATAGCAAATTATATTGCAGCTAGCTATTATTATTATTATTATTCAAATTAAAACCTACCTAGCGACGCGTAAAAATCACTGAACGTCGAAAGATGATCACGGAATTCTGAGGCTGTACTTAAGGCTAGAAATATTTGACTACGCCTGCCATCTGCTCCGATCTTGGAAAATTAAACATCAAAATATTATGCATTTAATAAATTAATAATAAATTAGTTTTTTAAATTATTTACCTCTGCAACTTTGATAAATCTCCCGCGTCTATTTTGTTTGACATCGAGGTAGAATCGCTTGCTTTGTATTTGAAGCATCTTAGTCGCCAATTCTTGTTCACTCTGTTGACCATGCTGACCTACAAAAAAAAGAAAAAAAAAAAAAAAAAAAATAATAAATAAAAATATTTAAAATGAAATAAAAAATTAAAAATTTTTATTGGCATTAAAAGTGGCCTATAAAATAAGTAGACTAGAAAGATTAGTTGGGGTAGGACAGGCATCTCAATAAGGCGAATAGAGTAATGTTGCTAGTCTTGGTAACGATCAATAACAGCTGCGGCCTGGGGTCAATGACCCTCCGGGATCTCTGCACCACCCTCTTTTGGCCCACTATTTCCTTTTCATCCTTTGGCTCGTTGCTGAGACCACCATCTTGCTAATTTAAAACCCTCAAACTTTAAATATATAAACCGCATTACGTACTAGTTTGCTGGATGCCGCCGGGAATGGGAACGGGACTGAGATCGCCCTGGAATATCCGGCTCTTGAACATCTTTGTATATCTTTTTACGATGTAGCACAAATAATCTGTTAGATACTGGCTTCAACCAACTGCTCGTCGTATTTTAGATGTATCACCATCAACATCCTTAGATAATATGTAACTTCTCAGTGATTATTTTGCTGACACTCATTAAGTATCACTTTTCACCTATGTGCTTTCTTCCCATACTGATCATCATCATCTGTGTCAAGTTTCGAACACTTCCTTCCGCAGTTCATCCTCAAATGACCCTTCAGGCATCCTCTTGTCTGGATTCCCAGGGTCACCATCGTAACCCATTGGTCTTGACAAACAAAAACATGCTTTCTATTCTTCTTCCCTGAAGATATTTATCCAGTCAACCGACCTCAGACATTTTTTGTTACATAACTTTGACACTGCCCCTATTTTTTTTTATCCCCAAATTTTCTGAATAAATTTAAAAATTTATTTTGCTTGAGTACAAAAAAGTAATAGACCAAAAATTAAAACTGTGTCAAAGAGACAAATGTTGACACCCGTAGGAATAATCGTATGAGTGCATTGATCCAACAGCGCTGCGCGATTTAGCTGCACCGTGACCTGCCTCAATGACAACTGCATCCCAGAGAAGAAAGCTCTCTTGGTTCCAAGAGCTGCCACTGTTAGTTTTATTGCATCGCGGATGCGCCGACGCCACCACGCGACAACAAGACCACGAGTCTCCCGTCAAACGTTTATCCACCCAATAACATACATCTTTATTCTGTCGACTCATACTGTTCTATTCGACCGCATCTTAATCATTCAATAACAATAACAATATTAACAGCAATAGTAGTACCAGCGCCAGCGGTATCACAAATATCCATGTACATAAAAAAAATTAATTAATTAATTAATAATAAACTTAACCTTCTGGATGCCAATATTGGATCTTATCCATGGTATTGTCTACTTCCCAGCCATTGGACATGCAATTTTTTTTTTCAATATCTCTCAGCTTCATATGTCTCTGGTCAAATTCATAAAAATAAATAAAACTCTCGGCTCATTTAATTGGAGCGAATATTTAAAAAAGTATCAAAGCGCGCGCTGCCGGTGGCCAAAATTTACAATAAAAAAATGACAGAGTCACCAAGACGTTAGCGGGAATACTAATCGAGAAATGAGTGATGAAGCGTGGCCGTGTAGTCAGCGATGACACATCGGGTTTGCGGTAAAAACACTTACAGTATTCCTGTCTCTCTCTTCTTGTTGTTTTGTAGCCGTGTGCCAGACTTAAGTCATATAATATTACATATAATTTAAATGCTGATGACTTTTATTGACACGGTACGATAAAAGTGTAATAATATAAACCATACTCAGTACACCAAGTGTAGTAAAAATATTAAATGGTACCGATGACGTACCGGTCATTCATCGAGTCCATCGTCATCCCTGTGGAATGCGTAGATCGCGCGAATCGCCGATTACATATCAAGCGCGCGAATCGTCATGCGCTTTCATGTGCTCCTGTTTGATGTACATAGTCGTCTGTCCTCTTGTAAGGCCACGTGACATCCCACTGTTTGAGCCATGTGACCGCATCCCCACTTTTGATAAAATGTTGTGACGTCACGTAGACAGCTGACGATCTGGGATACGTCTTTTAGAGATTTTCCTCCATACCAACCGGTACTATCGACTTCTACTCCATTATTTTTTTTAATTATCTTCTTTACATTCTTCTGTTCATCATCATCATCTCATCATCATCATCTCATCAACATCATCATCATCAGTATTCTTTATCTTTGCTATTCTGCTTAAAGTTTAACTAAAATTTTATCATCAGAAAAATTATTGCAGTAATTAAAACATTAAGTAAAAAAATATTTCGAATTAATTTTAATATTTGTCTACTTGAAGAGCTTACGCAGCAGTTAATATGCTGATGATTATCTGATGATGAGTTTCTATTTTAAGAACTCGTATAAAATAAATAAAAATTGACGTAAACTTCGGCGCAGACTCACTCGATGACGTTTTAAAGTGGGCGCGTTATTCAAACCCGACTTTTGTAATAATAAATTACTACTTAGCCTTGCGATTGTCTTCATTGATTAATTAGCATATATATTTACAAACTTTTAAATCGATATACGATTCATTATCATGTTTCATAACACTATCAGTTTACTTTCTTTGACGTATTTTTACTCCAATAAAATAATACAAATAAATATTTTAAAATTTTACTTACCAGCATCAAAGTCAGCTCCTCCAGCATCCATGCCTCCGGAATTTCCATACTCTAAAAAAAAAGTTTAAATAAATAAATAAAATGTAAATTTAAATGAATTACTCTAAAGCTAAACTGATAATCTCTACTATCAAGAACATTCTCATTTTTACAAATAACGTTTCATAATTATTTAATTTTTTTTACATTAAATTTATCAATTCCGGATGTCATATTTTTTTGATAACAGTATACAGAAAAAATTAATCTCTACGATTTAATTTATTTAAGAATGATAGTAATGGAAAAATACACGAAAAAAATTACTTTTGGAGTAAAAAGTTTTACTCAACCCAAATAAATTTTTACTGGCAATAAATTTTTCGCATATGAATTGAAACTGGAAATTTATGAGTGTGAATATAGCAGACATCAAATTAAAAAATTTTAATAAATAGAGTAAATGATTGATAAAATAAAATTTAAAAAAATGCGCGGTAAAAAAATTTGAAAATTAAGCGCATTTTTTATAAACATTATTTTTTTATAATTTTAAATTTGATGTCTGCTACATTCACACAGGTGAAAATTTTACTAGGGCGAGAAAAAATTCTTTTTTTTTTTTTTCATTTCATATTGAAAATTTTTTCTTGCGCCAAGTAATAATTTTTCTCTATACATAATCTAATTAACTAGATAAATGGAATGCTAACTTTGGAGTGAAAATATTTAAAAACCTCGAGATAAATACTGAGAAGCCATAACTATGATAATAAATATTAAAAAAAAAAAGGTTATGTTGAATTGTCCGGCTTAGTATGTAGTCATATAATCAAATCGATTACATCATAAGCGCGTTGCCTGTACGAGGTAAACTCGTCAAGGAAGCTAAACTCATTTACGACCTTGACAAAACAGTTTAACACACCGACATACATCACAACAATATATATATGTATATATATATAATAGAACGATATTGAATAGCGTTATGTACATTTACATATATATCGTGTGCTAAAAATTAAATAGAATATGAGGAATTATAATAATAATAATTATTGAATGCAAGAGTAACACCCCAGGGTGATGATGAATAAAAAAGTATGTGTAGAATACACAGAGAACAGAATGGTGCAAAGGAGCATAAAAAGAGATGGACAAGAGTCCAAAGATAGAGAGGGCTCTCTTGGCCGACGTCGACAGCCATCTTGGATCTCGAGTCGTTGAAAAATAGAAATTTTTTTCGGCGTCTGACAGAACGCCACGAGGACCACGAAACAATTTCGAGCGCTCGTCAACGCACGTCATTTAAATAAAAATAATGTCTGAAAAAAAGCTAAACGTTTTTTAAATTCAAAAGTTCAGAGCAAAAAAAGTTTTAAAAAATATTCCGCGATTAGTACCAAGGATAGTCCGCACTCCAAAAAAGATGTCGGCAGTATGTTATATATTTTGGTGACACGGGCTACGCTATCTCTATCTATCTCTATCTCTCAATAGGACTATGTCTCTTGCTTACTTTGCGGTTGGTCGTCCAAGCTCTCCCTGTCAGACATGATTGTTCCAGGTTTATTGCAGCGATCACCAGCAGCAGCTTCTTGTCTTCTTCTCGAGCCTTTCTTCACCTACGTTACCAACGTCACAACACAAGAGGAGCTCCGAAAGAGCTCCCGGCACTTGTCCTCCGCGCTCACCAACTTCGACACCCAGTTCGCTCCCTCTTTATTCTCTCCCTCTTCGTCGGTTCTATCACGCTCTCTCACTTCTGTCAATCTTGTATATACGTGTATATGTAATACATATATACCAATAAATATATGTATCTATATTTTATATATATAACTGTGTACTCTGGCTCCTTTTCTTGTTTCTCTACAAAGGTTTTATAATTAACACCAACTTATTTTTAAAAAAATTTAAAAATTACTCCATGATGGTGGGATTTGTCAGCGTATACTTACTGGATTAACGGGATAGGATTTAAAACGACAAAACCAAACCCACAGACTTTTTAAAATTTTTCGTAGCTACACTCCACCACGGCCGTCCGACCCGCCGACCATCCACGGCACCAAGTCGTCACCCTCACCACCTTGCTCTCTCTCTCCACGCTCGTTCTGCTCCGACTCAACTGACGATTCCTCTGTCGTCTGCTCGACTTGGACTACTATACACAGTACACCCGTTAGCTAACACTACACCACACTATTTAACACACTGTACATCACGTACACATATATGTATATACTTTTTCTTCTTTCTTCTTCTCTCCGTACACCAGCACGTATCACGGCCCAGGTCCCACCGATCTCGTTATTGTACTCTATACACACCAGAGCTACACTAGCTCAGGCTTGCCCTTCACCAATTTTTTATCACCCCCGGCCCCGTCACGACACACGCAATCATGTACATGACATCCGCAAATTCTACGGTTACAATCCAGCCAATCACGCAAACCCGACATACATTTCTGACATTCTTCTGTCTCACTTTGACGTTTTGTTTTTTGCTAACTGGGTCTTTGTTTTTTGCGCGTTATCGTCTGTAAAAGGAATTTGTTTTCTCGACAGCTGGTTCCTGGTTTGGGTGCTGGGTGTCGCTGCTTTGTAATTCTGGTTGTGTTTAGTTTTGGCGCCAAATTATGGCTGTTTTTAAATTCTTAAAAAATACATGAGACTGAAGTTAGCTGTCTAATAATTTTTGGATTTTTTTTTAAAACATAAATTATATTAAAAAAAATATTTGAAAAAATTACACATGTAGTTTTTGAAATTTTCTACATGTGCATATTTTTATTTTTTTTTTGTTATTGATTTTTTAAAATAAAAATTCGAAAATTATTAATTGTCTGCTAGCTTCAGGATTATAAAAATACTGTGGTGGTAACGTGACGGGGAATTTTAAAATTTTAAAACTTCTTTGTGTAAAAAATAAATTATTTAAGTTTGAAAACTAAATTTTGAAATGCGCGCGAAGTAAAGTTAAATTAAATTGAAAAATAAAAATTAGTGAGGCAATTAAAGGATGGGGTGGGAAATTTGAATAATAAATAATTATTTTAAATCGAACCTAATTTTATTAATCTTATATTTTAAAGCAATAACACGGTCAAGTCCAAGTACAATTATGCGTATTTGTACCCATACATCTAGAGTGTAATCTTACATTGAACGTGACTCAGAAATAATTATGCTCATCGCGTTTTTAATTTAATTTGTTTTTAAAATCAAATTTAGTGTACGTGTTCTCTTTAATTTTTTTTTAAATTACTTGGTATCCAATGAATGTAAGTAAAGAAAGTATTTATCAAGTGGTAAATATTGCAAGTTAAATAAAATAATAATTACGATGATAAATTTTTTAAATGTCTTTTAATGTTTGTTATGTTCACTCTCTTGTCACGTTGATCTTTAGCTCCTTTTTTTATTTTATTGTTTTTGTTAAATAAGTTTTTGTTCGGTTATTGTTTATTATTTCACGAAAATGGCCGCCACATAATAAGGCACACAATTGATGCAACGCGCACTTCATAATAGCGATATATTATACATTTAATAATAATAAACATACACAGTATTTCATATTTTCAATGCCAATAATTCGATGTGCCATTTTTTTATTAACGTTTGTTTTATATTATCATCAAATCGAACATTGTATTTTATTAAACAACTAATGGCACACATTTAAATTTTTCATTTAAACAAAGAAAAGTATTATTGTAAATAAAATAATAAAAAGCACCCGAAGTAAATAAAAAAAATTAAATAACAATGGCCGCAAACATTTTCATTTGAATATTAATTACTGTTACGAACTTTTATTATATAGAAATAATAATAACAATGTGTGATTAATTATTTACATATTCCAATATGAGGTATGCGTTTGTTTTGTTGATGTCGATATGGGATTTTATTTTTATTTTATTTCAAGATATGGATTAATATCTAGTATAATTTGAAAATATTTAGCGCCAGTTTTTCAAACCGGATTTATTTTTATCAGGGTTTAAATTAATACTTTCATATATTAATAATATATTAGATATACCAGCAATAATTGAACCAGGATTAAAAAATAAACCCGGTTTTAAAAATTGGCGCTTAGTTCAAAAAAGCCATCAATGGCAAGACGTAATTCCAAATCAACACAAGAGTTTTTTTTTTTTTTTTTTTTTTTTTTTTTTTTTATTAATCTACAGTAATTAATAATCATCGCTCTATATATTTAATGTTTGTTTGTATTTATTTTTTTTTTATTTTTTAATATTTAATATATATATATATATATATATATATATATATAACATTGTATAACATTTGTTTGAATCATTCATCCCTAATGATTATTATTATTTAGCTTTCCCATTGATGATTTATCAAGCTCTGCTTGCCTATTAGTGACACTTTACATTGTCGTAACCAGCTATCATAAACTACGCAGCTTGCGAAGTTACACTTGCTTCAGTTTATTTATTCAATTAAATTTTTTTCTTTACCTCATTTCCATCTTTACGTTCAATTATCAAATATAATAAACTACAATTCTATTTGCGTTAAGTAAAAAGAAAAAAATCTATTCATCAGCATCGACGTGTACGTCGATAAACATATATTAGATAAGAGCGTCTATTACCTACTTCCGGTTTTACAACTTTTTTTTTATTTATTATTATACTCGTAACAACAATAACCCGAATAATTAATAATCAATAATCAATAATAATGATAACTCTATAAATTGTTATGATCTTATGTTTTTTGTGAGCACTCATCAAATCATTCCTGAGCAACGGCCATTTTCAAGTAAAAAATATGCCATGATAATAATTGATGTTTTGACATCATACTTCACCGTTAACTCTCTTAATCAATCATTCAATGAATATATATCTTAAAAAATAATATTACCCATAATTAATGACGATGGAGATGATATTATAATGATAATAACAATGCATAGGACGATATATATATTTATATATATGTATATTTATTTATATATACACAGAAAAAAATAATTTTTTGGCGCAAGATTTATTATGCACTGAATTGATTTTCAATTGAAGGCAAAAATTTTCTTAAGACTGGAAAAAATTTATTGGCGCGAAAATTTTTTTTTCACTTCAAGAAAAGTTTTCTCGCCCCAAGAAAATTTTTTTAAAAATTTATAATGCGAAAAATTTTTAGCGCCAAGAAAATACTTTTTTTTCTGTGCATGTAAATGTTTCCGGTGTAACATAAATCGATTTAATTAATATTATATTTTGGTGTTACTCGCCCTTTTGTCTTTATCAAGTGACTTACACATTTAAAAAATAAAATATAAGTAATAATAATAATAATAGTAATAAAAATAATAATAACAATGTTATAACAACCAACCATGGTTAATAAATGACATAAATTTCATGTTGTTTAAATTTTTGTAGTGTCACATTTTTTTTTCTTTTATTTTTTTTATCTATAATATTTGCACCTCAAGACTTTAACAATATAACGTTGCATTTAAAAAACGCATTGCTCGACGTATATTACAATATACGTCGTAAAATAACAACTTAACAGCTATTTACAAGAAAAAACATTAAATATTTAATGTGAAAGCTCTCTGATTGATTGCATTGCTCACATGCATGGTGTTTATTTATTTATATTTAAGTGTCGGTGGGATGAGCAATGGCGAAGTAGATTAGTGAACATGATGATGATGATGATTGAGTTTAGTGATGAGTGTCTAAGGACGGTACGTAAGCTTGTTACTGAACAATACAACACGTAGTTCTGCAAGGAATCGGTCCTTCATGTCGGTCGTAGCCATAAAGTGAATGGGTTTTGTATAAATTCGAATGAAATATTAATCCTGGTGGTTTACCAGTGTAACAACTTTCGTAAACTTCAATAGCTTCGTCTATTGGCAGTTTTATATATTGCTGATTAGATGATGAAATCACAGGAATTTCATTGCCACACACATGTGCTGCAGTACTGCGCTCTGGAGTTACCAATCTTGATTTGGACTCATTATCAGACTGTTTTAAATCACAAATACCGTCTTCAATGCTCGAAATACTCTGTACACTTCCACGTGCTAGTCTATAATACTTTCTAACAATATCTAAGCTTACTGGATCGACTTTAATGCAAGACTTATTATTATCGTTATCAATTTCATCTGATTGGGAATTTTCATCATGCTTTTGAAGTACCGGCTTCATATTATTATTATTAAACGGTTCAATGTTTTCAGAGTCCCAGTATTCGAGCATGTCTGGCTCCTCGATACTTCCAATTGAATTTTTCGCACTTCTATTGACCGATTCTTGATAATTTATTCCTTCTTGATCAATATTATTATTAATATTATTTTCTAATTGTATGGTAGTACCACAAATAGTTGTGGATATTAATTTACCATCAATAGACACAACAATCTCTCCCTGTTCATATGTTTTAACCTGATCAATGTTGATCCTCTCAATCTTACGACTAGATTCAACAGATTCTTCAAAACCATTTGTTATTGACTCAATTTTATCCATTTTTGTTATCCGAGAGTTATTGGCAACCCTCATACCCGCATCGCTATCCTTCTCCGTGAATTCGCAATTACCATTTAATTGTTTATTTTTAAGCTTTGCGGCAGCACGACTTTTCTTTCGTTGTTGACGATTAGTCAAAGTAACTCCGTCGGAATTATTATTATTATCGTTATTTGTCGTAACCGCAGTCTTATTCTTTGGTAATTTTTTTTTATTACCCCTCGAGCGCAATTTTTTGCGTGATGATGATGCATTGCCATCTCGAGGAGAGTCGGTTCTTGCGAATTCGCCGCAGCTAGCCGGACGCGACGACGTTGTTACGTCGTACGCGCTGCTATTAGCAGATAGTGCAGGCATGGGGTTGCCCTGCAAGTTTTTTGGCGGCTCGCTGTCTTCCAACTCGTCATCCTCCGTTTCACTATCTTCATTATTGTTATTATTTATTGTCGTGACAAATAATTCTGGTGAGTTGGCACGTCGAAGCCACTGTGTCACGGCATCTGTTATTGGTCGGTTGCTGGAAAAACGCGTTTGACTCTCGAATCCCGAATCTTCGTTGGATGTGTCAGCATTCAGCTGAGCTTGAATAGCGTCAATACCCATGGGCACACCCTCGACGTGAGTCTCAAGATCTGTTTCAAGTTCAGATGTACTTGGATGCTGCTCCTCACATTCTGGACCAGGGGTCGGTTCACGAACCAATTTTGTACTTTTGTACTTCTTCTTAGGCACGTTGTTTTTAGGTAAAATTTCTTTGTTCGGTAACCGCTGAATCACAGGCGTATCGCGTGAATCGTTTGTTCCTACAGACTTAACAGTACCATTGGACAGTCGATCACAGTCTTCATTTCCGTTTGGCACAATCGTATCCACTGGATTTTGAATTGGTATATCCGTGGAATTGTCTTCGAGCTTATCAATTATGTCATTAAAGTCAGCGCACGTGACGTCTACACCGATTTCAGTTTCTTGAGTTTCATTACTGCCGTTACCATTAGCAAGGCCATTCATTTGGCTGGACTCATTCGCAATTGCCTCTGTTGCGTACTCGATGTTCGTAACAATCGCAGGTGATTCAGTCGGGGTACTGTGAGCATCTGGAGTAGTTGGTTTACTACTTGATAAATCTATAGAATTTTTAATTTTAAAATCGGAAGGCTGTAAATCGTTACTGTGATTTTCTGATACGACTTTAGATATTGATACTGAATTTACAACAGTAACATTTGAAGTTTGTGAAATAATTTTACTTGGCTTAAATTCAAATTCTTTACAGTTTGGGTTTAACGGACGACTGCTCGTTGGAACGAAACTGTTGTTTATACAACTTGAAGTTTGAACTCCATTATTATCAGCTTCTGAACTGTAGTCTTCTTCTTCTTGTCCGCAATACTCACTGTTATCCTAGAGTTATAAATACTTTCTGTTAATCACTCATTTATTTTTATTCATTCTACTCAATTGTTTTTCATTTATTTTCAATCATTTATTTTATTTTCATCAATGGAACTTACCAGACCAAGAGGTCGTCTTAGTTTTCTTCTGCTCAACTTTTTCTTCCTTCTGCGTCTGGTAAATGCCGTTGTTGTAGCATTCATGTCGTTCGTCCTCATCATTGGTCCGCTCTGAATAGTCATACCTATAAGAAATAAAATTAAATATATGTATAATTAGATCTACTAAAAATATATATATATATATATATGTATGTTATTATCTATGAATAAAATTGTTAGATGATAAATAACAAAAATTAAATAAATAAATAAAAAAAAAAAAAAAAAAAAAAATGAAGGTGATGAAAGAATTATATCTCTAAAGAGTTTAAACTCTTCTCTCTATCTTTCTCACTCCCTCTAGTTATTTTTACTGATCTCTATTTAGGAACACAGCAATTCGCGCCTCTTGCCAAGCAGTTTTCGGCCTCGGATGGCCAATGGAATATTTTAAACATTCAAATGTCGGAATTAAGTGTCGTTTGTTCAAGTCAATGAGCCCGATATTCGTGCTAATGATTAATATGCAGTGCTAAAAACATAACTCTACAACAAATATATAAATAACTATTTTAGCGAAAATAAAATATATATAAATGAAATAAATGATTATATAACTAAATATAATATCAAGTTAAGATCACATATTTGAGAAATATTAAATAAAAAAAAAAGATTAGAGTTAATCAGTCAATGTCTTGTTGCGATACGAAGAATTTTGATTAGAGTGATAACGTGTTCGCCATTAATATTTATGTAGATATATATATTCATAAATAGTTGATATATTAAAGTATATATTAAAACACATGTGCAATCGTGAATGCACGTGGTGGCATATAGATACGAACTGTATCAAAAACGACAGGTCTCACGTCGACTTGTCGATGACTTTTTTACCTTGACCGAAGTTGAGGTGAGACGGCTATAAAACGGCAAGGACGACGATGAACGGGACAGCAGTTGTGAATCTGGACATACCCCTTTCCCCTTGCATCGCGTCCGCACGTTGCTGCTCTCGTTTAACATTAGAAAGAGGTACAATCAAGCAGATTGGACCGTTTCGACATTGCAACGGGAGAAGGAACGGCCGCGGACGCATTTGTCCATCGCTTGAGCAACGTGCAAATAATTTAACGGGGCCGTTATATACGATCGCATCTACATTACTACTGACGACGAGCACCAGCGTCCTCGTCAATTTTCTTTTTTTATATTCAACAATCCAACTGACAAATAATTATTATACAATGACAAGTAAATAACGCACATTGCGAAAGCTCTGCGGCCGAGTTTGTACTTCTCACGTATGCAATGTCTCTTATCGAATTAATAGTCTCTATATTTTTTTTTCTAAAGTGCGCAATCAATAATAACTCATTATACATTTAATCTTAAGTCAATTATTTTAAAGAAATTGAATTATAAATTATGAAATTGATAACAAACCGTTGACATTAATGAGCGCTGGACCAAACATATAGTGACCGGGATACATGTAAGGCTGAGGTACGGGCGGCCCCACATGTGACACATGTAGCTGCTGAGCAAGGACAGTTTCGAGACATGGTTCGCTAGGGAAGCTACTGTCTACTATCACTTCGTCGAAGTTTGCCTGAGGATCCTGCTGATTTTGTGGTTCTGCTGATGAGCTTTGCTGTTGCTCGTCTCCATTCACTGGCTCTTCTCCAGCGACACTTCCTGTCCAACTTGTACTGCCGTTTCCATTCTCCACAGGTTCATCCCCGTTGGTAGTCTCTGGTTCTGTTGGAGTCACTCCGTTCTCATGAATCGTCGGTGGCAATTGTTGATCTACCTGAGGATTCTGTAATTAAGTTATTGGTTTAATAATTTAAAAAAGTATGTTGTTAATTAATATAGGCAAGAAAATAATAAAACATAAACCTGATAATCGACAAGGCAGTACGGCTGCTCGTATTTGGGTACAAAAGCAGGATTTACCCACTCAATTGGTCGAAGTGGTACTGCGTCACATGGCATAGCGGCTAGAAGATTGTGCATTGGTGGACCTGGCATCGGCGGTCCGACGACCATCACAGGATACTCATAATAATAACCACTAGCGTGATCATAAAATGTTCCGTAGCTCATCTGTGCCGGTGGTTCGGCATTTGGAAATTCCTCAAGGCCGTTTTCACGGTAATCAAGTAACTGGGGATCCTCGGTTGTCTCACTACCATCTACGAGTATTAAATATAATAATTTAACTTGTATGTAAGTTAACAATTAGCATGTAATTTACATACCAGCAGTGGAGTGAGAGGCCGACTGACTTTCTGTAGTCGACGGTGTTGCACTTGTGCTGGCATTATTGCCCGACCAAACTTTCTTACGTGCAAGGTAGCCTTTTTTGAAAAGTACATCTTGTCGCGGTGTTGTGATACGCGTGTACTCATTTTCGTCGAAAATAATTTTAGGCTGAGATGATCTTGAGGGCGATGCGCCTGCAGAGTCGCCGTTCGCAACTCCGTTCTCGGTTCTGTTTTTTTGCTCCGAAGACCTCGGGTGAGATGACTTGTGGGTACTTTGAGTATTTCTGGTACTGCTGTCGCGGGCCTTTCGTATTCCATCTTCATCGTCATCGTCACCCGGTGGTGCTGATGGACAGTCTGATAATAACATGGAAAAGTTAAACATTAATATTTATATATGAACGCGCTTAATTATGGACATTACTTAAAAAAGCTTCATTTAGGGGACCACTAGTGTGACCGCCTGAAAAAAAGGTAATTTTTGGGAATTTTTTTAAAAAAAACTACTGCATTGAATGTTTTAATGTTATAAGAACATATTTGTTGATATATAATACATACATGATTAAATTTTTGGACAAAAAAATTAAAAATTCAGCGAGTTATTCGCAATCTCCTGAGGCTCAAAAAAATGTCTCCACTGCTACAGTGACAGCGACCTTTGCAGTAGATGAAAAAAAAACCAAAAAGTTTATTAAACTAGAAGGTATTGTCCGTAACATGACCCTCGATCGAAAAGAAAATTTAAATTTAACAAAATGGCGGTGTTTTTAGAAAAAGTTTCAAATTTCGCGCGAAAATTTGATGGTTTTTGGCCTGGCAAAATTGCATTTTCTATTCGATCGGAAAACTGGAGGTTCGTGGTATAGAGAAACATAAAAAGCAGCTGTAATAAAAATCAAGTCGATCAGATGATTTGTCTTCGAGTTAACTGCGGCAATTTTTAAAAATTTAGTTTTGAAAACCGATTAGCGGCTGCAACTCAAAAACGATTTGAGATACGCACTTTAAATTTTAGTATACTATTTTTGAAGGCAAAAAGAAATGATTTTTAAAAAATTTCACACTAGTGGTGTCCCTTAAATAAATGTAATAAAAAATAAAAACTAAGGTTCTAAAAATAAAGGATGATGTTCAATGTAAAACTAATGTAATCTAAAAGCAAACTATATATATTCATAGTGGGGAATCTCTTTGATAAGAGTTTATGTTAAGGATATTGGATGTTGAAGAACAGTCGTACCGTATTGGTACCTCGCTATTAGAAGAACGTGATGGGCTGAGCCAATCACATGGTTGATTTTCTTCTGTCGGCGCCACTGCATCTTTTCACTAGTTTATTTATTTATTTTAAATTTAAGTTTTACTCCTCCCACTCTCTACTCTTGTTTGCAAAGTCCAAACGGAAAATACTGGACGACGGTGAGTTGAACGGACTTGACGAGCAGCATGTAATGTCCAATGTGGAATGACAGGAAGCCGTAAGTAAGGGGGCAAAGAGTCGTGTTGTCAGTGTGTGCAAGTAAAAGAGTCTGTGTGTTTCTATGTAAGAAGGTAAAATAGAATAGACGACAAGTTTGTAAAGTAAGAGCAATACAATCTGCCGTGGGCAATGCGCGAAACAAGACTGCGCGAGAAGGAGCTTGGGACGTGCCGAGACTAGAATAGTCCTAGAATGAGAATAGCACACCCGGTGGAGGAAGAAACGTCGCGTCGAGTTTAATTTATTAATCTTCTCGTGCTGGTGGGTACCGTGGATAGGAGCACACATGTTACTTTTTAACCTGACTCCATTTACCCGGTTACGACTGGAAATTTAATGGATTTCATTGATCGGCACAACCAGACCGAAAACAAACACTGTCAAATTTATATATATATATACAGATATAGATATATATATTAGCATGTGTATTGACAATTTAACAAATAAAAAAAATGTACATTTGAGTTAAAAAGGTGAACGACCAAACCTGCAGCATCTAGCGACTAGGCACTAATCATCACTAATTCAAATCTAATGAAAACAACATGAGCTGTAGTAACTACTGTCTTAGAGAACCGCTTCGATTTTCACCTAGGGATGACTGGCTACCGGGTTCCACCAACACACCCTTCTATCTTTTATCATCATCTCTCACTCGTTCTCTCTTTATCTTTCTTTCGCAACCACCGGCATTATTATACGCGAATATCGAGCAGAAGTGGGAGAAGACTGCGACTGCGCCTCATAAAAACCTCTTTAGCTCGGCAACTGCCTATAATATCTTAGTAAAAAAAATATTAAAAAATAAGACCCAGACAAATCAATTGGAGTAGGCACTCTAACTCTTGTAAATTTTATTTACTCTTTTTAAAATTAAATTTAAACAAGATGGATGGTGCTAAATAAAATGAGTAAAGACGCCTGTCTCTCCATTCCCTCGGGTGTGTTTGTTGAGCCGACCAATTTGGAACGTCTCTAGACCGTTATAGAACACTTAAGACCGTCGTTGTCGAAAACGTGCAGTCTTAAATGAGATTTTAATGTCTAAGATTGGGTGTGTGCGTGTACCAAAAACACGGTAATGCCCTTGACGAATCCTAGTTCTGCCTCTTTGCTCGTCTTCTTTCTCTTTTTAATTTTCACTTGGGTTCTTGACCCAAACCTCGGCTGTAATTGCATACGCTCTTACATGTGCAAAATATAAAAATAAATGTAAACATACGTACAGCCATTACTGAGTAAAAAAAAAACAATAAGAATTGTGCAAGTCTTGAGTAGATTACGTGGTTATTCACACAGATCTATCATTACTACACACATTCATCATTGGTTTATAGCCTATATACTTCAGCGAAATTGCCGGTACAAAATTATTGCCCGTACGCATAACCTACGACAGTTATGAATAGCACGTGAACGCGACCACGAGGCTCATCACATGTCCCATCTAAGTTTCGGACTATGAATACGTCACGAGACCGCTTGAACATGCACTGATGATGAGGCACACCCTATTATTATGTCCGAGTTTAAACAATAAATTTTACATAATCTCGGATTTTTTACTCCGTATCTGCAAAAAAAAATTACATAAATTTACTATCTCCAAATAATATAAGAATATATTTATACTCGCGGCACCCTGCTGGAATGGGAAAATAAAAATTAACAAATGTTACGCAATCTTGTCGTCTACGCCGTTTGTGACATTCATAGATATATACTGTCGAGATATGAATTTATTTGTGTGTAGTTATTTATATATGTATACGCGTGCATGTGTATAAATTTAAACACATATTACAGGAAAATGTTAAATGTTAACTGATAGTCTCAGGAGTCCATTGCCACTCTACATATTTAATATATATATTTCTTCATTTCCCATTTGATTAACTATTCTATAAGACTTTCACAGCAGTCTCGAACTCAACGCGTATCGATTCGCCCCCGTGACTCCAGTTTGCTTCGAACGATATTCTATATACATATACATATATATAGAAATTTTATATTTTTAATTCAAGACTCAAGTCATAAAAGACCTGGAAAACAATATTGCCAATTAATTTTCAATGGAGCGGAGTAGAAAAATAAAAATACTTTAATAGAATTATAATTTAAGAAATTATCATCCAGAAATAATAATGATGTACAATCAGGGAGACTGTTATCTATGGTGGTATCTTTGTCAACAAAATCTGAAGATGTATTTGTATATTATTAGATATGTACATATATATACGTGCTGTATATTATTATATACATATTTTAAGAGCTATCAGAAGGCGACGTAGCAGAGGAAAAATCAGTTGAGGGGTCGAGAGTTTGGATCGATGTCTCAGCCCGTTGTTCCGGAAGAAATATGAGTTGAAGAGAGACAAGAGGAAGAAGAGACTTGTAATAATAAAGTTTTACACACGATCGAATGTATGTAGAAACGTTGATAATAATAACGACAATAATAATAATAATAATAGCGTATTGTTGAGCAATGACATCAAGTACGACACTATTATTTTTTACTAAAATTTATTTGTACGCTCCTGAGTCCCTCTCTCGTCTGATATTCACGCGGACATGGCAACCGTGAGGAGGCTATGAGGGTTGGAGAATCATCTTCACCAGTGCTGCACTAAGCATGCTCGGCTAAAAAAAAGGAGAGACATGACAAAAAAAAATATAAAAATTTCGTTTCATCAGATCTGATCTGATCTTACAAAATAAAATAAAGTTAAATAAAACGGAACCGTTTATCTACGGATAATATATTGATACCCAGATGATATATTCACCAAGTTACATTACACTTCTTCTGACGTAATTTTAACGAGCGAATCGTAACATTGTATTATTACTACAACACACTACTCACTGAGAAGACCAACGATACAAGCAAGTGGGACAAACGTTCATAATCCGAAACGTAACAACTTAATTTATGTCGTTAATGATAGAACGTTTTAAAAAATTTTGTAAATTAATGTGTGAGCGGATTATTTCCTAGAAATTTAATATTTATTTATTTATTTATGAGTGAAGGAACTCACCAGCGATGTTCAATGTTCTCCATCGTGTTTTACGTTTGTAACCTTTGCCCATGTCTCGTGGTGGAGATTGAGACCGGGCTGGTCTCTCTCCTTTGTCACACGGTCCTTCACGATGACCAGCTTTATCAAGGGGAGAATTTTACCAGGGCGGCAGCCCTACGTTGGACATCGTCATTATAATCACACACTATCTCGCTTTTATCATTATTATTATTATTTTTATTAATGTACCTGTTGTTGCTTAATGCAATTACTGAATTAATTAACAGTTTAAATTATTTAAACAACGCTGGTGTTCTCTGTCTTGATACCTTCCTACTAGCTTTCTCGTTCTCTCCAACAAAATACCTCTTTGCTTTTACCTCAATCTATCTATCGGGCAGTTTGGTGTCCTCACCAAGTACACCACAGCGACGTTGCAAGCTGTGCACCCGTGTTAAGCGAATCGCGATCAGTGCGGCCAGATCGTGGGTAAAACGACCCCCCACTTTCTGCCGCGCGGGCGACACATACAACTTGGGAAGACCTGTTGGTGTGTCGGGTGCGGCGGAAGAAGCCGAAAGGAGCCGAGCTCGGAGGAGAATTTACTCTCCCCACTAAGCACAGAGGAGTCACACACACAGCTGTGACTCTCTGTACATGAAAAATTCTGAGAATCCGATCTCAGCCGAAGCATACAGCGGGAAAAATAATAATAATAATAATAATAATATAAAATATAAAAATATAATAATAATATAAAA
The DNA here is from genome assembly GCF_026212275.2 of Microplitis demolitor. NCBI lineage: Eukaryota > Metazoa > Arthropoda > Insecta > Hymenoptera > Braconidae > Microplitis > Microplitis demolitor. The sequence continues at coordinate 2,580,609 of NC_068554.1, read as the reverse complement.
TAATATAAAATAAATTCGAATTTTTTTTTTTAAATAAATTTTTATTTAAAAAAAAAATTTTTTTTTTTTTTTTCAGGATTAAATTATTGTAAAACAATAAATTATAAATATTATGATTCTTGCTAGTAAATATTACTAGCGAGAATGGCGATTGATAATTATTACACCGGTAATTCTCAAACGCAGCTTTTATAATAGTTCTTATGAACTACGGGTAATCGTGGAAACAGTCAAGTGGAGTGAGCGACTACTTTGGAAGCATAAGCTCCGTCGTCGAGTCCTCACTGATACAAATTTTTTTTTCTTTCAAATTTTTAACTTTTTTTTTTTAATGTTTAAATAAGAGTTCATGTATCAGTACCAGACCATTCCATGCATTTATATATCTATATTTGTGAACATAGATATACACAAGTATAGATAGATACAAATGCATGAAGTGGTCCGGTACTAATACATTTAAACTCTTTTTGCGGCTAAACTATTGAAGAAACGAAAGTGCACCAAGAGACCTTTTTTATAGAGATTTTTATGCTTTAAAAAAATAGTCTCTTATCATTTTTTCGTATCTTCAATAAATAAGCCAAAATTTTGAAAAAAAAGCCATTTTTAGGTTTTTTTTCAGTTTTAAGCTCTCTTCGAGGCTAGGAGATACGAAAGATTACTTATGACACAGCTTTCCACATCACCCCGGAGGTACTGTGTCCTGGCATGCGTTTCCACTTTTTTTACATGGCGGGATCCCCTTGTAGGCCTAAACCATGGTTCAATTATAGCTGAAGGCTTTATATTTACTTTACTAATAAAAAGTAGAGCTGAAGGCTCTAATATTAACAAGTATAAACTAAAAAGAAGTAAAACTTAAGGCTCTATATTAAATATATTATGAGGTAGAAGAGCGGAAGACTAACTTCTACGTGATATTAAATAAATTATTAGCCCATTACACTAAAGCATCATTTGTTTATAACCGAGATCCGAGGCGCGAAAAACGCGCGCGTGTAACTCCTTCGGGCACATTTGTTTATAACCGAGATCCGAGGCGCGAAAAACGCGCGCGTGTAACTCCTTCGGGCATTTAAAGTTTAAAGAGACGCGATTGACTTTAAGAAACTTCGTCATCATTAAAAATTGCTTTTGTGAAGATTATAAGAGCATTTGAATTAGAATGCATCTAACAACTAAAAATTATCATAAAAATAATTTTGGTATTGCATTAAATATAACTGCTTGACAAAAAAAGTTTAGCCGCGCAGTCCCCAATGACTCAATAAGTAAGACAGAGACAATAACAATCGATTGTCGCAGCGCTGTCAATCGGCCGGCGCTGACCGAGACTGTCATCAGCGATACCGTAAGAGTGACAAAGACAGAAGGTATGATGAATGTTACGACTTCTGTCTTACTTATTGATAACAATACTTATTGATAGCCCCGCTCACTTCAGATAGAAAGAATAGAAATATATTTATTTATCTTGATCAATTTTGAAAGGGGTAAATTTTAAACAGTACTAATGACAAGGAAACGTAAAGTAAAAAATACAATGAAAATAAAAAATGAACTTTCAAATGATGAACTGCATAATCAAGCAAATATGGTAGAGATAAAGAATCCAATTGAAGAGTGTATACATACACATATGGATCAACGCTGTAAAACTTCAACTTACGTTTATGAGGGTGAAAATAGAAAATACTTGATGAATTTTGAGAGCCATCAGCTCTACTTTCTATTAGTAAAGTAAATATAAAGCCTTTAGCTATAATTAAACCATGGTTTAGGCCTACAAGAGGATCCCGCCATATAAAAAAAGTGGAAACGCATGCCAGGACACAGTACCTCCGGGGTAATGTGGAAAGCTGTGTCATAAGTAATCTTTCGTATCTCCTAGCCGCAAAGAGAGCTTAAAACTGAAAAAAAACCTAAAAATGGCTTTTTTTTCAAAATTTTGGCTTATTTATTGAAGATACGAAAAAATGATAAGAGACTATTTTTTTAAAGCATAAAAATCTCTATAAAAAAGGTCTCTTGGTGCACTTTCGTTTCTTCAATAGTTTAGCCGCAAAAAGAGTTTAAATGTATTAGTACCGGACCACTTCATGCATTTGTATCTATCTATACTTGTGTATATCTATGTTCACAAATATAGATATATAAATGCATGGAATGGTCTGGTACTGATACATGAACTCTTATTTAAACATTAAAAAAAAAAAAGTTAAAAATTTGAAAGAAAAAAAAAATTTGTATCAGCGAGGACTCGACGACGGAGCTTATGCTTCCAAAGTAGTCGCTCACTCCACTTGACTGTTTCCACGATTACCCGTAGTTCATAAGAACTATTATAAAAGCTGCGTTTGAGAATTACCGGTGTAATAATTATCAATCGCCATTCTCGCTAGTAATATTTACTAGCAAGAATCATAATATTTATAATTTATTGTTTTACAATAATTTAATCCTGAAAAAAAAAAAAAAAATTTTTTTTTTAAATAAAAATTTATTTAAAAAAAAAAATTCGAATTTATTTTATATTATTTTATATTATTATTATATTTTTATATTTTATATTATTATTATTATTATTATTATTTTTCCCGCTGTATGCTTCGGCTGAGATCGGATTCTCAGAATTTTTCATGTACAGAGAGTCACAGCTGTGTGTGTGACTCCTCTGTGCTTAGTGGGGAGAGTAAATTCTCCTCCGAGCTCGGCTCCTTTCGGCTTCTTCCGCCGCACCCGACACACCAACAGGTCTTCCCAAGTTGTATGTGTCGCCCGCGCGGCAGAAAGTGGGGGGTCGTTTTACCCACGATCTGGCCGCACTGATCGCGATCACATACTAAACTCCCCACCATTCGCGAGTTGCCTTCTCCCCTCTTTAAATGCGCGAGCTACACTCTAGACATTGTGACGTAACAGTTTCACTACTTGTACTTGCTAAATGCCATATCATACACTATAATAATTCATTATATTCTTTATCATTTCATACCTTTGACCTTTCATATCTCCTTCGATGTGTTTATGAGCTAATTTTTTAAATCCACTTCATTTTTTTTTTTTTGTCTCCAATACTCATGCAAATAAAAATTTTGAAATTTTTATCCAACGGTCAAATTCAACGCATGCTCATTTGCAAATGGCGCTGTTCTGATAACAAAATATTTTAATTTTTAAATTTAATTATTTTACTAAAACAATATTTTAATTACTTACTTATTTTATTAATTCAAAAGAGAAATTTAATTTCTGCCACTTTTTAATTTACAAATAAATTAACTGAATTTATTTGCGCTTGTCCAAAATATATTTTCATTAAATGATTTATTTAATTGAATTCAATTGTTTTTTTTTTTTCTAGGAATTATATAATGATGTAAATAATTATATAATTTTTATTTTTTTATTTTATTGCGAAGATTTTGAATTTTTGTTGGCTATTTAGTTGCGCATGCGAAGACAGTAAAGTTTGCAGACATTAACAATTTTAAAAATTTCTACATAATAAAATTAAATCTTCATAAAATAAAAATTGAAAATCGCGCGTTTAAAAAATTCAAAAATCAGCTCCTGCATTTTTTCAAATTTTATTATTTTAATTATCTAATTTTTTTATATGCAATTAAAAAATTCTGCTACATTTTCACTCATCCGCATGCGCACGCAGAGTAAAGTGGAGCCGTTTCTATGACAACGAATATTTTTAAATTGGCAAAGAAATTCCCGCCCGGTAATAAAAAGCCGGTTGGATACAGTCTGAGTTAATGTATACTAAAGTAATGAAAAGTTATCAATTTATTTATCAAGGTATTTATAGAGTTTTTTTTTTATTTAAATCATCATTTCATTGTAACAAACTCTACAAGTGTATGGTTTTATTTATTTTTAATTGTTTTTAATTACAACTCCATTATTTCTGACACAATCGAGTTACAAATAATTCTAACCTCCAAATAAATATTTTTTTTCAGCCAGGAAATAGTGAGTTTGACAAATAAAATGCTGAAGATAATTTCATTGGGTGACTGCGAAGCACCGGAGCTTAATTATAAGGCAACAGTCGGGTTTATTGATGACAGACCAGTGTATTGTGATAAAAAAAATCTTTATGATGAAACTCAACCGTTTGCCAAATATACGCGACATTATCCAGAAGTAAATCTTACGCCTGATATGCTGGCAACGCGGGAATCTGCACGGACAATAGGAGCTGGTGATTTGTTTTTACCAGTTGAGGACAGCGCTTTGAAAAAAATAGCAAGTGTTTGGCGGGAGAAAGGTTTAGTCGAAGCGATTCGTATTGCTGCTGGTGAAGATCCGAGAAGAGTTACGAAAATCGTTCATTGGATTGCCACAAGGTTTGTTTTATTTATTAATAATTAACTGGGTATGTGCTGATGAAATTTGTGCTAATTGTCATTGTGAATTCAGGATCACGACGGTGTTAGATTTTATTGAGAGGAAGACGTCATCTTGTGACGGGTTACCTTCTATTGGATCTGGTTCAGTTGCTGATATCGCCGCGACCCGTGACTGGAATACAGCCTTGATTCGTTGCTTGGCCTGGCATCCGCACTGCTCCAGATTAGCTCTGGCGACACGTGATGACCGTATCAGAATATTTTCCAGCGGGACTCAAAGTGTCGCAGTACTCCGACACGGTGGTCAAAAATCCGTGTGCTCAATGAGCTGGAGACCTCATGCAGGTCGTGAATTAGCAGCGGCTTGTTGTGGTGGAGTACTTGTGTGGACCATTGAACTTGGAGCTGCCAGTTATTCTCTGAGTCACGCCACTTTTCTGCGTCAGAGAAACCATGCTCCGGTTACAGGAGTTGCCTGGCATCCACAGGGTGATTTATTAGTATCATGTTCGCCCAACGATCTCAATATTATCGTTTGGGATGTGGCGAGAGAAATAGGGATACCCTTAAAGAGACTAGGGGGTGGAGGTCAATGTATCCTTCGATGGTCTTCATGTGGCGCTAAACTTCTTGCTGCCACATGTCGCACAGTATTCAGGTATGGGATTTATTTATTTTTTTCCTTTTTTCTTCATTTTATTTTTTTCTATTTACATAGAAAAGATTAAGTGAGAAAAAAAAATAAAAAAAAGTAACATTAATAATCACTAATATCGTTGGGAAAAAATTCTAGGGTCTGGGATACGGGAACTGGAAGACCCTGGACAGCTGAACGATGGACGGTTCCTAATGGTCGCGTTGCTGTTGCCTGTTTCGGGCCTCATCAGACACTTTTATTTACATCAACAGAAGATCCAGCCACACTATTTTCTCTACCACTGCAAGATAATATTTTTGATGCACGTGGAGTGACGTCATTTAGCGATACTAAAATTGCAATACCTCTTATTGATTTAACAAAAGTTTTATTTAGTTCAAACACCGATGATGAGGACGGCAATGAAGGCACTGTCGTAGGCGGACGTGTAGTCGCTATGGATTGGGATCCATCTGGGAAATATCTTGCAATATTATTTCAAGACAGTCCATTAGTTGCTTTGTTTAAAACGTCAGTTGGCACCATTTCACGTGTAACACAAATTTCACCAGGTTGTTTAATCACAGGGTTTCCTGGTGAATATCCAAATTGTCTACAGTTTCATCAATATTTGGACAGCGATCAACCGAAAGCCTGTCTGACAATTGCCTGGACAAGCGGCCGTGTTCAGCAGTTTCCCATCGTCGAAAAATCACAGTCTCCCATAAAATGTTATTAACAAAATAAAATTAATATTATAAATAACTTAACACAATTAACTTAAAGTCAATGTACTCAATTCTTTGTTCAATTAATATAAATAACTGTCATATAAATATTATTATAATAGCAAACGAAACAATTTTGATAAAAGTTATATTTAAAATTTTTTTTTCTGGATATTTAACACTCATAAGTATGAGTTTATCATAATATACAAGAAAGAAACGATATGTCTTCACAACTTGGTATCTAATTATACAAAGTCACATGCAGAGCGCACGACTTTCTATTTTTACGCCACTTGACCGTAAGCTAAACGTTGACGCGCGTGTTGTACTCTTTCAAATACAAATGTATATCATCTTAAATTTTTTTTTTATTTTTAAATTTTTTTACTAGATCGTAACTAGTATAGACATTAACTTTTTTTAGCTTAATAACTCGCCAAACATCGTAATATGCGAGATCAAATTTTTTTTATTTTATCTTTCTCTTGCTCTTCTGTTTCTGTATCGTTTCTTTTTTCTTTTTCTTCTTAATATATATATATATATATATATATATATAACATATATACCAAGTTTTTTATATTGCATTCTCACCCGCATGTGTAAAACGATCAGAATCAGTATATTATTTCAACGAGCAAGATACACATGCGGAGACTATGGTATGAACGAGGTTGACAGGTGCCTCGACAAAAAGTTGGGACGACCCCGACTTGGTGTAGTCTATAATACATGTATGTAAAATATAATGTAAGCAGAGAGGGCTGGCAGACCACATGTGCTACTCTATCACTTAACTACCCGTAATGTGACGTACAACCGTCCGTAGCGAGTAAAGCATGTGTTGTATTGAACTATCTTGTAAGAACATGTTCACATGTTTTATGGGGGTTGTCTTCTTGTGTATGTATTTTTAAAAATAAGGGAAAGCAAGTGCATTTAAGATCTATACCCATACCAGGGAACATGAGATGTTGGTCCAACATTTTTCACATGTCATTATGTTTGTGGTCATTGACGTTTATAAACACTAAAAATAATATGTATGTTTTTTTAAAACATTCCGTGACTATACTGTAAAAAATCGGGAGTAAATTCGGATTTTATTTAAATTCAAATTCACTCAGTTATGGAGTTTGTTTTATCCAGTGATTTCGGAGTCTGAATTTTATTCAAATCCGCATTTCAATTCAGAATTTTAATAGGAAAATAAATTCCTGTAAAAGTGAATTTTACTCCAGGGATTATATAAATACTCAATCGGCTCCGCATTTACTCCGGATTTAATTCGCGTTCACTCCGAAAATTTTTTACAGCCGAATTCTTGAGGGCGTATATTTTTTTTTTCATTACCTATCGTTTTGAAATGGATTTAAAAATGTAAAAAAAAAAATTATAAAAATCAGAAGGGTATAGGGTAGAAGTACCATTTGTGGTCGGTACTATTTTTGGACCTTTAATATTTTATTTAATTAATAAAAAAGTAAAAAAACGAATTTTCATTCTAATACAGTAAAATAATTGTCTTTTAACGAATTAGAAAATTTAATTTTGTCATCCTTAAGCGGCGATAACTGGCTATAAATGATACTTTTACTCTATAGTTTAATTTCTACTCCCTTTTGGTTTTCGAAATTTTTTTAAAATTTCAGCTTTAGAATAAATTTACATTATTAGCCGTTTAAAAAAAATTATGCGCCCTTTTGGTTTTAAATTTAAAGCATGTAAAAATATAAGCACTTTTGGAATTAGTGATGCGATATTTTTATATATGTACTTACATTTGCTTATAATTGTTTATATTATAATTAAATATTTTTTTTTTTTTATCTTAAAATTTTTTTGGTTCGTAATCTGGTAGCCGTTAGGCGAATTTATAACACGAATGAATGAAAACGTTGATAAATAAAAATGACAAGTGTAGAATTAGGCAGAATATATAAAAACGATTTTAATAAAAAAAAAAATTAAATAAGATAAAAAATAAAAGATTATAAAAGTGATATAAAAAATTATTTGATGAGAGTAGTAAGAAACTGTTGTTAATAAGTGACGCGTGTACGACAGCTGGTTTTTAAAATTTTTTTCAACTTAAAGTCTCAAGTGCATTGAAAATTTTTCGAGTACTCGAGTGACGAAAGGCCGACAGGTCGAAAAAAGTCTTTTACTTTTGCCTCCAATGGTTAAAAATTATTATTTTTCGTCTTTCCTTCTGTCAAAGAAAAAAAATTAACTATCGCTTCTGTTAATATCAATCACTGGGTAAAAAAAAGTCACACTAAACCCATTGTATAAATTTTTTTCTTACTCTAATCTCAGTGCTAAATATTTATTGTAAACTGAGCAATGGCGACTGTAATGTAATAATTTTATCTTGATGTTAATATTATTTAGAATTAAATATTATAACTTATGGTAAATAAAACTCAAGAGTCCATACAATTTGTACTAATACTTATAACTTACAAGAGGACAACGCACTTGAGTCATTAACTTGTAAGCAAGTAAGAGTTGCAAGAACGATAAAGCTCGAAAAAAAAATATAAAAACCGAGTAGTGAATTTTATAAAGGGACTGGAATGAGATGAAGATGACGAACGATCACACAGATGTTTGGTAGCACCCTTAGTCCCCACATGAGCATTTTGGACCCCTAGTTGAGTTCCAAGTAACTCCAAGTGCATACAGAGTTACAGAGTTTAAAGTTCTGAGTTATCCGTTTAGTTCTCAGCTTCATGTTGTCTCTCCTCCGATATGATAAGTAACGAAGTTCTTCATCAATAGGCTGTAAGCCACGCGAGTGGGCGGCGCAGAGACTTGGTCCTGCATTCCCTTTGGGCCTTCGAACTTCGCTGAAGGGCTGGTGGGGATGAATATCTTTGGATTCGTCTTTTAAATTTATTCTAACGTCGCTGGCTTATCTCGAGTCAGTATACTCGCATCTCTGGATCAGGCCAGTAATAGTCCTGTCAACTAATAACTTTATGACTCCACGTGAGCAAGTGTTTACATAAATTTAACAACAAATATTAATTATTTACACATCGATATGCACGCAGATAAATATTTTGATCATACATTAGACATCAATCGGTTGTCAATTATCGAAAATACCCAGGAATTTGAACGTAACTTTGAAATTGATCAAAATACACCGACGATTGTTGACGGAAGATTTTCTTGGAACATGTCTTCGCCTCTGTCAACCTCGAGTCCAAGTGCCAATGATTGGGACCATTTGTCATCGACGACAATATTTGAATATCCACCTAGTAATCGCGCCACTGCATTAACTATTGGAATAAATTCACCCGGTAGCACTGGAAGTGAAGTAAATACTCCGACATCCTGGACCGGGGGATTTCCAGGAAGTGATTACGGTGAGCAATCCAATGATGAGACAAATGACAACACTTGGGCAAGCCAACGATTGCCGCCTGTCAGCACAGCGTTTTCATTCTCACGTAATTTTTCAAATGGTAACAATTTTTTTGATGAACATGATCAGATTCAGTACCAAGATTTAAACGACTGTCATGAGTATCAAGACAGCATGTATGCTGAAGAATTGCGTCTTGAATTACCGAGCATGCCCATTGAATCGGTATCTTATCTAGAAGACTCACAGGATTTTAGTTGTCTTCAGGCTGTTGATGAATTTGACCTGAGTCTTATTCGCGGAGATCCAACGACACTTTTACCAAATGACACTTCAGCTGGAGCTTTATCGTCTTTTACAAATGATCGTATTGATAATTCTGTTGCTACTTCGACATTTGATCGATACCCTATTGGTCACTTGATGAATAATCAGAGTTTAAATAATAATTTTATGGGTTTTAAACCTCAGCAGGAACAAAATAATCAGGTTGTTGTCACACAGAATGAAGGACTGATGCTGGACAAACGCAACACTCAGACCAAAGGTATTTATTTATAATTTATGTTACTTTATATTTATCTTAAGTATTAATAAATTAAATATTTTTATTATTTTACAGGAAATAAAATTCATAAATGTCTTTGGATTAATTGCGGGTGTGTGTTTGATAATCTCGATGGCTTGGTAAGGCATATAGTGAAACTTCATATTGAGTCTTCTGCTAATAACGGCCACGGCGGAAGGAGATCCCACAAAGATAAAGATAAAGAAGCGGGGTCAAATTCTTCGAGCGATGAATTCGCATGCATGTGGCAGGATTGTCCGAGAATGCGCCCTTTTAACGCGAGATATAAACTACTCATTCACATGAGAGTCCACAGTGGGGAAAAACCCAACAAATGTCCGGTAAGTATTTGAATATCTGCTGATAATTTTTTTTTTTTTTTATGGATATGAACTTCTACTGATGATGAACTTTTGCAGTTCGCAGGATGCAAGAAAGCTTTTTCCCGGCTGGAGAACCTTAAAATTCATCAGAGATCCCACACTGGGGAACGGCCGTATGCGTGTCCGCATCGCGGATGCACCAAAGCTTTTAGCAACAGCAGTGATCGTGCTAAACATCAGCGAACTCACTTTGATACGGTAAATAAAATTTACTTTTTTTTTTTAGTATTGCGTGACTAGTATCCATTAATTTTTTTGCGCTGAAAAAAAATTTACTTTTGTAAAAACATTTTCTTAACTTCATATTTAAGTTGAAGAATAATTTTCTTAAAGAAAATCGAAATTTATTTACGGTACCGTAAAAAAGAAAAAGAAAAAAAGAAAGAAAGGCAGCATCTCAAGCTGAGAAATTTCTCCGACTAAAATTATTTCTAATAAAATTTTCAAATTTTCACACCAAAAATTCCAATATCATAATTTTTAGTAAAAAAAAAAAAAATTCCTATATTTCAAAGTTTATTTTTCTTCCTTTAAATTCTCAAGATTTTTAAAATATAATTTTAATTGTATTTTAAAAATTCAACACATGTTTGACTTATGTCAGCATTTGATTTTAAAAAAATGAAAAAAAGGCCCATGTCAAAATTTAACTATTTTTCAATCTATCTCCCATGTCATCCTTAATTAGGGAACCAAAATTTTCCACTAGAAAAATTAAAATTTTTTCTTCAGTAAAAAAAAATTATCATTTTAACTACAAATATTTTTTTTAAAAACTAATCTGGTAAAAAAAAATAATATATAAATATATAATTAAAAAAAAAAAAAAAAAAAAATTGTGTCATAAACCGGAAGGAGTAAATTTCTTTACGGCAAAAATATAATTATTCATGTGCTACATACATTTTAAATTGGCCTCTTTACTACTTTACTTGTTACACTATTTGATATTAGTCACGCAATGTATGATATTTATCATTATATATCTATATATATATTTAATCTTATGTTTGATAAATCAATCAACATTTCGATGCTATTTTACAAACAGAAACCTTACGCCTGCCAAGTAACTGGCTGCGGTAAAAGATACACAGATCCATCAAGTCTTCGTAAGCATGTGAAGAATCATACAGAGATACCTGGGTCAGTAAATAATTCACAATCACTGAGAAATGTACCGAGCAATCCGTCTAAAGTAAATTGTCAAGATGAGATGAGTATTGGTAGTAAGTGGTCTGGTCTTGATGTCATTGATGATGAACCAGAGTTCGTTCCTTTTGAAACCGTAGGAAGACTACTTGGAGATGAAGAAAATTGCATTGCTCTAGATAGTATAGGTAATAATTTACTTTATAAATATATATAATTGTCATATAAAATAATGTCGTCCTTGTCCTTGTATTTGCCATCAGTCCCATGTTATTTTAGTTGATTTTCATGCTCGTTCTGTTGACTGCCGACAATAATAATAGTAATGTGATTGTACTGGCGTTAATTTACTCCAATCTCAGAGGAGGTTTGCTCGCGACTCATGCTCACTTACCACACACCGAGTCTTAAAATAATATTAGTTACTTTTTTGGAGTCAATGTGTAGTACTAGCATCCATTACTTTTTTATTTTTATAATTTTAACTCTCGTGTACAAACGCACGCGCCAGTTCAGATACATGATTGTACGACTGTAACCACGTGTGTCGCACGCGCTCGCATGATTAATCTACATAAGTTCATTGTCTTATATTTTTTATATACATACTTGTTGTACTTTTTACATCTAATATACATTATTATCAATTATTATCTACTTTACTTTTTTTTTTTCAGCTTACGATAACGGTATCGCTGAATGTCAAGATTTGAATCCAGAAATTGAGCAACAGTTTTTAGATCTCAGTAACTTTGATGAAACTGAATTTATTGACGGATAATAATCATTGATTAATTATCAAGTATTTTTAATGACCTCATATATTAATTTATATATTAATGAGTTTATTAAAAATATATATTAATTTACTTTTTTAAATTTAATATAAATAATTCCATTTTTTTTACATTTATACTTTTTAAAATTACGAATCCGTTTATTTTTGTACATAAAAATGTATATATTTTAAGAATAATATCAATGAAAAAAAAAATATATATAAGTAATTATTATTATTATTATTATTATTATTATTATTATTATTATCCCTGACAAGTTGAAGGTTTATCATTCTGAGGTAAATAATTACAGATGAGTTTTTTGAAATTTGTTAAAGCCATCATTTGATCTTCCCACGAATATTTATCATTGATAACAATCGTAGGTACAAATGATATCAGTGGTTTAAAGCTGTGTGTAATTTCTCCATAATTTACAAGTAAATTATCAGTTAAGCTTGACTGCTGACAATCCTCCAATATCAATTGCGTTGAATTTTCTAATCCCACTGACTCAGCACACTATTGAAATAAATAGAAAAAAAATTACAGTAATTAGTAAACTAATAAATAAATAATTCATTTAAAAGATGATTAAATAAAACAAACCCGTCGAGCTGCTCCAGCTGGGTCGCTTCTAGCCATTACGCAACCGACGAATTCAACTGATAGACGCTGCTGGTCATAAGCCTTTTCTTCAGCTTTGATTGCATGTAGTCCACATGCCTGGGCTTTGTTTCCGTCACATTCAGGTGGTCCATGTTGGCATGAAAATGTCCATTCTCCTGTAGCTCCATCACGTTCATGCTTGATAATATGATAAGACAATTATTGAATATCATCTACGATTGATTAGAAATTTTTATTTGAAATTATATGATTACCGAGGCCTTGCCGTACGGGACAAAGAAGATGTCCAAGTAGTCCTTGAGCTCCGGATAAGTCGGGACTAATTGGCCGCTTATGAATCTTTTGCTATCACCGCAGAGAGATTCATAGTAAATCGTTACACCTAAACATGATTTTGCTTTGCAAGCAGCTTCAGTGGCCTGATAAAAAAGTAAATGATTAATTTTTAATCAATAAAATTATTTGATTAATCGTAAAAAAAAATACTTACAGATATGTAAGACAAAAGTATGCAGCAAGCGACAAAGGCAGACATTAGTGATGAATACATGATTAGTACGATCCTACAGAATGTCCTCTTGTGATCGATGTAAAACCGCGGTGTACTTTCTCTCGTATGTGAGCTGCACAGTGTATTCCTTTTTCTTTTTTTTATGCTGATTATAGTGGGAGAAGGTGAGTTAAAAACTTGGAAGGGATAAACTTAGAGAGGGGAAAAAAATGAGACAATCACTATGTTAGGTATTGGTTTACCCAAGGTCCATTGTTCAACTGTAGATGGGATGATTGATGATGCTAGACCGGTTTTATTCCATTAAATTTTACCTGTATACCAAACTCTTAGGTGACTTAATTTTAAAATATTATTCTCTAGACTCATAAATTATCTGCTGATAAAAAATCAGTACTTAAAATAATATCGCGATAAAATAAAAATAATAATAATATTTCTAGACACTTTAATTGAATATTTTCTTTGATAATTTATTAACAAGCTAGTATAACATTAAATATTAATGTTTTTAAAATAATTATTACACAATAAAATTATTTTTCATGATACCTGCATTGAAACTGCAAGTTTCAGTGTTTATAGAACCATTAGGAACAAACGAATTTCAGTCCAATGCCGCGAATTAATTTTAGCAAACGCGTTAATTGTGAACGCCTTCAATTTGCGGGCAGAAATATTTGTGTTTCTGCCCGCTGACTGAAATTTTCTGCAATTGAAACTCTGATACTTCATTTTTTTAATAGTAATTTTATTTACGTAAATGACAGTTCTGATTTTGTGATTAAGTTTTATAAAAATTAGTAAGAATAATAAATAGTATTTATAGTTTCTGCTTAATCATAAATTACAAATGACAATTTACGCTTATGCTAATAGTTGGTGTTAAATTAACTTGTTTCTGACTGCCTGCTGATACTGAAACTTTAAGTTCCAGGTAATCATGAAAAATATTGTGTGTTACTCAGAATGAAATAAGATTTCAGACTCTGGGTGATGTCAGCCTTCACCCTGGTCTGAAATAGTTTTGTTTCATCCCTTGTTACACAATATATTATAAAAATAGTACCCACAATTTGAAATCAAGTTTCGTCCTGAGTTACACACAATATTTTTCACGATTATCTGCATTGGAACTTAAAGTTTCAGTATCAGCAGTGTCAGAATTGTCATTTTTAATTTATAATTAAGCAGAAACTATAAATATTATTTATTATTTATGCTAATTATTATAAAACTTAATCACAGTCAGAACTGTCATTAGAGTTTAAATTGCGAATATCTTTAGTCACCGGATATAAACAGAAATATTGATCTGAAATTAACTTATTTCGACTGACTGTAAAGACATTGAAACTTTAGGTTTTAATGCTGATATCATTAAAATAATACTTCTACATGATGAATGATATTTACATTTGGATACCCTGCCCAAATTCAATTTGTTTTTGGGCTTTTTTAAGTTCACGATGAAGTACCACCGATCGTTCTCTAAATGCTTCAGCTAATGATTCATTTTTTTCTGCACCTTCTCCACGGGCATGCATTTGTGATAAATTGGCACACGCGTAAGGATTACCCGCTTCGCAGGACTTTATTGATAATTTGTAAGCTTCCGTAAGATTCGGCTCAACTTCAGCCTTTAGTCCTCCTAGATAAATACCAGACAAATAAAAGCAGCCTTCTTCTCTGTTATGCTCATAACAGCCTTTGGACAACATGCTCATCCCCAGAGCAACTTGATCCGCTCTACTATCCATCAATTTATGTTTTGGTGATGAAGCCAATATTCCAGCGCGTACACAACCAATACCATCACCTAGCTCACATCCTCTTTTCAAATATTTAAATGCTTCATTCATATTTTGTTCGCAGCCTTTTCCTAAAAATTATTTTATAAAAAAACGAATCAACGATTATTTTTACTGGCAATTTAATTTTAAATAAATTTAAAAAATATATAATTATTTAAAGAAAAATAAAATCTTCCTTACCAACACCTAGATATCCTCCATACTTAGCGCAACTTCTAGGCCAATTTCTCTCATCGCAATTACTTTTATAAATTTCACCAGCTTTTTCAAAATCTCCGCTAATACTTTCCATATAATCCCCCAGGAGGTGACAAGCTGAAAAAAAAATTCATCTATAAAATTTGAATTTACATTTAAATATAAGTGTGAATCTAGCAGACGACAATTTATTAATTTTAAATAAATAAATAAATTTAATTGAAATAATGAAATTTTAAAAAACGCGCGTATTCATTTTTCAAATATTCAAATACGTATTTTTTTATTTTTACTCTACATTTTATTTGTTTATACAAGAATTTAAGAAAATTGAAATTGTCAGCTACATTCACACTCTTATTTAAAAATATAAGTAACAATAATTATAATACTAAAGTTAGCGTTTAATCATTTTTTGATTTGTTTAAAAACGATAAATTATTTTTAAAAATTCCACTCGTAGTTTTTAAAATTTTCTACACGTGCATATTTTTTTTTGTGATTAAGTTGTGGAAAAAATAAAAAACCGAAAATTGTCTGTTAACTTCATGATCATAAATAATTACACAAAATTATGAAATACCATTTGCATTTTTTTCACTATCACATCCAAATCTGTATTCAGTATAAATATTTTTCAAATATGCCCTGACATCTTCTTCATTTTTAAAATTAAATCCCATAATTAATTACTTAATTTTTATATAAATATTATTTAAAAAATATTCTATAACCTCTAAATCAATCATCACTTGCATGCAAGTGCATGTGAAATGCGCATGCGGATGTTTAGTTAAATTTCTACATTACCGCCAAATAGAGCGGCAAGTTATTCAAAAAAAAAATAATTCAAAGCATGCGCGCTAATTATTTAAAAAACGCGCGCATCTGTTTAACGGAGAATAAAGAGTAGGAGGATTTAACACAATAATAAAGGATAGTTTTAGTATGTATACTGTCAGTGCAGTTTTGCTCTACTTTAGTCTTTAGAAACATTGACGTTGAATAATTGATCCTTGAAATTTTTTTCAGTTCCCTCTCAATTATATACTCCGCTTTGTTTCAAAATACAATGCAACCACTTAAGATTTCATCAAATTTCACGGTAAATTTTTCATGATAATTTATAAAATTACCTGTCAAGTATTATAATTTATTTAAATTTTTTTAAAAATTACCTCAGCAAATAAACTCCTTTTAAAATAAAAAATTAATTTTTTTTAAAAAAAACAAAGTAATTATTTTTTTTTTGTTACAGGATAATTTATTAATGAGCAATAATTACAAGAGAGACAATGGATTAATATTTGAAAAGTGATGGACATATTTAAAAATATTTAGGTCATAAACTCCTGCACAAAGACTCGGTCACGCGGTCAGCGTGTTCTATCTACCCTCGGTATCTTGATAATAGAATAATAAAGTGAGTAAATAAATTTAACTATTAAAATACTTCAATGTATATATACATATGTTTCTTCATATTTACTTACCCCTTTATTTTCACGTTCTTTCTGGAATTGGCGGGTGATTTGTAAATAAAACCCATTCGCGGCTGGTTCAATGTCTTAGTAGTTCAAGGTCGCCATCAACCGAATCCACTCTAATATATGTCTGTTCAAAATAGATTTTTAAAAAAATTTCAAATTACGGATGTCAAGACGCCTATTGGATGTTTAAAAAAAAATAATAATTGTAAATGATTTATTGAATCGGCACTTATAGTTACTTAATATTTCAGATGAGTGAGTCAGTAAAGGTGGCAGTAAGATGTAGGCCAATGTCTCAAAAAGAGCTGTCAGCTGGGTGTCAGGTAAACGAGATGTCAATTACGATAATAGTATTCTTTATTATTCCATTAAATATAGACATTTTTTTTTTTTTATTGAATATCTTTAGTAAATAATTATGGTAAAATCGTCATCGTTATCGAGCGGTGTAACCTAGCGACCTAATGGTCAAAACACGCAAATGTATTATGAAGAACGACGTTGCATTTTTATCTGTTGTCATTTATATTGTAGACTGTTAACTTATTTTCTCGTATGTTTACAATAAGATATATAAATATATTGATCCTTGGTTTAAAACAATGCAACTAAATCGATGTATAATAGCTACTGGTTAAATGACTTCTTTTTGTTTATCCTAGTATTAAATTTTTTGTCTAGACTTAAAACATTATGTCAGTTGTCCTTGTGAGCATATCAGGGTCGTAACGATTGTGAACTTGCAAACTCTATAAAACTCTAATAATTAATTAGTTAGTTATATAGTATATGTATGTAAAGATCGATGTATACATTTTATATTCTGTTTAAAAGTTTTCGTTAAAGTTTCATAAATGAAATGTCATAATATACTGACGGTAATCGATTGATTGTAAAGATGCACGGCGTGTTTGTCTCTGGGAGTTGAAGAAACGTGGGTGTCGGATCGATTAATTGACGGTTGACGTTCTAGATTTGCTGGGTGATAAGAAAAAAATAATTTAATATTTTTTTATTTTAGAATGCCGTTACCATCGATCCGATTTCGAAAAACTGTACACTGGAAGGTACAGGAGGCGGTGCTGGGAAAGTTTATCAATTTGATGCGGCGTTCGGACCCGAAAGTTCGACGGAAAAAGTTTACGAAGACGTCGGCTCTGTTATTGTTGAAGCTGTGCTCGAAGGATACAATGGAACGGTGTTCGCTTATGGTCAAACTGGTTGCGGAAAATCCCACACGATGCAAGGGTTCATTGAGCGGACTTTGGAGCATATATTTGAGGCGACATCAACATCTAGCTCTGATACGCGTTATTTGGCACTGCTGAGTTATCTGGAAATTTACAATGAACGGCTTAGAGATTTGCTACAGGACAACCTAGTGGACGGCGCTCTTCAGCTCAAGGAAGATCCTCAACGGGGAACTTATGTTGCCGGTGGGTTGCGTGAAGTTACAGTCAAAGATGCCGCTGAATGCGCTAAATTAGTAGAACAAGGTGACCGGAGACGTGTCGCTGCCTTTACTAAAATGAATGCTTCAAGTTCACGAAGTCATGCCGTCTTGACGATTTCCCTGGAGACCTTGGCGATGGGTGAAAACAATGGCAAGCAGGGTGGTGATGGTGCTGTAAGAAGGGGTCAGTTACATCTAGTTGATTTAGCTGGATCTGAAAGACAAGCGAGAACTGGAGCAACAGGGGATCGATTAAAAGAAGCAGCTAGTATAAATTTGAGCTTATCAGCGCTGGGTAATGTGATAAGCGCTTTGGCTGCTGGTAATGGCAGACATGTTCCGTACAGAGATAGCAAACTCACAAGGTTACTGAGAGATAGTTTGGGCGGGAATGCACGTACACTGATGATTGCTTGTATAAGTCCAGCTGATGTTGATGCTGAAGAGACATTGAGTACACTGAGGTATGCAGCACGAGCGAGGTGTATTAAAAATAAACCGGTAGTTAATGAAGATCCAAAAGATGCTCTTTTACGGCAATACCAACTTGAATTGCAGCGTTTACGAAAGTTATTGGAGAGTTCACCAAAGACGGGTGATTATGATGAAGATTACGATGAACGTGAAGAAATTACTGGTGGATCCGAGGTCGAGAGATTGAGGAGAGAGTGCGAGGATACAAGTATGTCTGCACAAAAACTTCGTGATGAATTGGATGCTTTGAGAAGTCGTTATGAAAATAGCAAAGATACCGCTGAGTCTGTGGATAATAAGTTGTGGCCGATGACTAGCCGAGAAGTTGATGAGCGTCGTCGTAAAAAACGTGAGGCTGCACAAAGAGAAGTTATGAGACGATTAGAACGTTTAACAATTGGCGGTGAAGCTCTAAGTAATGATGAATTAAGAAAACGCCGGGAAAGAAGACGCAGACGATTAGAAATTTTAGCAAAGGCCCTTGAAACCAGTGCGCAAGATGGAAGCGGAAGTGCATTTGAAGTTTACGGGCAATTGAGGACTACCGAGGATGCATTGAAGAGAATGGCCAAGCGCACAAAGCAACTTGAAGCAGAGGCACTTGATCTACAGGTAGTATATATACGTATATATTTATATACACATATATATGTTGAGAAAAATAAACCGTTATGATAGATTAAACTAGCTTGTATACTTATAGTAGAACACAGACGCATTAAAATATTTATACCGTTATATCCTTTAGTTGATGATTTTTTTTTCAGGCATCCTGGGACGCGGAACGACGTGAACTCCTGCGCCGTGAATTGCTAGCAACACAGATATGTGAAGCTATGGTACCGCATTTACGTCCCGGTTGTCCGTTCCGTGACCTCATGGCGATCCGGTCAGCAGCTACTTGGAGCGATGATCTAAATCGCTGGAGATTACCTGATGCTTCTTCTAGGATACCTTTGCCCCCACCACCGCCTCTAACACGTGACAATAATTTGCGGCTTAAACTGGATCATAATAATAATAACAACAATGACAACAGCAATAACAACAACAACAAAAATAACCACAACGACGATGAGCACTCAAGTGATGATGAGTCTCGTGTAAATGAGGCCAAGAGCTCCAAATGGCGAGACATTGCAGGGACTTACTTTCGCAGAAACAGAATCGATGAGTTACTTGCACGTGCCCGTGAGGCTAAAACATTTGGTAATTCAGCTAATTATTATTATTATCACTGTCAATTAATTCATAGCCGAATAAATTCAACATCAATATTAATTAATTATTCATGGTTTCGTGATTTAAAATTTATTTATTTAAATATGTATGTATGTACGTTTTTTTTTTTTTGTATTACTATAGAGGCCAGTGGACGTCTGAGTAAATCAGGTGGATCTGATGACTCTGGGAGTGGATATCTCCAGTTGAATGCCCTCAATTTGCAGGGCAGTGCTCCTATCATTAGTGATATCCCGGGAAAAATACCAATCCAACCAATAGCAATTAAAACCGTTAGACCTGTTGGAGCTTTCAATGCCTGGCTGGTTCAAGACAACCCCGGGAAATCTCCTCCAGCTGGGCTGACGTCACTAAGGAAAAATCCACCACCTCGTATACTCGAAGCACTTCCATCGTATCCGCTGGACTCGACCGACACACGATTGTCGTCTTGACGAGACATTGCTTTACAACCAGAGTCTTATAAATTTTTACATTTCGTATTAAATACCAACGCTCGTACCTTATGATAGTTTTTATAAATTTATTTATTTGTGTAATTAATTATTTATTTTTTTTTTATTTTTTACATAATGCAAAAAGCAGTATTAAATTTTATGCATATTTTACTACATTGCTTCATCATCAAAGAATATCATCATCATCATGATATTTCTTAGGATCTTAGGTAATTGAAGAGGTCATCAAGTTCACTTAATTTTTATCAGTTTGATTATTTTTATTTTTTGTTTTTATAAAAAACGTTTTAACATATCATTTTATTGCATT
The DNA here is from genome assembly GCF_026212275.2 of Microplitis demolitor. Lineage (NCBI taxonomy): Eukaryota > Metazoa > Arthropoda > Insecta > Hymenoptera > Braconidae > Microplitis > Microplitis demolitor. Next base: position 2,560,033 of record NC_068554.1, on the reverse strand, counting down.
AATTTACCGTACTGGTATGATTATTATTTTATAATCACGCAAAAAGTTTCAATTACCGCGTTGTTGTAAAGTTTGTACATACAATAAATATGTATTAACAAAAGTAAAAAAATTTTTTTTTAATTGTTAATAAAAATGTACATTACCATTGACGTTTTGTTGGCGAGATGTGAATACTGATTATGTAAATTAGCTGTTCAAATTTTTTATTGTAAACTGTATGATATTCTATTGTATTTAACACAAAAAAAAGAGAAAGTGTGTACATAACGTTGTAATTACTGGTGTAAAATAATAATAATAATAACAATAATAAAATTACAATATATTGCTGAGAGATTTGCGATAATAAAAAAAGATAAGGAAGAAAATAAATAAATAAAAATGAGAAATTTATTGAGTTTTACTGATGTAGTTAAACCGTTTCTTCAACTGCGGTTGAAAGAAGCTCGCGTGTCTCTATGACAACCAACTTCCTGGTGTCACGGCTGCATGACTATTCGAGAAAATGATCAGCCGCAATCATATATATATTTTAAGCCATATAAATTTATGGAATCTTAATATCGAATGGTCATTCTACGAATTGACATCCCGCTGATATCAATACTAATAATTTCTCGTAATCACTACAAACAATAACATCAATGCTCATTATCATTTTTCTAGACTTAAGTATTTAAATAAATTATTTACACAGTTATTTAAAAAAAAAAAAAAAAGTATTAAGTAATTCCGTAACACAAGAGAAATGAAAGTGTCGATGATTACAAGTACCCGAGTTTAAAAATAAAAAAAAACGTCTTGTTTCATTTTCTCATTTACTCTTTCACTCATTGAACGACTTTTACTTTCTCAGTTACATATATAGATATACTAAATACAAATAACTACAAGTTTTAAGTGATGGTGATCGTGTGTGATCAGAAGTGCATTTTGCCGAAAGCCGTTTACACTTTCCCTGATATTTTATTACCAAACATTAAATTTATTATTTAATAAATTATAAATCACCGATGTCTTTTAATTTTTTTTTTTAATTTTTTGCAATTACAATATTACAAATCGATGAATTTATTAAAAAACTAAAACAAAAAATATAGACGTAATATTCTTGGTATTATTTAAATATGTATATGTAATACGAGTTACATACACGAGTTGATTAGATAATGATGGACAGTGACAGAGTCATCAGATCAATTTTTGCTGAGAGTAATTTCAAAATAGTCTAGAGTATTATTTTTTTTTTTATTTATTGTTAACTTATATTAATATTCCTTTTTATAGTTTTTCATTTTTTATTATATTCGGTAATTGTACCACTTTAAGCCCTATATATACTAGATATTTCTGCCATATATATTTGTTTGATTAATATTAAAAAGTGAACTACGACGTGTAGTAATTATTTTTTTCACTTATTACTTTTATTTGACTGCATAAATACTGAGACAAGTTCATGAATCATTTTATAAATCAATATACACGTATTATATATCATCCTCTATATCATGCTCTACAGATAACCAGCCTAAAGTATATATATATATCATTATACTTATTCTTCTATATATACTTTGATTAAGTATTAATATTGTTTATTTAACTCTATTTTAAGTACATTAATTATTTTAATTAATCGAATTATATTTTTACTATTTCATTGCTGTCATTTTTTAAAAAATGTCCTTTCAGTCTTTTGAAATTTTTTTCTGCTTGTTTTTTATTGTTTCAGGAAACTCATTGCACCAATGCAATTTATTTTTCTGCTGTCTGCGTTCTTATATATTTTATTGATATTATAATAAAGTTTAATATGAGTGTGAATGTACCTGACATTTGGCAGTTTTTAAAATTTTTTAATAAATAAATAAAATGTAAGTAAAATAAAAATTCAAAAATTCATATTTAAATAATTTAATAATCAGTACGCTCGTTTTTTTGAATTCCATTATTATAATAAATAAATTTTTATATTTAAAATTTATAAATTTTCTCATCTTATACATTTAGATAAGTGTGAATGTAGAAGACACGACAAATTTTAAATTATAAACCGAGTTAAATAATTATAAAAATAAAATAAAAAAAAAAGCGCGCGCTGATTTTTAAATTTAAAAATGCGCATTTTTAAAATTGTATTTTGTTTATTTATTTAAAATTGAAACAAATGGCAAATGTCTGCTACATTTACACTTATATGGTTATTATTTATTTTCAAAATATTATCAAACAATGACCGTCGTTTCTTCTTCAATATTCTGATGATGATGATGATAACTACAAAACAAACAAAGATCACATGTTATAAAGATAAGAGGGCAAGGGCGAGTGCAATGACGGTACCACAGATCCAAGTCCAGTACAAGAACTTATGACTACTTGTTATATATATATGTATAAATATGTATAAAGATAAAAAAGTAACAGTAATGTTATATACACTAGTATCAATAGTGCAGAGAATGGAACATAAATTGTATCAGAATCGGAGTAGAGTCAGAGGATGGATGTAAGTGTTGGATATTATCGTTGGTAAAAAGCATAGAGGATAGGATAGGATTGTTGAGAGGTTTGGTGGAGTAAGAGGAGAATCACTTGTAGTATGAGAAGAGTGGGAATAAAAGTTTAAGTAAGAGAAGACTAGTACAGTTGCCAGCTGGTTGCCGATTCGTGTGTGTCGTTTTAAATGTGTTTATATCAACAGCTTTGATAGAGTCATGCTCTTGCCACATGAGTTTGCCGGAATAAATATTATATTATATTTATAAATAATATTTTTTTAAATAATAATATAATTTTTTGATTAATTGATGACTCATAAGTGCAAAATCACTGAAACATAAAAAAATTTAAAAATTGTAATTGTCTGTACTGTCCAGATGTCAGATGACATTTAATTAATTTAAAATAATGTCGTCAGTATTTTCAAAACTTATAAATAAAACCTCATCAACATGTGGAATAAGACAGGAGACACTGACTCGTGGTGTTGTTGGTGTTGTCACAACACTATATTTACTAAAATTAACTTATCCCCATTTAGTCCGAGTTAAACGTAAACTAGAAAATAATAATAATGACAGTAATAACAGTAACAATAATAAAAGCAAAGAAAATGGAGTTGACAAATGTCAGAATAATAAATGCTGCAATAATAAATCTGTTAGTAAAAATAATAATAATAATAACAGTAATAAGAATAATAAAGTTTGCAATGCGGGACTAGACAAAACATTCATCAAACAATTATTGCAATTGTTGAGAATAATGGTACCTGGATGGCGGTCCAAAGAAGCTGGTCTGCTAACTTGTGCTACGATTACTCTGCTCGCAAGAACATTTTTGTCTGTTTACGTTGCCACACTTGAAGGTCAAATTGTTAAGAGAATTGTCTTAAAAGATGTTCGTGGATTTTTTTTAATGCTTGCACGTTGGTTCGCTATTGCATTTCCGGCAACCTTTGTCAATTCTGCCATCCGCTATCTTGAAGGCAGACTTGCGCTTTCTTTCAGGTAATTTATATGATCCAACTGTGTAATTTTAAATAATTATTGTATAAGTTATGATACTCAAGTTAGCGACGTCTTATAATCTTTGGATTTTTTTTAAAATTATGAATGTAAAAAAAAAACATTTCAAAAAATTGCGCCTTTGCTTTTTTCATTTTTCACATATATGAGTGTGACTGTGGAAATTTCTTAAATTATTGAATAAATAAGTAAAATGTAAATGTAGCAGGCGTCAGACAAATTTAAAATTATAAATAAATAGAGTAAATAATTAATAAAATAAAATTTTTAAAAAATGCGCATTTTAAAAATTTTGAAATTAATTAATGCATTTTTTAAAATATTTTTTTAATTATTTGCTCTATTTATTTTTAATTTTAATTTTGTCTGATGTCTGTTAAATTCATACTCATAAAATGTAACTAAGATGAAATATGAAAATTTTTAAATTCGTATTGCGATTAATGAAAAATCCGTAAGCGCATTTTTTCAATTTTTTAATGATTTATTTATTTTGAATTTATAAATTTTCTCATGTCTGCTCAGCTACATCATCATATTTTTAGTTTTTTTTGTAATTGATTTTTGGAAAAAAAAAAATTCAAAAATTATTAATTGTCTTCTAATTTCAGGCTCATGTGAAAATTTTGGATTTTTTTCAAAACGATAAACGGTTAAAAAAAGGTATTTTAAAAAATTGCACCTGTACATTTTTTAATTTTTGACATGTCCATATTTTTTGTTATTTTCTTGTCTTATTTTTTGAAAAATCCAAAAATTATCTAGAAATTTCAATGATTTTGACATTGACAGACAATAAAAAATTTTCGGATTTTTTTTTTCAACAAATCAATAAAAAAAAAAAAAAAAAAAAAAAAAAAAAAAAAAAACTAAAAAATGCACATGTAGAAAATGAAAAAAACTATAGGTGCATTTTTTCCAAATATTTTTTTTTCTACAATTTAAGGCTTTGAGAAAAATAAAAAAATTATTAGACGTCGGCTGACTTCGGTATCATAAATTTCAGTATCATGTGCAAATTGATGTCTAAAATAATAATTAAATTTACAGAGAAAGACTTGTCCAATATGCGTACAAAATGTACTTGAGTCAGCAGACTTATTACAGAGTATCTGCTTTGGACAATCGACTGGGCGGTGCTGAACAAAGACTGACTGATGATTTATCCGAATTAGCAAGTTCTGTCGCTCATTTATACTCGAGTTTAACAAAACCACTTCTCGATTGTTCATTAGTTGGAATCGCACTTATGTCATTTTCATCACGCATGGGTGCTAGAACAGTACCAGGTAATTTTTAATTACAAATATATATTCATTTTTACCATTTGTTATTTAAATAATATCTTATTTATCTCCATGCATAATTAAGTAATTAATTTTTTATCACAAATCCTACATTCTGTGCACTTTATTCTTCATCCATTGACAAAAACATTTTTATCTTATCACTGTAATTTCCTATCTCATGACTCGCGGGTACTATTAATAAAAAAAAAACATTGTCAATAAAAAGAATTAATGAATCATGTCGTAACCCATCGCTCATAATAATAATAAAGAGAATTAAAAAAATTGATTAGTTATTAGTAATAAAAAATTAAGTAATTATTATATTACTGATAATTATGTACATGTATATGTATATATATATATTTATATTTATTTTTGTTTTATAATATAGGTCCATTACTAGCAGCAGTAGTTATTGCGGTAACCGGACAAGTACTCCGACTTACATCACCGCGATTTGGTCACCTAGTTGCTGAAGAAGCCTCACGTCGTGGACGACTACGTGAAGCGCACGCTCGTATTAGCGCGCACGCCGAGGAAATAGCATTTTATGGCGGTCACAATACTGAGCATCGTTATTTGAGTACCGCATACAGATCATTAAATGTACATTTAAGAAAAGTTTTGGCATTAAAGTTATGGTACATTATGTTGGAGCAATTTTTGATGAAATATGTATGGTCTGGTACGGGATTGTTGGTGATTGCGATGCCGTTGCTCTATACAACTCTAAAACCATCGGACAATAAAGATACTGATGGTATGTTAATTCTAATTTAATTACGCTGGCAATTAATATTATTCTTTAATTGTTTAATCGAAAATTTTAGGAGTTGTAAGTGAACGGACACGTTACTTGACGACGTCTAAAAATCTTCTGAGTTCTGGTGCTGACGCCGTTGAACGTCTTATGTCATCTTACAAGGTCAAGTGTCTCTATGAATAAATTTAATTTATTTTATTTTATATATTTATTTATTAATATTATTATGTATTGTTATAAATACAATTACTAATATTAGTATTAATGTTTACGTTAACAGGAATTAGTAGCATTAGCTGGATATGCTAATAGAGTCAGTGAGATGCTTGACATATTCAAGGACGCGGCATTATGTAAATATCAACGTACTGTTGTAGTAAATCAGCAGTACCGTGGTACTAATGGTAGTGTTAATTCATCACCAAAGTCATTACTTGAATTTAAAGACGGTTCGCCAATTATTAAGGGTATTGTACGTGAAAGTCTTGATGGCAGTATTGCTCTCACGGATGTTCCAATTGTGACGCCCAATTGTGAAGTAATTGTCTCTAGTTTGACTATACAAGTAAGTAATAAATTTTAATTATTTATTATTTATTCAAATACTAAATCATTAGTTGGGGCCGTTCATAAAATACTTTCGCACTTATGAGGGTGGGATTGCTTACTGTGGCAAAGGGCTCGGACACGTGACTTTCGCAGCTCATTAAATAATTTTTCAAATTTTTCTCAAAGTTTTTTAAAATTAAAATTTTATAATTACAAAGAGTAAATATTTAAAAATATAGAAATTTATGTACTATTAATTGTCTCATATCATTTATGGGGGAGGGGGAGATCTATCATTTGTGACCTAAAATTAAGGAGGGGGGCAAGAAGGTAAAATTTTGTGTGACGTATTTTATGAACGGCTCCTTCTTCTTTTTCTTATTATTATTATTATTATTATTATTATTATTATTATTATTATTATTATTATTATTATTATTATTATTATTATTTTATTTAAAAGATTAAACCGGGACATCATTTATTGATAACTGGACCCAATGGTTGTGGTAAAAGTTCACTTTTCCGTATTATCTCAGGATTATGGCCAGTGTACGCGGGTACACTAACAAGACCAGCAGATTCATGGTCAATACGAACTGGTAGACCGTCAATGTTTTATATTCCACAAAAACCTTACATGACTGTTGGCTGTCTTCGTGAACAAATAACATACCCAGCGGACAGCAAAAGTAATAAATTTTCCGATGATCAACTTCTAGCACTTTTAGATCTTGTAGATTTACGATCACTTGCTGAGCGTGAACCCGATGGTCTTGATGCGATGGGTGACTGGGACTCGACGTTATCTGGCGGTGAGAAACAAAGACTCGCTATGACCAGATTATTTTATCATGCCCCGCACTATGCGCTGCTGGATGAATGCACCAGCGCAGTTAGTTTAGAAGTTGAAGGATCTATGTATGAGACTGCTAAGCAACGTGGTATCACATTATTAACAATAACACATCGTATTTCCTCATTATCCAAGTACCATCGGTTTGTATTACGGTTCGACGGCGATGGCGGATGGACATTTGGTTTACTTGATTCAAATGACACCGCGATTTTATCTAATCAGGATAATGGAAAGGATGTTAAAGAAGCACACAGTCAAAGACTTCAGGTATTTATTTATAATTACTTGATAATATTTACTCAGCTTAATTCAATATTCATTCATTTGAATGTTTTATGCTTACAAATTAATATGTTTGTTTAAGGAAATCCGAGACTTGGTCAGCGAAGATACCCAACATGTTGGTATCAGTTGAAATAAATAAATTATATTGATTACTCCTGCGATATTTAAATATTACCTGCGAATATTATATTTTTATTTTTATTATTATTATTATTATTATTATTATTATTATTAATATAAGGGATTATTTTTTTACATTAATTAATTGTGAAGCGATAAAAATATTGTGATTTTATAAAAATAAATAAATTTTAAATTTATCTGGTAGACAAATAATTAGATAAATATTTTCACTACCGGACAGTATCGTAGCATAAAAAAAATGACAAGCTTTTAAATACTGTCGAATAAATTGTTATTTAAATATGAATAAAAAAAAGATTTTATTAAAAAAATGCGGACTTAATTTTTTTCCTACTTGTATAAATTTTGTTTAAAAATTATAAAAATTCACTATCTATTTTTATTATAAATAAACTGTACTGAAGAAAGCAACAGAGTACGCAATTGTTACGCCGCACGTTCAATAACAATGAGATTGTGTTACGTAAGTGCATTATTGTAACAAATAAATCCTTGAAATAATTATATGCACTTAATGTTTCATTACAAGAATATTAATTTATATTTAAAACTGTAAGTTTTTATTATTTAATTTAACGAAGGTCAGAGCTGAGAAGAAAGTGAAACAATGACGGGATTATTTGGGAAGAAATGATTTAATGATGCGTGTAGTTTAAAAATAAAAGTAAAAAAAATTTAATTACGTGAAATTCTTTGTTTTCAAAGGCCAAAAGAACCAAGAGGGGCATTTTTAGGGGAGGGAAGACCCGCAATTCCCGATGAGCTTACCTCCGAGAAACCCTCCAAAGTCAAAACGTCGATACGGGCGGTAGCAGTAGCAGCCATCTTGGGGGTTGTTTCGCTCTTCGTTCAACTTTTAAACTACACCAATGCAGTTCTATATCTATTATACACCATACATACATCCAAGATTGTTACATCATTGATTTAAATATCTAATATATATATATATATATATTGATACTAATTATTTTTCAATCATCCAAATAAATGAACGCACAAAAAAAATAACTTTTGTAAAAAGAATTTTTTTTAAGGGAATTTTCAGACAATACTCCCTCCCTTTTTTGAAAATATTCAATGGCAACTGCCATAACGGTTCTAAATTTTTATTAATTAATTTTAAAAAATTGAAGCGTAATTAAAATTTTACAAAGTAGATTTTAAAACAAAATTACAGTCGTTATCAATTTGGAGTTGTTTTAATTTCACAAAAAAAAATTTTTCTTGCGCCAAAAAATCATTTTTTTCTGTGTAAAAGTTATTTTAACTTTCAGTGCATCAACATTCAAACAAAACTAAAAATTAATTAATAAACTCCCTAAACAAGAGATACAAATTCCCATTAAATAATAAAGTATATTATTTAAAAATATCACATTACCGTGAAAAAGGGTTTTAAAGTGAAAAATGAAACGCGCATCTGCCCAAAAAGTAACACTCCAAATTACTAAATAAATAATATAATATAACATATACATATATATATTTTTTTAACTACTAAAGTACAGGATTATTTTCTCATCGTAATTTAAAGCAAGTAGTCGCAATGTGTCTTGGTCTTGGTCGTCTTAACAAGAAATACCCGATTAAATTACATGGGGCGCGTGCCAAGCCGGGTCTACCAGCAAAGCGCTCGTGTTGTTCTCAACCCGCGTCTGGCTACGGATCAACGAGTCCAGCACACCGATCAAAAAGTATAATATACCTAGCAACTCTAATCTTTTCATTACAATCAATAGGGATAGCACCATGGCGTCACTCGATTAACGTTGACAAGATATAATCTATCATTTAATCATCGGGCAAATCCTGAAATAGGGATGAGTAGTCTTTTATATAAATTTTCATAGCACACATATATGTTGATGAGATACTACTGATTTTGTTACAGCACACAGTTCGTGTAGATTTCACGTGCCAGGATTATCCCAAGAGCAATCACTTAGCTAGTGGTTACTCTGCTGCCAGACAATATCACTGTCATCCGCTTTTACCAGCCAATCATTCAGCAATTTTAATTATTATTTGTTTATCTTAAGCTACAATATTACGCCCACCAGTACACTACCCCTGGTACAATATTACGCAAACAATTGTTACAGTTTCACTCGCTCATCTCATATATATTTGCTTAGCCCCCGTTATCGCCCTTTGATTTCAGGTGCGAGTAAACACAGGTGTTACCAATCCACTATTTATCAACCCCTATTACAGCATCTCACATAAATTCGCAGCCACTCAACCACATTATCCTGTTATATATATATATATATATATTTGATGTAATTAAAAATTTAATTGAAAACTGATAGTGAATCCGGAGTGATTACGGATTTTATTTGAATTTTAATTCACTTGGAGTTTCGGAGTTTTTACTTTTCACTCCGCTTATGGAGTAAATAGGGAGTTTGTCTTTTCTACGAAGTGATTTCGGAGTAATCTGGATTTTATTTCACTCTGATTCAGAACTTTAATATTAAATTATCCTTCGGAGTAAATTTTACTCCGAGGGGACTAAATAAATAAGAAGTCACCCCACATTTACTTCGAATTTAATCCGCATTCACTCTGCAATTTTTTCCAGTATATATTGATGCTAAAATAAATAAAATTCTGTCAAAATTTAAATTTTAAACAGGAAAAAAATATTTCTTGGGTAGAGAAAATTTTTTTTTTTCTGTGTATATTGAATCGAGTTGCAAGACAGAATTTATTTCAATTCAAAACAAAGTAATAAAATTGCTGGTAAAATTTTCTAGAATCCAAAAATTGAAGACTGAAAATAAATCCTCTAGTGTTAGTTCCCCATACTTGGATTTTACAGACCATCTAGAGGCAAGAAGAGATACAAAAATTATCAGTTGTGAAAAACGACCCGAAAATTATCAAGAAGATTCATATCTAGGTCAGCTAAATTTTTTTACCACGGCTAAGAATTTTTTAAAATGGACTTTAGCTCCTAGACAGTTTTTAGTCTCAATGAAACAATTTTAAATAATTTTACCATAAAAGTAGGTTTAATACACGATTCAAGTTTCAATTCGGGTACGCGATAGTGTTGAAAGATAACCTTGATTATTATTAAAAAGGATGATGAGAATGAGTATATGAGTCTGGGCCTTTATGTAAATACCGTGAATCCAATGGACTGTAAGTGTAAACTTATACTCGGTCGTGGGAGCTAGCCGTTAGACTGCAAGTTATCGAGAGAACGTTATATATACACATATATATATACTAAAAAAAGGGCCCAATAATGCCGCGTCAATGACTCTATATATAATACGTACAACTAAAATTGGTCAACTTGATCCTGGTATAGCTTGATGTGGTCGACTTCCTCTTCCTGTCAACTGGTAATGTCCTCATCGGAACTACAGTCAGGTGTCCGGCTTATGTCCAGTTGGATGTGATCCTAAAACACATGTAACATGATACAGGAGCATAGATGACAAATGGGTAGCACACTAAAATTCCTCACTTCTTATCTCCATTCTCGATTAATTACCCATTGACAAAAAGACCATAGATAAGAGATGACCCAGGATATTTGTTTTTCTTACACCCGTTTGTGCGGTTAAAATTATTAAAAGGTGTTACTATCTTGCGTACTGAGTTGTTGATCCACCTGATGGCACAATTATCGGTGTTAAACTTTGCGAAAGTTATTGGCCAAGGGAAGGCATTACGAGCGAATGATCCTGATGTTGACTTGTTACGATGAGGCAGGACCACCATGATCGCCGGGTGTCGTAATGCTATATCCCTATGGATCTTCCTGGGATCGTTGTGTTGATCGTCTAGCTATCGATTATCCTGTGTCCTGTTTCGTCCTCGAGGACGAGGACGAGCTGGGACGCGTGTTGCTGATCCATCTCACACATTGCGCCCGGTATTGCCGAGACGAGGACGGAGGGCCGAGTTTTCGAGTATTAAAAATAACTAACTGAGAAAAAAAATATTAAGTGTCACTTGGATATTTGTGTTAAAGACAAAGAAAGAAGAAGCGTCATTGGAGAAGCGGGTGCGACGTTGTTAGGAGTTGTAGTGGGGTTCGGACTGGACGATAGGTAGTCAAGTTAGGCTTGTCAGTCAGTCAAGGGGTGCGAATGAGTACGATTGAAGTGGTGGACTTTTCTTAGACAATTTGTTGTTATTATTATCACTGAGCCGAGTTCTCCATAGGACTCCATGGATTTAACGTGCCAGTTAAAATTTTTTTTATATATTTTATATACAGTTTATATATTTGAATTATATTGTTAATTGTTTCTTGAAATTGTGATAGCATGTGATTAATTTAAACCATCCCCACAGATGGATAAGATAATAAATATCAAGTGAAATAGTTTTGATGTTAATTGCAAGAGGTGCACGTGGAAAACGCATGGGTTTTGAACGGGTGAAACAACGCGCGGGTTTCCCGCGAAGCCCTTGACACACTGGTACTTTTCTCGACAGCAACATCAAGAATCCATGTGCTGATATTATTTATTTTTATTATTTTATTTATAAATTTATTTCTATTGTTAAATTAAAGTCGGGATTTATTTTTTTATATGAAGTATTAAAAAAAAAAATTATGATATCGGTATGAAAACGAAACAATGTAGTGTAGCTCAATAGTGTGGTTATTTATAAAGTATAAAAAATATAAAAAATAAAATATAACGAAACCCCGGGATTGGAGTTGCTGTTACCGTTGCCGGGACAACGACAAGGGGCTGGACCACGCATCCATGAGCTACAGCAGAAGGGAGGCTGAATACAAATTTACTGAAGAGTGTAGAGCTTTTGGTACAGGGGTGGTAGAGGATTGAGAGGCGAGGGGGTGCTTCCGGGGTAATAAACGATCCAGAAATTTAACAGAGATGGAGTTTCTGCAAAACCACCATTCAGCAAACAGCTCGGAACCGAGTTATACACTTGGTACAGGTGAGTTTATTATAAATAATCTAAGTATAAATAAAACCCGTTGTATCAATGATCAGTGTCAGTGTGTGTGTTCAACAGCTCTCGGATTATATTCATCTTCAGGATCGGTTGGAATCGAGGCGAATATTCCGAGTGGTCTTTGTGCCAATTCCTTGGGTGTTCTCGGTAGTGAGGATACTTTGACTGAAGATCATCATCATCATCATCATCATGAAGACGCGACTGCCGCGGCTATTGCACTAGGAACTCTGCAGGAGCTACAAGCTAGCCCGAGTGACGACATAAACGACCAGACGCATCACATACAAAATTCCGCCCAAGCTCAGGTTGTCGGGGAGTTTGGTGCTAATTTTTGGGTCGACGACATGGCTGGTTTTCCTTTGCCGCCTCTCGACTTAGATCCTTTACCCCCGGGATTATTCAGTCCCTGCTCGGCAACTTACAAGTGAGTTTAACTTTTTTATTCGATTGTAAGTTTTAAATAAATTATACCGATGTGATTTTTTTAAATCTAAAATGAAGCTGGGGATATACGAGATCAGATTGCGTACCGAGGTCGGGGAATCCCAATGGCGAAGGTGTTGCGGATGTTCTTCTTTCTTTGAAGCATGCTGTTGTACATCCCGGAAGTCCCACTAGTGGATACTACAGCCCGCCTAATACAAGTCATCATTATTCGCAAGATTACGGACAAAATTTAGCACCACCTCCAGTTCCTCCGAGTCATTACGCTACCGGGCCTGCTATGTCTGTTAATGTTTCGATGAACATGACCATGAATATGAACATGCATCCTGGGTAATTATTTAAATTATTTTAGGCACCATTAGATTGTTATTAATTTTAGTGTTGATAAATTTGGATATGAGTAAAATATTTTATCATCCTGACAGGTATGAGCAGAGTTATGCATCCGCGTGGGGCGTGGAGCCGCTGCTGAGTCCCGCCCCTCAATATAACCCCGTGCCTGAGCCGCAGACTAGGGTGAACCAAGTACCAGCCAATGGAATCATTGGATCACACACCCCTCATTCTCACCCCCATGCGCGACTGCAACCGACAAACGAGCACGCGCTCTGCGTTGCCTCGGGAGCTGTATCCAATTCCAGCGATGACAATGGCAGACCAAATTTATGTAGAATTTGTGGTAAAACTTATGCGCGACCTAGTACTTTGAAGACACACCTGAGAACTCATTCCGGGGAAAAACCATTTCGGTAGGAAATTTTATATTTTATAAGGGGTCACGGGAACTGATTTTGAATTTTGTTCTATCAGCCAATGATCAGAAATTTATTTTTTTCTAAAATTCTTATTTGTTTTGCATTTACCCCTAAAAAAAGTTTCATGTAAATTTCTTTGAGCAAAGAAAAAAATCTGACGTTTCCCCTCAAGTAAAAAATGAAAATATTTAGATGCTCTATTAAACAACAGCTTGATAATGATGATGTTACAGATGTCATGCCTGTTCGAAAGCATTCAGTCAAGCGGCAAATTTAACAGCACATGCCAGAACCCACTCTGGAGAAAAACCATTTCGTTGTCCAGTTTGTGATAGAAGATTTTCCCAAAGTAGTTCAGTTACGACGCACATGAGAACTCATTCTGGTGAACGTCCTTACCGGTAAATATTTACTGTCACCAAAATAAATACTCACCACTGACAATTTAAATTTTAAAAATAATTTAGGTGTAGATTTTGTAAGAAGGCGTTCTCGGATAGCTCGACATTGACGAAACATCTGAGAATTCATTCCGGGGAGAAGCCGTATCAGTGTAAATTGTGCTTACTAAGGTTCAGCCAGAGTGGAAATCTCAATAGGCATATGAGGGTCCACGGTGGCTCTTTAACGTGACATACCACAGACTGCTCGTTATTTGGTAAACTTAATAATAATAATAATAATAATTATAATAACAATAACCTTAATACAGAGTACGGTAGTCGGGTCCCTATTGGTATCCGACTAGGATCGAATACACAACGAAATAAATATTAAACTAAATAAAATAGAAGAAATTAATCAACTCGCGTCAACGAAATGATAAATTAAAATAACGCATTGATCTCAATGTTGCTGCTGCTGCTGCTTCAACTGGCGTCTGGAGAATGGATTAGTCTTAATCTTAAATTTATAAAAACTACAGTGATCTAGTTAATTAAATTATTGTGTAACTTATTGTTATAATTTACAGTCATGCTTAATTAGCGGAAAATAAATTTTTAAATAATTTGTAAGATAAAAAAAAAGTTGCGCTGGTCGAAGTAGAGGGTCAAAAAAAGAAAACGGTATCGGCTGCAGAAGCCCGCAACATTCACCACAGCACCGTTGATTATTGTACAAATATTGTATTTATTATAATAGATATTATTAATTATAATTAATATTAATGTTGCGGTTTTCACCACGTTCATATCTTGTCTTATTTATTTATCATTATATTATATTTTTATTTATTCCCCATCGATTTCCATTGCAATTATTTTCCTTTTCTCTGATGGCTCCCCTTGAGTCTCTCCCTCGTTTCTTTAATTTAAATTTGAATTTAAATTACTTTTTTCACTACCACATTCTTCGGAACAAATACGTGTATATATGCGTACATATATTATGTATATGCATTAAATTGTGTTGATAGAAAAAAATTTTAAAAAAGGGAAATATACAATTGATAAAAAAAAAAGTAACAAATTTCGTACATTATTGGGAATTATGTTTTTCTTCTTCATTTGAAACCCAACGTTAAAGTTTTAGGAAGAAGAAATGAGGCCTCTTGTGATAGATTTTTAATTATTAATTTAGTTTGTTGTAAAAATTGTTCCACACATTAATTTGCCTCTTTTTTATCACTAAATTTTAAATTATAAACACAATTTTTTTTAAATTTATGATTCTGAAGTTAGTAGACCACTAAAAATTTTTGGATTTTTTTTCAACAAATCAATTAAAAAAAAAAGAAAAACTAAAAACATGCACATATAGGAAATTAAAAAATTTATGGGTGCAATTTTTAAAATAATTTATCGTTTTTAAAAAAATAAAAAAATTTAGACCTCGGCTAACTTCAGTGTCATAACTTTTTTGTCTCGATATTTTCAAACTCATTTACACACCTCGCATTCTCTTACGCCGTCAACTAAATCTTTAATGATGTAACTGTATGAGTAAATAAGGATTTAAATTCTTGAAGAAAAAAACGTAAGCTTACGTACTTAGGAGTTTACTGCGAGTTAGCTCGTGGATGTTAATTAATTGTTGATATAAATTAAAAAAATACTAAAATCCAAGTGTTCGTACAAGGCGACTTTTAAAAATTTATCAGAGATATATAAATTTATTTATTGCGTGTACATGTACGTGTGTGTGATGTTTAATGTTTCAATTAAATATTCCTTATTAATTTTTTAAAATAATTTCTCATACAATCACTATCTCGTTAACGATCAAAGCTTCTCACTCTCAGTAGCATTAAGTGTTGGAATTATTAATTTATTGTGCACAACAAGTGGTTTGAAAAATTATCTAAATGATTTATCGCATTAATTGTTTATTTACTCTGCAATTATTTTGATAAATCAATAAAATAATTGAATAGTAAATCGGATACATTTTTACCAAGAGACAATCGATCGCTAACAGATTAATGTTTGACAAAAAAAAAAAATAATAATTAAGGTAAAAGACCTAGTACCCTTCACTTCATGTATTTGTTCATTTATATTTAGTAAAATTTGATAAATATAGATATACAAATACATAAGTGATCGGGTACTGAGTCTCTCCCTTACAGATTATGAAGTCGATCCATAAAATCTTAAAAAAAAATTTTTTTTACTGTACCGATCACGATTTCTTGCTGCTGGCATCGCTTAATTTTTAATTTCCTGTTTATTAATTAAATAAAATTTTTTTATGGATACCGTTGGCACTAAAGCCGCGATGGTAGTTGCATATCCATTATATAATAATAATAAATCATTAAATTAAAATTAAAAGTTTGAAAAAACAAAAAAAAAATAATAGACACTAAAAAAAGATGTCGGTCTCTAAAATAAATTTTTTTAAAAGTTGTTTTTTTTTATTATCAATTATTAATTAGTAAATTTATTCATCATCGAAAAATTGTCTATCATAATGACGTTTATATCAGTGATATATAATAATCATCATGTTAATAATATATTTAAGTTGTAATATCGCATTAAACTTACTTAATATAATAATTACTCATAATTATAACTATCAATTATTAAAACTTGCATTTAATAGCATTCTTACACGCTCATACTGTCACACTTTTGCATCGTTAAACGTTTTTTTCATTTTTTTTTCCAGCAATTGTTTATTACTACGTCACGCACACAAAATTATTTTAATAATCAATACAAATAATTTTCTTATCATTTTTTTTTTCTTTTTTTATAATTGAAAAGGACAAAAATTTGTTATACTATTGGGTGTCGCTGTCTACCATCGCGGTAACCCACAAATAATTATTTTTAAATATTTTTTTTTCTTCCCTATAACAGATTAATTGATGCATGAAAACCATGGGAGGAAGTATAGGATTGGATCGATAAAAATAAGAGATCTATTTAAATAATAAAGTTAAAGTTAATAATAATACAGTTTTACATTCGCAATTGTGATAACTACAAATACTTAAAATGAATTTCAACTGTACATTGGGTGAATTGTAATAATTAATTACATTATTCACTAATTAATCACAGTTGCGAATATATAACAATTTAAATTTAAAATAATATTTTTTTTAAATGTCTCAAGACAACTTATACGCGGGAAAAAAAATTAAATCGTTTTACTCACGCATATCACTTGCTCATTGATATTATTTATATATTTATATATATAGAATTAACATTAATATAAGTTTTAATATTTAATTGTACGATTCTTTCAAACATTCAAATTTTATATTATTATATATTCCCATCATGTTTCTTCATTTTTTAATTCTCTTAATTTTTTTTTTTATTTTATTTTTTTTTTTTTTTTTATTTTTTTTCACATCACTATCTTATATACTATCGCTTAGCATTTCTAATTATTTTATTTTATTTACTTCCATTAGAATCGATCCCACCTCCTCCCACTAGTGAATAGTATGGCCAAAAAAAAAAAATAAAAACAAAATGTTAGTGCATGATAATCGTATATTAATTATACAATAAAAAATAAAAAATAATTAATTTATATTGATATGGGTGAACCAACATTGTCGATTTATGAAATTAAAAACGGCGAGGAAGCTTTTTATTACTAAAATTATGATAATAATAATAATAATAATAATAATATAATTAATAATTAAAAAAAAAAAAATTAATGATAATTAATATATATATATGTATGTATACATATAGACATTGTGTATTTTTATATGCCAATTTACACAAGTTGTCGATAGGCGATGCCGCAGAATCAAGAGGGAATCGCTTTAATTTTGTGCCGTAATTAATTTCCACAATTTAATTACTAGAAGAAAAAAAAAAAATACACAACATTACTGCCAGAGATTCACGAACGCAAAAGCAAACGCACTCTCTTCTTATTTTTTAAATCCTCGCACACAAATTCAATCATTTCTTAACATCTCTGCTTTTTTTTTTTTTTTTTTAATTTATTTTTATTTTATTATTTTTTTTTTTATTTCCACTGTCTTACACACTATTAGGTCATACTTAAATTCTCTCTTGCTCTCTTTAATTTTAATTCTTACTCTCCCACTCTTTCATTCTCTCATCTCCGCTCTCGTTCTTACTTTCCTTATACTTATATCTCGGAAGCAGTAGACAGATTTTGGAATACATTTCTTCACAATAATGCACTGTCAATTGTAAATGATGTTGGCGTTTTTTTTTTATTTTCGTTTTAGTTTAATAAAAGTGTCATAATTTATTACCTCATGAACATTTTGTTTTATTTATTTATTTACTTTTTTTTTTATATTTATTTAAATATTAAATTTTTCCATTTGCTGTTGTTGTGGTTGTGGTTGTTGTTAGTTCTGTCGATCGTCGAGTGTCAAATAGAGGGTGATGTTGGTCACGGTCGACAGTCCCGGTGCACTGTGGGTGATTTCTTATAACTCATGATCATGATGCATATGGATGGTTAAGGGAGGAGATTAGGTCGGAGGATGATGGAGGTGGTGGTGGTGGTGCTGAAAGTTGTTGATATCGTTGGGGGGTTCAAGGTCAACGAGGACTCGGAGCAGGTGGACTTGGCCGGGGGTCAGGCTCGCTCACTATGCTGTGTGGTAGACCAGGTAATCCAGCAGTAGGTGGGGCTGATGCTGGACCCCCGGCACCGGTACCGCCTACCGTTGGACCCGCGGGACCGGTAGGACCGGCATTGCCACCTCCCGCCGAAGAATTTGGACCAGCACTACTAGCAACGCCAACGGCGGAATGACTTCCAGGTGGTGGAGGTGCTGAATCGTGGGGCGTCGTCGAATGTGCCTGTTGAATTGGTAATGTTCCCGCATAGTATCCACCGTTGATTGCCTCAGGGTAGCTGCTGGAGAAAGTCAAAACAAATCGGCCACTTCGATAAATCGCTTATTACTAAGTGCCCAATCGATTTTTTAAAAAAAAAAATTCAACGGCAAATATGTTAATATTTTATCTCTATTTTTACTTTTTCTTACAAACGACTTGTCTCTCAAGAAAAAAAATTTATCACATCAATATTTTTTTTTGTTTTTTTTTTTTTTTAAACTTTAAAAATCCCAATGCAAGCAAAGCCACATAAGCGTAATTTAAAAATTGGGTCCTTAGTGATCCTACGTCTTACTTTCGGCTTGTTTGATTGAGTACGATTGTTATTTTTTTTTTTTTTTTTTTTTTTTTAATATATAAATATATATGTATATATATTTATTTTTGTTTTTCATCGTCATTTAACTCGTCTTAAAAGTCTTACCCGGTGGAAGAGTGGAAATATTCCTTATTCACGCAGTTTCTCAAGCAGTCGGGAATACGTCCAACGATAGCTCGTCGTATCTCACTCGCAGCCATTTCACGAAGTTCCGAGCAGCTTGCATCACTGTAAAATGCCGCATGTGGTGTACACAATAAATTGGGGGCATCCTTCAACGGACCTGAATATAAAATATAAATAAATAATTAATTAATGCTTAATTTATCCATTAAAAATAATATTTTTGTTCTTTATACTACGCTCGTGGTCATTCAAATGAAAGCGTTACGGCAAGGATATAAATGGAAAGTGAATTAGGAAGTAAATTAGTCAAATGTGTGTAGGACCGTTAGGCTAGGCCAGATAAGACTCACATTGCGCATTGGACTGACCCTGAAAGACATTGTACGGTTCATTTTCATGAACGTCAAGGGCTGCCGCACGAATTCTTCCCTGTTTCAGTGCAGCCGCCAACGCATCATCATCAACCAGACCTCCTCGGGCTGTGTTTACTAAAAATGCCCCAGGTCTCATCTGAAATAAACTCAACAATTAGTCAATCACATCATTATCCAAATAAAATACGCAAATTAATTAATTAATCAATTAATGATCTACCTGTTTGATAGTGAATTCGTTAATTAAGTGATGATTGTGTTCATTCAAGGTACAGTGTAGAGATACACAATCCGATTGATAAAGCAAATCTTGTAGTGTATAAACTCTAGTAAGTCCAAGCGATTTTTCAATACCATCTGGAAGATATGGGTCATAAAACATGACGATAAATCCAAAGGCTTTGGCGCGCAAGGCGACTGCTGATCCAATTCTCCCTAAGCCTACAATGCCGAGAGTATCTCCTCGTATCCTGGCGCATCCTTGTGCTGCTTCTCGCACCTGTGATAAATTATTGTTATCATTATCATTACCATCATTATTACTTAATATTCAAATTTTTAAATTATTTAAATTACCTGTTCAGGACCAGTAAATTTTTTTCCCTCTCGGACCATGTTCGCCAGCCAGTACGTACGTCGATATAGGTTCAAAATAAGACAAAGTGTCGTATCGGCAACTTCTTCAACACCATAACCGGGTACATTACAAACCGCGATACCCAATTCCCCAGCAGCTTTGACATCAATATTGTCAACGCCAGATCCAATTCTCACAATTATTCTTAAGGTTTTAAATTTCTCCAGATCTTCTTTTGTCAAAATAATTGTGTGCCACATCAAAGCTCCAACAGCTTCATTTAGTACCTGATAAAAACAATTAATTACGTTATTGTCTAACAATAATTGCATTACTATTGTTATTAATTTAGAATTAATTAGTAAAATACCTTTTCGTGTATCTCAGATGTGGATTGTGCATCACAAAATGCGACAGTAGCAACGTCTTTTAAAATAGGCATCTCAATGGAACAATCTCGTCCGTCAAGTAGAGCAACCAACGGGCGAGTTTGGATGGGCCCATTGGCAATTGGGCCCCTCATAGTATCCATTCGAGGGCGTTTCGTCAACATCTTCCGTTTGTCCATCGGTCAAACAGCCCCCCCTATTTTAAAATCTCTCACTTTTACAATTATATTTATAATATTATTTATTTATTTATTTAAAATATAAAATAATAAAAAAAAACAACGTCCACCAATCCAAACAATAATAATAGTCTTGAATTAAAAAAAAAAAAACCAACACTATATTGGTTAGTTCGTCATGAAACACTTGGGTCGACAATTATTATTAAATAAATAAAAAAAAAAATAAAAAATAAAAAAAAAAAAAAACACTAATAAATTATTTAATTCCACACTTATTAATTTATATGCTTTGTCACACAGATTGTTTCTTCAGCACCAATGTATTGTATATTTGCGAAGGTGAGTCGTCTAATCTCCAATACATCACGAATTTTTGTTTACCGACTCCTGTAACAATTCAAAAAAATAATAACATTTAATAATCACTCGTAATATTTGTAAATAAATTAATATACACATAATTAATTATTAGAACTAATGATTAAATTAAAAAAAAAAAAAAAAAAAACAACAGGACACGACAATTGAATATTTTAAGATGCTAGAATTTTTAACCAGTGGTGAAAGTGAGAAGTGAGAAGTAAAACAGATTTGAGGTTACCTCAAGCGCGCCGGCTTCTGACAAACTAAATTTAATGATTTAATTAATCAACTGCCACTCATTTAATAAAACTAATTATTTAAAAATTGTTAAATAATTAATTAATTAGTAATATTATTAAATAAGTTGTTTAATTACAATAGTAAAACCGGTCAGACGTCACACACTCACTGTTCCGTATCCAGAGGCTACTGGCTGGGGCTGATGTTTTTTGAATTACACGTATACAAGACTGGCGTTGGTCAACGTTGAGATCAATGTTTTTAGGTAATGTTACAATTATTAACTCATGTTCGATATCCCTTTTACACTTAACGTGATAAGCAATCAACTAATTAAAAATTTATAATTATGGAAAAAAAAACAATTTTTGTTTCAAATGAATATTTTTTCAAATAATTGCGCGGTAATATTCCATTGAGTTTCAAATTTAAATTATTTATATAAAATATGTATGTATGTACCTTTATCTTTTTATTTATGATATTTTATTCGAGATTGTAAACCCGTGCGCGCTTTTGCTCATCGGAAAATGCCGGATTTGCTGACACGTGGCGCCATCCTATACGCATTTATTTAGTATGTGTATATGCTACATTCATTACTTTATTTCATTAATATTTTCGTTTTCAAGGTATTTTTTTTTATTTATTTACTTATTATTATATTTATTATTATTATTATTATTATTATTATTTTTTTTTTTTTTTTTTTTTTTTTTTTTTTTTTTTCAAAGTTGGTTTGAACGCCGCTGGGTTGGATCCAGCAACAGGCGATCCCATTAAACGATTAAACGATAATGTATTACAAGCGACTTAAACGACAATTACGTGGCAATTCAAATTATTTTATTGTATTTATTTATTTATTTATTTTTTTTTTTTAAAGAATACCAATTGTATTGATGTTTGGGATTTGAAACAAATGAATTTATTAAAAGTAATTAATAAATTTAAATTTATAAAAATAAAATGGCGACAAACTAAAATGTCAATCCTCTATCGACTTTAATCTTCTTATCAATATAATCCGATGAGTTACTTAAAAATGTAACGGATATTATCGATAGGATGTCTTATGAATGAGCTAATATATAAAAATAATTTAATAAGCTTACAAAGAAAAAAAAAAATTTGAAATCTACAGTAATTTTTGTGATTAAATGAAATAAGTGAATGTAGCAGACAAATTTAAAATTATTTATAATTGGATAAATAATCGATGAAATAAAATTTTTAAAAAATGCGCATTTTAAAAATTTAAAAATTAATATGTGCATTTTTTATAAATTTTATTTTTTTATTTATTTATAATTTTAAATTTGTCTGCTACAATCACACTTACAATAATGAGTGACAATTTTTGAATTCCATATAAAAAATTTAAATAATAAAATTTAAAAAAATGCATGTACGGAATTTTGAATCATCAATGTGCATTTTTTTATTTTTATTTTATAAACATTTCAATTTATTATTTTAAAATATTTAAAATTGTCAGGTGACCGCTAACTTTACTATCATAAGTTAATATTGAATTTTATTTAAAAAAAAAATATATATATTGTTATCTTAGTATATTTCTTTTTTATACAAAACATATGTAATGAAAAGATATATTCTACAGGAACTATAAAATGTGATTGGTGGTTGACTCAGCGAGATCTGCAGAACTCGATACTAACGCAGAGTGTGCAAACTCAAGCACTTTGACTTGACTCGGGCACATGTTGTGCCAAGTCAGGGAAAACGCAAGCATCCGTATGAATAAAAAAAACGATAAAGAAAATAAACGAGAGAAGATAAAGAGAGATAAAGATGAGGAAGGATTAGAGTATACAAAAATAACCGGAGATTAAATTCTTGCAATGACAAGTGAGAAATAGTTAATTATCCGGAAGTGTGGTAATGAATATAAGTTGATCTGGCATTATAAAATAGAAATTCAATTGTGGAGTAGCATAAATATATAAACTGCAGGTATATCTATTAAATACCTTTGGAGCAAACAGTAGTAAATGTTCCGGCACTCAATACAAGTTTCAATTCAACTCGAACTCTTGATCTAGGTGTAGCAGGAGAGTTTTTCCAGGTTTACAGGGGTGAGGGCTGAGAGGTAAAGCATCAAGCTTGGAATTAAGAGGGGAGATAGCCGTCCAGTACGAGGGCGAAGTTATCCAATTATTGTCTAACCAGGGAGCAACTTTGCTTCACCAACTGAGAGAGTGAGAAAGTAAAAGGGAGAGAGTAAGAGAGGGAGCCCACTCGCTAGTTAGAGGGCATGAGGAAAGAGATTTACCCCTACTATACCGTCATCAGCATTCTGCCACCCCCGTAGCGGCAATAAACTAAAAGTTTGTTCTCGGTACTTGTTTCGTTACATTCTACCAGGTGACATAAACAATAATTCATCAATTAAATCAACAATAATATTTTCTTTAAACTTTTCAGGACAAACTTTATACGGTACTTGTAGATTAATATCACTGACACGGACCCGCTGGCTGGACAACTGGATATACCGAAAGACTTTAAACGAGTAGTGATAGTAGTAGTAGTTAACGAAAAAATAAAATGAAATAAACTAAGGTAAGGTAAAGAGGCAGGGTACCGACTACTTAAAGTTTGCGGAAAGTTTAGTTTGGCAGCAAAGTTAACTCAGTTGAGTTCTCTCGCTAAAGCAAAACTTTACTTCTCCCACTCTCTTTCCTCATGACTCTTTTCTAAATCGAAAGCGTAATTCTCTGGCCGTTATAGAGACACGTCACGGGATATATGTCTTTGTTGTTTTTTTTTTTTTTATTTTATTTTATTTTTTTAAATTCTCAATTACAATGTCCCCGACATAATGACGGAGTGTTTAAACAAAGACTACTATATAAATATATAATGACGTAGCGGGACATAACATATACAGCAGGGTGAGATTAAGTGTGAAAAACATAAAAGGTTGTATTTGGGAGTAAAGAATAGACGGTAGTGTAACGCGTTGAGAGAAGTACATATACATAGTAAAGCCTGATACTTTGATGGAGTTTCTCGTGGTGGAATGGCATCTTGACTCATAGTATAGTTGAGTGTGGCAAGCAATGGCCGGCCCGATCGATGTCCCGGCAACTTCCCACCCTCGACAGTCGGTGTAGCTCGTCGTCGTCGTCGTCGTAGTCTCTCCCTCTTTTACTCTCTACTATTTCTCTCTCACTCACTCTCTCTTTATACTCTTCACTCTTCTCTCATCGCTCTTCGCCCTTCTCACATCCTAGCCTGTTCCGCCATCGGCCCCTCCTCACCCAGACTCTTCCGCGAAATCCCGGAGAGCTGCTTACCGCTCGATTCTGTTTACAATGGATGCGCTACCCTTCCATTACATATAACTAACTCATATATACATATATATGTGTACATACAATATGCCATTCCATTCGCATTTATGCTCTTCTCATGTAGCTGCACTCCCTCTCTCTCTCTCTCATCTCAACTGAGTTTACGTAAAGACGGGAAAGTAGGTAAGCACAGAACTGAGGAGCAAGTATATAACGGCGACCAAATAGCCGTAGGGAGGTGAATAATAGTGATGGTGATGACTATCCGTGGTTTAATGTCTTTGAGAGGTTGTCTCAGGTCAGTTAGCCTGCATAAAAGAAACTGAAAGAGCACGCATCAGTAGCAAAAAAAAAATCACTTCGTTTTCTCTTTTTTTTTATAATGAAGAGGATGGAAAAATTAGTTAGTCAATCGAAATGTATAAATGAAAATGTGTACCAGAAGATCGGAACGTTTTTCGCGAAACAGAAAATGAAAAAAAAAATTACTGGATCTAGATTTCCGGAATGTCGCATGAGTGCTGGTCAGCCGAAAATTGCAGCCACTCCAAATTAGCCCCAGTCACCTTAAGCAGCAAAATAACAAATTTTTTAAATTATCATTGCGTGAAAAACGTTTTGATCTTCAGGTACATAATGAAAATAATATCAGGATAATTACATTATCACAAGTACTCTCTGAGAGGATATGAATTGAGTAAAGATATTGATGATTAATACAAAATGATAAAGGGCGAGGGCACCTGTTACAACTTAAATCGTTTATAAAGAAACGTTAAAACAGTTGCGGAAGCATTATCTCCGCCGGATATATTCAAACTCTATCTCTTTCTCGTTAATGCTTACTCTCTGATATAACCTCCGGAAGCTGTTCTGATAAAATTTATACACCATCTCAATAAGGCTATTTTTTTTTTTTTTTAATATCAATATAATTCCTAAGGGTTAAATATTTTTTTTAAAATTTATGCTACAAACTTTTTTCATTATCGATTGACCAACTTTTGTACCGTATTATTGTTATTGTATAAAGTTTTAATGTCCATTGTTACGCTGATATTTTTCTTTAAAAAAATCTAAAATGTATCATATATATAAAAGTAATAAAATAACATAAGTATGAAGAAAAAAAAAATGTTGCGTAGCAAATGCAGGTCAGTTCATTGCTGAATAAGCAGTTACCGTTGTCACCCGGTGTTGTTGTCGTCGTCAACGTCGTCGTCTACGTTGAGTAAATTACGTAAGGCCAGTGTAGTATAGAACAAGAGCTTGTTTGAATACTAAAGGCTTTCCTCGTTTTAGCCACTAGTGTTTCACTGGGTTGCAATAAGAGTATGCTGGGTATGCTATATAATATATGTACATGCTGATCTAAACACATTTATAAATGCGCGGGTACACGCAATAGTCTGTACATGTATAGCAGTATGTACACATATATACATATTATTATATATATATATATATAACAGTAGTTGATACTGAAGCAAGTGAAGAGAAGAGAGGAACAAACTTGAAACTTGGTTTTATAGTGGGGGAGATTCAATGAAGGGTAAAGCAAGTGCGACATTGTGCCACTCAAGTGGCGTTTATTTTGCGTTTAGTTTGGCGAAAGTTACGCAAAGATTTATCCGAGGTCACCATTATCCAGTTTCGAGTTTAAATGAGATCTAGGCTACTTCGCTGTGTATAGAGCAATCTTTTTAACGATCAACGTTGCTTTGACCTTTAACCTTTACATTTTCAATAAATACATACATATATGTATATATATATTTTATATTTATACATATATGTACATGACATGAGTTCATGTGCACTAAATACCGGAGTAATAAATTTCCAATATATCATTTTTATTTTTATAATAGATTTATGGTTTAGTGGAATAAACTTTTTATTTATGTATTAAATTTTTTTTATTTTCAGTTCGCACTTTGTGCTTTGTACTGAAATTATAAATTATATGTATCAAGAGAAAAAATATGAAGAGACTGGATGTTGATCGAAGTGACGCATGTTCTAGAAGCGTCCCTGCGAGTTCATTGGTCACCATTTACTTGAAGAGATAAATTGCTAGGCCAGTGAGTCACGTCACTGTAGCTTTGGTCTCTTTACTCTTGACGTGACATATTCAAGAGCGTCATTGTCGGTGTGTGTAATTAACGCAATGGATTGTCACATGTCATCGTCAAATGTATATACATATATACATATATATCTAGAGTATCTCGCAATTCGCCTTCGGCATTTGCACGATAAAAACTCGAAAAACGTTTCTATGCCGTTATAATTATAATTATCGTAATTATTATTATTGTAGTCATGAATATAACAATTTGTCCTGAGAATAAAATTTCAAAACTGATAATTGTTATCAAAACAAAGAAAAAAATATGATAATTAAAACAAAAATTGTTTGCATTTAAAATTTAAAAAACAGTATTGATGACGTGTGCACAATTTATCAATTGGTAAATCGTCAATTACTTAAAATATATGCATACATATAGAGGTATAATAAAAAATATATAAAATAAATAAATATTGAGGACAAAGAAGCGGGGATATATAACGTAGGGTTTTTCAGGGACAGGTGAAAAACAGTGACGGGATAATGGAGGCTTAGTGACCGCCCGTCCGCGTGCAATTCGAAAGAAGAATAAAAAAGAAAGGCCTCTCGACGCGCTTGGCGTCTCCCGACTGACTACACAAAACCAAAGACTCCCTCCCGTTCTTTACATTAGACCACATATGTATATATTTATATAAATGTGTGTATAAATGTATACATACAATAAATAAATACATACATAAGTTATACCCTCTCGCTCATTCTTCACTTCTTCTTCCACATATTCATGCACACGCATTACACATATGTCCAGTGT
This sequence comes from Microplitis demolitor, assembly GCF_026212275.2. Taxonomy (NCBI): domain Eukaryota; kingdom Metazoa; phylum Arthropoda; class Insecta; order Hymenoptera; family Braconidae; genus Microplitis; species Microplitis demolitor. Next base: position 2,532,360 of record NC_068554.1, on the reverse strand, counting down.
AGTGTACATATACTGTAAGTATCATATATTTTAAAGCAAAGCCACACTCGCGCTTCGTCTCAACTCCTGACTTGTCTACTCTTCTGTTCTCTTTCATTTCGTTCCATTCTCTTGATTCTCTCCATCTTCAATACAACAACCAACTCTACAGCACTTATTTTTTTCTCTCTCTGTCTCCTCTCTCCCACACTCTCTCATACCGTGTGGTCACGATCTTACAATCTCCATCGTAACGTTCAAATGTCGTGATGTATATACCACACAGGGGCACGCGCACTAAACACGCGTGCACACGCATATAATATACACACGCATATATTAACTCTCTCTCACATTATTATCGTGGTCGTGCTCGTTGTCGTATTATTCGTACTCGTCGTCGTTTTCATCGTATCGCGGAGAAAGGCGCGCGGAATTTTTCGCGCTCGGTCTATGGACCTTTTTCATATCCAATATATATTTAATATACACACATACATCCACCCATATATACGTACCTATAAATATATAAAATGATGATAAAAAACCTGAGCTGCAAATGTATATATACATATATATGACCGACACATTAATATCATACAGAAACTATAGAAAATGCCTGTACCTATCTACATTTACAATAGATCCAACATAAAACATCTAGCTCGGTATTATCATGATGAGTATTTAGATTTGATAAATAAATAAATATTTGTATAATAAATTTACAAACCTGTCGGGAATTTATTAGACCGTTGATTTAGAGTCCACACGAATCTTGAATTATCTTCCAACACCGCGTCACTTACAATATCACAATATTCACTCACACGGCGTTCTTCCCTCCCGGCGTATAAAGCCGCCGCCACTAGTTTTCTATCTCTGTCTTACTCTTGTAAAATTAGCCGCCTTGCTGCTGGATACACCTCACCAGACTTTATTAACAATCTAATAAATGTTTGTTTATTAGATAAACGCTGTTGGAAATAATTGGTAGCTATGGGTCCTGGGCTGTCGTGCACCCGCCCGACACCCTAAAACACCTTAAAACGTAAACGATATGCGAGAAAAAAACGCGTTAGATTCTCCAACGACTGATGCCTCGCGACTCTCTCCCTCACTGGAGGAAAATGGCGGCCCCCGGACGCCCGAGTGACTCGCGCGCGCCACCGACTTTATCCGTCTCTCCCCGACACACACCGATTGTTGCCGAATAAAACCGACAATTACTTAATAATATTGTTATTTTATTGTTTATACTTAAATTTTGATTGCTGAATTATCACTGGTGCACTTGACTTTATTATTTACTTTTATTTAAGTCTATAATCTAAGGATAGTATGTGTACATTCACAGCCGGACAATAAAATGTCTCGATGATTAATGGAGTCCATAGTCGATAGACGATAATCGCGAGTACAAACGAGATTTTTCTCTTAAGATATCGATTTGATAATTGTATCGATTGTTTTTATGCTTGCGAGGTTACTGCTAGTTTGTGTAAGTACTTTATCACTAGTAACTACATCTGTACTTACATCTGTTACATGTGTGAATATGGCTGTCAATTGGTGATTATTTTAATTTTTTGTTAATTAATTTAAATAAAAATAGAGAATTTTTAAAATGTGTTTTTGGATATTTTAATAATTCGCGCGCATTTTTTAAAATTTATTTATTTATTTAAAATTTTTATAAATGTGAATATAGCAGACGTCAGACAAATTTAAAATTATAAATAATTAGAGTAAATTTAAAAAAAAATAATATTTATAAAAAATTCGCTTATTAATTTCAAAATTAAAAAAAAATTTTATTTTATTAATTATTTAGTCTATTTATTTATAATTTTAAATTTATCTGATGTCTGCTACATTCACGCTCATAAAATTTGTAAATTGTCACATATTTGTTACATGTGTGAATTAGCTGTCAGTTGGTACTTTTTCAAATTTTTTATTAAATAATTAAAATTACAATAAAAAGAAAATTTAAAAATTCGTTTTTGGATATTTTAAAAATCCGCGCCTATTTTTTTAAATTTAATTATTTATTTAAAATTTGCAAATTGTCTCATATTTGTTACATGTGTGAATGTAGCTGTCAATTGGTAATTTTTTAAATTTATTAAAATAAAAGTAGAGAAATTTTAAAATGCGTTTTTAGATATTTTAAAAATTCCCGCACATTTTTTAAAATTTCCTTATTTGTAATTTATTTATTTATTCAAAATTTCTAAACGCTCTCATATCTGCTACATTAAAATTAAATTACAGATGTGCGCGTGTTGCAGAATACCAACTTCGATGAAAAAAACTTGGTTTCCACCCCAAATGCTTGTACTGATTATCTAGTATTATTTACCACCACTTATTTTGAAACCAGCTGATGTACTGTATGTGCTGGTACTAACTATTGGGATTAGGATAAATTCATCAAAACAGTTGCTTGCTAGCTCTCACACTGGCTCTTATTGTAAGACGTAGTAGCACACATATTATAGACGTACGTGTATATTTATATTTATGTGTGTTAGACTTTTGAGCTTCAAGGCCTATTTATTATTTCTTTATCTGTACTAGCTTTACGTTCTATTGAGTTTTAAATTCTTATTGTTCTTTTTCTATTTCTAGATATCAATTTTATTGAATAATTCATTTTTTATAATGACCAGATTATCCTGAAGATGGTGATTTAGGATTTTTTTTAGTAAGACGATACATTTTTTTTCTTCGAGTTTTTTTTTTTTTTGTAAGTACTGTCATCAGAACGTCGAAAATGTCGGACATAAAAAGTATGGAGCACCCGACTTTGAAGGTAAAAATATATCAAATAATTATTTAATTATTTAAATTACATCAGAAGTATTGAATAATTAATTGACGTATAAGTGCGAGGTATAAATAATTTAAATTATTATTATTTAATGTTGTGTCATTTGTTTTTTGTTTATTTTTGAGGTGCCATACGAATTACTGAATAAAAAATTCCGTTCGACGCAAAAAGCTTTGGATCGAGAAGTATCGCATGTACAGACAGCTGCTAATGAGTTGGAGAAAGGAATAAATAATAATAATGGACATGCAACAACTGGAGAGATAAGTCGTTTATTAGGTGGTGTCGTGGCTAAATTGCAGGCATTGAAGAGAAAGGCGGAGGAATCTATTTCTGAAGAATTACAAACTGGTATGGTTTGTAAAAGACGTTTAGACCATTTAAAAGATCATGGTAGTTCATCACCAAGTGTTGTCAATCAATGGCGAAGACAGAGACTTGACAGGATGCTTGTTGAATATTTTTTAAGAAAGGGATATTACAAAACAGCTATGAAACTCGCTGACACTACTGAGCTACGTGATTTAACAAATATTGGTAATTATTTTTATATATTTATTTATTGGAATGATTGATAAGCAGGACCAGGTACTTCGGTTGGAAGTCTATGGATTGCCGACCTAGTATCTACTTTTTTTTCTACATGCATTAGTATTTCCCCTTTCATACGAAGTACCTGGACCTGTTGATAAGTAATTTAATTTATTTTACAGATGTCTTTATGGTGTCAAGAGAAGTTGAAATATCATTAGCTAATCATGAAACAGCAAGATGTTTAGGATGGTGCCATGACAATAAATCAAAGCTAAGAAAATTAGGAAGTACAATGGAATTTAATTTACGAGTTCAAGAGTTTATTGAACTAGTACGCGCTGATCGTAGATTGGATGCTGTCAAACATGCGCGTAAATGTTTTGCTAATTATGACGAGTATCAATTACAAGAGATACAAAGTTGTATGGGACAACTGGCGTTTCCAGCAAATCCTTACCTTAGTCCTTACAAAGATTTGTTAGATGAAAAAAGGTGGGATCGACTTATTGAACAATTTCGTCATGAAAACTACAGATTGTTTCAATTAGCAAGTCAAAGTGTATTTACAGTTGCACTTCAAGCTGGTTTATCAGCATTGAAAACTCTTCAGTGTTATGGTGCTAATAAAGAATGCAAAAATCCAAGTTGCCCTGTTTGTAATGAAACACTAAATGAATTGGCGACACCTTTACCTTTTGCTCATTGCTCACAGTCGAGACTCGTATGCAGTATTAGTGGAGAGCCGCTTAATGAATACAACCAACCCATGATGATGCCCAATGGATACGTTTATGGTGAAAAGGTTAATATAGTAGTTTACAGTAGTATCTAAAAAATCCACATGGGTTCCTATGGAAATCCACACATTATTTATGTATGTGTATCGTGTATCAATAGACGATAGACATAGAAATCGAGATACCCCAGATTCTATAGAAATTACTTGTATAAAAACTTAGATTCCTATATGAATTTCCCATAAAGAAATCCATATATCCAAGTTCCTATATAGGAATCCAAGTACCCACAGTTTTCTATGTGGATTTTTCATATGGGAATCCAGGTACTCATAGTTTTCTATGGTTCCATGAAAACTGATCCTAGACAAGTGATCACACAATTGATCCCACAGACTAAATCTAACTGACAACTGATCTTCTAATTAATCAGATTCGTCAAGATTTTCATAACTTTCATTATCATCATTTTTAACCGAATGTCAATGGGATCAGATGTCAGTGAGATTAATTTATAGGGATCACTTGTGGTATAAAATTGTTGGGATCAGTTGACGGCACACCATTTTTTACATGGGTTTCCATATGAGAATCCAGATACCCATGGTTTCCTACATGGGTTCTTATATAAATTGATATCTTCTCTACATGGATTCCTATAGGTTCCCATGCAATCCGACATGGATTTTTTTTATGGGAACATAATATTAAAATTAAATAAATTTATTAAATAATGATAATGATATTTAATTACAGGCGCTTGAAAAAATGGCACAAGAAAATAACGGAGCAGTTATTTGCCCTAAAACCAAAGAAGTATTTCCATTTAAAAAAATTGAAAAAATTTATGTTATGTAATATAAAATAACAATTGAACTTAATTACACAATATCACTATTATGTAATAACTTCTTTAATAATTACTATCAATAATTAATTAATTACTAATTAATAATATTAATTGAATCTTAACTAATATGTAAGTTGTAAAATAATACAATATATAAATATATTTTTTAAGGAAGTTTATTTTTTTCGTTTTTACGTGACAATTAATATTATTGTTTTAAAATACAATAAAAAATAATTTTAAATTCATTGAGTGATTTTTTTTTAATATTTATCTGGGATAAAATCATACACAGAAAAAAAGAAAGTTTAAAAATTATAACCCAGAACCTGGGTGTCAATACAGGAAATTTTTAATTTCAAACAAATTTTATAATACGCCATTAATTTTTTAAGTTCGTTACGATTTTTAAATTTCAAATATTAATTTTTTCGTGCATAGAAAATTTTAATATTTATCATATAATTATTTATGTTTAAAATATAAATTAAAAAATCACTGTTTATAATGATAGAATTTACTGATAACTTTATCATCATATTACTTGTCAATTCTCAATTTATGTAGGGTAGAAGTAGCATTTGTGACCACTCTCCATTTTTGACATTTAATAATTTATTTTAATTAATGAGCAAGTTAAAAAAAATTTATTCTAATACAGTAATTAAAATATTTAACGAATTAAAAAATTAATTATGTCATTGCGTACATTACAAATTATTTTATCAAAATTTTCTAAGTGTCCAATACTGGCCTTGAAGTCATCAAAAACTGTACCTCTATCCCAGTTCATTTTTTTCCATGTAGATTTTTAAAACACTAAATATTTACGGTAATGTAATTCTATTAAATATTTACTGTAATAATGAATTGTGACATCGATTTATTTCAACAATAATTTGTTTAAATTGTGACCAAGTTATATGGGTTTTTTTCACTACAAAGACTTGTAATTATTTTATTAATTATTTCTTAACAGACATCTAGTAACTTCAATTTACTTTAATTATTATATAACATGCGAAAGATAATTATTTAAATGAAAATATTCACAAATGGGTTGTTACAAAAATATCCTATCTATCGTATAAAGGGTTAACAAGTTTTTTTTAAATTAGTGAATCATTACATGAATTTTATTAATTATTGTCGGCATTGCTTGTTACGAGGATTGTCCAATGATACTAGATAAATTCGGACTTATATTGTGACTTTAATTATTAATTATCAACAAGTATATATGTTGTATTTATGTAGCATATTTAAAGAGTCATAGATATGTAATAGTAAGAGTAATTTTTAAAAAAGATTTAGAGTAATATATATATTTATGTATTTAAATGTGATAGATTTATGGAAGTTTTTTTGTGGCAAGAATTAGATAAAATTTTGTATTATATTTCAACAGCTAAATTTTTCTCTAAGTCAGATTTCGCCGAAACGTAAATTTTTTTAAAAATTACTTACAATTGTTATCAATTGGGAGCTACCAAAATTTGGAAAATAAATTTCAGTAAAATTTTAATGTCAGTTGCATTCAAAATTCGAATTTGGGCTAAAATTTAACAACCAATTTTTGTTTAATTTTTAAATGATAATGAGTGTAAGTAATTTTTTAAAAAATATATTTCCCGGCAAAATTTTAACTACGTCTTTTGTTCAATTCAAGAAATTCTTAGACAGTACCCCCTTCTTTCCATTTTTTTTAAATATTCAATGATCTAAGACTCGAAAAAATCAGGAGTAAATTCGAAGTGACCACGGATTTTATTCAAATGTAAATTCACTTGGAGTTCCGGAGTTTTAAAAAAAATTACTCCATACGTGGAGTAAATTCGGAGTTTGTTTTTTTAACGGAGTGATTTCGGAGTCTAGATTTTATTTAAATCTGCATTTACCCCGATTCAGAGTTTTAATAATAAAATAAATTCCCTTTGAAGTAAATGTCACTCATAAGGGAAAATTTTCATGTCTTTAATTCAAAAGTCAAATTTTGTGGGTAAAATTAAATTACCAAGTATTGTTTGACGTCTAATTGATAACAACTATCATTTTTTTTTTTCAAATCTACATCTTGGCAAAATTGTAATCACGTTAACTTGTTTTAATTATTAATCAAAATTTTTACACAGTTATGACAGCTGTCATTGAATATTTTTAAAAAGTGAGGACACTGTCTGAGAATGTCCTCAACACATATTTTGTCACGTAAAATATATAAATATAATTAATTACTAAAATTAATTAACTTGTATAAATAAAAATACATATAAATATACGTATTAAATAATAAATATATGTGTATGTATGTAAAAGCTACTCAATAATATAAAAAAAGTATCTATTTAAATAAGATTTCCATCAGAGAAAATCCTTTGTACATTATCAATAAATTTATTTTTAAAATTTAAAATTAATTATAATAAAAGTATGAGTCAGCATTTGAATTTATTTGAAACCTCAATAATCTGCGAGTTTAATCGTAATGACAATAAAAAAAAGTATAAAAATCATTTTGATTACTTGATTAAGTCTTCAATTGCTCAACACTTTTTTTTTTTATATAGAAAAAATACATCTTTAATATTTAATTAACAATAAATTAATAATTATATTGATAAAAAAAGTTTATATCATAATTACTGTATAACATTGAATATTTGCATTTAATTACGTAAACGTATTTAAATTAATGTTAAATAAAAATTATTCATATGATCGTAGATAAAAAAAAATTAACTTAAAATAATTGTAGCCTTTTTTCTCATTAATGTTTACATAAAAAAATTGATTAGATAAAAAATGTTTAATTACAATTATTAAAAAAGCGTGTGCTTGAATTTAAAGCGGCTTTAGTTTAATTTATAAAGAGTACTCAGTATTTACTTAAGGCTTATTGGTCCGATAAAATGTGTTGTAACGGTGGCATAATTAACCGTATGGCAAGTAAATAATATTATTACTAAGCCATTTTAATATAAACGGTATTTTAAAAAGGCATTTTGGTAAATTCAGACAAAAGATTTTTGCTGAAAACGAACCTTGTAATTTTTTTTGCACTAAAACTACTGAGCTTTTTATCATTTCATTGATTTTTCAAAGTCAATTCAGTATACAATTATTAAAATTAATTAATTACTGACCCTTTGATTTTTCTCTAAATATTTTTATAAATATAAAAATTTCTATAATTAAAAATAAAACAAAAGTATATGAATATTTACTGAAAAAATAAAAAAAAAATAAATCAAAGGGTCAATGTGTCGATTACTAAATAATTATTACAGTATATAATAACACAATGAATGCCATTGAAATGAATTATTGATATAAAATAAAATAATGTAGTTAATTATTATTAATATTATTATATGAACACCGTGTACTGTCATGATTACTCATTAAATTTCTTACTTCAGTCATCCATCAGCAAATCTAGTGAGTATTAATTTCAATACAAAAGTGTAAAGAACTTTCAATCATCCCCACAAAGACAGAGATACTACTGACGGCATGGCCATGGCGAAAAGAACACCAGTAAAAATTCCAGTGATGAGAAACGCGGCGGCAAACATTCCCGCAGTAGATGCATATCGAGAATCGACCATTCTATAAATAAATATGTCGTTAAGTGTTTCCTGTCGCTAATAAAAGCGACTCTAATAAACTTTAATAAATAAGTACAATGTACTCTTTTGTGTGGATACTTACGATGGGCAGTACATCATACCGAGAGACGAAAGATAACCGCTGCTGAGGCCCATTATTACTGCGATTACGAAATAAATCCAGTCGTTGTCTATGTAGACTGGTAAAGTTCTGACGAATTCTTTTGGTGGCTGATAATTACATGATAAAAATAGGGGGATAAACAATACGCGCATTACAACTGGAACTACTAGCCACTCTTTCTTTGGCTAAAAAAAAAATTCTTTTTTAATTATTTTATAATAGTAATAGTATATTGTGTGACAAGGAATGAAGCAAAACAATTTCAGACCAGGGTGAAGGCTGACGCACCCGCAGTTTGAAATCGTATTTCATTCTGAGTTACACACAATAGTTTTCATGATTACCTGCATTGGAACTTAAAGTTTCAGTGTCAGCAGCCAGTCAGAAACAAGTTAATTTAAGACCAATGGCGTCATCAACTATCAGCGTAAGTGTAAATTGTGATTTATAATTTATAATTAAGCAGAAACTATAAATACTATTTATTATTCACACTAATTTTTATAAAATTTAATTACAAAGTCAGAACTGTCATTGACGTAAATAAAATTACTATTAAACTAATGACAAGTATCAGAGTTTAAATTGCGAATGTCTTCAGTCAGCTGACAGAGACATTATTCGTTTCTTTCCAAGGGGCGAAACACTAGTATATTACACACCTAGGGAGGAAAATAGGACATTCCAATCCGCGTGTATAAATGCCCGGTGGCAAACACTCGGATTGGAACGTCCGACCTTCCTCCGTGGTGTGTAAACTATTTTTCACCAGATCTGTACTTGAAAGTTTAAATTTTTGGCTCTGTTCGTAGGAAGAATGGCGCATGCGCTAATTTTTATCATTTGTTCTCTCATAAAAGAAAAGAACGACTTTCTTCCTTCTAAACAGGGCAGGAATTCAAACTTTCAGTGCAGGTGTGGTGAAAAAATGTTTCTGTCGCTGACTAGGCATTCGCAATTCACGCATACGCTAATATTAATTCGCGGCATTGGACTGAAATCAGCTTCTTTCGACTAGCTGCAGACACTGAAACTTTAAGTTTCGATGCGGTATCACAAAAAAAATTAAGAAAAAAAAAATTTACCCATTGCACATAAGAAGCGACGGAGCTACCAATCATAGCAGTTATATTGAAGGTCATAAAACACATGACACTCATGTAAATTTTATCGTCTACTAAAAACTTTGGATCTGATTTTTGAATACTAGAATGAACTGCCGGAAACAGACTCAAAGTAATGAAGAAAATGAAAAATATATTAAACAATTGTGGAAAACATTGCTTGAATATAGTCCAGTATGGCGTTTTCCCATGAATTTTTGATTTTGTTTCTAACTCTCTTTTTTGTTTCTCTTTTTGAAACAACATTTCATGGTATCTATAAAATCTCTGCAATAATGAAATTTGTGTTTATCAATAAAATTAAGAGAGGTCAAAAATAAAATTATTAAAACTTACATTGATCGGTAACGCAAAATAAGTATCGAAACACGCCAATAGAACAAAAAGTGCCGTCAGAAAGTAGTAAATAGCTGCAGTTCTGAGGTTTGGCGTCGCCAATATAGAGATAAGATCAATTACTGCCGTAAAGGTTCCACTAATATTCTGAAAAATATTGCGTTTATTAAATACTTGTAATTAATTACGATAATAAATACGTGTAGATTAACTTACAGATCCCAATACAACAGCACCGGTATATTTTCCAGGTAATTTTGCTGCCATACCATACACTGAGTTCTGATAAATACCATTGAAAGCTATTGAAAAAATAAGTAAAATAAAAAAATTATTGACAATAATTATTTAAATTAATTGGGGTAATTAATTTTTGTTGCTTACTATTTAAAACAACAACTGAAAACATGGTAATCCAAAAGAAAACTCCTGGCCAACCGGATGTATCAAGCATAGCCATTACAATTGTTTCAACAAATATTAGTACTTGCATAAAAATTCCCCATACAATTCTAGTGGTCAAATCTCCCCTGTAATAAATTTTTTGATAATTTAATAACTCTGAAATTAGTAGATAATTTTCGAATTTTTTTTTAACAAATTAATTACAAAAAAAAATAAAAATAAAAATATGCACATGTAGAAAATTTAAAAAGCTATAAGTGCAATTTTTTCAAATATTTTTATTTTATAATTTATGGTTTGTAAAAGTAATCCAAAAATTATTAGATGTCAGCTAACTATAGGATCGTAATAATTTGATGGATAATTACCCTAGGGGCATAAAAATATTAATCCAGTTAAAAATAACATTGGGAACTTGGGCTGCAAAGCTAACACTAGATACATAATTTCCTCCATATGTTGTATTAACACCCGTGTAATTTGTTGAAAATTTATATTTTTCAAAGTACTGTAAAAATAAATAATTATTTAATTGGTTTATTTTAATCAAATGATAAGATAAAATGTTATCTAATTATTAACTTACATTCCTAGCAGTGATAAACATATTCCAAGGCATAAGGGTTCCAATTCCATGAAGTATCATTATAATAAATACTATATTAAGTCTATCCTTCGGAGGATTTAATTCCAGGTCAACTTGGTCCATTGTCAGACTTCGAAAATTTAACTCGTCGTCTGGTTTATCTGTGCCTTCCCAACCAGGAGATAGTCTAACTGGTTCTGAAGAAAACAAAAAAAAATACATTTACATTTGAATATATTATAATTCTTTGACAATCAGCTTAATTTTAAATCCTTTATGAGTCACTACTAGTGTGAAATTTTGAAAAATCAATTTTTTTTCTTATTTCGATAGTTTATAAAGTAAGAAACCCAATACCCGATCACTCATGTATTTGTATATCTATATGTACCACATATATGTATACAAATATATATAATGATTAGGTTTTGAGTCTTTTACCTTACCTTCAAAAATAACATACTAAAATTTAAAGTGCATATCTCAAATAGTTTTTGAGTTACAGCCACTAATCGATTATCAAAACTAAATTTTAAAAAATTGCTGCAGTTATAATTCGAAAACAAACCATCTGATCGACTTGATTTTTATTGCAGCTTCTTTTTATGTTTCTCCATACCACGAACTTCCAGTTTTCTGATAGAATAGAAAATGTAATTTTGCCAGGCCAAAAATCATAAAATTTTTGCGCGAAATTTAAAACTTTTTTAAAAAACCCGCCATTTGTTTAAATTTTGATTTGTTTTTCAATCGAGGGCTATGCTACGGGCAATACCTTCTAGCTTAATAAACTTTTTAGTTTTTTTTTTCATCCACTACAAAGGTCGCTGTCACTGCAGCAGGAGATTTTTTTTGGAGCGGGAGATTACGAATAACTCGCTGAATTTTCAATTTTTTCGTCCAAAAATTAAATCGTATATTTAGTATATATCCAAAATATGTCTTTAAAACATTAAAACATTCAATGCAGTAGTTTTCTTTAAAAAAATTTCCAAAAATCATCTTTTTCAGGCGGCCACACTAGTGGCGCCCCTCAATAATTAAAATAAATAATTTTAAATTAAATGACAACAGTAAAATATTAAATCACGTGGTGAGATCAATTCAAATCAATTTGTAGATCAAATGCTCACTATAAAATACAGAGTGAGTTTAAGTAGCTCTGACTAAAATAATTGACTTTACAGTACAACAATATCAAAGGTTACTAGTATTATTCAATTTATTCATTTATTTATCGCAAATTTTATCAATATAATTAACAAAATTTATAATTTCAACTCATTATTGATAAAAAATTTTGTTATCTAAATAATTACTTTGGTTTAAGGAAAAATTTTATATACTTTTTTGCGTTATGTTAAAAAAATATGAAAAGTTCAGTTGAAAAGTACTTGGACTGTAATTATCGTTAATGATAATAAGAGGACATAAACATAAAAGTGATAAGATAAAATGTATTTAACTACATACCTCACGAGAAATATTTTTAGAACTGCAGGGGTGTAAAGTAATATAAAATACTAAAGAAGAAGAATAAGGAGAAGCCAACTTGGCACTGAATTAAAAATAAAAAAAAATGTTACAACTCAGACTCGTTTTGAGAATAAAAAGAATGCAGACCAAGCATCCAATGTAGTTTGAAAAGACTATACATGCATTCTTTTGACCACGAGGTTTCGAGTAACGTGTAGAGATAAATTAAATAATATTTAAAAGTAATTAATTTAAAAAATAAAAAACTTACCCCTTACTACTATTTTTCGTGCAGTCAATTCATTGATAAGACTCTGGTCTTCAATTCCAGCTCTAAAATCTCTCTGTTTATACGTACCAGCCATTTTAATAATATCAATTATCAGCAGCAGCAAAACTTACTTAACACAAGGCGCAAATAAAATTAAGTTCAAAAATAAACTTCGTCAGCACATTTTTCAACAGTAAAATTAAAAGAAAAATTAGCGGGAATTTGATCGTCTTACTAAAAATTAAAAATTTAATTATTCATTTTTGAAATTTTTTAAATTAAAAAAAAGACTCGTCGTAATTACCCGCCACGTACGTGTCCAAGTTTATGAATGACAATCAGAAGTAAAAATTTTCGTGATTAGTGAGAGATAAATCGTCAGTTTAAAATTGTAATGAGCCACTAAAAAGTTATTATATTAAGTCCATTCCCCACCATTTTTTAGGTTAAAACATCATCAGCGAGTTGAGAGATTGCGATAACATCATGCGGTGACCAATGAAATTAATTTTACGAACTTTGACGAATTATTACGACTTTAATCGACATACTCAGTACGCATATTACTCACATACATTTATACATGTAACCAATGTATTTACACATACATATACATATATATATATGTTTAATATAGAAATGAACAATAGAAGAGATGCCGGATTTTCCGACGCAACTTTACTTCCCATCTTTTTTTACCTGAAATAATTTACTGGCAATTAAAATTATATAAGTAAATAAATAAAAGGATATTTATAATTACTGATAATCAATATATATATGATGTATATATATAATATAATGTATTGTTAATAATAATCGATGACGAATAATAAAAAAAAAATGAAACAGCGAATGGCATCATCTCCCGCCGTTGGGATCCGAGCGAGACGCGAGAGCCAACATGGCGGCGTGACAAATAATCTCTTGTCTGCTAGAGTCAATGTTGGAAAAAAAAAAGTATATAATTATTGTATTTTAAAAGTAGTATATTTGATAAATATTATATTATTACGTTGATAAATTATTATTTTGATATTTTAAATAAGTAATTGTTTATTTTACTTTAAGTGATATTTAAATGTGAATTTGTATACGTGACGAGTTTGAATTTTTACCATCGCAAATTCACCCGAAATATATATATGTGTGTGATACATGTATATATGTGTGTATGTATAAATCTGGAAAAATACATATATGTGTTTTAATATAAATTATAAATGCAAACATGGTTTTTATTTTAAATTATTCAGTTAAAATAAAGATGTTATGTTTTGCGTGGTGAAAATATTTGTCTGATATATTTTTATTGATTTGACAAATAATGTCGTCGATACAAAGTAAAATGCGAGGTAAAATATTTCATTAGATAATGGGTTAACCTAAATTATTTTTTATATATTTTATATTTTGTTTAATGAATATTTATTGGCGGGTAATTATTATTTTTAAAATAAATTTGAATTAAAATTTTTAAGGACGGCCTCCGAAATCAAAGAACTCCTGTACGTGGTGCAATGAAACTAAACAGCCTTTGAAATATGTTCTACCAACTCAACATGGAAAGAAAGAGTTTTGTTCAGAGTCATGTTTATCGGCATTTAGGAAAGCTTATGTCAGAGGAGCTTGTGTACGTTGTGATAATGTCATCCGAGGTTCGCCAATTAGATTGGAGCAAAAAGATGGCCCAACCAAAGACTTTTGTTCTCCGTTTTGTTTAAGCAAACATAAGACGAAGGAAATTCAAGCTGAAGCTAAAAAAAGTATGGAGCTTTTTTTTTCAAACATAACTACCCTGATAGCCACCGTAACCGCAAGTTAATCAAGCTACGGCTGGAATCTGAAGTCAACTTAACAGCAAAAGGGAGAGCTAAAAGTTGCGGTCAAGTTGACAGTAGATTCGATTTTAATTCAAATGTTACTGTCGGATAATGATGTTGTTGACTTAAAGTTTAACGTCAAATTGACGGCAAGTTTTTCTGTAAAATTCACTGCAGAAACTTGCTGAGCAAAGTGTTGCTATCAGGGCCATGTTATTGTTTTCAGAACCCGTAAACCTTGAACATGGGCCTCAAGTGTCCACCACTCATTTAGTTATAATATTCTGTTAGAAAAAGTCGTAGATCTTCTTTGGACTTCTGACTATTCGATAGAGTTGTTGCCAGCTCCGAAAATCCCTTTTTCAATAAACATTTTAATCAAAATTCGGAGGCATGTAGGCTGCTTGCAGTAGAATATTTAAAAATTCATGGACACAAACGACCCATGTTCACGGGATTAGGGCTAATTTTTATTTTAATTAAAACATTTATATTTTTTTAGACACAAGTGATCAACCGTCACCAGCAGCATCACCTGCTCCGTCTGGATTACCCAGTAGTAGTGGTACGATACCACAGTCATTTACAACAAATAATGGCGCAAATAGTTCAACAAATAACAATAATAATAATAATACTAATAATAATAATAATAATAATAATAATAATAATAATAATAATAATAATAGTACTGTTAGTAATAATAATAGTAATAATAATCCAGCGAGCATATCGCATGCACCATCAACGTCTACAGGTCCATTTCAATATGAAACTTACCAAACATTTGACTGGGATCTTTACCTCAAGGAAACAAATAGTTCAGCAGCACCCGCAGAATGTTTCAAACAGCATGTGACACCTTCGGTAAATGATTTTAAAATAGGAATGAAACTCGAAGCACTGGACCCGAGAAATTTAACATCTACGTGTATAGCAACAGTAGTTGGTGTACTGGGGCCCAGATTAAGACTGCGGCTGGATGGGTCTGATAATAAAAATGACTTTTGGCGGTTAGTTGACAGCAATGAGATCCACCCGATAGGTCACTGTGAAAAATCTGGTGGCATGCTTCAACCCCCACTGGGCTTCCGCATGAATGCTTCGAGCTGGCCGATGTTCTTACTGAAAACTTTGAATGGAGCTGAAATGGCGCCAGCTAAAGTATTCAAACGCGAACCAAAAACACCCAAGACAAATCTGTTTGAAGTCGGTCACAAACTTGAAGCGATTGATAAAAAAAATCCACAGCTCATTTGTACGGCGACTGTTGGAGCTGTCAAAGACGAAATGATTCATATAACATTTGATGGATGGCGAGGCGCATTTGATTACTGGTGTAAGTATGACTCGAGAGATATATTTCCGGTTGGTTGGTGTTTCAAGAGCGGACATCCACTGCAGCCACCACGGCAGAAAGCCACTGGACAGAACAGGTTCAAATCGCGGACCAGTAATGTGCTTCCAGTGATGGCTGTGTCTGGTAATGGAGCAAGTGGAGAACCAGCTGTTGCTTTGGTCAGTCCTGCCGGTTCTAGCGCACCTCCGCAGCCTGCTACTGAACCAGACACAAGTACTGCTAACAACAAACCCCATGTACTGGACAATGTTACTTTATATGTCAATCACAATTGTTCATGCGGACCGTACTTCGATCCCAAGAAAGTAAAAGCTATACCGTCGAAATTTGGAAGTGATACCATTCTAAATGTCATCAGAGATGTGTTTCAAACATTTTTAATGGCAGCAATGAGTCCAAGACAAATGTTGAGTCTATTTAAACGTGGAGAAGGTGACTGCGTAAGTCTGATACTCGAAGCCAAAACAACGTCTATAAGACTGCCGGTATTTCTTGACGAAGAAGATTTTTACTCCTACATAAGGCGGCAACTGGAAGATTTGTGTGCATGTGAGCACTTGTTATTCAAAAGACAAGAGACCTGCGAAAAATGTCTCAGCTCACAGCAGTCGATTATCATTAAAAGAGAAGAAAATAGCAATCCTACAGCTGAAAAACGTCGATGGTCTGTTGAAAAGTCACAGACTTCTACTGCACCTCAGCAACAACCGGCGCAACCTCAGCAGCAGCCTCAACAAAAAAATCAGAGCATTGTCACAACCCCTGGCACCACCAGCATTGATTCTACTCAGCCGACACCTCCGCCAGCTAAGCAGCCGAGGAAATCAGTGCTTGGTATGTTTTTTTTTATTTTTTTGTTTCTTATGTTTATAATTCTGATAAATTAAATATTCTGTCTGCTATTTCAGAACTAGAAGCAGCGACTTCGACTACGCAATCTGAAAGTTCAGCGACGCGTATCTCTTCAACGGAACCTGCTGAATGGACCATTGAAGATGTCATTCATTATATCGGAGTTATTGATCCTGTTCTTGGCCAGCACGCTGATCTTTTTCGTAAACATGTCAGTAAATTATTTATTTATTAAAACAGTAAATAAGTTCATTCATTATTTGCTAATTTATTTTTGTTTTTCAAACAGGAAATTGATGGCAAAGCTTTGCTGCTTCTTAACTCGGATATGATGATGAAGTACATGGGTTTGAAATTGGGACCTGCATTAAAAATTTGTAATTTAGTTAATCGTATCAAAGGTCGGAGACATGTGATGCTTTGACTTTCTCAGTCATCAGTATAAATTTTTTATTTAGACAAGAAAAAAAAAGTTGAAGTTAAAAATAATTTCAATGGACATTTACGATAATAATATTTTTGAAAAAATTAACAGCATGGATTTATAAAAGTTGAATTATTGGAATACGATATATTTTTGTTGATAAAAAAAAATAACATAAGTCAATTAAATTGGCTTGATGTACAAATAACGAATTACGCGTAAATTTAATGCATATTTAATAAAATTTCATCGAGTGGAGTTATAAATATAAATCCACTTATCAGCACTTCTTCCTTATAAATAATTACTACGCGATTTAATAATCTATATCACATCGTTCAAACAATCACGTTTACATTTTTAAATTAGCATATTGGAATTTAATAATATTTAATTATTATACATATGAATATATATATACTTTGATTTGTATTATTAATTTAAACAATTTGATGTGTTAAAGGTGAGCTTGAAAAATTACTAATCAATTTTTTTTTAATTCTTAAGGGCATTCTCAGACAGTGCCGACTTTTAAAAAATATTCGTCAATTTTCAGCTGTCAACTGTATTTAAAGTTTATTAATTAACTAAAAAACAGTTAAAGCATTAATTGAAAAAGACGACCTAGTTGCGATGGGATATAGAATTTTCAAAAAATTACTTCCCAAGTCGCACACTTGACTTTTGACATCCATAAGATGGCAGTTTTAAAGCTGTTGTTTTATCTATCAGACACCAAAATATTGACAACGATCAGAAATTTATGTCACCGAAAAAATGTCTGCTTAAAAAATTTGACACAAGTGACGTCAAAAAGTAAATTAAAAATGTTGTCAACTAAGTAATTAATTAAAATTTTTTTGGACAGGAAAAAGAAGACAAATTTCTTATGACTCTTAGAGCTAACATTTGTTTGTCTTATTTATATAAAAAAAAAAACGGCTTGGGCACAAAGAAAATTTGTTCTTTTAAAAGACGTCTTTATGACATCTTAAAGTTGTCTCGATGCAACTTGGGTCTCAATTAACACACGGCTTTGTAACATCTTCAAGATGGCAGTTTTGAGGCCGGATTTTGACCTATCGTGCATCAGAATGTTGACAAAACAATTAGAAATTTATGTCACCGAAAATATGTCTGCTTAAAAAAATTGACACAAGTGACGTCAAAACGTATATTAAAAATGTCATCGAAAAGATTCGTTAATTGAAATGACGACACAGTTGATGTTAATTAAAAGTTGAACGAATAAAATTTTGATGTCAATTTTGTAATTCGAAATTTCAAATTTCTTAGGCCAAAATTTATTCGAAAAATTTCGTTTGACTCCCAATTAATAACAACTAAATAATTTTTTAAAAATCTATCTCAGCAAAATTGTCTTTTTTCCAATTAATGCTTACATTTTTTTTAATTAATTAATAAAATTTTGCTACTCTCATGACAGGTCATTGAAAATTTTCAAAAAGTGATACTGTCTGAGAATGTCCTTAAAATATTGCGATTGCAATACGGTCTTAAAAATAATTTACTGACCTAATAAATTTTTTTCTCATTTGCAATATCACTAGCCCGTTTCTATTATATATTTATAAATATATATATATATATACATACATTTAGTTTCTAATCAAAACATTTAATATCTGTAAATAATTAGGATTAAATATAAAGGAAAAAAATCAATAAATTTAAACAATTAATCGTATAGATCCAAAAGACTAGATGTCTTGTGATACCTTCACTCAGAGATTTGGTAATTAATCTTTTTTTTTTTAATTAGCTAAATATTAATAATCAATTGCAGTCTCCAGATCCCTCATTGTTTGAATAATTATTTCAATGCGTACTTTATATTTTGTACCAAAGTCAGCCGGTGAAACTTTTTCTTTAATTAATAATTATTATTATTACTTGTTTTTTTTTTTTTTTAATGTCCGATCTTTTGTACATAAATTCTTCATTGCTGTGAAAATTATAACAGACATTAAAATACATTGTATACCTTTTTGTGTATTTAGATTTAAAATATTAATTAAAATTATTAATTGTAATATTCTTCGGAGTAAACAAATTTTATAGTTTATTGGAAAAACTAAAAGTAATTGAACGTAATTTGTTATATCGCCATAATCTCATGATGATAATAATTGAAAATAAAAATTAGGGAATTAAATAAATTCTCGGCGCTGTTATAAATAATTGACGAAAACATAAAATAGAAAAAAAAAATATTTTTTACGGCAAATTAAATTTATTAGCGATGCCGTACTATAGTATTTTCACTAAGTTAAATCATGTATGTAACACTTATAATTGTAATATAAATCAATAACATAAAATTATTGAAAATTTTATTATCTTTTTTTTTCAACAGCACCTTGTTTTTTTTTTTTTTTTTTTTTTTTTTTTAAATTGTACGATAGAAATAGAATAAGTATAGAAAAATATGTAGCAATAATAAAAAAGAACATTTTTGAAAATTAATTATTTTTTTAATATATTTATATGTTAAAGATCTTATATATTTATAGATTATGATTGTGTAATTTTATTTATTTTTTTTTTTATACTGCTATAAATAATTTTAGTTTTAATTATCTTTGGTATTCACTCATAAAAATATGTAATCCCAAGTAAAGTATGTAATTAAGATAATGACATATCTTTACGTAAAAAATGATATTTGCTAACTTTTAAATTTAGTGATCAAGTGCGTGTTATAATTTTAAGTAAACCAACATCACCAAAATTCACTTTAGTTTTATTTATTTAAATATGACAATTAATATTTAAAATTTCGGAGATTTAATCACCAGGAAGTAAAGCTGCTTATTCTACTGGTAGCAGCCCGCGTATGAAGAAATTCAAAAAAGTTTGACATGCGGAATTTATTACATTAAACTTGAGACAGATAAGAACTTTTTTTTAACTTTTGTAACTTATAGTAGAAAAAAAAGTTTATTTAAAGTAGTTAAGATGTTCTTTTAAAGGATCAGAGAAAGTCTGCTATGGGTAAGACTTTATATGAACGAATTTTGAGTAAAAAGAGAACGTTTTTAAAACATATTTCTACTACATTTTATCTTCGTTTCAAAAACGTTCAAACACTTCAAATTTGGAATTTTTTGATTCTTATGGGGCTATTGGTTTGTAATGAAAACTTTTTCAGATATACTTTTTCTTTACTATCAAAATTACAAAAGTTCCATTGGTAGTTCTAATCTGTCTTGTTTAGAAGTTTCATATACTGAACTTTTTGAATTTTTTTTACCCTAGACATCACTCAGGGAATCATTTTTATCACCATCTAGTAGCTGACACAGTCAAGGATTTTTATCAATAAAATGTGACTTTTTAATTACAATAAAATTTATTTATTTTGTAATAAATATAAATAATAAATATTTTACTCATAACTATTAATATTATAATAGATTTTATTTTTAATTATTAATTTAAACAAAAAAATTTCTTCAAGTTTCCAACAATTCATTTTTTTTTTTTTTTTATGGACAATCAATCAATTGAAATATAATCGATACTGTCCAGCCCAATAAAAAAATATTTCAACGAGTACAAATGTTTCAATGTTTGATGTATAAATACAATTTATTATATTTCTGAGGTGGAAAATAACAAACAGCGACTATCTTTTTAGATAATCACAGTCCGGAAGTGGGATAAAATCTTCCATGTCTGTTACTCCAATTTATAATGAAATCTCAATGATACTTGTACAAATTACTTAATTTTAATCCATGGACACCATAAAATAATATTTCATACGTACTTTATTAATCATTACTTGCATCCCATTCAAACTTTTATTTTCAAGGCATTAAAAAAAACATCAATTACTTTATTATAAATTACTGTGATATTTATTAAACAATTAAATAAAATACTAGTGAGCATTAATCTGCAAACTTATTCAAATAAAATGACACAAAATCCTGCGCAGTTTAAAATAAAATCATTAAATTCACATTAAATAAATAATTTAAAAAATTACACTTTTTATTCCATGTAAAATATTGAATTATTTATTTAAAATTATATATATATTTTATATATATATATATATATGTATATTTATGTTTCTAATATTTATTAAAATACAGGAAATTTAATATTTATTTAAACAATGATTATCGAGAAAAAGTCAATTTGTCATGGTTTCATTCACCATCTTAACAATACGTCATGTATTACTTATTTTAAATATAATTTTCAAATACTTTATGCAAAAATTTATAATTATTTAAAGTCACAAGTTTATTGTGACTGAAATAAAGTAAATGTTTAACGCCTTTTAAATTTTAAAAAATGAGTAGCACCTGAAGATGAAGATGTTGGTGAAAATATACAATTTAAATAATTTATTACAAGATCATATAAAATATTTATAATGATAATTACGTAATTGAAAAAAAAAAAGAGAAAAGTATGAAAAAAGAAAACAAGTACAAGTACAAGAAAAATACTTAGATAACATTAATAATATTATATACTGTTGTGTTGTGTTCTCAATTTAAAAATCGTTAATAGTTATTAATTTTAAAGGCATTTTTATAAAATATCTACGTATTTCGTATTTTACCAGGAACATAGTTTTTATCTATAACTTGTTCTTGTAAAAACATATGTAAACATCGTTCATTTTGTGCTAAAGGATGTCCTGCAATCCTGTAATCAAATATATATTTTTTTAATAATAATATTATTAATAATAATTATAATCAGACCTCGTTATAAGACTACTTGCTATCTCTTTTTATAAACTAGGTATCGCGATAGTTTGAGAGAGAAACTCATAGTCTTATAACGAGGTGCTACTGTACTAATAATATTGATAGTAATAATAATAATGATAATAATAATAATAATAATAATAATAATAATAATAATAATAATAATAATACTGTAAAGTAGTTTATTAAATGAGTAAATACTGTTTTAAATTGTTCTTAAAATTTTGAAGATTTCTGCAGTTTTGTTTTTATTTGTATAATTATTCATCATAATTTTTTACTATAGCCAATATTTACTTTGACATAATTTTGAAAATTTGAATCCTATTTTTACTTCTTAATTAATTATTTAAACTATGAAACAATTTGAATTCCTTATACACAATTTACTTCTCTGCTGTATGTGTTCTTTTAAGTGCATGTGCAATTTTGAGATTTGAACAATTTCTAGTATTAAACTCATGATCATTACTTCTATAAAACTATTAAAATAATTAGGTAGAAGTTTATTTTTCATTTTAAATATGAAGAAACTAGTATTACACATTATTTTTTGTCTGATTGATAATCACCTTAATGTTTCTAACATTTTAACTACACGTATATTTATTTACACCTAATATTGCATGCGTCCTTCAATTTTGAAGTATAATAATAATAATAATAATAATAATAATAATAATAATAATAATAATAATAATATTAAAAAAAAAACTTTTACGACTTCATTAGGAAAATACTTAAAATTATTTTAAATAAAATAATAAAATCCATATCTATTAATTATTATCACTTAGATAATTACTATCTACTGGCAAAAGTGATTCAGTAAATTATTTTAGTAAATTTAATTTGATTTATAAATTTAAAAGTAACGATAAATTTATCACTACTCTAATTATTAATATCCAATACTAATAATAACTTACTTGTTAACAAATACTTCTAATCCCTTTCTACGGTCTTCAATAAAATCATCTTCAAAAATACCATCGTCTCCACGAAAAGGCATCTGACGTTTCCACGCCTTGCCGGGTAATGGAGGTACTACAATCTTTAATTAAATAATAATAATAACAATTATCATTATTAAATAATAATAGTAGTAATTTTCTAATTAAAATAACATTTTTAAAAATTAATTACCTTACTATCTCTTTCTAATTCATTTCTTAACCATTCAAAATCGCTGTATCTTCTTCTTACACTCGAATCTTTAACTTTGAAAACTGGTAAATTTGTCTGTAAATAAATACATATATATATATTAATACTTATATTTTAATAAAGTATAGTCACAAGTATATATACATATATATATTAAAGCCATATGAATATAAAGTATATTAATATTATTAGTTATCTATTTATATAATTTAAAAAAAAGACAATGAAAATGTCAATGACGCGAGAAAGATAAATAATAATTTAAAAAAAAAAAAAGAAATTCTTTGACAGCAAATTATATGAATCACTTAGTGATGATAAATGTCACAAGCAATAGGTGAAGGCTGAATAAAATAAAACTTATTACATCTAAATAAATTTAATGATTAAATAATGATGATAATGACTGAGTTCCGAAAACTAAGTGCCAGAGATTGTGATTTTTTGCGCTGATAAAAAAATGATGATTGAATTTATTTACGATGGCTGTATAATTTTGAAATGATAATCTTACCCTCATACGAACTTCGTAATCGGTATATCTCTTTTTGCCGACACCATGAGTGATCGGATTGATCACGTCGATTTCTAAAAAATTAGCTGGTGCAGCGTATGCATCATCAAGTGTTTGTTTTTTGACATTTAATCGTCTTGTTGCGTCCACAGTTGTATCTGCCATTATATTACTTAAATATTCACTTAATAGAATCCACCTACCAAATGATTAATGATAAAAAACAATTTATGATAACAAGAGTAACTCACGCTCCACGAAATAACATATATAGCACTAAAAAAAAACTACTGTGTCAGTCTCGGTTACAATGATAATCAGATGCGCACATGACAAGGGTGGCAATACATTTTTTTCTATTCGTTAAAATCCCTAGATTATAGAAATTTTAACCCGCGAAATTTAAAATGATCCTGAAGTTAGCAGACGTCTAAAAGTTTTTGGATTTTTTTTAAAACGATAAATTATTTAAAAAATAATATTTTAAAAAATTGCACCTGTAGTTTTTTAAATTTCCTACATGTGCATATTTTTAGTTTTTGTTTTCTTATAATTTAATTGTTTAAAAAAAAATTAAAAAATTATTGATTGCCTGCTAACTTCAGAATCATATTTTTTTTTCAACAAATTAATTTAAAAAAAAGAATCAAAAATTATTAGACGTCCGCTAATTTCAGTATCATAAATTTAAATTAAAATATTCTAGCGTTTAGGTGAAAAAAGACAAAGTAGTACAGATACACCTTTAAGATGTCTTTTAAAAGGACAAGACAAATTATTTTTATCTCAAAGCTGAGTTTTTTTATGTAAAATAAGACATACAGATGTTAGTTCTAGAAGTCATAGGTAATTTGTCTTTTTTTCCCGCCTTAAAAAAGTTATTTCAATTAAAAAATCGTTTCAATTACTTATTTGACATCTATTTGTAATTTACTTTTTGACGTCACTTGTCTCGAGTTTTTAAAAAGACATTTTTTCGGTGACATAAATTTCTGATTGTTGCCAACATTTTGGTGTCTGATAGGTCAAAAAACTGCTATCTTACGGATGTCACAAAGCCAAGTGTGCACTTGGGAACTTCACCTGGCATCTACTTTAAATTAAAATATTTTTTAATGGTATTTTTTTATTTGAATTTTATAAATCATAAAAATATTAACAATTTTAAATTAATTAAAGTAATTAATTAAGTTACCCCAATTACTGACATATTATATACATTTTATCTATTCCAAATTATATGAACGTGTATAAATTTTTCGACTGTCAATAATTGAGTTTTTTATTTTTTTTTTTAAATAAATTAATTGAAGTCAATATCGAAAGTAATAAATTTGTAATGTAATAATAATTAGATCAGTTATTTTTCTTCTTCCGTCCACGAGCGCTCTTTTTTTGTGGAGGCTTTGGTGTGAATTTTGATGGATAAAACATCGCTGGCATACGTTGGAAACAAATTAATGCTGGTGTCAGTACGAGTTTGTCAATCAACGGCCACGGGGGATTAGGAATGGTTTGGAATTCGTCGTCACAAAAAACAGCTTCTAGATCAATTGTATTTTTTCTGTAAAAATAATAAAATAAAATAATTAAATTATCGAAAAAAAAAAATATGTTTAACTAAATAGTAAGTAGAAAAAATTACCCAGGTTTTGGAGTTTCTTTGTAAATATTAACGAATGCTCCATGGCGAGCAGTATGTCTTAAAACATAACGTCCTGGTGACATTTTAGTCATATGTTCAACGATATTATATATTATAGAATAAGAATCTTCGCCTTTTACGCTGTAAAGACGATTTATTTCATTGTTTATAGCATTTGCTGAACGTCTTTCTAGTTGGATGTACTCGGCGTTGAATGCTGCTGCACGAACTGAAAGATTCATTTAATAAATTAATATT
The DNA here is from genome assembly GCF_026212275.2 of Microplitis demolitor. Classification (NCBI taxonomy): domain Eukaryota; kingdom Metazoa; phylum Arthropoda; class Insecta; order Hymenoptera; family Braconidae; genus Microplitis; species Microplitis demolitor. The sequence goes on along the minus strand of NC_068554.1, from coordinate 2,506,697 downwards.
TTTGAAATTTTAATTAGAAATTAATAAGTATTAATTAAAATATTTATTAATTTATACCTCGTAGAAGAGTTGTGTCGGGTGTGAATGCCAAGGAAATCCATTGTTTTGATGCTTCCTCTAGTGTGACAGCCTCAGCACCCAATGCAACTTGATGTTCTAGTTTAGGTGCGATCTTAATTCGATTGATTTCACCATTTTTCAATCTCTAAATTAATAAAAATTATTAATTTAATTGATACCCTATTTAAAAAATTAAAAAATATTAATTTACCTCAATGCCATCAATTTTTGACCGTACTAATATTTTGTAATCCTTTTCAATTTTACTTTTTAGCAGTTCATTTTGTGACGAACCACAAGCGCCGATTGTAAAAATATTATACTGATAATTGTGCCATGATTGATCACCTTCATCTTCATTGGTCTTATGATTATTATCAGGATCCTGATAGCTCGGGTGTGCAGACTCTAATACTGGGTCTTGTGAATTAAGCAAAGAATTATCAACAACTAGCAATGAACTCCTGAGAATGTACTTAAAAATCCATGTATTTTTTTGTAAAGCGTTTTTAGCCGTTGGTGGTAAAGGTTTGCCGATAAAAACAACATTTTTATTATTCAATTCTTTGACTTCGACCGGGAGGATCCAATTATGTGAATAAGATGGATCGATATTAGTAGCCAGACAATTTAATCCAGATGATGTTATAACTAAGTCGACATCATGAGCCTGTGCTAATTGTTCAAAATTACTATCGATTTCTCCTAAAAATACTGAATGTGACTTTTTAATTTTTAAATATCTCGATTCGATGAGTTTTGACTGAGTATTAAATACATAACGACGGTCTGGATTTGGTAACAATAGCACTGGCAAGTTTTCCTGCAATTAAATCATTTTATTAAGACTGAAATATTTTTTGTGATACCGCATCGAAACTTAAAGTTTCAGTGTCTGCAGCTAGTCGAAAGAAGCTGATTTCAGTCCAATGCCGCGAATTAATATTAGCGTATGCGTGAATTGCGAATGCCCAGTCAGCGACAGAAACATTTTTTCACCACACCTGCACTGAAAGTTTAAATTCCTGCCCTGTTTAGAAAAAAAGAAAGTCGTTCTTTTCTTTTATGAGAGAAAAAATGATAAAAATTAGCGCATGCGCCATTCTTCCTACGAACAGAGCCAAAAATTTAAACTTTCAAGTACAGATCTGGTGAAAAATAGTTTACACACCACGGGGGAAGGTCGGACGTTCCAATCCGAGTGTTTGCCACCGGGCAATTATACACGCGGATTGGAATGTCCTATTTTCCTCCCTAGGTGTTTAATATACTAGTGTTTCGTCCCTTGGAAAGAAACGAATAATGTCTCTGTCCGCTGACTGAAGACATTCGCAATTTAAACTCTGATACTTGTCATTAGTTTAATAATAATTTTATTTACGTCAATGACAGTTCTGACTTTGTAATTAAGTTTTATAAAAATTAGTGTGAATAATAAATAGTATTTATAGTTTCTGCTTAATTATAAATTATAAATCACAATTTACACTTACGCTGATAGTTGATGACATCATTAGTCTTAAATTAACTTGTTTCTGACTGGCTGCTGACACTGAAACTTTAAGTTCCAATGCAGGTAATCATGAAAACTATCGTGTGTAATTCAGAATGAAACACGATTTCAGACTACGGGTGTGTCAGCCTTCACCCTGGTCTGAAATTGTTTTGCTTCATTCCTCGTCACACAATATACTTAAATACCAATCAAAATAAAAATAAACTATCAACTCACCACATCAGCTACAGTTGAATTAAAAGCAGTAGTAATATTCAATTCCGAAGTAAATGGAATGTTTCCAGCTTCTAAATAATATCTATGAAGTTGACGAGCTGTTTTTAATTTTATATTCCATTTGTCATTAATAAGATCTTCACGTATCAATTTAATGTACGTTGATTTCCAATTTTGCTTACATAAATCCAAGTAAATTTTTTGCTCTTCATCAATCAAACTTTTAAGACTCTTAAATAAATATCAATTAAAAATCAATCACTAATACCAATCAACAAAATAACTATTACATATTTAAAATACATACTACAATCGTCTGCAACTCTTGACTTTTTAACCCGCCAGATTGTTCAGATGTCCCAGGTGATGATAAAGTTTTATAAACGCGTACACAAAGCGCATGCTGCTCAGCAGTCAGACTAGAAGGTCTTGGGAATATAATATTTGGTCTTTTTGCTCCAGGTACATATTTTTCAAATTTTTTAGTGAAATTCTTATCATCACGATCACAGGAAGTTTCTTCTGATTGATTTTTACGTGACTGTAATTTTCTCTCAACACTTTGCTTTACTTTCAGAGCTTTCAAAGAATTCATTTCTTCAAGTGTCACATCTTTCATGTAATATTTGTGAGCATCTTTCATAGGATCCGTGAACGTTCCCTGAAGAATTTTATACATAACACTTGTATTTTCTAACCTATCGGGATTAATAAATTCATTGTCAATAACGTCACTCGTCGGCGGATTCCTTTAAAATAAAAAATAAATTTACTATTTATTTGACATTAATTAAAAATATAATTAACAATTCTTACCAGTCAATTTTTAAAAAATCTTCCATTGTTGCATTGCACGACTCTTTAGATTTACCGGCTCCTCTGTTTAATTTATTATAATTCAAAACAACTTCTGTTGTGGTCCAGTTAGATAATAGATCTCGAAAATTGCCTCCACTACTGGACATTTATGAACTGCGCATGCGCACAGAAGAATGGGAGAACGCCATCTTGTTGTTGATATGTTAATTTAAAAAGTGTCGAGTTTTAAAATGCCTCTAAACAAAATATTTAATTTTAAAAAAAATGATTTTTTGATAAATAATTTAAATGGTGGATAAGTGAACAAAACAATTAAAAAAATTTTTTTTAAATCGTTATTTTACTAAGACAATAAAATAACAAAAAAAAATTTTCAAAAATACTTAATTTGTCTATTTGTTTATAACACATTGTTAAACAATTAACATTAATAAACAATTAGTTCAAACAATTCGCAAATTATCTCTTCGTATAGTAACTTTTTTTTTCCACTAAAAATTACGAGTGTGAATGTAGTAGCTGTAAGACAAATTTAAAATTGTAAATAAATAGAGTAAATAATTAATAAAATTAAATTTTTAAAAAATTTGAAATTAATCAGTGTATTTTTTATAAATATTTTTTTTTTTTATTATTTACTTTATTTATTTGTAGTTTTAAATTTTTCTGACAGCTGCTACATTCACTCTCATAAAATTACCTCATATATTTTTTTTATTTTATCAATAAAAAATATATAAAATAATTAATGTGATTGCATTAATTGCGTTAATTTAATGATAATAATTTACTGCATGTAGAAATATTTGAATAATTTGAATTTTTTAATTTTTAAATGGATAAAATAAAACTAGAAGTTGCCTAGCAACCAAACGCATATCAATGCGCGCGCAAATATGACTATTTTATTTCAATGCAAGTTATAACAATAATTGTTAAATTTATTGTAATGTGCAAGTAATAGAGTGTAAAGACCACGTAATGTCATAATAAGTCATTAAAATTTAAAATAATCACTTGAAATTAATCGATTTATATATATAATGACATATAGTTATGATATATGAAACTAGACGTTCAAATAATTAATTTTTTAAATAAGTTTATATTAATAATTATTATTTATTAGTTAATTAATTAATTGATTAATTTTATTATGAGTAACAAAGCAAATGTGTCACGTAAAAGTAATTTATCACAAGAAACGTCAACGAGAAGTCGCGATGATCGTAAAAGAACGTCGACGTCGAAAAAAGAAGATGAAAAAAAATCAAGCGTAACGTCGAGTAAAAAAAAAGTTGAAAATACTGTAACCAAAGATCTAATTAAATCTTCTTCAGGTAATTCAGGTCGAGCTGAACGTTCGATCAACAAAAATTTAAATCCCACGAGTTCAAAAAATTTGAATCTGCATAAATCAAGTTCGTCTAAGACACAAGGAACGATTGCTAATGGAGTTAAAAGTAGGATAAAACAAAGTAGTGATGAAAAAAGAGGTCTGAGTACGATTTATATGCCCAGTAAAAAAAGTCATAGTACTTCCAAACAAAATAGTGAGTATAGTAATAAATCAAATGTTACAAATAAAGATAGTACTGGTACTGGTACCAAAATAAATACCAGTAAAACGAGAATGTCGTCGAGAGAACGTAAAAAGTCACGCACTCTCAGTCCTAGTGAAGTCAAAATGTTAAATAGAAATGTTAATTTAGATATTTCTGGTCCGGTAGTATCTAAACGTGAGCCATCACCAGAGTATGAGTATGAAGATGATTTCGAAGATTATGAATCGGATTTTCAAGAGTGTACTGATTCGGAGGCGACTCAAGTCAGTGATGAATCAGAAAGTGCTAGTCTGGATGAAGAAGAACCAGTGGAGCTGCAGCCAGCGCAGAAAAATGATAAATTAGTAGCGAATGTTGTTCTACCACGTAAGTATGTTGAGGAAGAGCACATGCTTGATTCAGGACATTATGAACTACAGGAAGCGCGAAGAAGAGCCGCGCGAATAGACTTGATGTCTGGAAACCGTTCAATAAATTTAGTAAGCAATCCTACTCAAGTTATCCAACGCCCGATTATTTATAGCGACGAAAAACCATCGGAAATAAAATCATTGCCTTCTTCGGCTGATGAAGGATTTGAAGACGGACGTTCTGGTGACTTTGCTAAGTCCCCGTTGATTCCTGGTAGTTTTGAATCCGGCAACCAGAGTAGTACAAAAAAAACTATTTCACGGCGCTTAGCGCGAGGCAAACAAATATTGCAGATGATTAAACTAGATGTTGTTGAATGGTCGTTATTTGAATGTACTCCGATAGCTTATGAAGAATTTATAAGAATTTACGGTAAAATAAACACGCGGCAAATTTCAACGCAAACTAACGAAGATAGTCTGAGTGTTGATGTTCAAACTGATGACATCGAATGTAGAAATATGTGGACACAGTTTCCTGTTGTTTGTAAAAGTCATTTGAAGACTAGTGAAGACATTAAATTATTTACCAGAGAATTAATTGGAGTCGGCGGTGATGATGACGAGTTGACTGAACGTCCTCACCATGATATCTTGCAGCTGAACGAATTTCTCAGCAACGCTGGCAAACTGATGCTTGCTCTGCTCGAGGGAAAATCTTCTTACGTCAGCAGCTTGGACAGTAATGAAATTCCAATGCCATTTAGCGATGCAACAATTAAATTGTCTGTTGCAAATGTAACATTTTTGTCGAACAGACCGGTCACGATGATCCGTTACTCCGATATTTCAAGTAGAATTTTAATAACGATCCACGAGCCAGCTGATGAAGACATTGAGACAGCGGCCAATGAGTATGTCACTGACTGCTGCATTGGGTGTCAGTGGAATATCGGGGAACCATCAAGACCAACTAAAATTTTTTATTCGTCTAGTAACATCAGCGCGTGTTGCTTTCATCCAACGAATAATAATATCATTTTTGCTGGACTCGAAGACGGCTCGATGAGCTTGTGGGACCTCGGAGAAGACGAATATTATCATAGAAAAATTTTTGACAGCGACAATAAACTCGGCTGGATTGTCCGCAGCCCGACATTTAACACGGGCGGTAATTTTGATGATCGAACATCGTCGTCTTCAAAGATCGTAGCTCTGTCAGTTTTGTCAAAAGTCGAGTCAGATTCAACGGACGCCAGGAAATTCATGCCGATACAAATTTGCAGTCTGGATGAAGACGGAAGTTGCATTGTCTGGAGCGTTTTTAAAAATTTCCAAGGAGCAGCGTCAAATGACTTGGGCCAGTCTTGGTGGGGAAAACTCCGGCTCGTTAAAAGTCACGAGATACCACTTCACTTAGACAAGCATTTCAAGTTAAATAACATCCGAGGATTCAGAGATATAAAGATTGATAGCGTTGATGTCAATAGTTTGTACGTTGCTTCCAATGTCAACAAAGTGTTGCATGCAACACGCATCGGAAAGAAGCCTCAGCCGTTCGCTTACAATGGAAACGGTATTTTTTTAAATTAGAAAAAAAATCATGTAGTCTTACATAAGCATTAATTATTACAGAGTACAATAATTAGAGTTTTGCTTGTTTGTTTTAGATTGCACTGGAGGTATGACGTGTATTGAAAATTGTCCTTTTAATTTACCATTTTTCCTGGCTGGGTGTGAAGATGGTACTGTCTGTCTCTATTCATCGACAATAGAGAGACCACTACTGAAATTTAAAAATTTAAATACCACTGCCGCAATTAAAATTATTCAGTGGTCACGATCTAAACCACTGACTATTTTTATACTAGATAATGATTCATGGTATTTTTATTTTACTACTATTATTATTATTTTCTATTATTATAATTATAATAATTGATTAATTTTTTATTTATTTTTTAGCATTCATGTCTGGGATCTTAGTAAAAGTGATATTTTTCCCACGCATAGTATATCTCCTGGGAAATATTCCCATGTCGACAGCATGGAATTGTCATCTTGTAAAAGTAATAATGACTTTATAAATCAATATATGGCTCTTGGTTTAAATAACGGTAACGTAGAAATTCATAAATTTAATAAAGAATTTCAGTACTCTGATAGAAGTGAAATTTCAACGGAATTAAAAGTACTTATTAATTATTTATCTATTTGTTAAATAATTATTTTTTTAATTTTAAAATTATCACTAAACTCCGTCCGATATTTCAGAATTAATTTTTTTTTTTGGCACCAAAGACTTGAATTGTCATCAGTAATAGACTGAAATTTTTTTAAATTTAAATATTACCGCAATTTTTAAATTACAAAAGATTCGCACTGTAATTATGTAGAATATATATATTATGTATATTATAGAATTTACTTAATTACTTTGTATACTAAATATTTAATAAACTATATATAAAAATATTAAAAATACATTTTTCTTCTATACAAAAATATTTTTGGCATTTAAATAAAATTATCACAATAAATTTTTGAAAAGTATTGAAAGAATTAAAAGCGCGGTACTTTTTACAGGACATATGCAATTACTACCACAAGTGGAGTAATCATTTTTAGTTTTATTGAGTTGATATAAAATATCTCTATAGTTCCTCGGTAATTGAATGTGATCATCGTCTGCTTGCAAACTGTGACTTTTTTCCTACAAGTATTTATAATTTAATTACAAAAAAGTAAGAACATAGTTTGGAAATTACTTACAGGGAAGATAACATCTGAATAAGTATCAAACAGTCCGTAAAGTGATACTGCAGGTGCTTGGCCAATAAATTTTGAACCAAACCAAGCATTCAATTGCATTAGCAAACTTTTTATTTCATTCTTTCTTAATTCCGTCATATTTGAATTTACAATTATCTAATTTTAAAAAATTTTCATATTTAGTACAAGCTCGTTATAAGCAATCATCAGAATTTGCTCACAAAAAAATTATTGAGAAAATCCGAAATAAATCGCGTATATGAATCTTCGCAAGTCGCTCGTTATAAGAAACTTGAAATCGCGTAGAAAAAAACACTAATTAAATGATTTTTGAAAGGTTGTGTGCAAAATAAATTTAAAAACTTGTATCGTGAGTGATCCTTTAAAGCGAGCGTAGAGATGAAATTCAAGCGGGCGGAGTAGGAGAGTTTCAAAGTCGTAACAAAAAGCGCGACAAGTTGGTTATAACGAGTTTGGACTATATATATTAATATGTAGATTATTAATGATATGTAGGGCAGAAGTACCATTTGTGCCCACTTTAGGACCAGTTTAGGTCACTTGAAAAATTTTAATAAAATAATTTGTAATGCAAACAATGACATAATTAATTTTTTTAATTTGTTCAAAGACAATTTTATTACTGTATGACAGTGAAAATTTTTTTATACTTTTCCATTAATCAAAATAAATTATTAAAGGCCCAAAGAGCACTGGCCACAAATCCTACTTCTCTATTGATAATTAAATATTTACTCACCGAACCCAAAGATGTCCATGTTAAAATACACTCGTCATTAAAATATTTTGGTTTATCAACGCATATACTTTTTAAATTATTAACTTTTTTGTATGAGTCATTTTTAAAATGAAGATCAACAAATGCGACATCGCCTCTTCCTGTAATTAAACACTCATACGTTCTGTCAACTTCTGATTTTTTGTCATTACTATCTAAAGACACGTTATTTAAATAAATATTTTGAAAATAGTGAGTGATTGCTCGGTCGTCTGAGCAATTCCATATTGGATTGTTTGTACGATTTCTCATTACAGCGACAAATGCGTTCCATCCTAAAAAAAATAATAATAATAACAATAAATTTAAAATAAAATTGACTAGATAATAATTTAAAATAAATTAAATTACCAATACTTTGATGTCTAGTAAAACACGCATGTGTTCCTTTGAGATCTTTGACACTATTTAAATTTGAACTATTTCTAACTAAAATTCCAATTATATTTAAATCATCATTTTTTTTCGAAACAACTTGAAGAAGTGATACTAAACTTTTTCTAAATAAAAAATTACAAATTTATTTTTAAATTTTATTTAATTGATAAAAAAAAATGTAAGTGATAAAAAATACTCGTAAGTCTTTGTCATTTCTTCCGGTCTAATGACAAAGAAATCACATTCGTTACGTTGAACCGCGTCAATACAAGCTTCACGGCCTGGTTGTTGATAACACGATATTGCGGGTTCAATTCCGTGAGAAAATGCAGCATCACGTATCCACTGACATTTACTGTCTTCAAGATTAGACGCGACACACCATTTAATACGTCGCGAAGGTTTACAAGGCATTCTTGTGTATGCTCCTCTGAATCCCGTAACTAATTAAAAAATTCATTAATAATTCAAAACTTTAATAAATATATATAAATTATCTTACATTGATTCAAATAATCAACGGGTGTCTGTAAAACGTCTGTTGCCACAGGGACAACATGATAATTTTCTAACAACTCCATAAAATTTTTTTGTGAATATGAAACTTTATAAGTTAAATTTCTTATCAACTCAGAAACTTTCTCTGCAGCATCTCTGTAATAAATAATTAAATTACTATTAATATATATATGACATTAACAGGAACGTGGATAGTAATAAAATGTTTATTCTTTAGCACATTTTTATTTTTTAAAAGTTTCGGTCAATTATTTGACCTTCATCTGTTGAATTTCTTGCATTATAAATTTAACAAAAAAAATTATCGGGGCGAGCACAAAATACCTAGACTCCACAAACATCTGAAACCGCTAGTTAAAGACCTAGAGCCTAGAAGTGAATCAAAACACTGGAACTTCCACAGCTCTTTTAATATTTCATCCGTTCCGAGTATTTTGCCAATGGGTAAAACTCTACACCTTGTAATCTATCGTAATTATTTATTATCGTTAAACAGATTGTAGTTTTGCATTTAATGAACGAAAAAAAAAGTCGAGGTGAGAAAAATTCTTGAGCCAAGAAATTTTTTTCAGTTATAAGAAAATTGTCTTTAATTTATAGTGCAAAACATTTCTTGCGCCAAACAATCCTTTTTTTTGTGGATAGTGAACTTTGCAACTCATTACAAATTAATCAAATTGGCATCTTCGGCATAATTATTATTAATTATTAATAAATAAATTTACTATGTATTTAAATTGTATTAAGATATTATGTCGATTATATGTTAACTAACTTAAACTTGATGGGAATTTTTAGTCTCATCTCAATAATTTGGTGGATTGAGAGTCATATTGATATTTACATATACTAACTATACTAAGTATTCAAATGTAGTTTTATGTAATATTGTAAAACATTGTGATCACAAGGAGTTATACTGTATGACCGATAATAAATCTAAATCTAAATCTAAATGACATTACCTGCGAGAAACAATAACAGGAAATGGTTTAGCGATCCAAGTACATGGTTTGCCGCGATTCAATGGTCTTATTGTTTCTCCATAAGGACATAAATAGCTATAACTACTATTATCTATTTTTTGATTTATAAAATGACGATGAGCGTCATCTAAACGGACCCATGCGATATCACCGGCGTTATCTGTCAGACATAACAATGCTCCTTCTCGTCCGTGGTATTTATCGCCAGCGTAGCAACCATTTGGATTATCACACAGTGAACATAAATTCCGGTACTTTAATTCTATGAGTAAAATTTATTAAAGTAATTGAAGCTCATAATTTTAAAAAATTAATTACATACTCAGACGACTGTCTTCGTGAGTATCAAATGTCCAAGGGCCAGCGATGCAGGCGGCTTCAAAAAATTTTGATAATGATGAGATATTATTTTCAAATAACGTTTTGTTTTGTTCACATTCGCTTGGTATCACCCATGTTTGAAAAAACTGCAATTACATTTCATTTATTTTTAATTATTAATTACGAGAATTAAAAAAAAACAGTACAAACATTAGCGAACACACGCGTCCAGTCAATCAGTTCTGAGTCAAGTCCCGGGTGACAAAACTTCTTATCTCTTATGTCAGAAAAACTTTTTATTTTATTTGATACCAGCAGCACCATGTCGAAGCGTGATTTGTCTAAAATTAAAAGTGATTTAATTAATAATTAATTAATTGCTAATGTAATTTAAATGTCAATAAATAAAAACCATTTTTAGATAATCGTAATTCATGAGTTATTAAAATCGGAGTCTCTCCGCCATCGATATTTGAATAGGTGACAAGATCTTCCGGTTCAAATACCGCAAAATCAGCGTCTCCGTTTTCTATTCGTCTCAAACAATTCGATCTAAACAACAAACAAAATAATTAAGTACAAAAAAAAAAATAAAAATACAGCCAATAAAATCTTGCCTTTCATTAACAAAAATACAATCGACCCCATCGCTGTCATTTTGATGAATCAGTTCCCCTAAAGTCATTCCAATATTTTGAGACTCGGGTACATTTCTCGCAGCACAAAATCTCACTAAAAAAAAAAACAAAAAAAAAAAACAATTAAAATTTGAAATAAACTTTTTAAATAAAGAAAATGTATACTAAAATTTACATTTATCTGCAGTAATTTGAGAAATTCCAGATATCAAGCAGATGACAAAGATCAAGGTCATCTTACAGACGAATTTACAAACTATCATTTTTAAAAAACCAACTTATACTAAATCCAGTAATCAGCATACAGAATTAAATTATAAATGCTGTTATTACACTAGCCGGTGATTGAATGATAAAAATTTCAACTCAGCATAAACACGCGGGTTACTTACATATATATTACAATTGCAATCATGATCACGCCCCGCCACAACTTCGTGACATGCGTAAACGTATTTGAAAGCATATACATATATAAACATATATGTATACAAACATCAAGTGTTTCCGCATCCAGCCTCTTTGTTAATGTGAGATGAATAAGATTAAATTTCAAGGTTTTTTTATCATTAAATTCAAATGCGACTTCTTTATTTTTTTTTTTTGACCGCTGACGTCACAGGTAAAAGTTTTTACTTATAGATATTTTTTTATACGTTAAAGAATTATTCAACAGTTTGTATATATACATATACATATGTATATAAATTTATATATATATATATATATATTGTATACATTTATATATATTGTAGTAACTCGCTTGCATGTTCTCCTGATACTATTTATCAAAATATCTATATTTATAAAGTCATAAAATATTTTTTTTCAAGCTCTAAATGCGTCGAAGTGAAACAAAGCTAAAAATAAAAAAAAACAGCAACTTGTTCATGTGCTGTGAAACATCAACGATAAGATTTTATTTTACTCAACAATTTAATTAAAGATTTAATGTCTTAGCAGTAGATATTTAATCAGTAACTACTGAGAGTTTAAGTAGACCTTGTCTTTTAAATTAATTATCAGAATGGCGGGGAAGTTTAAAATAAATTTACAGCAGTTGCCTGTCAAAGCTCATTATTTCTTCTTCATGGCAGGTATGATAAATTCAATTGATAATAGATAATTAGTAATTACTAATTAATAATTAAATAATGTATATATTTTTTAAATAAAATTTTAGCAATGGGGCCCATCCTGCCATACCTGTCAGTTTACGGTAAACAAATTGGAGTCTCTCCTCTTATAATGGGAACAGTTACGGGAATTTTACCAGCACTTTATTTAATATCAAAACCAATATTCGGATTTATTGTTGATTATTTTCGTAATCGACGTAAAATTATTTTTATCGGAGTTATTATTATCGGATCATTGTCACTTGTATTATTTTATTTTCTACCTCAGTCATCAACAGAAATTGAAAAATTTTTAAATTCTAGTTTTAATGTCACGTCTTCTCTGTATTGTGATAGAGAGCCGTGTAAATATACTGTAATTAGTAGAGAAAAAAATAGTAATGAAATAAGTTATCGCGCTGGTGTTACGTGCGCATGGAATTGTCATGAAGAAAAAAAAAGTATCAAAGTATCTGCGATATTAGCAGATAACTCTGGGGAATTGGTACCGATTTGCATTGATGATACAGTTGACTATAACAAAACATGTCACAGTATTGACAGCAATTCATTACCATGTAATTTAACATGTTTAATTAATGAAATCGAAACGGTCCAAGATCACCTGTACTACAGTATTAAATTTTGGGGATTTGTTATCTTGATGTCCATCGGATGTATTTGTTTCAATGTCGCTAATTCTATTAGCGACGCTATTTGCTTTGATGTCCTAGGTACAGTTCAAATATTTAAATAAATAATTGATAGTTTTGTTAATTATGAAATAAAAAAATTCAAAAATAATTGTGTATGTGTACAGAAAAATAAGCTGACCTACGAGCTCATTGTGATTCTGACACTAGGTGAAGGCGGTCATATGGGATATGGACGACAGAGAGTATGGGGATCTATTGGATGGGGTGTCACTGCACTGACAGCTGGTTATGCTATGGACCTAGTCTCTGAAGATGATCATTATAAATCTTATACACCAGCTTTCATTCTTGTTATCGTCTTTACTTTCTTTGATGTTCTCAGCTGTACAAAACTCGAGGTTCCTTACTGTCATTATTTCAATTTATTTTTTATTTTTAATAAAAAATATAATTTTTTTAGTTACCAATAATGACTGGGTCAGATAATATTGCCAAAGATGTTTGGAAACTTTTGAAAATTAAGAAGATTACTATTTTCTTAATATTTGCGACAATCGCTGGTATAATTGACAGCTACTTAATTTATTTTTTATTTTGGTACATTGAAGATCTTGCTGAGCAAACGGATTTTATGAGCCAAATAAAATTAATAGAAGGTCTTGTTATCGCTGCTCAAACACTTGGCGGAGAAGTCATTGCTTTTTTACTGTCAGGTAACAAAATTAATAAATAAAAAATTTAAAAAACTAAAAATTAATTTTTTATTTAATTAATAGGAAAAATTCTTAAAAAATTTGGCTACGGATATACTTTGACATTCTGCTTTGTCTGTTATTCGTTACGTCTGGGATTAATTTCGCTGGCGCCAAATCCTTGGTGGATTGTATTAATTGAATTATTTATGCAGGGACCATCTTATGCTTTGTGTTATACGATAATTGTTGGTTTTGCGAGTGTTGTAGCACCACCTGGTACTTCTGCTACCGTTCAAGGCCTCGTTGCAGGAATGGATGACGGATTAGGTACTGTTGTATAGACATATTTATTTATGATCAATTAATTAAGGCATTAATTAATAGAAATTATTTAGGTTTTGCGGTGGGCAGCTTAGTTGGCGGCGTTTTGTATAAAATAATTGGAGGACAGATGACTTTACGTTTATTTTCTTTACTTGCTATTGTAACTGCGATTTTATATTTAATTTTATTCATGACTATTTTGAAAGACGGAATGCCTAAAACTAAAAATGACAGGAGTAATGATAATGTTCAGTGGAAAAGTCCTCAAGATGCTATTGATTATTGTGATACTGCTGAAATTAATTAAATTAAAAATTAATTATTTAAAGATTTATGTTAAGTCTAATAGAAAATTTAATTAGAAAATTATTTTTACAGTAATAAATATTATATAAGATGGAAAAAAATTTCATACTATTTTTATAAATGATTGTATTAAAATTATAGAGTAAATATATGTATTTACTGTAAATGGATCATCTTGTAAACAATACATATACTAGAAGCTTCCCTTTAGTAATAGCATATAGAGCTCCTATTCACTAGAACTCTATGTCACAAAACTTTTAAGTTCGAATTAATAAATATAACAACCAAACTTTTTTATAATTTAAAAAAAATGTCTCAACATAGAATGGTTGGAATACCATTAACCATAAAGAAAATTCGTGAAGATACGAAGAAATATGTAGCGCCAGGAGATATATCATTGCTGACTGAGTTTTTTAAAAAAATATAAAATATCTGATCTATCAATAGATCAAAGCCACGATCTCCTTCGTTTGGCCGTTTCTACAAATAACTTTAAGTTGGTGGATCTTTTATTGAAGCACGACATTCAACTTGGATGTGGTCTTAATGAAACAAACCTTCTTCATATGGCTTTGAATATTCCGAATTTGAATACCGCAATCATTAAAATTCTTTTGGACAGAAGTAATAATGTCAATTATACATACGATAGATGAGCTCATAGCTCTATATTAATATCAAAAATGGATTATCGTCACTCTGATGACTTACAGCACGTAACCAGTCCCAGATATACTTCAAGTTGAGAATATAATAATTCTGAAATAAGTTTCTTACCAGGGACACTCTCTACAACTGATGGGTGTGATCTAGCGGCAAACACCACATTACTTCCGCTGCGGCTGCCTAGCACCATGACTTTTTAAGTCAATAATCATTAGGTTTAAATAAATATTTATTAACCTCGACCAAATATATATATTTATTCTTAATTAATATATTTTTTTTTGTGTCTAAGTAATACTCATTAGAGTTAATATAATATTTTGCTTCGATATTTGAATTTGTTGGCACTATAAAATAGTTTAGTTGTCTATTAAATAAATATTTTCTTAACTTTACCAAATAATTTTAAAAACAATTTTTTTACAGGTATTTTAAAAATTAAATTACTAGTAAAATATTGGATTTATGTAAAAATTTATGTAGACCTTTTGCATAAAGGATTACATTTTCTATAAATAAGACCCTTATCAGTTTTATCATATCTTTGATAAATCAAATTAAATTACAAAATTACCTGCGAAAATGTTGTTTCATTGATAAAAAATAAAAGAATTATATTTAATTATAAAAAAACTACACATGAATTTTCATATTATATATATTTATATAAATGAGTGACTTTTTTTTCTTTATTTATTTAAATTAAATATACAATTTTTATAAATAATTTTATGAATATTAATGAGATTTTTATGAATATTAAAATTATTTTAAAAACAGTATTAGTCAAAAATATTTTTAAATATTCCCGCTAATTTTTTGTGCGCACATTAAGCGCGCATGTACAGTTCCCATTGCTGGAGTTAAAAAATTTTTCTCTCTCTTTTCTTTTGAGATCCTCTCGTCACCATCATGGCACCCGTAAGTTTTATTTTTCAAATAAATATAAAAATATCATTTTTAAATTTTTATAAATAAATAAATTAAACTTAAATCATAAACTCCAATATTTAATCAATAATATCAAATAATTGGTATTTTAATAATAATTGTGATGCCGTTTAATTAAACGGATAATTATTGAGGTTACGTCGCTCATTGGTTGGAGATGCTAAGTGACATGTGGAATCATGACTAATAATTTAATAATTAATAATATTTTTCAGCAAGCGAAAGTGACAACCAAGAAACCAGCAGCCAAAAAGGCGACCGGTGGACCAAAAAAGGCCCAACTTCGCGGTAAAGCCCAAAAAAAGAAGGTCTCACTTTCATTCACCATCGACTGTACCCATCCAGTTGAAGACAATATTATGGACGTTGCTAGCTTCGTAAGTTTTGTTATAGTATTTTCTTCAATTTATATTCATTGCTGGATAATTAGTAATTAATTACTTGATGTATTGCAGGATAAATACATGCAAGAACGTATCAAAGTCAATGGCAAAACCGGAAACTTGGGAAATGCTGTCAACATTGAACGCAGCAAGAACAAGCTCATCATCAACAGTGACATTGACTTGTCTAAAAGGTGTGTAATAATGATCTAAAATATTTGATTTAATTTATAACAATATAAGCAATTACTCATAATACTGAAATTAGTTGACGTCTAATCATTTTTTGGTTTTATTAAAAACGATACATAAAAAAAATATTTTAAAAAATTGCACCTATAGTTTTTTTAATTTTTTACATGTGCATATTTTTAATTTTTTTTTTAAATTGAATTGATGAAGAAATTCGAAAAGTTTTAATTGGCTCCAAACTTCGAGAATTTTACTGAAATTAACAGTGAACTATTTTTCGATTTTTTTTTTCAACAAGGAAATTATAAAAAAAATAAAATCGAAAAAATGCACATGTAGAAATTTTAAAAAACTATGAGTGCAATTTTTTAAAATATTTTTTTTTGTAATTTATCGCTTTTATCTTAAGGATCATAATTATTTAGTTTACGCCCGATGGCTATTAAGCTACAATGGAACCGATATTTGCATTAATTCGAATACTTCGTTTGATTAATTTATTAGGTACCTCAAGTACTTGACGAAAAAATACTTGAAGAAGAACAAACTTCGTGACTGGCTCCGTGTTGTATCTAAAGACAAAAACACTTACGAGCTCCGTTACTTCCAAATTACGAGCCAAGAAGACGATGATGAAGAAGAAGCCGATTAATTTTAAATTAGTAAGCTATTTTTTTCTCGTATATACATTTAATTATGTATGTGTCTGAAAATAAAAT
Source organism: Microplitis demolitor (assembly GCF_026212275.2). NCBI lineage: Eukaryota > Metazoa > Arthropoda > Insecta > Hymenoptera > Braconidae > Microplitis > Microplitis demolitor. Next base: position 2,489,742 of record NC_068554.1, on the reverse strand, counting down.
TCTTCAACTGGATAATGACTTTTTATTATTTTATATTTTAATTTAATCCTTAAGTATAATTATCTGATTTAAATTAATAAAAAGTAAAACTTCTGATATTTAATGGGATACTGAAAGTTGCAGAAATCAGACTTTTTTCCTTTTTTAAACCAATTATTTGTAAGTACAATTTTAAGACTAAACACAAGATTTTCAAAAGTTTTTTCTGTAATCATTTTAGTTCTTTATGTAAAAAAATCAAATACTTGGCGCCTATTATTTTTATTATAAAAATTTAAATATAAATATTGCAAGAGAAAAATTCAATGATAATAAAAGTAAATTAAAAATATGAGTAATTAGTAATAAAATATGAAAAAAAGAAATAATTATATTAATTTCTAATAATTTAATTACTGAATGATTTTAATTTTGTTTAAAATAAAAATAAATTTGATTTAAAAACGAGCTTCAAATTTTTGACACAAGAGGCGCTAAAATATATCTATAGTAAGTGCAATTGTTTATCATTTTATGATACAGTGTAATAGAATAATAAAAACTAACCACGTGTAAAATGGTCCGACTCGCAGAGGTAAGAAATTTATTTAATTTTCTAAAAAAATTCAAATTTCATTGCAAGTAATTATTATTACAATTATTTAATTTTATTAATATCTCGTGCTATAGTTAGCTGGTGATGAATCATCTGGTGATCAGTCACGGACGTTCGTCTTTCAGGACGAAGGACATACATTAGGAAATGCTCTTCGGAGTATAATTGCGCACTAGTACGTATTTTAAATTTAAAAAACAATTATTTACATTTTATTTTTAATTTTGTTTATCAGGTGGACAGTAAATTTAAAATTATAATTTAATTTTCACCAGGATATGTCCCAATGAAGGGACGAAATGTCCAATTTATGGTCAAAATAAAATTATAAATTTTAATTTGCCGCCACTTCCCTAAAAATTTATTTTAAAAATTATGATACTGAAATTAGTCGTCTAATAATTTTTAAATTTTTTCAAAATCGATAATTAAAAAAAAAAATTGCATCTTTAGTTTTTTAAATTCTCTACATGTGCATATTTTTATTTTTTCTGTCAATTGTCTGCTAACTTCAGGCTCATAAATTATTTACTTTAATCACATAATTATTGTTTTTTTTTTAATGAGGAAGTTGCTGATAAAATAATTTGCTTGCTTTTTATTACAGCCCTGACGTTGATTTTTGTGGTTACACGGTACCACATCCTGCAGAAGCTAAAATGCATTTTCGAATTCAAATGAAAAAAAACGGACGTGCTATAGATGCACTAAGACGTGGTCTCAAAGATTTAGATGAAGTTTGTGATCATGTTAACCAGGTTTTTACTGAAAAATATGAAGCATTTGTAAATCAACAATAACTTCTTTAATATATAAAATAATTAATTTTTTTTTACATTTTATTTTTATAATATTAATATTTATTGTACAAGAACTATAGTATTTAATTAAAAATTAATATTTCATTGATAAAAATCATGAGCTAAATTATTTTATTTAATTAAATTTGTAAAAATCCCATAACAAAAGTTCTTAAAATGTAATAACAGTATAAAGTAATTAAATAAGATAAATCATAATGAATTTAAACCCACCCGCTATAATAAATCGAGATATCTTGTAAATTTTTATAAATTTTCTAGTAATTGATTTAAATTAAAATTTTTAATTTTATTCTATTTCTTTTTAAATCAATCATTTATTTTTATTTAAATTCTACGCTAATTATTTTATTTTTAAATTTTACAAGATCATCTCTTATTAAAAGCAATGATAACATTAAGCAACGTAATTGTTCATAACGAGCATTAATTAAATTTATTTAAATTGAAATAAATGATTAGAAATTAATTATGATACTGAAGTTAGCCGACGTCATAATTTTTGGATTTTTATTCAAGACGATAAATTATAAAAAAAAATATTTGAAAAAATTGCACTTATAGATTTATTAATTTTCTATATGTGCATTTTTATTTTTTTTTTTTCTTGTAAACGAATTGTTGAAAAAAAAAATTTGAAAATTTTAAATTGTCTGCTAACTTCAGGGTCACAATTAATAACGGGGTAAAATTTAAAATATAATTTTTATCTAACGAATGTTATAATTTAAATTTCCGAGATCTCGGTCTTAAAATTTTGACTAATTCATAAATTAAAAAAAAAATTTATATCATAGTTCTAATCATGTAATTAAGGATCCCACCGTGTCGGAAATATGTTAAATCAACTTCCGTATCAAATCTTACAATAACAGTAAATTCTTTTCCCGTGTCAGTACGCACAGTAATTTGTTGATGCGGCTGACAATCAGCTGGTATGTCAATATCAAATAATTCAACCCCAGTAAGACCCAATGTATCGGCTGTCTGCCCAGGTAAATATTGCAGCGGAACAATTCCCATTCCAACTAAATTTGATCTATGGATTCTTTCATAAGACTCAGCAATTATTGCACGGATCCCCAGAAGATACGGACCTTTAGCTGCCCAATCTCTCGAGGATCCTGACCCATATTCTTTCCCAACTAAAGCTATCAATGGAACTTTATCTTTTCCGTATCGTTCTGCAGCGTCAAAAATGTCCATCTGCAGAAATATTTAAATTTTACAGTAATTAAATTTTCTTTAAAATATATATAAGTAACATATATATACCTCTTCATTAGTAGGTAAGTATAATGTTTTTGGGCCGGGTTTTCCAACAAATTTATTAAGTAAACGAATATTAGCAAAAGTTCCTCGAACCATTACTGCATCGTTGCCACGTCGAGCTCCATAGGAATTGAATTCTCTGGGTGTTAAACTGAAATATTTGAATACGTACAATAGATTTGTATTGTTTCGAGCTTAAAATAGAAAAGTAAGTAAGTAATTGTACCCTCGCTTAGCCAGGTATCTTGCAGCCGGAGAATTACGAGCTATACTTCCAGCAGGACTTATATGGTCGGTTGTAACTGAGTCACCAAGATTCAATAGAACTCTAGCTTTTCGAATAGGTTTTATTTCCGGTAATTCCTTAGAAATGAAAATTTAAAATATTGTAAATTATAAAATATCAAGTACACAGTAAACTTGTTTTATGACATGGCATTCAAAAGCAAACTCGAGCTTATAGAAAATTTTGTATTGTACCTTTTCAAGGGTTTCAAAGTAAGGAGGATGTTTTATGTATGTAGAGTCTTCATTCCATGGGTAAAGTTGGCCTTCTGGTGCAACGAGACTCGCCCAGCGGTTGCTGCCTTTCTCGATTTTATCGTAAACGCTTTTGAACATCGCAGGTATTACGTACTTTTGCTCAACAGCTTGAATGTCCGCACGTGTCGGCCAAATGTCGCGTAAATAAATATCTTTGCCGTCGGCACGACGTCCTAGAGGCTCCGTTTCAAAGTCAATGTCGACTGTACCCGCGATCGCATACGCGATGACGAGTAAAGGCGACGCTAAATAATTAGCTCGGGTACTTGGGTGAATTCTACCCTCGAAGTTACGATTTCCTGACAAAACTCCGCAGCATACTAATTCTTTTTTTTCAATTGTCTCGGCGATCGAGTCTTCAAGAGGACCGCTGTTGCCGATACATGTCATACACCCGTACCCCACAATGTCGAACCCGAGCTGAGTGAGAGCTGGAATGACTCCGCTTTCGCGTAAATAATATGTGACTACTCCAGAGCCAGGTGACAAAGACGTTTTTATGTATGGGGCAACAGTCAATCCTGCGTCGACGGCATTTTTAGCAAGAAGACCTGAGGTAAATTTTATTTATTTATTTATAAATTAATTATTTGTTCAACTTTTTTTTTCTGTGTAATATAAATTTACCTGCACCGAGCATCACACTCGGATTGCTTGTGTTGGTACAGCTAGTAATTGCGGCTATTACTACTGAACCATGTTTCAATGTATATTCTTGGCCTTCAAACATAAATTTACCCTCAGTTTTTATTTTATCAGCCGACAATCCGTAACCCTTAAATCCTATCTGTAAAAAAAAATTTTTCTAATAAAATCACTAATCAAAAAAAAGAAATGAGTAAAAGTAAATTGCAAATTCGGGTAGGGGAAAGGGCGGTGGCCTAAAAAAGTAGGGATGAGTTTGTCATTTTCATGTCCAATTGCCAGGTAAATTTAGGTCCCTCAACCAATAGAGGGTGCAAACAGGTGATGAGCAATTAGGAAGGGTTTCCAAGCAGTGGGAGCAAGAAGACGGTATAAATTGGCATGTTCTTCAACAGAAAATCAGTTGTCGACTGAAACTTAAAGTCTTCGGATCATCAAGAATAGATACTCTAGTCTTCATGATCCGAACTTTGTCTCGGCTTAAGGTTTAAATTTTTACAGAACCTCGTTACTCATAATAATTTAACATTTGAATACGTAGTATACATCTAGTCTCAGTGATTTTAAATATCTGTGACTAGATGTTATACTCGTAATTAAGTGTATAAATATCAGCGTTAAATATTTAGTGTATTATTATTTAGGAAATTAAGTTTTACACTTCCTGTGAATTTTCCTTTGGTGGATTAGCTATATGTAATACTTGATTCCATATAGCAAATTTACCAAATTCAAGATTCATCTGAATAACAAAGAAGTGAAACTCGTAAGTTAATCAATTACACTGACTAATTTTCTTAATTTTTTTCAGCTTGTAAAAAAAAATCGTTTGGATTGCAGGGAACTAAGGAAGTGATATGTCGCTATGATAACACATCACAGCCCTAGTTCTCCGTGGTCTTCGATTATTTATCTTCGATATTATTTATAAATTGTATTTACATAAATAATTTAAATGTTTAATTTGTAATTAAGATACAAAACTGAGCTCATTATACCTAGAACGACGTTAGAAATAAATTCGTCACTGGGAGTAATGGGTCCGATAAATGTATCGAAAATCATCGATTATTAAATTTGTGAAATAATTTTAATTATTTGATTATAGTGATTTAGTAATTACCTTGTTTGTGAGACACTGATTAAAATCAAGTTTCATATCTGATACAGAGACACGATCATGAGGTCGCTTCGGGCCACTTACACTTGATACGACCGTCGCTAAATCCAACGTAACTGTTTCAGAAAATACGGGATCTTGTGACTCGATATTATAATCTCTCAGCATTTTAACGGCTCGTAAATATTTTTCTATGCGGTCGATATGTTCCTCAGAGCGACCTAATAAATAATTATTATTTTAAAATTTTAAATTTTCCCGCGATTTGCAATTTTGATATTTACCAGTTTGTCGTAAATAATTCAAACTCTGTTGGTCGACGGGAAAGAAACCAACGGTCGCACCGTACTCTGGACACATATTGGAAATAGTTGCGCGATCCGCGATACTTAACTCTGCTACTCCTGGTCCATAAAATTCAACAAATTTTCCTACGACTCCTAATTGACGTAAATTCTGTACAAAATAAAAAATAGATTAATATTTAATGTAATTGCAAGAATTCTCAGACAGTACCGCAATTTTTAAAAATATGCAACGACTCGATTTTCATAAACGTATTAAAATTTTATCAATTAATTACATAATAATTAAAACCTTAATTAGAAAGAGAAAAAATTTCGCCGACTGATATAATTTTTGAAAACTTACTTACAATTGTTATCAACTAGAAGTTAAAAGAAAATATTGAATAAATTGTAGCCTACCAAATTTTAAAATTCAAATTATAAAACTGACATGAATTTTTTAAAATCAAATTTCAGCGAAATTGTCTTTTTTCTCATTTAATGCTTTAATTCTTCTAAATTAATCGATTAAAATTTGATACTTATGGCACGAGTCATTAAAAAAATTTTTAAGTGGGGACTGACTGAGAAAAGCCTTAAGTATTTAATTGATAAATAATATATACTTTGGTAATAGTCAATACAAGATCCGTGGAAGTGACGTATTGATTAAGTGTCCCCACGAGTTTGTATCCAATAACTTTGGGTAATAGCATTGATACAGCTTGTCCAAGCATGACCGCTTCAGCTTCAATTCCACCTACACCCCATCCAAGAATTCCTAATCCATTTATCATAGTGGTATGAGAATCAGTACCGACAACACTGTCGGGGTAAAGTAAATCGTCCGAATCAAATACAACACGTGCCAAGTACTCTAAGTTAACTTGATGAACAATCCCACTTCCTGGTGGTACAATCAACATATTTTTCAAAGCCTTAGCTCCCCATTTTAAAAATATAAACCTTTCCTTATTACGTTCAAACTCCAAGTCCTCATTTTTTTTCAGTGCATCTCCGCTGTAATTAATTATAATTATTTATAAGTATTTAAATGATTCATGAAATTAATATCCTTGATTTATTTACCTCCGTACAAAGTCGACTTGAATTGAATGGTCAATTACCAAGTCTGAAGGACATATTGGATTTATTTTATTCGGGTCTCCGTTTAATCTTTTAACGCAATCTCTCATTGCAGCAAAATCAACAACTGCCGGAACACCAGTCAAGTCTTGTAAAATAACTCTCGCTGGTTTAAATGCAACTTCGACGTCATCACTCGCTTGATTTATTTCCCAATCAAGAATTTTTTTGACATCACTATCTTTAACTTGAAACCCATCGCAATTTCTTACAGCGCTTTCTAGTAATATTTTTATTGAAAACGGCAAACGATCTGTTTATTTAAATATTTTATTATTTTATTATTATCACATAAATTAAATGATGCTAGAAGTAGCCGACATCTTACAATTTTAGTTCTACATGTGCATATTTTTTTTTTTTTATGTAACTGACTCATTGAAAAAAAAAAAAAATTGTCTCCTAATTTAAAGATCATAAAATTTTTGCCTGTCAGTATTTACTTTTTTTATTAAAAATAAATTAATTTTTTCAATGACTGTTACTTTTACTATCATATAAATTTATTACACGACAATATCATATTATTTATGACATAATGAGTGTGAATGAACCAGATATGAACAATTTATAAATTTAAAATAAATAAATTTAAAAAATGAAATTTAAAAAAATGCGCGAATTGGTTTTTAAATCTAAGTACGAATTTTATCATTTTAATAATTCTAAAATTTAATTTGTTAAAAAATTTTAAAAAACTGTCAGCCAAATTCACACATAATATAATGACATGATAAAAAATTCAATGATGTTAAGTAGAGTCAAGAGGTCATAAATTACCCACCATATTTTTTTCCAAATGATGAGACATCATAATAATTACGCTCTTTGCTATTTATTACAACTGATTTAAGAAGATTATCATAAGGATTTGGCACTGGAAAAAAAATGATTTAATTACAAAAACCATAACAAAGAATTTGTTTACTATAAAAACGTGACAATAATGACATTACATTTTGAATTTATGAATTATCAGAATTATTTGAATAATTCTGATAAAATAATAATTTATTAACTAAACATATTTTACAAATAATAAATTTTTTAAAGAACTTACCTGCCATGACTGACAATCTACGTGTCACGTACACCAGTAGAAAGTGGAATGATCAAGTTTACATTGTACATAACTGTTACATGACCTCCTCATTTTAATTTATCTAGATAAATCAAGTAAATACTAAAAAACAAAATAAAAAACGAAGATTGGGTGCATAAAACTCTGGGTACGTTACTGCTGGGTTTTAAACACCAGCGACTAGTAATTTTTAAATTTTATCGTCAGTAGCTAAAAGTTTTTTGTCGCAGCCTCTGGAAACCGCGATAGCAGCGTTAGGAATAAATTCTATTTATCTGAACTGGGATTTCCAATTCAGTATCTTTACATGCAATGATTTGTATCAAAGTAAAGAACAATGATTAGTTAACTTACTAAATATTGTTTTTTTTTAAAGGGATCTTGATGAAATTTGAAGAAAAATTTTAAATTGTATAGGCGACATTTAATCCAAGAACTCGGGTTGTAAAAATAATTGAGTGTTTTTTTTTCTGTAAGTACTTAAGAAGATTAAGGATCTAGACAGAGTATTATAAAATAAGTAGTTTATAAGTTTAAATTATAAATAGAAAAGTAAATATGGTTAATGAGGAATTTTAATTTATTGATGGCGAAATTCTATTCGGAGAATTTTACAATTTAATAGAAAAATAGTAAATCCTTGTAGCAAATATTCATAAATACTTGTAGAGAAATTATTTTAACTGAGAATGATAAATTTTTCTACATTAACATGTAGTATATACGTTCAGTATATATTTGAATATTATCAGATATTGGCATCAAGAAATTTTCAGAGCTCGAAATATTTTATCACTTAAAATATTTTCTGCCGCCGCTTTCTTTTAAAATATGACGTAATTTGTACTAATAGAATTTTAATGACTAGGATTTTTTTCATTTATTATTTTTGTAAATACTTGTAATTATGTTATTACTAAAAATATGTTTAGAAAAAATTTTATTTTTATTATAATTATTGAGCAGTTATACTAAAGTCTTTCAAAAAAGAATTGATAATTTTTTTTTTTCGAAAAAGCTACAACTTAATAGTTTTCGAAATTAATTTTGAAAATCAATTTTTGGTAATTGAAATTTTTTTTAGTTTTATATGCATTCTTTCGAGTGTGAATATAGCAGACATGAGAAAATTTGAAATAAATAAATTAATATTAGTTAAAATAATGAAATTGAAAAATTGCGCGTACAAATTTTGCATTTATCTAAATATGCATTTTTTAATTTTTACTTTAGTTGAGTTTTATTCATTTATTCTAAAATTTAAAAAATTTCCAATTGTCTACTGCATTCACTCATACATTCTTTGACTACGAAGTTTTGATACACGTGTTAGAATGTTTAATATATAGCTACAGAACGCTGATTGTAATCAGAGTAATATTTCAAAGTGTCTACGTATGATAATAATAATTATATTGTGATCTAAACGAAAGCCAGCGGCAAAATACTTCAATTCTTATCTACTTCTTAACTCTAAAACAAAAAACAAGATAATTGACAATTGACACAATCATTAAAAATGAATTATTTATTAATAATTTTTTAAAATAAAAATATTTTTCATAAATATTTCATCACAGTAAAATCTAGAAAAACTATTCAAACTTTTACTTCAGGTCTCAAAATTTATTTAAAAATGAAATTTTTATGCAATGGTTAATTTTTATGCAATTAAATTGTTATGATCTTGAAGTTTGTAGACAATTAACAGTTTTTTAACTTTTTTTCAACAAATCAAAAAAAATGCGCATATAAAAAATTAAAAAGGTCATAGGTGCAATTTCTTAAATAATTTTTTTGAAGAAATCTAAAAACTTTTACACGTGATTTTAGCATCAAATTGTTTTGAATTTACGTTTCATAAAAAAAAGTAAAAATATATTTGTGAATAAATAAAAATATATAGATAGTCAGTCATATGGTCATTGGTATCAAATTAACAGAATGTGCAAATTTAAAAAATGTCGAATCAACAATTATCAGCAAACCGAGTGGACTCGCGTCATCATGCAATCAGTCACAAGTTTTTGTTATTTATAATGCAACATATCTTTAAAATAAATTTATTTGTGCATTTTAAAATAAATGACTGACGTATTTAAATATATTTTAATAAAATTTTAGTTTTAAGTGGACGTAATTTTAGTGGCAGCTGAAATAGCATTCAGGTATAAATTACTTTTGAATTACAATAGAGATTCCATGTCTATAGTAAACGAATAACAATTACTCGAAGATAAATGAAAAATAATGCTGAGTGAAATGTGTTCCTGAATACTTTACAATTTCACTCTTTCAGTTAAAATTTTTCAATCATTTTTCATTTTAGATAATTATATTTTAATGAATTTCTAAGTATAAGCATCTGAATGCGTCAGAGTTTTAGTACAGTGTAATTTTTAATGGTCATTAGTTTGATAGCTGCTTTATCATATCCAATAATATCTATTATAGTAAGAAATATTATATTTTACGTAGCTTGGAAGCTATTTCATAGTTTTTCTGTCATAACATTTACTTTTGTTACTGCAATTGCTCTAAAATTAAGAAAAAATAAAAAAATTTTTGTTAAGCTTTTTTATTATTCAATACAGTGTACAAGTATTTGATTAATTATTAGACAAAGTTAATTAGAAAATGAAGTACTAAGTTAATTTGTATATTTAATCAGTAAAAAATAAATAGTAATTCAAGTGGGAGAAGGGCGGTAGTAAAAAGTGGTGGGGAGTAATAATTTTTGTCTGCAGGCATTTTTACAGTTTCCCCACTTTTTTTAAATATTCAATGACGAACTGTCATGACCGTAGTAAAATTTCATTAATTAAAAAATAATTAAAATATTAAATAAAAAAAAAAAAAAACAATTTCGCGGATATAAATTTTTAAAAAATTACAGTTGTCATCAATTAGGAGTCAAAGGAAATTTTTGAATAAATTTTAGCGCACAAAATTTGAAAATTCAAATTATAAAATTGATATAAAAATTTGACTGAAATTTATTTAAAATTTCGTTTAATTGATATCAACTTTTTTAAAATTAATTGATTAAATTTTGATACGCCTGAGTTGAAAGTCATTGATAATTTTTAAAAAGTGGGGGCACTGTTTGAGATTGCCCTTCAGGTAATTAGAATTTTTGAACCAATGAAAAGTGTCATTAGATAAAAAGTAATTAAGAAGGGCCTAGAAGCAGTGGGAATAATAGTGTGTTATAAATTGACAATAAGATCCCAAGGGACCTCAGTCAGTATTCAAAGTATTTGAATACTGACATGGCAACTAAATGTTTCAGTGCGTTCTGAAAAATTAAAAAAAATCCGAAGTTACTCTAGGTGTATTTACTGCGGTCGAGAGGTTTTAATTCTCACCGGGTATTATGCGCCTCGTAATAATTTCTGACACCATCATATTTACTGAGTATTGTTCGAGTGATTTAATATAATATTTTTGGTAAATCTAAAAACGCAGTGTCAATTCAGTCACAGATTTACATACTGTGACTAGATTGTAGACTGCGTATTTCGGTTTTTAAATATCATCGTTAATATTTTATTTTCAGCCGATTTTACTTATTTTTAATTCATCGGACTAATTTTTCTTTGGTGATCTAACTATACTGTTATATTTAAACACAGAAAGCTAGATCAGCAAGGCAGAAATTTATCCGCAAATATTCAACGAGATAATCAACCTATGAGTTATTTTTATTCTATATTTAAAGAAGACTAAAGCCGTTGATTAAAAGAAACTAGTGCGGTGATATATGACTTGGAAATTATATCACAGTTCTAATTTCGTATAATCTGCGACGTTTTATCATCACTTAAATTAATTAATAATTAATATTTGTACTGTTAGATACACATTGGAACTCATTAGTTCCAGGTTGACGTTAAATTTATCAACTCGTCACTGGGAGTAATGGGTTCGATACATGTATCCGAAGTCAACATCATTAATGTTTATAAAAATAATTATCATACCTTGAGACATAATCACGCGTCGTCTTAAAAAAATACCTCAGGAACTACTGGTACGTAATTTTTCACAATTATTTTATTTACTCAACTTGTAAGTAATTGACATGCTACCTTTTACAAAAACCTTAATAATAATTAACTTCATTTAAACTGAACAAGATTTTAAAAATAATAAATTTACTTTTTAACGTCAATTGTAATAAACAAATTAAATTAACAATTGACATCACAAAAAATAATTTGACATTATGAAGGCTTGTAAGCGTTTTTTAAATTATTAATTATTATTTAACTCAAATAATTTATACACAAAAAAAAAAAGAATTTTTTGGCGAAAGAAATTTTTACTCAATTTAAGAAAAATTTTTTTTTTTCAATTTCTAATGCAAAATATTTCTGGCGGCAAAAAATTCTTTTTTTTGTGTACTTTATAATTATTTAAATATTTCGAAGTATTAAAATTAATGGCAAGAGTGACGTGCGTTCTTTTTAAACTTTCAAACGCAAAAAAATCCGCGGTATATTTAAATTTTTTCAACATTTAAACTAAACAAGATTTTAAAAATTAAATTTTCTTTTAAACGTCAATTGAAATAAACAAATTAAATTAATAATTGACATGACAAAAATTATTTGAGATTATAAAGTCTTGTATCTATTATTTAACTTATTAATTATTTTATTTAAATAATTAATCTAACAAATAATTTATACACTGTAAAAAAAGGATTTATTGGTGAAAAAAATTTTCACTTGTTCCTTAATTTTTGCATTATAAATTGAGAATAAAAATTTTCTTAGGTCAAGAAAAAATTTTCTCTAATCCTTAGAAAATTTTTGTCTTTAATTTATAATGCGAAAAATTCCTTGCACCAAGAAATCTTTTTTTCGTGTAGTCTATAATTATTTAAGTATCTCTAAGTATTAAAAAATTATGGCAAGAGTGACATGAGTAAACTAGTTGTGAAAATTAAATGTTTTTCACTTTCTATTCAAACTTTTAAAAGCAAGAACATTCGAGGCAAATTAAAATTTTTCAAACATAATAGTAAGTAATTAAAAAATTTATCAAGCATAAAAAGTCTGAGTACTTAAAATTTTTTTTTATCTTTCTTCATTTTAATATCCTACAAAACGTAGGTACGACTGCTACTCATTTGCTCACTTATCATCTGTGATAAAATTAGAAAAATAATTCAAATAAATTAAGACCGACTCGTTAAATATGAATGTCATTTATCATACTTACACATTAAAATAAATATATATCAAGTATTCTAATACTATTTAGAATCTGCAAACTTTTCAAATAGCAATACCATCAAAGATGGATATGATTTCTTCATAACATTGTACGCTGGAGTATCGATGACACTTTTAGCATTACTGACAATAAACTCTACCGAGTATTCCAACAGTTGCTTCGCATTATATTTATCTGCTAAAATGAGCATGGAGACAACATTTTCCGTAGATACAGACTCGCAAAAAAATTCTTCGCAAATTTTCTTGAGTAATTCAAGCTGGAATTTCTCCGCAGCGTCAAGTAGTTCTTCCGTAATTACGTCAGGTACTTTGTCTGTGTAGATAAATTCGAGGATGCTGTTAAAAATTACCGGATCCATGTCAGGTAATTTTATTCGGTCTTTTGTGTTTGGTTTTATGTTAGCAGTAAACATCGCGCGGAAAACTGGACTACGAACTTTCAAAATTGATTTGTGAGCCTGAAACTCTTCATCCCGAACCACGAGTATGACATCACTGTCTTGCTTACTTAGGAACAGTTGATTGTAATCATATACCATTGAATGTTTTAATTTTTTCAATGATTCAACAGTAAAAGGCATGATGTCAGAATCAAATACAGTCAGCTCGATACCTACAGTAAATGGATCCCACATGAAAGTGCTTTCATCTTTAATCAAATCCTCTTTTTTATAAATCGGCAGACCCCAGCCTTCATGTTTATCAAAAACTCTATTGAATTTTACAATCTCAACTTTAACTCCCTTGTCATCGACGATAAAAAATGAAAATGCGGTTTTTATTTTATGCTGATCATTGCATCGGTTCAGGGGAATCAGATACAACGATATGCAATAATCATCATCTGATTGATCATTCAGTACCAGCTTGAGTTGCCACAGATCATTCATCTTGGCACCTGCTGAAAACTCTGGTGAATATATTTGAATGCACTCGTTTGAATTTTTAAACATTTCGATAAATGTCTTGATGTTTTCTACTTTCCATTCAAACACAATCGTATGCTTCATCATAGAAACACTCAGCTGTGAATAACCTCTATTCATTTTGATTAATTTGAAATTTGCCGAATAAAAAAATAGTAAATGGATTAAAAATTCACCTTGATTGTAATTCTTCAATAATTATATTAATATAAATAGTATTTTATATTGTTATTAATTGTAAGATTCAACTTGCAACAATCAGTACTTGCTAATTAATTGTGTAACGGACTTCAACCGTTTTATGTATATACATATATATGTTATGTATTCTTTTGTTTTACTACACTGACAAGTGCTGCTGTCTTGTATAAAAAATGACAACTTAAAATTTTTAATTACAATTTAATTGCAATGAAACTTTTTTTCATTTCAGTTAAATTTGAAAATTTAAATGAGTGTTAATCTAGCAGACATGAGATAATTTATTAATTTTAAATAAATAAATTAATTATAATAATGGAATTTTAAAAAATGCGCGCACTTTTCATTGATCAAAACACGAATTTTTTAATTTTTATTCAACTTACATTTTATTCATTTTTTCAAAAATTTAAAACTTGACACTTGTCTGTTCGGATTCTTTCCGCTCGGCGCACTGGGGCGCTTGCAATATACCCGGGAGAATTTGAATTCATAATTAAATTTAATTAGTAGAAAAAAAGTGAATTGCCAATTAAAAAAAAATATATTAATTATCAGTGTATTTATTGAAGTGAAATTTAAGTGAAACAAATCTTAGTATTTCAAATCGATCATTAATTAATCAAAATTAATGTTAATTGAGTAACAATTTTTTAAATTTTTGAATAAATAAATAAAATGTAAGTACAATAAAAGTGTAATATACACGCTACTAATTAAATTTTATCTTATTATATGTATACAGCTTTATGGATACTTTGAATTAATTAATAAAATATAATGAAGTATTTCACAAAAATTATTTTATTTGTTCGTCAATAAATATACAATTGATTACTTACTATTACTATTAACAATTAACTCTTTTGGAATTCATTATAAATATACATAATTGATTAAGTCAATTTCTATTTTGCTGAAGCTGTAACAGAACACAAGGATCATCAATCCCAAGTTTCTCACAGAATTCAGTCGTTTGATTATTAACAGATAAATTTATATTACTAGATTGCATTATAACTTTTTTATCAAAGTTAAGGGGAACAGTCAAATCGTTATTAAATTTTTTAATAATTATATTCTTTTCAACTTCTGTTGGAGTAAAATTCCAACGTCCGACACCACCAGGTCCCGGCATATATGTCGGGGTATTTTTAACACTTAACAAGTAATTTGTTAAATATAATATTGTCAACCATTCTAAATCATACGAAAGTGACAATGGTTCATTTTCATCATGTGGTATGTCCAAAATTTGTAAAAATTTACGTTTAGGAAGACATTTATCTAAAGCTAAAAATTTTGTAACTTTATCACAATTTTCTTTGGGTACCAATGCAGCAAATTTGCAGTGCAAGTGCGCTGAGAACCAATAAGATGGGTAATGAAGTTCTAGAAGTTCCATACATGGAGGACTACCCAGTACATTATTTTCAATATCATTTCTGTAAAAAAAAAAAAAATAAATAAATAAAATTCTATTAAAATCTATTGAAGTTTAAAATATATTTTTAATAAAATTAATACTTACTGGAAAAATGGCTTGTGTTTTAACAATTTTTCCTCATTACCATACTTGGTAATACCACAAGGCCAATCATGGGACAGGAAAATATCAATTTTTCCACTCAGCTATAAATAAAAATAAAAGTTAATTCAAATATTACTACTTGGCGGGAATTTTAAAACATTTAGACATCTACAACAATAAATACCTGTTTTAATTTAAAAACTTCTAAATTTCTAATATGATAAACACTCCGCATAGTCGAAGGATTATATGGCGGTCGCTCGAAATGTCCAGACAGTAGATCTTGAGCTTTGAAAATCCCTGAAATTCCAGCAATTCTGACTCCACCGATGTTAAGTACACTGGCGTAGCCCATGTAATAAATATTGGGTGCTACCCATCCACCGTAAGGTAACTCCTGCAGATAATTTGATGCTTCATGATTGCCTCCAATAAATATAGTCAGCACTGGAGCGATTTTTTCTCCAGAATAATATCTAGTAAAATAAAAAATCCATTTATTTAAGGTCGGCATTTAAAAATTTTGTTAATGAATATTGAAAATAAAAATACTTACTTGTGGAATGAACATAATTCTTTGTATTTATTTGGCACAGCCATAGAATTCAAATCCTCATTATTTCTGACTGCTTGAAAATCTCCACAGCATATTAGAAGATCTATTTTTTTACCAGTTGTTTTTACAGTGTCTATAAGAGTATCATAAATAATTTCCAACTCTCCATGTGCGCAACCTTCGACAGCGATCCTCATTTTCAATTAATTATTAAACACTAATTAGTAATGAAATAATTATTGGAGTAAATACTGCAAGTTATCACGTCAAGTTAAAGATCCAGAAGAACTTTAAAACTGTTGAATTTTCGTATTCACAGATTGAGTTTGTCAGTAATAAATTAAAAATCAATTAGGTACAACCAATACCTGGATACTTGAGTAAATTTTCGTAATTTAAATACAAAATTTCCACGTGTTCATCAAAAAATAAAATTTATACTCCAATACTTTTGTCAATAATTTAAAAAATTAAACTTCTTTTTTTATCTAAATAAAATTATAAATATTTTGATATAATTTATCAATATTGCAAGTGACAAAATACTAAATTACACACAAATAAAAATATATTTTTATGCACGAGCCACTTGGTGGAAAGTATTAATTACTTTACAAGTAAACTGACAAAAATATTTTACTACACAGCATTCACTTGGAAAAAATTAAATAGTCCTCGTGTTGGATCCAAGTGAGATTTTTATAGACGGAATATATTAAAAAACTAGTTAGAGTAATTTATTTACATATATAAACCGGCTAAAACCAAAGTAGTATCTTACAATTAGGGTTAGTATAAATAAAACAAGTTTTTGTTAAATTTAAGAATGCCGCAGTGGCGCCATCTTTTGGTAACAGACATACAACAATTGAAAATACGACAATCAATATCTGCGAAAAAACGATTTAAGAAGTTTTTAAAACCGGGAATAGGTTCGTATTTTCAATATCTTTACACGCACTTGATTCTTTTTTTGTGGAACTACATTCTTTTTAACTGAACTAGAATAAAAAAAAAAAATTCTTCTCTTCATCAAAATCTACATATGAATTTTTTAAATTTTTCTTTCATGAGTTATTAATTTCTTTCTTATTCGACAAATTTTTATAATGATATGTAACTGCAAAAATGTTGTTTCATCGATGAAAAATAAAGGAATTATATGTATTTATAAAAAAACTACACATGAATTTTCATATTATATATATATGTATACTAATTCCGTAATCAGGTACTGGGTCTTGTAAAAAATTTTATCAATTGATATATTTAAATAATCTTTTTTTTTTAAATTAATACAAAGTTTTAAAGAATCAGCATAAAAATAATTTATCTTAACAAATTAATTTTCTTAATTATAATAAACTACATACTATTTAGTCATAGCTACTTATATAAATGACCAGATTTATTTATAAAAATTAAACCACAAATTACTTATAAATAATATACAAATCACTACATTCTAGTATCTATGTAAGTACTTTTACATAGTAAAATTAATATAATACTTCTTTAAATTACATTCAATAATTAAATATGACTTCCAAATTTAATACAGGCAGTGCAGTATATCCTTCCGTAAATTTATTTATCTGGAAACGTAGACAATTAATTAATTTAAAATAAACTATAACTATTAGCAAAGTGAATCAGTGAGTAAAATTACCATTAATTTTCAGCGCCGAAAAATTTTTAAATACCGATAATGCCAAATCCGGTTTTATTGATTCCATAGATTTATATTCCTCTGTTTGCGTGACGTTCTCAGCATTTATTGTCATAAATTCTGCGACATACTTTAACATCAATTTCGCTTTATGACGATCCGCAAGAAGGAGCAGTTTTGCAGCATTTTCAATATTTAGAGACAAACAGAGCGACTCAACACACATTTGCTTGAGGGTTTGTATCTGATACTTGTCAGCTGCTGTAAGCAGATCTTCCGCAATGTCATTCAGTCCAGTAACTTTGTCAGTATAAATAAATTCTAATACGTGACTAAATATTTCTGGTTTTACGTCTTGTATAGTAATCTTGTCTCTCATTTCCGTAGTCAGCATCGCATGGAACACAGGACTGCGTACCATCAGTATCAATTTATGTGCCTCAAATTTCTTGCCTTGTACAATTAGAGAGATGTCAGTGCCTGTTTTGCTGCGGTATAGTTCTTCATAGTCGCAAGTCATCAGACGTTTTGATTCATTGAATGGAGCAGAAGTTGAAATCGTCCAATAATCATCAAAGACACTGAGCTCAACTCCTAGTGTCAATGTATCGTACGGAATCAACACATCTTTCTTTTCCAGTAACTCACTTTTTTTCAAAAACTTCTGATAGCCTAAACTCTGCTCGATTTCAAACTCCTGACTGTGTTTCTGTATCAAAACTTTTTCTCTTTTCTTATTTAAAATAAAGTGCACAACTTTTGTTTTTATAACTCGGTTTGAATTCAAAGACCGTAAAAATATTGAAATATAGTCTTTGTTTCCAGAAGATTGTGGAGAATTGAATTTTAAATGAAGTCGCCATGAATCTTTTACACCAGAGTCGGTACAAAATTCTGGGGAATAGAGTGATATACTTCTTTTAGCAGTATAAGAAGATTTGATGTATGAACTTATTTCGTTTATCATCCACTCATATACAATAGTGTGCTTTTTTACGATTGTGTAACCTCGTTTCTTCTTAATTGCTTCTGCCATTTTTATTATTATATCTTTAAACAATGTAATTATTTATTTACTTATTTTAAAAACAGCACTAGTTAATTGATAATTAATAATCGAGTGTTTTCTATAAAAATTTGATAAACAAACACTGAAAATTTTATAAATAAATACGAGGAGAATAAGTAAAAGTATACAGACACGTGTTAACCGTGAAATACTTTGCTCACGTTTGTTTGAATGCTTGGAAATTTCAAAATGTGCGCGACAGAAGCGCTCCCTAATAGCGGGAACTTTAAATAAAATATTCGGAGCAATTTTTCGAGTAAAAAATCTGAAAAACAGTTGACCCTGTGGGAAAACTCAAAAACTTTCCGCTGTTTTTGAACTCAGGGAAATGTTCTAGATTTTCTATAGAATTTCTTAGGCGACGATCCAGACCGAAGACCAAATTTGATTTTCGAAAATCGAACCGAAATCAATAACTTCCCGTTTTCAAAAGTTTCCAAATTTTATAACGGGAAGTTAAAAATAGTACTTTTTATTTTATTACATCAGCTTATTTTTTTTATAAATGAATTTCAAAATACATCTTTTTAAAAATTTTAAATCGGTCTTTAGTTTGTAGTAAGTAACTTTTTATTAAATTGCTGCCTTTTATTTTTCAGTACAAAAAAATATAATTGATATTTTCCAAAAATACAAATTATTTTCAACTACAATATTTTCTAATTAACTCTTATAAATGATAACAAAAAAGTAGTTAAAGTATAAAATTGTAATGTCATTAATAGAAATATATGATTTATATCACTTCTAGAAAAGTACATTGCACTAGAATCAATAAGTAATAATATATTTGTTTGTTATCAATGAATATAAAAAACTACATGTATATAAAATTTGGAATGAAAAAAATTCAAAAAACTTCCATTAAGTTCTAATTAATAAAAATTGTCAACTGTAGAAAAAAATGACAACCCAATAATTAATCACCATACATCTAAATAATAATCAATGAATTAATGTTACAGGTAATGTATAATTTAAAAAAATGTAACAAAGATAGAGTTAAATTACCATAGTTAAAATGTTTTTCCTTTCATTGAAACAGATTTTCTGAACAAAATCGATGCTAACAGTGGATGTGACTCTTCCATTATATTATACTCAGGAGTTTCGACAACTTTGTCGCCATTATATTATTATAAAATCAGCTACAAAATCTATCAATTGCTTTGCGTTGTGTCGTTCTGCCAATGTTAAAATCGTAATCGCTCTTTCAATAGTCACAGAATTGCAAAGAGATTTTTCGCACATTTCTTTAAGTGACAGTAACTGAAAACGATCAGCAGCTTCAAGCAAATCCTCAGCATTTTCATCTAATTCAGTCACTTCATCAGTGTAAATTGAATATAATATTTTTTTAAATATATGAGGCTCGATATCTGGTATAGTTATTTCACTTTCTCTGCTTTCTTTCATGTTATTAGTGAACATCGCTAGAAAAACTGGACTACGGGCCATCAAAATCGACTTATGAGCTTCGAACTTTTGGTCACCCACTGCTAGGACAATGTCACTGCCGATTTTATTATCAAGAAGCTGCTTATAATCCTGAGCCATTAGATTAGTTGATTTCTTTATTGGAATATCGAGGGTATTATCAAATATTACCAATTCAACACCAACTGTCAAGGTGTCATGAGGTGTAAGTAATCTTTTATTTAACAGTAGCTCTTCTTTCACTATAAAATCCGGAATCCCATGGCAAGTTTTATTGCTTTCAAATAACAGTTTCAAAGTTTCAGCATTAGTCTTTTCTTTTTTATTGTTCAAAACATAAAATGTAAATTCTGTTTGAATTTTACAATCATTTATCAAAGATTGTAAATACATTGACACGAAGCCTTTATTTACTGATTGTACATTGTGATTAAAATTAAGATGTAACTTCCATAAGTCTCTTACACCAGCGCTTGTTGAAAATGAAGAAGATTTGAATTTTATATTTTCACCCTCATCATTACTTTTAGGTTGTAAATACAAACTTATACTATTTATTTTCCATTCGTACGTCACTGTATGTTTAGTTTCAACTGTATAACATCTTTTCATTTTTATAAATTGAACAATTGATTCTTTTATACCGATAATACCTTGCGATTAATATTTACTTTATGCTAAAGTGGTAACTTTATATATTATTGGCGCCAATATTTTAGTATCAATGTAATCAGGTGTAAATAAGGAAAAATAATCTGTACTGTGTTCGTACTAAACAGTCACCATGTTTTTTTTGTGTCCTTCATAGGCAGTATCTACACGATTCACGATACGGCCCGCGATTGCAAGACAAACTACGAGCCAGGTTGCAGACACGGGATAACATTTTCTGGAACCCGTGGATTTAATAAAAGACACGGAACAATTCTCCAATTGATTAAAGTAATTCATTGAAAAAAAAACGCGCGTACTGATTTTTTAATTATCTAAGTACGCATTTTTTAGATGATGAAGTTAGTAGACAATTAACAATTTTCGGATTTTTTTTCCACTAATCAAATGCCAATGAAAAAAAATAAACATATGTGTGTACAGATAATTAAAAAAAAAACTATTGGTGGAATTTTTAAAAAATTTATCATTTTTTAAAAAAATTATCAAACGTTGGCTAACCTGTTTAAAAAAAAATATCAATTATTAATTTTACAAAAAAATAATATAAAGTTATTCGATAATTTTAAAAATAATTAGCTGTCAATTTATTGCAACATATTTTTATTAAATAAATAAAATTTTATATAATTTTTCAAGCTTATCACACTAAGTAATTAATATCATTAATTAACAATTAAAACTATTAATCATGTAGTAGTATAATATAATGTAACATTATTTTTCAAATTATAAATAACTATTAAAAGCTTGACTTAGTACTGCAATTTTTCATATTCAATACAACGAATCAATTCAATATATATATATTTACAACCTATGTTAGTATGGATCACGTACTTATATATCTATATATAGAACAACTTGTTATTATTTATTTAATATTTATTATTTGCCAATAGGCAAAACGTTGTGTACTTAATTATTATCACGATATTTCTTTTACAAAAAAATATATGAAGGCCATTAATTTAAATTTCAATGAACATGACTCCATAATCGTCGATTAATTCCCTGTAATAAAAAAAAGTGTTATTATAACTAAATAATAACAATTATAAATAATAGTCAAATAATGATACTAGTCAGCAGACGTTTAATAATTTTTGGATTTTTTCCCAAACGATCAATCATAAAAAAAATTGCATTACAGTTCTTTTGATTTTCTACATGTGCATATTTTTAGTTTCTTTTTTTTTTTGTAAACGATTTGTTGAAAAAAAATCCAAAAATTGTTAACTATCTGTGGACTGCAGGATCATGAAAAATAAAATACTTGCTATCATTAAAAATGAATAATTTAAAATGCCCTATTGGATTTAGATGCTGCGAATTTTTTAAATAAAACCAGACCCAAAGACGGATTTGTTTTTTCCATCAGTTCATACTCAGGAGTTTCCACAACATTTTCAGCGTTCGTTAATATAAAATTGGAAACATGTTCAAGCATTTCTTCGACACAATATCTATCTGCTAAAATTAGTAACTTGACAGCGTTGTCAACCGTCAAAGAATGACAAAGTGATTCTGCACATCTGTCTTTTAGTGAATCTAACATATATCTATCAGCAACTTCAAGCAGGTCTTCAGCAACGGCATCTAAATTTGAAACATCATCAGTGTAAATGAATTCTAACAGATATTTGAAGATGTCAGGATCAATGTCTGGTATGTTAACTTTGTACTCTTTATTTTCTATCATCTCAGAACTAAACATCGTCAAGAATACTGGACTGCGAGCCATCAAAACTATTTTATGAGCTTCAAAGACTTGGTCTTTTACTTTTAGAATGACATCATTGCCTATCTTGCTGTCGAAAATTTTCTTAAAGTCATCAGCCATACGGAATTTAGACTTTCGCAGTATACTTAAGTCATTGGACATCGTCGTCAAGTCATCAAATACATTGAGCTCAATACAAACTGTCAGTGTGTTATTTGGAGTGAGTTCATCTTTTCTTTCCAGTAACTCATTTTTGTCAAGAAACCGACGATTTCCCCAGCCGCCTTTACCTTTGAAGGTTTTGCTGAACTTTTTTATCTTAACTCTCTCATTATTATTATTTAAAATGAAGCACAAATATTTTGTTTTAACTTCAGCATCAGAGTCTGTAGTGTGCATTAAAAATACAGACAGCCATTTTTTTTCAGTACCTTCTGATAATTCAGCAGGGCTCGATTTAAATTCAAGACTCCATTTTTTTTCCGAGTCACTTCCTGCTGAAAATGATGGCGATTTTATTGAAATATTTTGGTCGGAATGGTCATCTGATTTTTCAATATATGAACTTATTTCGTTTATTTTCCATTCGTATAAAACCACGTGCTTCTTTATGTTTGTGTAACCGCGTTCGATCTTCATCATTGTAGTCTTCTTGTTTCGAATAAAAACTAGACACGTTAACGTGAAAATGAAAATTAATCACCAATGTCTGAAACTGCGTGTTGGGTTTGCGAGTTTAATCACCACGCTCTATGGTATAATTGGACACATGTAATGTTTTAGGGAAACTTCACTAGGATTTTCAAGTTAGCGAGCCTAGAATTTTAATTTAAAATTACAAACAAACTTAATTAATTTGATAATTATGAGCGTCTTTTCTCACGCACTTTACTGTGATGGTGACAAGTAGCGACATTCAGATGTTATTGATGATGTGCTAGTACCTATTGGAATGTAAAGTAGTCCCAATGAATAGAAAGAATGTTCCTGGATTATAGTGGGGTGTAGGAAGTACGTGCTGAGTGATGGTAGTGGGACAATCATTCAATTGTTGAGGTACGACAATACTATGGAGGGTAGAGGACGTAAAGGTACAGTCAGATTCTAATACAGTACAACCTGGCTATAAATTACTTCCTCTATTTTCTTCGCTCTTGAAATGGTATCCCTACTCCAGTTCCACTAATTAAATTTTTTGGTTGTCGCGATTGCTTCTACAGTCCTTTTATAAGTTAATCTTGATTAACTTATAAAAGTATTTACGTAAATAAATGACAGACGTCAACTTGTCAAGTAACTTATAACAGGATCTCAGGTACAAAACAAACATAACATATGCAGAAACCAAGCGATTGCTGAGTAAAAGATAATTAGGAAAAAGTTATTTACAAAAAATTTTTCTCCAATAGCTCCTGACGGTGACATTAATCTGTACTGGATCGTATTCCTTGTCTTTAGCTTGATGATCTTATTAGATTTCATTTGGAACCAATGAGCCAAGGACAAAATACGACCTGGTACAAATGGCGCCAATTGTATGTATATACAAATGGATCATTTGTGTGATGTAACAGCGCATGCGTTGTAAATTATTCTTTAAAGGAGAAAGTGCATTTGATTATCTTGAATTTACCGGAAATTTCCAGTTCTTCATCGACTAGCCATCAGACTTAAAATTTGATTGTAATTTTCAATTTTTCATAAAGATTAAAGTAGTCTCCATCTCCATGCTGCTTAACTGAGTATTATGACGACTTGTGAGATGCGCTACGAGCGACATCTACTACAGAGTAATAAAGTATCTTTGTAAAAATATATATGCATAGGTCATACAGGTATATTTTATAATTTAACTTATCAAATTAGTTTTGAAAATCATTCATTTCTTTATTTTGTGTTTTTGTACTGCAGTTTAACTTCTTCGTATTTTTTAGATTTAGTAGATCATTTTTTTTTAGCAGTAAAATATTTATGTTATTTCTTGATTAGAATTTAGAATTTTGTTTTTGTATGCAATCTTCTTCAAGCTCTCATGTCTAGTTGTCTTTGGTTCTTAGACTTGAACTGTAAGAAATTTTTAAATCATTCAATTTATTAAAGTAATTTTTAAATTTCAAATAAATACCGCCTAAATTTTTCAAAAATTTAATTAAATGATCCTGAATATCACAGACAATTAACAATTTTTGAATGATCCTGCAGTTAACAGACAATTTTAAATTTTCAGATTTTTTTTCAACAAATCAATTACAAAAAAAAAGCTTATGCAGAAAATTTTCAAAAAACTATAGGTGCGATTTTAAAAAATTCATCATTTTTAAATGATCCTGAAGTTGGCAGGTAATTAACAATTTTTGAATTTTTTCCACAACTTAAAAAAAAAACTAAAAATATGCTCGTGTAGAAAATTAAAAAATCTCTAGATACATTTTGTTTAAATATTTTTTTTTATGATTTATCGTTTTGAAAAAAAATTATTAAACGTCAGCTAACGTCAGTATCATTTTTTCGAATTTTTTTTCCAATTAAAAAAAAAAGAAAAAAAAAAAAACTAAAAATATGCACACGTAAAAAATTAAAAACATTATTTATGTAATTTTTCAAAATATTTTTTTTTTTGAATCCCAGTATTATTAAACCTCAGCTATTGTCAGAATCATATTTAAATTCCAGATAAATATTTTTTAGATAAGATAAAAAAGTATTATCTGGGGCAAGGAAAATATTTATTACGTCCCTGAGATAAATCTCTAGCATCTCGAACACAGGCGCCAATTCACATGTTATGGCAATAATAGTTACTAGTAAAACTAAAAAAGTAACTTCTCTCAATCGGTGGCTGGCAAAATCCATCCAATGATTCCAAAGTCAGCGCTTCGTGGCAGTGCCAGTGCTAAATAAAATAACAAGAGCAAAAGAGACAAAAAAAAATTAATACAGTACGTAGAATCCAGTGTATAATCTCTCTCTCTCCTCTCGTAACAGCTAATTATTCCATAGTTATAGACGACAGAAAGCTGAGCACCAGTACATCAGTGTACAGTATCATACAGTTTCAGTATGAGTACGTCCAAAAGGTTGGGAGTAGTGAAAAAAATAAGCTGCTAGTTGTCATTAGTATTATTATTCTACTTTCAACTCCATCGACATCGACATTAAATTATAGTGATTCCAAGATCCTAACAGTTGGACCATACCAACTTTATCAAGATACTTAACGCCGTATCTTAAATTATTTTATTACTGGAACCCGTGTGACCCAGCAATAAATCATTAAAAACAAGTGATCGTGATTATCAGCTTTTTAAAAGTAATCCAGTGACAATGGGTGAGTAAACATTCATTTTATTATTTTAACACCGGCAATCATTTATCTTAACTCATAAAACATATATATCTATATACAAATATACATATACGTGTTTATACTAATTAAATATTATGACATCCACCTGTACGGCGTGTATATTACTTGGGTATATTAAATAATTTAAAGGCCAATCAACGTACAATAATTATTTACTATATAAATTTGTATGCCGCACATGAGTAAATGCTGTAATGTATGAGAAAAACGAAGGAGAGACTAAAGAATTTTAGAGTGTGGGTGTTACGCCCTATATTTAATGGCATTTATAGTGATGATGTTGATTATTATTTTGAAAATTTATTTTCATGTTCGTCTACCCTCTTTATTTTAACTGGTGACCTATACTATGAAACTAGGATATATATATAATATATGTACTAAAAATTAAAATATGTGTATGAGTATGATGTTTTCAGAAAATGTTGACTTCTCATAGAGACACTTATGCTTATGTTGCCCTACAGCTAAAATTAGTTTTATATTTTCTAGGACAAATCCAGCATTTCCGTCCTTTCTCTCCACTAGACTAGTCATCCTATTGTTACACTTAGATGCCACACCTTGTAAATAAATAAAAATTTACTTCAGTGCCTTAAAAAATTTTTATATTTTGTTGTGGTAAAAATTTTGTATGGGGACTGATAAAACTGAGAGACCCAAGGATTAGATGGAGAAAAATTGATAGAGACGGAAACCTCTTTAATTTGATATCGATTTTCTTTACTTGCTTGGGACTATAACTCTCAGGAATAAATTAATGAGCTCAATTACACTTGATTACCTTTGCAAAGAGTAAAAAAAGTTATGGTTAAATGTATATTTATAATTGATTTATATATAACTTTGTTTGAAGTTGAAATAATATACCTTTGGCTGGAATAATGATAATAATTTTAAATTACGTAAGTCAATCTGCAAATGTACATAACGCGTATCCTGTATTGAGTTTAATTATGCTGGATAATTAGTCGTTTAATTAAGTGGGAACGAGAGTAAAATTTATAAAAGAAAGTAAATATAGACATATATTTTTTTAAATAAAAAATTTAAATAAATTATTTGTAATTGAGTTTAATAAAAATTTAAGTTTAAAATAAGCAGTGCCAGGTTTACAGATTTATCGCTGGAATTTTTATTAGACATGACGTCATATCTGAGAGATTGTTAAATAAAGAGGGGGAGGATGATCATGATGATGATGATGCTTTTTATTGTCGAAATAGATTGTATAATTACCGAAAATATGTAGCGCATTATATTGTTTGTAATATTTGGGTTACCACGTAGATTATCATTATTATTATTATTATTATTTTTTATCATTAATTTAAATTTATTTTTAATATTTTTTAATGTCGTAAATTTTATATTGATGTAGTTAATCAAATGAAAAAAAAAATTAAAAGAATTATTGTAGTGTAGATAATCTTATCGTAGTTGGTTTTAAGTCGCAGGTGAACTTTCTATACTATATACGTTTATTCTTAAATTAGCCGGCCGGCATTCTTGTGATAACAAGAGAATGATTCTACAATCGTCATTCTAATATTGGCTCGTACTATCTAATGTTATTAGCGCTACTATGATGATGAAATTATAATATTTATTTTTATTTTAGTTTTTAATAGCAATAATAATAGTAAACATACTTCTACCACTAACTACTACTACTACTGCACGGAGAGAAATTTATAATAACCATTCCTAGTATGTTTATCAAATATCAATCGTAACTTTTATGGTAATAATTACTTGGAATTATGGGATATAACCCATACTTTCTAGAAAAAATTTCCATAACTATGGCAACAATTCCCATCATTATGGTAACAGTTCCTATATTGCATGGTAATAGAATTATTGTAATGATTACCATACACATTTTGAGTAAAAATTACCCATAAACTTTGGTACTGTGAGGACATCTAGTCAATAACTAAATTTTTACATAGTAAAAATTTAAATAATTACCACATGTCCTCACAGTACCAAACTTTTTGGGTAATTTTTAATGAAAATTTATCTGCGTGTAATATATGGGGACCATTCCCATAATATATTGTAATTGTTACCATAAATTTCTCTGTGTACTACTACTATTAATAATAATAATTATGACATCATCATTATTATTTTAAAATTAAAAATTAAATTTCATTATCGCCGACCAGTAATGATTACTTATTTACTTGTAATTTATCAATTAATGAATAATAATTATGAAAGAAAAAAAAAATTATAATAAGAGATAAAATTGAATAAGATTATTTAGAGGGAATGTCATATATTGCCCGATTAGTTGAGAGTTTGACGTTTAACGTTTGACCCCACTTTGTGACATCCTATTTAGTCCACTTATGAATGACATTAACGCGGCGATATTAGTGGAATAATAGTTTACAGAGGTCATAGAATATTAATGCAATGTTCATTATGCTCATTGATGCTCGCCCGATTATTTTATTGGTTATATATATTACTATAAATTTAATAATAATTATTATTATTATAATTATAAATTTTCTTTGCAGGTAAAACTTATTGCCAATCGTGTAAAAAGAAATGTAGTGGTGAGGTGCTGCGAGTTCAAGACAAGTACTTTCATATCGGGTGTTTCAAGTGTGCGCAATGCAGCGCCAGTCTTGCTCAAGGCGGATTTTTTGCTCGCGAAGGATCGTATTACTGTACAAAGGTGAAAGATTACTTAGCATCACTCAATTTAACTGTCAAGCCCACTAATAATATATTCATATTAATGTATGATAATATAATGCAACATTTTTTTTTCTTCTTTCATTTAATCTCATCAGGATTATCGCGAGCGCTGGGGTACTAGGTGTGCTGGATGCGGTGAATACGTTGAGGGTGACGTAGTGACTGCTGGCGAGAAACACGCGTTTCATCCCAACTGTTTTCATTGCCAGAGGTGTAGACAACCGCTGTTAGGTCAAGGAACTAAAGTTACTCTGGTTCAAGGTACTTTTGATATATGTACTGGCGTACTCTTAAAACCGGTCTACTGTCTCATCCTCATTTACTTTAATATTTTTTTACTGTACGTCTGGTAGGTCAAGCTCTGTGTCATCGGTGCGTCAGTATACCAGTACGTGAAGCATCAACGCCAATTGGAAGTAAAACTCATGACAGCCGATCAAAAACCGCGGCTGCTCGAGACAGCAGTAATGATGCTGGTGCCTGCGCTGGGTGCAGTGAAAAACTACAAGAGGGACAAGCCCTGGTTGCATTGGATCGTCAGTGGCATGTTTGGTGTTTCAAATGCCACAGCTGCGACAGTGTACTGCATGGCGAGTACATGGGAAAGTATGACTTGATCATTTCATCAACATTTACTTTTTATTTATTTATTTACAATGACGATTAACTTTTTATTTATTTACAGAGATGGTGTCCCATACTGTGAGAAAGATTATCAAAAACAATTTGGAGTCAAGTGCGCTTACTGCAGCCGCTATATAAGCGGCAAAGTTCTTCAGGCTGGTGAGAATCATCACTTTCATCCGACTTGCGCCCGCTGTACCAAATGCGGAGATCCTTTTGGGGATGGAGAAGAAATGTACTTGCAGGGTACTGCTATATGGCATCCACGGTGTGGTCCAGGACCTACTGGAACCAATGGGATTGTCAATGGGCATGGAACTAGAGACGTACATACACCTCAGCACAGAGAATCGGAACGTATATCTAGTAGCGCATCTGAGATGCAGGTGAATTATTAACACATAATTTTCCTCAACTGCACCTTACACTTTCCCTGTTATTGTTTTTATTTCTTTATGTTTAGATTATTTTATTTTACGTTGGTTTTTTTTATTATTTTTTTTTACATAACTCTAGTTCTCATTGAGATCTCGCACTCCAAGTCTCAACGGGTCAATATGCAGTCCATACAGCAGCTTGAGTCGCAAGGTATTTTTTTATCACCATCCATTCATTTTTATCACGTTTTTTTGTTGTCCCTCTGTACTACAATCACTAGCAATTATTGAAGTTTATTACAAAATAGTAACTTATTGTTTTTTTTTTTGCAAAATATTATTTATTTGTTTTTATAAAATGTCACAGTATTATCCAGCACGAACCGGAAGCCCTGGATTAATTTTGAGAGAATATGGACGCGGTAATGCGGAAGATGTTTCTAGAATTTGTACGTATTCTTATCTGACAGAAGTACCGAGTCAAGGATACTTGAGACGTCCTATTCAGCCTTATGATAAACCACCGACTAGTCCACATTTTCATCGACCAAATTGTAAGTCTCATTTTTTATTTTTTTTTAAATTAATGTATGCAGATAATTTAAAATGTTTTTATTTATTATTCTGTAGCATCACGTTCGATAAGAAGCAGCGGAGGTCGAAGCAGTCGCTCAGGAATGCGAGCACTGGTAGATGCACTGAGTGAGACAAGACCAAAATCTCCAGCAGCTGGTAGTCAAGTGGACAATGATGAGCCAATTGAACTCGCTCATTATCCAGATGCTATGAAACGTCCACCTGGAGCTAAACCACCGATTGAACGGGATGATTTTCCAGCACCTCCGTATCCTTATACTGATCCGGAGAGACGCCGCCGATGGTCTGATACTTACAAGGTATTTATAATAATTAATTACTTGTGATTATTTAATAGACTGAATTTATTTTATAATTGAATTTAAAATTTTTAGGGAGTGTCAGATGATGAAGACGATGCTGTTACAGACGGTACCGATCGCTCAGATAGATTAGACGGCGAGCGTAAAAATTATATCAAAGAAGTTGAACAGAAATTAAAAAAAGAACAGGACGAATTGAGTAAAATTGACACTGGAATTGCTAAAGTATTTCTTCATGATATAGAAAAAGACCGTGAAAATTTACGGCATCGCGCCGCGAATGTCGATCCGCGAAACGCTTCGAGAACTCCATCGGCAGCTAGAGAACCGACTTACAGATTACGATATGAAAGCCCCGTTGGTGCTTGTAAGTTTATCTGTTAATTTATTTGTAAACTAGGATTTAATTAAATTATTAGTGCCCATCGCTTCTATACTTGCAGGAAGATACAATGTCTGTTAAAAGATGAGTCCTCAATATTAATATTTAGAGGTCGCTGAAAGTTAAATTTCCAATAAATTTCGAGATCTTTTTACTTTTCCAGCGAAACTATCAGACTTATCACAAAATGTCATAGAATCTTTTTTGTAGACAATTTTATTCCCTACAAATTATCTCTGATAAACTTTTTTCAAATTTCGCATAACTTTCTAGTTATTTCCATTTTAATGTCAAGCTCTTAAAAAAAGTAGTATTCTGATCGATTTCAAGAGCTTGAAATTAAAATGAAAATAACTGGAAAACAATGCAGAATTTTGAAAAACTTTATTTAAGATAATGTGTAGAGAATAAAATTGTCTTCAAAAAAGGTCCTATGACTTTTCGTGATAAGCCTGATAGTTTCGCTGAAAAAGTAAAAAGACCTCGAAATTTATTGGAAATTTGACTTCAAGCTCCGATAACTTTTAAACAAATTTATCAAAAAATGATAAGAGACTTTTTTTTGTAGAGCGTTAAATTCCCTACAAAAACACAACCTGGGCTTATCTGTACAATGAGCCATGAGTTATAAAATTCCAAACTTAAAATTTTTTTTCCCATGTTATTTAAATGGGAAATTTTATGGGCATTTTATTTTGCCTTCCTGCAAATATAGAAACTATTAGTGCG
This sequence comes from Microplitis demolitor, assembly GCF_026212275.2. Classification (NCBI taxonomy): domain Eukaryota; kingdom Metazoa; phylum Arthropoda; class Insecta; order Hymenoptera; family Braconidae; genus Microplitis; species Microplitis demolitor. The sequence continues at coordinate 2,458,106 of NC_068554.1, read as the reverse complement.
TTAAAAAAAAAAGTTGTCATAATATGATGACCTAATAAATATATGAATTATATTTTTTAGCTCCATCAAGAAATATTGATCATGCACGACCATGGGAAGACGATGACGGCGTTAGTTACAAATCTAGTACCGCTCCAAGCTACAATGGTAATTTTACAAAACAATTATTATTTACAATCATATAGAATCGCTAGCGAATTACATTATCAGTCATTAACTAAGAGTCCGTCATCTCATACATGTCCACACGTTCGCACATTCTACACTAACATTTATCACTCAACGGCTGAGCTTCTTCACGATTAATAATTACTATAGAGTTTAATTATTTTAAATTAAAAAAACGGCTGCGCAAAATAATGTTTATTTTTCTCTTAACAATTTAAAATATATACAAAAATAATAATGAGGAATGAGACTATAAATACATACAATTGATTAGATTAGTAAAGTTTTAAATAAATATCTGCAAACAATAGTCAACATTGAACTCAAGAAAATTACCGCTGAGGTGATAGTTTTCAGTATGAAGATGATGTCAGCCTCAATTCGCATGCAGTAAGTCATTATTTTATAAACTATGTCACTCTTTATACTATTTAATTTTGAAACTCGGTTTCAAAATCACTCACCAGTAAAGTAATTTAAATAACAAAAAAAAAAAAATAGTATAAAAATAAATAAAAGACCAGAGCTACGGTCGTTTTCAATACCGAGTCTACTACTTTTAGTTTCTCCGCTTATCATAAATTTTTGCTGTCTGGTAATATCTGATTATAATTTTATTTATTTTTTTTTTTTTTTGCATGAATTTTATGCCACTAAAAATCACCACACAAACACGTACATGCTTTTCTTCCTTTCATGTCATCACTTCATTAAATATCTCGCGTCACTAAAAAAAATTTATCATGCACTTTAACGATTATTATTTAATATATTAAATTTATATATACATATATATGCAAATTCGATTGAATTATTATATTTTTATTACTGCATCAATCTTTTTTATCTATCGTATCTCTACTTGTGTGTTTTGTGTTTGTGTCGTGTGTTTTTATACCTGGCTGACCAGTCGGAAGATCATCGGCTCGTTCCCCGGCACCCAGAAACTATCCACCTCTCGGTAATCAACGCGCCTTCACACTTCCAAACGCTGCTAGGCACTATCAGTCGGTGAGTCTTTTAGCAATCACGCTTGCACATTTGTGGTAATGCAATTCAAACTCGATTCATTTTTTATTAATTATTTAAATTAACTTTTACTCAAAATCGAAACAAATTTCTTAAAAATTATTGACTCTGTGGGCCATCCGTAGAAATTTCCGCTGTTTGTGAAAACAAATAGACAAATCTCGAGCATTATTGAAACCTAACGTCCATGTAGACGAGCTAATAGGCAAAGAGTCTGCTTAATATTTTTTATTAGGTGATTCTGTGCAATTTTCAGATGGTAATTGTCAGAAAAAATATTATTTAAGTAACTTAGACAAAAATATTATATATATACTAAATATGGAATTGATTTTTAGATGAAAAAAAAATTATTAAATTTGCTAAATAGAACGTCGGTGTGCTTTGTTAAAAAAAATAAGAAAAATCTCGACCATTATTACAAACTTCTTAGACATACAGACCATTATTAGAAATCTATCACATGTGCTCTGTTAAAAAAAAATTAGAAAAATCTCAACAATTATTAGTCTGTAAAAATCGGGGTAAGTCCAGGTGGTATAGGTGTTACAACTTTCGGTGTTAAATTTCAACACCTTAGGCGGTGTTAAAATAACACCGCCAGTGTAAATATTCTTTACTGGTGTTAAAAAAATTTCCTAGTGTTAAAATATTTTTTGTTGTTAATATTCATTAAATTTTTATATTTTTTCATATGCAATAGATTTTTTTTTCTAATTTCTATGCGTGGAATTTTTTTTACACCGATTGAACACCGATATTTTAACACCACCTACACTGGTGTTATTTTATTTTAACACCGCTCTTTTTACAGTGCAGATATTTCTTAAATAAACAGACAATTATAAGACATCTGACACGCGCGCTTTTTTTGAAAATTTAAATTTTTATAGCGGGAAATTATCAACAAATAATAAATAATAATCCAGAGTTTGTTTTGCTACCACGCAGGTATTAAAATTTACAGCTTATTTTTATAAATTTAATAAAATTTATTATTTACTATAAATTAAAATTATTTAAACAGCCAAATTTATTATTTTTTAAGCTAAGATTAAGTAGTGAAGAGCTTTGCTTGTTATACATATTTATTATTACCGTCATTACACTATTATCATTATTATTTGCAATACGCGATTATCTTCAACAAGTTTGTGAAAATAAAAGCTGCGAACGTTGGGCATTCGTATGGGAATGGCGTGAGTTGTTGATTAGAAAAAAAGTTAATAAAATTTATTTATTTATTTATTCATTTACATTTATTATTATTATCATTGTTCGATTGATATTTGAAACCAGTTGTGAGCTCCCTTCGACACATCCCGAAGCCGGGATACGGTCTGGCACCGCGAAGTCACACCTTCTCGTCTACTGGTGGTTCTGTATCTGCTCTCCCTGTAAGTCTTATTGCGCCGCGTTTATTTTTAAAATAATTATTTACATACACTACCGTGTATTATTATTATTTACAACAAAAAAAAATTAATTTTATTTATTTTATAATTATTATTATTTTGAAAATTAATTTATTTTATTTGGTCAGGGTGATTATTCATTCAGCGGCATGGGAGACAAAACCCACAGCACTGATTTTTCATCTGGCAAATCAGATAGTGAGTACTTAAATTCATATATTATTTATTAAAGTCCTAAATGTGTATAAATTTTTTTAAATTATAAAACGATATTGATAATTAATATACACATATATTAATTTATTATTAATAATAATCTTTTAATACCAGCATGTCAAATCCTCTTTATTTGTATATTTTATTTATAATTTAATTTACTGTCTTAAAACAAACTGTGATAAAAAAAAAGAAAAAGCGATGGTATAAATAATAATATATTTGTCTTATGTAATATTTTCATTTGCGTTTCCCATAAAATTTTAGTATCAACAGGCAGCATTACGGATGTGGACAGACGAGCACTGGTATGTACATCAGCCCCGTACTACTCACGTCGAACAAGCATGGTTTGTAGCACTTGATGTTGCATTTTATTATTTGCCGTATGATTTTAAATATTTGTTTATTGTTTATCTATTATCTTATTAATTTATTAATTATCTATATTTATTTTATTTACATTCTCTAAATAATTAGTATATTATACACTCAGGGAGGAAAGTACGACATTTCAACCCGATTCCTACTTTCCTCCCTAGGTGTGTAATATACTATTTACTATTTAAACTTGCTTACACTAGTAGCATTCTTAAGAAAGTCTTACGTAAATCAGTATCTTCAGTCTTCAGCAAGTCTGCATCATCAATCTTCAGCTAGTCTTTAAACAATTAAGATTTTTTTAAAATGATAATGTAGATTGCTAGTTTATAGAGTAATGCATCGAGCCTCGGTCTTAATTTTGCATTTTCAGGTTTTGTTTGAGAGAAAAGCTCGAAAAAAAAATTACTATAGGCCCTCTTTAAGAAAATACTTGCTCAGGATTGGCTCAGAATTGCTACAGAATTTTTCGATACCTGGACATATTCACCCTCATCGTTACTCCGCGAGCATTAGTATTTACTGCGTTTGAATTTAGGGTCTCGGAGATAAAGAAACCCGATATCAAGCAATTCTGCAGCAACTCTGACCTAATATTCTTATATAGGTATACTGCTGCAGACTGTATCTACAGATTTCCGTAAGTCATTAAGAAGAAGCGAGGCTTGATGAAATCTTTTGCAAGTTTACTTATAAAATCCATCTTCTTCAAGTCTTATTTAAATCTTCCGTAAGAAGTTAAGTAATTTGTTTAGGGTAATGTTGCTAGGGTACAGTTGCATGGATTTAATTTAGAAATACTGTTTACATTATTTGTATGTTTATATATATTTGTATGTACTTACTGTTAAATGTATATTGAGATCTTGGTAAAAGTAATAAAATTATTGCACGATAATAATAAACAAATGTGTGTACATATTGCATGTGCACTTGTACTACGGGCTCTTGTATAATATTAAGTTTAATATTTTTTTATTAAATAAGTAAAATTGTGTTAATTGTCAATTAATAATTTAAATTTAATAAAATATAGAATGATGGTGGTATTCTTCCCTCATCGACAACGTACACCGGCGGACTAGGAACAGTCAGTTCTGGAACTCATGGTCATCATATAAGACGTTCATTACCAGACATGGGAGCAGCACCTTCAGAACCACCAAAGCTTTACCCATATCATTTGCTTCTTATTACGAATTATAGGCTGCCGGCTGACGTTGATCGCTGTAACCTTGAGGTAAATAATTTTTCATCATCCCAAGTAGCACTTTTAGCTTTGTGACGTCTTTAAGAAATTTTCAGACTGTTTTTTAACTTATTATGAAAAGACTTGACACGTGTGACACAAATCTAAACGATTTTTTAAGAAGACAAATTTCCTGTGACTCTTAGGACCACCTGTATTTCTTATTTATATAAATAGTATATTTCGACACTAGGCTAGAAAGTTGGATTTCCCGGCGGATGTCATATGAAAGTCAAGGCTTTCATTTCACATACGTTAGGGGGCATTTAACTTTCTGGACGGGGGTCAAATACTATTTTTCTTGCTCCCCAGCTGAAAGTATGTTGAATTAGTTAACATTTCAAGGAGAAGTTGATCAGCGAGATGAAGAGATGGGGTCTGCCTGACTTTTGCAAAACTGAGGTCAAGCCGAAACCCATAAAAAAACTATAGAAAATCCGTAGAAAATTCATAGAAATTCTATAAAAAAAATGGGTTTGTCATCATTTAAGAAAATCCATAAAAAATGTATAGATCTGTATATGCGTTTTTTAAAATTTTGATTTTTTGAATCCTTAAATTGTTTGTTTTTAATTGAAAAATTTCTGTACATTTGCTGCATAACCTAGTCATACAAAATAAGCGCACTCTAGTGACAGTTTTCTAAACTTCGAATCAACCACAAAAGTGGCACTTTCTGAAGTGTAATACGTCCAGAAAGACCGTACTTTCGGCTTGGGGAGCAAGAAAAAAAAATTTGTCTTGTCATTTCAAAAGACATCTTTATGACATCTAAAAGCTGTCTCTGCTACTTGGGATTCTTGGACCCGTAGTTTCAATTCCTGCTCTGTTTAGCGGAAAGAATATCGTTCTTTAATTTATACAATACATGACTTTCATAAAATAATAAATGAATTGTTTGTTACAGCGACATTTATCGGACGCTGAATTTGAAGCAATACTACAATGCAACCGCTCTGAGTTTTATCGACTGCCCCAATGGCGCCGGAATGAAATAAAACGGCGCGCTCGACTCTTTTAATTACTCTATTGTAGTTTTAAAATTACTCTGACATACGTGCCGAGTGCACATTCCTATTACATTAATTGAAATTTAAATTCTTTCTATGAAAAAAAAAGAACAAACGAATTCTGTCGTTCAAACTTGCATTCAATGCAATCCGATAATTGTCCGTTGGTTTTTTTTGTTTTATTACTGGTGCAAAAAACATTATGTCAATTTAATAGATTTGACGGTGTCGCTTTCATTGCTTAGTTATTTTTCATTTTAAAATATCAAATAATTTTATTTTATAAATAGAGTAGTGATTTCATGAGTCATTAAATAATGTCCGCTACATTTAGATTAATGATTACGGATGTAAAATTATATAAATGTGCAAAGATATATCCGTAAATCATTTTATTTTATTATTATTATTATTATTACATTGATAATTATTATTATTAATTTTTTTAGTCGTTATTGTAATGTAATCCCTCGCGACTTAGCATCATAAAAGCTGCCGTCACGTATTATTCATTATTGTAAGCGTTATAGCTTTTTTTGTCTTTTCTTCATTTAAATTTGGCGGGTAAATGAAATAAAATCAGTTAATTATAATTTTAATTATTTTTAAGCGGATTTAAAATATTTTTTAAAAATTATTATTTAAATTTCAAGTATTTACTCGGTAATAAACTGGTTTTATTTTTTTACTTGTCAATAATTAGTTTTTTAAGTAAACTAAAAAAATTTCATAGAATTTTTTAATAATTAGGAAGTTTTAAGTTTTTTTTTGTTAAATTTTAACTTAAAGTAAATACTTACCGTCATTTTTTGGCAACTAATTAATACTGCCAGTAGTTATAATTATAATAATAATAATAATAATAATAATAATAATAATAATGAATAAATGAAATAAAAATGCAAATAAACAAATGGTAGCTTATAAAAAATAATTTAAATTTTATGTACACGTACTTTTAGGCATTAGGATGACTTTTATGTATTTAATTGTTACAAAGACATTGCATTTTACCTTGAGTCATGTGCCTATTGATAAATGTCAATTGACAAAAAAACACTCACTCTTAAACATTAATACAAAAAAACAAACAAACAATAAATAATGTTGTCATATTTGTAGTTGCAGTAAGATCATCGCATATCATATGAATTTGCATAAATTTATTATACTTTCGTGCAATTTATATTTGTTTAATAAGTCATAAATATAAATTAATAAGAAATACTAAACAAAATATTTAAATAAATAAAATTTCTTTTAAATTATCTCTAACTCTCACACAGACAAACAAACAAATGATGAAAAATATGTGAGATAATTATATTTGCCGTTGTATGAAGCACACACGCTTCTGCTAGTCCACTAGCATTAAAGTTTAATAAATACGCAAAACTTTAACTAATTATATAAATTGTTTATCATAAGTTTTTTTAGATTTAAATTTATTGTTTTATTTGAGGCAGTTCTGTGATAGTTCGATTCAAAAGTTTTTCGGGCAAAATTTTGTCTGAGCCTTTATCAATAGATCTGTTACATGTAGAAAACCTTGCGTACGTATGTAAGAGACCTAGTACCCGATTACTCATGTATTTGTATGTCTGTACAGTCGAATTCCATTAACTCGGATAGTTAGTCTACGGAGGAGCGGAAATTAATAGAAATTTTCTACTTAATGGATGCCCCTTCTCCCTTAGAAAGGAAACTACAGCGCATGCGCTCTTACATACATGTAAGGTGCATGTATATACCGGGTAGGAGACAGTGGGGGTCAAGATTCAGGGGGAAGTTCCTAGATAATGGAATCCAAGTTAATGGAGTTCGACTGTATTTATTAAATTTTACTAAATATAGATATAGCAATACATAGAGAGATCGAGTATTAGTTCCTTGATCGGGTACCTGGTCTTTTACCTTATTTGTAACTAATCAATTAACAATCACGTAAAGTCTTGTTAAAATCTTTCTACACGACAACAACCTAAAGATAATTTTCTTAAAAACTAATTATCTATTAATGAGCTTTGCCACTAAGTTCGTTTTGAATTTCTTGTAATGATTTTCCCTTAGTTTCTGGTACAACGAATATAGTAAAAAAAATACTGAGAATGCAAAAACAGCTGAAAATCCAAAATGCCGAGTAATGACCAAATGCCGTAGCAATATTTATAAAATATTTGCTCACAACGACTGCCATAAAACAACAAGTAAAAACAGTTATTCCCGATGCTTTGGATTTTATTTCCGGGGAAAATATCTCACCCGTAATCGTCCAAGGAAGGGGACCCAATCCAACACTATAAGTTGCGATGTATATAATCATTGAAGTTAATGGTAACCAACCAATGCCACTAACATCACTTTTTGCTACATCTTTGAGATAAAAGAAGAGTCCGAGCGCTCCCTGGAAAAATACAATCATCTTCATTGCTATGGAATTAAATTAATTAAGTGATTGACTTACAAGACTTAGAGCGGATCCTGTACCAGAAATGATCAATAGGATCTTACGTCCCAATTGGTCGACAATCAGTGGGTTCACACACGAACCAATTAGTTGAACTACTCCTACAATAATAGTTTCCAGTGAAGCGCTGATACCGAAATTTCCAGCACTCGCAAATATAAGTCCTGAGTAACTAATGACTACACCGATTCCGCTGATCTCTTGAAAAGTTACTAATGCACATGTAATAAATAGTGCTTTCAAATTAGACTTGGCTTTAAACAAGTCCATGGTCGTCGCTTTTTTAAAGTAAGTTTTTTGAACATATGCCTGGTGAAATATATAATGGATGCGTATGATAATAATTATTGTTGCACAAAAAAAAAATGATTTCTTGGTGCAAAAAATTTTTTTTAGATCTAAGAAAATTTTCTTTTCATTTCAAAATGCAATTTTTTTTTTTAGGTAAGAAATCCTTTTTTTCTGTGTTCTAAAATTGATAGTTTGAATTCGTTAAAAACCTTAATTTCATGCGCTTCATTTTGCACAGCATCTTCGCTCTTTCCGCGCAGCCTTGCCAGCACTTTGATGACATCCTCTGTCCGACCTTTCGCTGCCAGATAGTGCGGAGACTCCGGCATGGGTAAGAAGAGAACGAAGAAAGCCATCGGTAATGCAGCACAAGCGATCCAGTAATGGGTGTAAGAAACACATGGACCAATAATAAATGCAAATATCTGACCAAGAGTAATAGATACTTGAAAAAATGCACCAAGTACCCCTCGAATCGAAGTCTCCGCAATTTCCCCACAGTACATTGGAGTTATGTTAAATGCAATAGCAATCACTAGACCTGAAATAAATCTTCCCGCACAGAGGACTCCTATACTTTTTCCTGTACCAGTCAGTGTCCAACTTATCATTGATGGTATGATGCTGGCCAATAAAGTTGTCCGTCTCCCCCATCTGCAATCGATGGTTTCTATATTTATTATGTTAATTAATTAAACACATTAATAAATTATTATCACCTTTCAGCAAAATATCCTGGAAAAAAACTTCCGATCAGTGCACCAGTCGCGGGCAGTGTTCCGATCCAAGATGTCTCTTCTGCACTGATCGGCCGACCCAGAGGATTTTCTTCATTTGCTGGATTTTCGCTGAGCATCAACAGAACTGGATTTGACCAGACAATCATTGCGCCGCCAGCCATCACACATATGTTTGCTGGAATTCAAAACAAAGTATGACATCATTCATTTTCTGCACATTTAGGATAAATCAATTTGATATTTGTTTAGTTAATTCATTAAATTTTGCCATATGATTAAGTAAATTAACGATTTAAATAACTTGTTATCTTGCTGATAGCATTCGCACTTTATCATGACATAATGGAGTTATTGAACTTTGTTTATTTTATTACAATATATAAAAAGGAAGGCTTAGTGTAGATTGTAACGAAAAAATTTGATACCAGCAATAGTCGCGAGGAATTGAAGTGTCTTGGATCCTTTTTCGTAATCGATTATCTCAATTTTAGTGTCCTTGATAAGGGATATTTTTTTATCATCATAACTTTGTTCAATTAAATTAGTCATTGTAGAAAATAGCATTCAAGGTATAGAAAAATTCACTGATAATTTCTTTTAGTAATTACGGTTTTTCTGTTAGCAGCTTTTATTTTAAGGCAATGACTTTATCGATTTCACTTACACTAAGTTATTATTTTAAGATAAGATACCGAAGACTAATAGTAATGCAAATGAAACTTTTAACACACATTGAGTTTCGACATGAATATCATTACCCCCCTACCAATATTGCATCACAAATGATATATCCCCCTAATATTTTTAAAGTTCCTGACAAGTAAATTTTGTATTTGATAATTGACTGCAGAATTTGATGAAAGTGAAACTACAAATAAATCTTACCGTAGGATTATTACTCTTTAATATGTTTATTATGTAACGCAATTTTTTCTGTCATTTTTTATTATCGTGTTGTGTAAAGTTTCAGTTTTTTTTTTTTTTTTTTCAGTAAAAATTAAAAGCAAACAGATTATGAGATACAGCAAAATACTTGTAAGTATCTATCAAGGGTTGATAATAGTAATAAATTGCCTGCAATGGCCGCAGCAAACTGTAGTTGTTTTGAGCCTCCATCGTTTTTCATTATGCTCACGTTAATTGGTATTAATTAATACTTTCCGTTACAATGAGCTGGAGTTGAGCATCAAAGTGTTAAAAAAGAAAAAAATGATCATCATTTAACTTACTTTTAGAAGGTCGGAAACAGTAATAGTTGAAACAAAAATGCGACTATTATAGCGGCATTAACTTTATAATTTGACAGTAATAAGTTTTATAATCTTATTCAATAGATAAGATATTTTTAGCAACGAGGTATAATATAAAAAAAAAAATAAGACATTTTACAAACACGTCTGACGCATTTGTCTACTGGTTTTTATAATTGTTTATACATTACGAATGTTTTGGAAGTATGATTGGAGACAAAAGTATATGAAGCTGTAATTTAACGAATATCTTTATAAATTAGCATTTAATATCAGATTTCTAAAATAACACCAAATTTTTCGTCTTTACTCAATTTATTAATAAAATTCTTAATATTTGTGATCATTAGTCGACGACTTCTGGCAGTGGATATATCTTGAATCTAACTTTAAATAAAAAAATCTGGCAGGTTGGCCCTGTGGGCCAGTTCCAAAACTTCCTGTTGTTTTCGCGCTACTTGAGCTGTTTCTAAACTGAGGTGGTCAATTTTAATCAAAATAAGCTAACATTATTTGCAATTAATCAAATAACAATCATGAAAAGTCTATTTAAAATCTTTCTACACAACAACTACCTAAAGATAATTTTCTTAAAAACTAATTATCTATTAATGAGCTTTGCCACTAAGTTCGTTTTGAATTTCTTGTAATGATTTTCCCTTAGTTTCTGGTACAACGAATATAGTAAAAAAAATACTGAGAATGCAAAAACAGCTGAAAATCCAAAATGCTGAGTAATGACCAAATGCCGTAGCAATATTTATAAAATATTTGTTCACAACAACTATCATCAAAAAATTAGTAAAAACAGTTATTCCCGATGCTTTGGATTTTATTTCCGGGGAAAACATTTCCCCCATAATTGTCCAAGGAAGGGGACCCAATCCAACACTATAAGTTGCGATGTATATAATCAGTGCAGTTAATGGTAACCAACCAATGCCACTGACATCACTTTTTGCTGCATCTTTGAGATAAAAGAAGAGTCCAAGCGCTCCCTGGAAAAATACAATCATCTTCATTGCTATGGAATTGAATTAATTGAGTGATTGACTTACAAGACTTAGAGCGGATCCTGTACCAGAAATGATCAATAGGATCTTACGTCCCAATCGGTCGACAATCAGTGGGTTCACACACGAACCAATTAGTTGAACTACCCCTAAAATAATAGTTTTCAGTGAAGTGTTGATACCGAAATTTCCAGCACTCGCAAATATAAGTCCTGAGTAACTAATGACTACACCGATTCCGCTGATCTCTTGAAAAATTACTAATGCACATGTAATAAATAGTGCTTTCAAATTGGACTTGGCTTTAAACAAGTCCATGGTCGTCGCTTTTTCAAAGTAAGTTTTTTGAACATATGCCTGGTGGAACATATAATGGATGCGTATGATAATAATAATTATTGTTGCACAAAAAAAAAAATGATTTCTTGGTGCAAAAAACATTTAGTCCAAAAAAATTTTTTATTTATTAAAAACGAAAATTCCCGCGTCAAAAATAAAACTTGATTTAGACTTGGTCGTCTTAAATCGTGACTAAGTAAGACCATTTAAGTCAAAATCAAGGCGAACTCACGCAAAATTCGCCTTGGTTTCGACTTAAATAGTCTTACTTAGTCACGATTTAAGACGACCAAGTCTAAATCAAGTTTTATTTTTGACCAGGGTTTTATTGAGGCGAGAAAAAATTTCCTTGAATCAAGAAATGTTTTCTAGTCCTAAAAAAATTTTTTTTCCATTTTAAAGTACAAATTCTTCTCCCGCCAAGAAATCTTTTTTTTCTGTGTAACGAAATCGATAGTTTGGTTTCATGGTCGAAAACCTTAATTTCATGCGCTTCATTTTCCACAGCATCTGCGCTTTTTCCGCGCAGCCTTGCCAGCACTTTGATGACGTCCTCTGTCCGACCTTTTGCCGCCAGGTAGTGCGGAGACTCTGGCATGGGGAAGAAGAGAACGAAGAAAGCCATCGGTAATGCAGCACAAGCGATCCAGTAATGGGTGTAAGAAACACACGGACCAATAATAAATGCAAATATCTGACCAAGAGTAATAGATACTTGAAAAAATGCACCAAGTATCCCTCGAATCGAAGTCTCCGCAATTTCCCCACAGTACATCGGAGTTATGTTAAATGAAATAGCAATCACTAGACCTGCAAAAAATCTTCCCGCGTAGAGGACTCCTATACTTCTTCCTGTACCAATCAGTGTCCAACTTATCATTGATGGTATGATGCTGGCCAATAAAGTCGTCCGTCTCCCCCATCTGCAATCGACGGTTTCTATATTTATCATATTAATTAATTAAACACATTAATAAATTATTATCACCTTTCAGCAAAATATCCTGGAAAAAGACTTCCGATCAGTGCACCAGTCGCGGGCATTGTTCCAATCCAAGATGTCTCTTCTGCATTGATCGGCCGACCCAGAGGATTTTCTTCATTTGCTGGATTTTCGCTGAGCATCAACAGAACTGGATTTGACCAGACAATCATTGCGCCGCCAGCCATCACACATATGTTTGCTGGAATTCAAAACAAAGTATGACATCATTCATTTTCTGCACATTTAGGATAAATCAATTTGATATTTGTTTAGTTAATTCATTAAATTTTGCCATATGATTAAGTAAATTAACGATTTAAATAACTTGTTATCTTGCTGATAGCATTCGCACTTTATCATGACATAATGGAGTTATTGAACTTTGTTTATTTTATTACAATATATAAAAAGGAAGGCTTAGTGTAGATTGTAACGAAAAAATTTGATACCAGCAATAGTCGCGAGGAATTGAAGTGTCTTGGATCCTTTTTCGTAATCGATTATCTCAATTTTAGTGTTCTTGGTAAGGGATATTTTCTTATCATCATAACTTTGTTCGATTACGTTAGTCATTGTAGAAAATAGCATTCAAGGTAAATAAAAATTACAGGTCAATGCGCAAACAAAGTGACGAATCGGTAGAAATTCACTGATAATTCCTTTAGTAATTACGATTCTTTCGTCAGCAGCTTTCATTTGGTGGCAATGAATTCAACGATTTCATGGACACTGAGGAATTATTTTAAGATAAGATACCGCGAACGAAAACTAATCCAAATAAAACTTTTAACACACATTGAGTTTCGACATGAATATCATTACCTTCCCACCAATATTGCCTCACAAATGATATCCCCTCAATTTTTTTACAGCTCCTGAGTAGCAAATTTTGTATTTGATAACTGACTACAGAATTTGATGAAAGTGAAACTACAAATAAATCTTGGCGTAAGATTATTACTCTTTAATATGTTTATTATGTAACGCAATTTTTACTATCGTATATTTTTATGCGTGTTATATAAAGTATCAGTTTTTTTTCACAATAAAAATTTAAAAAAAAGATTATGTTATACAACAATTTAATTATAAAAATCTATCAAGGGTTAATAGTAACAGTAAATTACCTGCAATGGCCGCAGCAAATTGTAGTCGTTTTGAATCTCCACTGTTTTTCATTATGCTGACGTTAACTAGCACTAATTAATGTTTTACCGTAACAATAAGCTGGAACTGAGCATCAAAGTATTTAAAAAAAAAATGATTATTTTTTGACTTACTTTTAAAAAGAGTAAAACTCTAATAGTTGAAACAAAAATGCGACTATTATAGCGGCTTTAACTTGATAATTTTACAGTAATAAGTTTTTTAATCTTAATTAATAGATAAGATATTTTTAGCAACGAGGTTTAATTAAAAAAAAAGAAATAAGACATTTTACAAACACATCTGATGTATTTTTCTACTGGTTTTTATTATTGTCTTAACATTAAGGATGTTTTGGAGGTATGATTGGAGACAAAAGTATATGAAATTGTAGTGTAAGCGACACCCCAACCCTATTAAGTGCGAGCATATTTTATGAACGGTCTCCTAAACAAGATAAAAAATTTATTAAAATTTTTGAAGGAATCATTAAATAATGAATATTTAGGGAAAAGTTACAAAGATCAGGTATTAATGGGACAGTTGTTGAGCATAAAACTGTGATTTAATTTTTGAGAAATAATTTATAAAATAATTAATTATTTATAAGCTTTCCCTGAGTTCGTTTTGAATTTCTTGAAGTGATACTAAGCAATTAATTAATGATAAGATACTACGAGTAAAAAATATTCCAAATGAAACCTCTGACATATATTTAGTTTCTATTTGAATATCAATAATCAGGATTGTTTGATAAATTATGTTTTGATTACTCGCCGAATTCTTTATTATCAAATTGACACTTAATGACACTGTTGTTTTACTTTTAATCGAAATCGATCTATCGATTATCATCTTCAGTAATTAAGGCCATTCTCCAAGGGTCCAAATATATATATATATATATATATATATATATATATATATATATATATATATATATATATATATATATATATTTTTTTTTTTTTGTTATTAATCGAGATATTTTAAGAAAATTTTTTCAAATAATTATAAAAAATTACTAATATAATGAAAAAAAAAAAAATAATAAATAAATAAGTAAATATTTTAAATTTATTCGCGCTTCCCGCCATTTTTTTGTTATTATTCTATTATTTCATAATAAATGAGTATTATGAGTCGTGCACTTTTGGATTTTCTAAATTTTTAGTAACTTTTATCATTTCTGTGGTATTTTAAACTACAAACACATTTACTGCAACCTTGTAGTAAATGATACTACATATTATTTTCCGTGGGATTAGTTCAATTTCATTGATAAAATCTAAACAGTCAATATATAAGTTACTATAAAATCCCAATTTATTCGCCGTCATAATTCAAATATATTATCTAGATACGATTCAGATAACAATCGTGCAGCGTGGTATCTCCATTATCGATATACGTTAATAAATTTTTTCTGTATTTTATATTGCATGGTACATAAGCATATGATAAAGAAGTTTATTTTTTCGTAGCGTTTCTATACGGTAGTGTTTTTATTGGGTAGGTTTAAAAAATGGTAGAGACGTTTTTAGTAGTATATTTTATTGGTAGTAATTTATTTTGGTATAGGTGTAATATGGTTGAGTTATTAATGGTAGGCATATTAATGGTGGAGATGCTAATGGTAGGCATTTTTATGGGTGACCTGTATTGTGGTAGACATGCTTATGGTACACTTATTAATGTGCCGAAAATTTTAAGAAATGCAGGTGTATTTTTTTTTTTTTTTTTTTTTTTTTTGTAATCGATTTATTAAAAAAAAAATCGTAAAACTCTCAATTGTCTGCTAACTTCAAGACAATCAAATTTAAAAACTTCAGCGCGCGCCCCAATATTATGGCGGCAATATTTGAAAGTTAAAATTATCCTGACAAATAAAAACTCTGTTGATAATTTAAATATCTCTATTATTAACTGGCGGGTAAGTAAAAAAAGTTAAAAAAAAAAAAAAAAGTAAATGTGTCACTTGTGTTGTATAATCTGTTTTTGATTGGATGAAATTTTTTAGCTCGACGCGGGATTGAAAGAGAGAGGAAGTATGTTAAAATATGCTGAGTATCTTTTGTGTATAAATTTGTCCATGTTTAGTGTGTGCTGTGTTTACAATATAAATAATAATAATTATTATTTATGAAGAAGAAAAAACATAACCGATGGGGGGTTATGGATTCAGTTGCGAGTTGAGTAGCGTCGTGGTGTCTCTTTAAAGCCATATTGATTTTTTATAAAATCAAATGATAATTTACTTGGTGGTGGTGGTCGTCTAAGGTGTGGTTGGTATTGGTCGTATTGGTTCATGACCTGATGAATGCTTTTAAAGTTGTAGTTGCTAGTAATAACTAGTCACATATACCTGCATCGCTAGAGCTTCAACATCTCCTGAGTTAGAACACACTGGAGATCGGTGATAAAAAATAATTAAAAATAATGGATACGCTGTTTAAAAAATTAATAAGTCATATATAACTGAGCGAAGACTAACCAACAAATGTTCATCAGTGTTAGGTTAGTCTTATGTTTGTGCATTTGGTTTTACAAATTATGCTCCTCATGCTGAATTTTAGCATCACTGCTTCGAGTGACATACGCTTGCAGTACATTTAATTTCTGTACTAATGTCTTGAGGTACCAGTTAACAAAACCTGTAAAGTGATTATTTTAAAATGCTAACGTAGTTATGTTAATTATTTAATAAATTACTATAATTATTATTTAAAAAATGTATACTAAGTAATTTGAGCTGCAAGCCAAAAATTATAAAGGAAAAAAATTTTGAAAATGATGAGTAGTTGGACTGAAAGAATGCACAGGAGGGCAGCTACCCTTGGCAATGTTGTCACCAGCTGTGGACATCCTTCTTCTGTACCACCGTATCCTAGAAGACTTGAAAAGTCAGTATTGTTTATTTTAAATTTCCCGGTTTTTATTTTGTGTTGGTTTATTCAAAGTTTCGTTTTTTGTAGAGTCAAATTTGGTGTACCACTAGATGAAGTTTGTAAAAATGATATTCCTGGTCCATTATTGGTAAGTTTTTGTAAATTTTTATTTTTTTTTCAGTAAATTATGAGCTATATCTTTGATATTGAAGATAACGGAGATCTGATAATTTTTGGACTTTTTTAAAAACCATAAATTATAAAAAAAAATATTTCAAAAAATTGTACGAATAGTTTTTTAAATTTTCTACGTGTACATATTTTAGTTTTTTTTTTTTTTTTTTTTTTTTTTTTTTTTTTTTTTTTTTTTTGTAATTGATTTGTTGAAAAATAAATCAGAAATTTGTTAACTGTCTTCTGACTTAAAGATGATTTTATATGTGAATGTAATTTTATTTCGTTAGGTTCTTATTCTAAAACTTAACAAAGAAGCACCGTTGAGAAAAGATGTGTTCAGAGCGCCAGGTCATCAGGGTAACATGAAAAAACTTATTCATTTTCTCCAATCTGGACGTTTAGTTAACATGGACAACTTTAGTGTCTATACAATAGCCAGTGTATTGAAAAAATTTCTTAGAAAAATACCTGGAGGGGTGTTTGGTCGAGAAGGAGAACAACAATTATTTACGGTTATTCAACTTGACAGTATGGAACAACAGAGGGACCAGATCCATAAGTAATTATGACAATTACGTTACTTTTTTTATTAAACATTAGACAAAATGATAAATTTATAAGCAAATGGACCGTAAAGTAAAACTTTATAATTTTGATTTTAATCATAAATTTTGCTGGGATAGACTTAAAAAAAAATTACTTAGTTGACATCAATTAGATGTTAAATGAATTTTAGTAAAATCTTCATGTCATTTTTGTACTTTAAATTTTTAAATTTTATAGGCTAAAATTTCAACAAATTATTTTGACTTCTAATTGATAACTAATTTTTTTTAATTAATTGATAAAATCATGACAGGAGTCATTGAATATTTTTAATAAGTGGGGAGACTATCTGAGAATACTCTTAATTACAATAAATAAATTACGACTCAGAATAAAAATAAACTAAAACTCATCTAAGACTCAATCGTTATCTCTCAACTAATGTATGACATATGTCTCAAAAACATTTAGAAGACGATAGAGTTTATATGGTCAAAGACCCAATAAAAGGACGAACGTCAAATTTATCGTAAAAATTAAATTATAAAATTTAGCCGTTCACCTCCTTGTCAATTTATCATTTTGAAAGTTGGTTTAGCAATGATTTGAATTAACGAAACTCTTAAGAAATATAATTTATATTTTTACAGATTAATTACATCATTGCCCATTTACACCCAACGCTTATTAGTATTACTTTTCGGAACATTCAGAGTAGTGGCTGTTAATAGCGAACGAGCTCGTACAGGAATGTCTAGTGAAGCACTGGGTGTATCTGTCGCACCTTCATTCTTTCAAAGTTGTGTCAGTGATGGGAAAACTGCTAAAATGGAGGACGTACTGAGATTCAAGGTACATCAAAGCTTATTTTAAATATTTAACATCGCAGTATTCACTAATTGGCTGACACAAATGCTAACTACAAATAAATACAATAATTAATTTTTCTTCTGCAAATATTTTAAAATAATTACATTAAATTTTAACACAATTCGCTTAAATTTATTTTATATCAACGGTTACTTTGAAAGGAAACCATAAAAAAATTTAAATAAAAGAAAATGATATATATATATTATGCATGATATATTTTATCATCTATCTCATTTATATATTTATCTTTTCACACTATCAGGCGGAGATATCAGTAAGTTTAATGTATTAATAATTATATTACATATCAGAGTTATTATTGAATGTATATTTAAAAAAACTTTCATGTGAATTCACTAAGAAAGTAAATAAAATTAACGGGTATATGATGCATGAAGCTTTCGCATGTTAGCTTATAAATTATAATGAAATATTAAAACCTGTAATTAACGGATAGTAAATCTCATTGTATTTTAAATTATTACTTATGATAATTATTATTTTTAATTATTAATATCTTTATTTATTTAGGTAGCGACTCGTGTGATGAAATTTATGATTGATAATTTTGGAGTATCGAATTTATTTGGTCGGGAAAACTACGAGTTTTATGCTCGAATTACTGGCCGAATACTAAAAGTTGAAGAAGACTGGATATTTAGTTTCCGTTACCCACCAAATACTCTTGTATCTAGTAAGCAAACTAAATGACTAATTAATTAAAATAATAAATAAAATTCTTTTGTTTAAAAGTTATTAATTTTCAAGGACAATTATCTCTCGAAGCAGAAAAGACGTGGCTGCAATATGAATGCGAGCGATGGGGACTCAAGTTCAATTTGGAATGTAAATATTTATTAAACAAAGTATTGATTATTGATTTGCATAGTACAGCTTATTGTTTATTCATTTTTTTCCTTGCTCAGCTATGTCGCATCAAGAGGAATCGCAATCGACACCAGCTTTGATTCACGTTCCAGAGTCTTTAGATCTTACGTCATCATTAGGAATGATTCCAGAGAATACTTTACTCGAAAGTTATACAAGACTTTCTGTTAGTTTAGAAGAAAATGGATTGTTTCATGTGAGTTAATTGATTACTTCATTGAGGTAAAAGCCCCTGAACCCGATCAGTAACATTAGTCATTCACTTTAGATGATTAATGCGTTTTTATAAAGAATTTTATAATTTATTATAAATTTAAATTTAGTGACTGTTTTCAAAATCGCGCTCAGTCTGACATTTTTTAATTTAAGAGATTCTCAGGCAGTTCCTCTCCACTTTTTAAAAATTCTCAATCTGTCGTATAAAAATTTTATCAATTAATTAAAAAAAAATCGAGTTGACATCAATTAAGAATTAAACAAAATTTGGAAAATAAATTTCTGTAAAATCTTCACGTCCGTATGGAAATTTTGAATGTCAATTTTTACAAATCGTCTGGGAAATTCCATAGAAAATGTAGACTCAGGGCTGGTTGCTGAAAAAAATTAATTATTACCAGTATTCTTACAATTAAAATTTTATTCTAACATATTATATTGTATATTTATATTGAGTGGTTTAATCTCTCCAATGAAAATTGAGCGGGTAAAGAATCTTTTACCTCGAATGTAAGCAAAGAATATTAATATTTTAAAATATAAAAATAATTTTAGGCATCAAGTAGATCATCAAGTAACGCTAGTCACCAATCCCGACATGCTGCGATGACTTTAGACGAATTAAGAGCCGTTAATAGATACGCTGAAAGTACTAAGAGCCTCAGCTACTTGCCACAGGTAGGCATTGGAGAAGCTTAAGAACCGTCTTCTAGATCAATAACACTTCTAAGAAAAATAAAAACGATCCCTGTGGAGAAGTCATTATTAAAAAATAAACAAAACTAAATCTTGTAAATACAAAAGCGCTTGCTACTGTTTGTTGACTGACGTTTAATCGAAAAAAAAACAAGATAATTTATATTGTTGACGAGATATTGATAACACGTTACTTATAATCGATAACTATTATATACAAACATTCCATCGTAAAAACCACTACAGACATATGAAACCTATTACGATGATATTACATAGATAAGACTGCATTTGTCAATTTAAAACACCCTTGATATTGTATTAATGATACCACTATTGTTTATTTAGAATATCTATTTTTAATTAATTTGCCTTAAATGTATTGTACTATTAAATATTTTATTAATTTTTTGTATTTGCTTGCATGACAAAAATTTATTACTATCGTTTTTTTAAATTTTTTTTTCATTAATTTCATATATTACATAGATATATTAATTTATTTAATTAGTTTATATTTTTTGTTCATTTGAAGTTTTTAAAATAATAATTTAATGTAACGATTAATTGTGTAGGATTTTTAACAATTACCACAATCATGTGTACATAATAAATACATATTGACGCATCTGCACTCATAATTAATTAAAAATGCTTTTTATAATAATTAACCCGTGATTTTTACGATAATTCGGGCGTTTTCGATCCGTTCAGGTGCACGAGAGGCAAACAGCTCGTATGCGCACGAGGTCTGAATGGTTTTTGACTCCTGTTGGTGAAAGACTTGCAGGAACAGACAGTGATCCTACAGCCATACACATTCTCAGAGGATCCAATCGATCATCCTCTGATAATATTGGTAAGTATTCATATTACTTTTTTTTTATAGACAGAATAATTTTTAAGGCCCAGTCTCAGACAGTGTCCTTTTTTTAGAATTTCAAGTGACAACTGTCATAAGCATGTCAAAATTTTATCAATTAATTAAAAAAAAAAAATTAAAACATTCATTTAAAAAAGGACAAATTTCCGAGATTAAAAAAAAATTACAGTTGACATCAATTAGAAGCTATACGAAATTTATTAAATAAATTTTAGCCGCCAAAATTTAAAATTTCGAATTATAAAATTGACTATTTTACTGAAATTTAAGTAACTCCTAATTGATGTCAACTGTTAGTAATTTTTTTTTAATTTTACTTCTGGTTGTCATTGGAAATTTTTAAAAAGTAGGGACACTATCTAAGAATTGCTTTAATGGATTATGGATAAATATGTAATTGTTATAAATATTAAATTAAATAGCTACAGGTTTAAGCGCAAGTGCCGAATCGGTAAAACGTCCAAGTTTACGAAGAACTGCCTCCCGAGAAAAATCACGTATTCATCGAAGCTCATCACGTCGTCACAAAGAAAATGGAGCGAAAAATCGTGTGTCTGTTGATGCTTGTAAGTCGCGTTCGATGGAAACAATGAAAATGAAAAGAGTATCACTTGAACAGCCAGCTGAAAAAATACCAAAAAATAAAAGTGATGAATTATTAAATGATGATACGTTATATTCACGTGAATTTATAACTGAAAAGACAGCAGATATTTCAATTGGACCACAAGATTGCACTGAAATGGATGTACAAACATTTCACGTAACTCTGACATACAAACCAAGAATATGAAAAATAAAGGAAAGCAGTTTTTCCTAAATTTATCTGCTTTTATTTATTTTTTTAAGGATAATAATAATATGTCAACAAAATTATTTATAACTTCAGTTAAATAATTTTTATTATTATTATTGGGGGTATGGAATACGTGTAACATAAATGCGAGCCTGTTTTTACTCCCTCCAGACAGTTTAAAATTACAAATAACTAATTTCGAAATTTTAAAAAATTTTTATACACTTAAATTATTGTTGAAATGACTTTACTATAAATGAAGATAAAGAAAAAAAAACGTTTCCGTCGATCGATACATACAGAGTATATCAATTATTAATTGTTGGCGTATTGAATTTTTGATGTTTGCATGACTAAGCTATTTAATATTTATATTTATTACTAAATCAGAATAAATTTATTTATTCACGAGGTATACCCAAGTAGCACACGACTGACGTCTATAAGACAGCTATTTTGAGCCCGTTTTTTGACCTATCGAGCCACCAAAATGATGACAAAATAATCAGAAATTTTTCATAAAAAATATCTGCTTAAAGACTAGAGTCAAACGGCGGGAAAAAGTAAATTTCAAATAAATATCAGAGATGACTTTTTTGGGACAGAAAAAAGAAGACAAATTTTCTATGACTCCTAGACCTGCATGTCTTATTTATATAAAAAAACTTGAGTTGACATCTTAAAGTTTTCTCTGTGCTACTTGGATACTTTTACGAACAATTAAAGAGACTAGTTGAACAGGCAAGTGTTCATTCCATTTTTCAAATTTTTACCATACAATGAATTGGAAAAAATTTTGTACGGACTTAATCATTCCAATTGCATTTATTTTTCGGTTTTTTTAGTAAATTTTCTCTTTAAATATCGTTATTAATATAAAAAATATTAATTAAGTTAATAGCGTTTGAATTTTTAAATTATTTTTTTTTTTCAATCACTTTTGTACATACGGTAAAAGTTTAGCGATAAAATTTATTTAAGCTCTCTAAAAAAAATGAGTTCTTTTAAGAATTAATCATGATCTTATAGACGTAATGTCTCCTTATTATACCGATGTATTTTTTTTTTTATTTCTGTGACATGTAAAAAAGTTACAATTATTTATACAACATTACGTAATTACGATATTAAATTAAGATAAATTTTATTTTACACGTGACCGGTTTATATATCACAGTATTGGCAATTAATTATTGTAAATACTTTTTAAATAATCGTCTTTTTTTTTATTTACTGATATTTATAAAATGATATTAGATTGATTAACGAAAAAAAATAACGCAACTTTATTATTAAGTATTGTTCCAGTAGTATTAATTACACTTTTATAAATATTACTATTAATTAGTTATTATTTTATAAATTAATTTTATTGTAATCATAATTTTAATTTTTTTGCTTGCACCAAAGAACCGCAGTTTAGTTTGAAAGATTTATTATACTAAATGATACTACTTTGCATATCTACAGTTGAATTTTTTTTTAAGGCTTTTTTATTTATACTAATTTTTTTAATTACCTGCATTCTCAGGCAGTACCCCACCACTTTTAAAAAATTTTCAGACTCAACTGTCAACTCGATTCAAACAAAATTACTTACAGTTATCAATTGGGAGTTAAAAAAATTTTGGAGTAAATTTTAGCCGACAAAGTTTTTAAATTTGAATTAAAAAATTTTGACATATACTGACGTTAGCTGAGGTCTGAGTTTTTTAATTCTTTTGAAAAAGATCAATTTAAAAAATTCCATTTATAACTTTTTTAATTTTCTACATGTGTATATTTTTAGTTTTTTTTTGTAGTTGGGTCACTGAAAAAAAATTCAAAAATTGCTAATTGTCTGTTAACTTCAGGATTAAACTTCCAGTTGATGTCAACTTCGAGTAATTTTTTTTCAAATCTATCTTAGCGAAATTTTCCTTTTTTCAACCGATGTTTTAATTTTTTTTTGATCAGCTGATTAAATCTTGATAAAATTTTGACAGTTATTGAAAATTTTTAAAAAATGGCGGGTACAGTCTAAGAATGGCTTTAAATAATATTTATTATGTATTATCTCATTTTCTCAAAGCTCTGTGATGCAATCATCAATATATGTTTATATCAACATAAAAAAAAGTCCAAAATAAGTTCGATAAATTTATGTTTTTTATAAAGTGTTACTACTGTAAGTTGAGAGAAAATACAAAATGCCAAATATATTGGATTAGAGATACTGATATTAAAATTATTATTATTATTGTGACATTAAAGACTGGTTTTAGGACCATAACTGCTTCTAATATACTTTTATTCTTTTCTTAATATTATCAATTATTACCACTGATTATAATTTTTTGTATCTTACAAGTCTATATATTAAGACAATATTAATATATAAAAATTATAGTAAATAAATGAGTTTTTAAAAATAAACTTTGTCACTTTTACACTTTAAAATATACACAACATGACCGATAATGATCTCTGGTCCAAAACAATATGCCAAAGGTATATATTTAATTGTTTTAAAAATATAAATTTAAATGACCAGGATGAATGACTTCGAAGTTAATAATTATGTGTTTTATATCACCTATAATTATCCAAATTTATTTATCAACAAAACTTATTTAATAACAGATAATAAAATAAGATTATGCATGCTCATATACGTAACATATCTAATGTAAACATTTAATTTTTTTAAATATACCATTTAAATAACTGTAAATTGTAATTAGTGTGAGTGCAAATGCAGCAGATATGAGACAATTTTGAAAATTTAAATTTTTATTCTACTTACATTTATTTATTTATTTTGTAACTCAAAAAATTACCAATTGTCAGCTGCATTCACGCTCATTAATTGGTACATTGTACGATAATATCCGTGAGCTATTAATTTTGCGCTCAATCGTTTATAATTATAAGAAAAAAAAATATATGTACAAGATATAATTATTAAAAAAAAATTTGAGTAGAGCAAAAATAAATGATACAGAAGGTAGCCGACGTCTAGTAATTTTTTAATTTTTTTAAAAACGACAAATTATAAAATGAAAATATTTAAAAAAATTCTTCGCGCCAATTTTTCAAATCAGGTTTATTTTTAATCTAGATCTAAATTGTTATTGCCGGTATATCTATATATTATTAATGAGTGTCAATGCAGTAGATACAAGAAAAATTTTTAATTATAAATAAACTAATTAATCAATTAAAGAGATAAAAATATTTTTATTTTTATTCGATTTGAATTTTGTTTATTAATTTAAAAACTATCGTAATTTCCGAATGTTTGCTACATTGACACTCATATATTATTAATGTAGATACTAGCAATATTAATTTAAATCCAGAAAAATAAACCCGGTTTAAAAAACGCGCTTAGTTTTTTAAATTTTCTACATGTGCATATTTTTAGTCTTTTTTTTTTGTAATTGATCTGTTGAAAAACAAAAATTCGACAATTTCTAATTGTCTGTTAACTTTAGGATCGTAAAAATAAATAATTTGATGATGTGTAACAATAATGTAAAGCAATTGTGCCAAAATTAAACTAATTATTATTTAAATTAAATACTTATCATATTATCTATGATCGATTGTACGAAAACTATGAGCTAATCAATACTTTAGGATGTTAAGAAGTGCAAAACAAATAAGTGTCTCGATATGTTAACTAATAGTTAAATAAAAATAATTGTAAAATTGTAAATTTAGTTTTATATGCTGACATTATTTTTTTTTATCTTAACAAATTTGTCAGACGATTTCGATGAAGTATTTTTAATTAAAGTAGGATTCAAATATTTGAATTTATTATTGTAGACTTTTTGGACTTATGTGTCACGCAGAATTATTTATTAGAAGAAAATTTTTTTTAAAAAAGCTGACGTATGATTTATTAATTTTTTTTTATAAGCTAATACTTTTAGTTTTAAATTTCAATACAACGTGAATTTCTTGTACGATTACATATTTTTTATCCACCGTAATTTTATTTATTACGAGCAAAAATGTATACAGTAAAATAAATAATTCACATGTTTCGATGTATTTTAAGTATCATTGTAATATGAAACAATAAAAGACTTATCTACACCATTAATATTATTAAAGTTGACTTCCAAATTAATTAAATACATTTTCTTTTTAAAAATAATTACAATTCAAATAACAATAAATAATTTACCCATTCAAAATCAGCAGCAATAAATAAAAATTTTTAAAATAATTTTTATTTAAATTTCCCGCTCCCGCCATTTTTTAAATAAAACTTATAAATGCTGATTACCACAACAAATTATCAGCAAATTATTTAAATCACCCCTTTAAATTGACAGACATGACAAGACCATGAAATAATCATTTGAATTTTAATAATAATTCAAAGAACGCATGCGCGTAGCCATTACTCCACAAAAGAGGGAAACAACAGTAGCTGCCTTAAGTCGCTTCTCATGAAAAGTAAATTTATTTTCAAATACTAAATTACTTTTAAATAAATTACTAACCATCAGTTCCTCAAAAAAAGTTTTTTCATAATTTTGAATTAACAAAATATTCAAGATTCCAACTGTCAGAAATTTGACAGATCGAACTGTCAAAATTTATTTAAAGTAAAAATATAAATCAACGCAACTAAAGCGACATGAAAAATCACCCTGTGATTTTACTACATACCCAACTCTTCCTGGACCTGGTATATATTTTACTATATTTAAATAATCTACACTACGTATTGGTATCTCAGCATCTGAGTCTGAGTATCTCTCACTCAGTTCGTGCCGAGCATGGCAATGGGCAATTGACGCTTCATTTTCTCGGTGGTTAAGAGAAGCGTGATTGTTTATTTTGTTTTGTTTTGTTTTTTTAAATTTCATTATCAATAATTAACCAGTTGTTAATAAATTACTTCTGTTAATTAAACAAGTGAGTAATATTTAAATAATTATATATTTATAAACAACAAAACTCGCCGGAGTAATGCAACGAATTTATTATTGTTGTTATCCAATGACAGTGTTGTTCACTATTTATATTAATGTGACATTTATAAGTAATATATGATTTTATCACAGAAGAATATTGTTTATAAAATAAGTTATCACTAAAGGATAATAATTAACAAGAAAAAGCAAATGCCTGTCATAGAAATGTATGTGAAAAACGCAGATGCCTTACGGGTTTAGAATGGCTCTGGGGAAATTCTGGGGCGCCCTCGCTGCCTACATCATCTTGTGCACTTTCGCTGTGTCTTCAATTTTTGGTAAGAAATTTTATTTTTAAATTACCCATTCATAATTCAATTTACTATCGTTAACATCGCGAGTACAAGTATTCATTATTTTTTATCACTCACGTACTCTAGGCAAACTAAACGAGACGTGTTTATATTCTCTATTTTTCTTTTTATTGCTTCTGTGTTTACATTACGGCTATTTGAGTTTCTATTCATGATTTTAAATCATTTCGCTTTTATATTTTCTGTTATTTAATAACCAAATAGTCTCAGTAAATATTTCAAATTTTAATTTAAAAGTTAATGATCCGCTAGAAAACGATTTAAAATTTTTGAATTTTTTTTCAATTAAAAAATATTTTAAATATGCGTATAGAAAATTTAAAAATCTACGAGTGCAATTTTTTAAAAATATTTTTTTTTAGTTTATAATTTTTGAAAAAAAAAAATGAAAAAATTATTAGACGTTTGCTAACGAGTCTCATAAAAATTATTAAATAGAAGAGATTTTTTTTTATTGTATGAATATGAAATTTAAATAAATAGAGAACAGGAAACTCGTGTGAATAAAACCTATGACAATTTGAAGATAAAAAAAAGTAAATAAAAGTGTCTGGATCACTTTAATCACTTCCTCGCTAGCACCCCCGCCCAAAAGGAGTCCTAAGGAGTTCTTACAACGAAAAGGAATAGCATAAAAGGCAATGGTGAAGAATAAGTAAAAATAAAAAAAGTGTGCTAGAGGTGTGCATACCCTCGGTTGTGAGTATGAGACTGGAAAGAGCGTTGTTGCCGGACAAGGAAGAGAACTGGAGATGAATAGCCAGCACACAGGCCAAAAAACGAAAGCTAGTAGAAGCACACAAGGTTAAAAAATAAATATAATATAAAAAACACAATGCTCAGACTCTAAAACTACTTCTCTACATATTCATCGTCAATGAAAGAAAGAGATGGAGATGCTATACAGGGATCCTTGCACACAGCGTTTCACTACATCACTACATAACAACAACAACAACTGTGAGGGATCCGAACCTCAGGAATGTAGACCCTCCTTCTAGATTCATCTTCCTCTTATATATTATATTACTCTGACTATCTCACTTCATAAGACTTACCTAGCTTTTTTTCCTTCCCTGAGGCTATCTCCCGTCCTTCTTACCAGCCTCCTAACAAGCCACAATATAAATAATGCTCTCAGGTGCATGCGCTTGCTAAAATCAAAGAACTGAAAATCCAAAGTCCTTTTTTCTGCAAGTTTTGTTTTATTTATCAGTTTATTTCATAGAAGATAACATTTATTCTCATAGAAATTTCAAATTGATTTCCTCGTAGTCTATTATAATTCGAGTAGGTTTCTATTATCGATAGTGCTCACAATTTTAATCGGATCTTAAACTTCGAGCGCGTATTCTATAAATAATTATCTCAATTAAGTTTGAAGATGAGCAAAATCGGACGATTACTTTAGAAATGGTGACAATTTTTAATTTTCAAATTTACGAAACATGCAACTTTTGCCGCTTTTTTATGAAATAACTTTGTAGTGAAAACATTTAGTCTCATTCAATAGAAAGGACGTCATAGATGATAGAATAAAGTAAATTTTTCTTTTTTTGTTTTTTGTTTTGCGATAATTTTTTCATTATTACCCAAAATTCAAAATTACATTATTGATTTTTGCGTTACGGTAAAAATGTCATTTTTGAAAGTTTTTGACAGAGGATTCCAAAATTTTATACATATACTGATTTTTCTTGATCAAGTTCAAAAATTTAAAAAATCGGTTGTATTTGAGAAATGGCGGTAATTTAAAATTTTCAAATTACTATTTTTGACGATTTTTAAGTTCGAATTTCATGAAAAATGATTTTGAATTAAATTTTATACTGAAACTTTAATATAAAAAAAAAAAAATCCACTTCCATTTCGGATGTCAAGTGGCCTTTTTTATGATTCTGGTCAGCAGACAGTTAAAAGATTTCGTATTTCTTTTCAACAAATTACAAAAAAAGAAAAACTAAAAATATTCGCATGTAGAAAATTTAAAAAAACTATAAGTGCATCGAGGAATTTTTAGTTTTAAAAAAATTCAAAAATTATTAGATGTCAACTTCAGCATAATTTTCGAAACTTAAGAAAAAAATATTCTACTCCTTGGTGATTATAAAAGAAAATAACAGAAGCGTGTACTAATTTAAGCGTAAAGTGCACGTGGGCTGATTGTTTAAAGCTATCATAAAATACTCAAGCACTAACATCGTATCTTTCTTTTAGTTTTATCTTTTTTTATTTTCTTATCTCCACTTCCAGGAGAATATATAATGCAGAGCCTTGTGTATGGTAATTCCACAACTTGAGCTCTGAAATAATGGTAAAAAAAATTTCTAATATTTATTAAAGAGCAATAAGCAAGAGAATTATTTATAAGTTTAATAGCACGAACAATTGAAGCTTTGCCCGACGTATTTGAATTGAATCATACATGAGTGTGTACGATAAATTCAAAGCTTTTTTTTTCTTTTTTTAATCTTACTCTCATTCTCATTGAAATTAACGTGTGTGATATCGTACTGGTGTTTGTAAGCTCTACCCTAAGATGATGTAGTAGTGGTCTCTGGTACTGCTGCCGTTGCTGCTGGTGCTACAGACTACTGGGGTCAGCCCTCTCTCGTGCTGTTCATCACTCTACCTTATTCTCCTTTCCTTCGCCACCTGCTTTGCATTCACTCCTTCATCATTATCCCCGACAGCCATTAATTTAAAATTGAATCACGTCTAGACGTCAATTTTAGATACTAAATCAGTCTTTTTATGTTTATAAACATTGATACATATTTCTGATACTTAATCACTTTCATATTCTAAATAATATTCAAACTAAGTTCAAAATGCACCAATAATTTTTCTCCAGGATTCAAATTTAAATCACCGTTCCGTTTTTATCCAGTACTAAATAAATTTAAATCATTATAGGGACCATCAGCGCATCGAATGACTGAAAAAAAACATTAAATTAATTCAATGAATAATTAATGATGTACACATATTAAATGTGGTGTTGTGTCATTTGAGAGTGTCAAGGATGCCAGAGAATCTCTTCCGGAGGCCCAAGTAGTGGATGGGCGAATGTACAAGAGAAAAAGAGATGAGCGATAACTGGTGATAAAGAAAGATAGAATATGAGTGAAGAGAAAATATGAGAAGACTAACGGCCGCTAACAAGGCACAGTCGTGGCAGCAAGAGGGGCGTGCTAACTGCCGTCTTCTCTCTCCTCCTCTTTTCTCTCATACTCCAGGATACAAACCAGCAAGGACTTTGGGTTCACGGACTGCCAACGAGGAATGATCTCGCGTGCCCGCTGTGGTTGCTTTTCTCATTGGCGTAGTCACTATATACATATATATATATTATATATATATAAATGAGTTACAATTTTTTTTTACAGTCTACATATTTTTTTTCCTCCACCTTTTCAAGATAAACATTTTTACGAAACTTTCCTCTTCATATTTATTTTTTTATTTATAATTATTATTATTATTTTTTTTTTTTTTTTAATAAAAAAGAACATGCTCTCCTATTACTCCAGTATTACGAGACTTATGAGTACCCACTCGCGTAAATATAGGAGGCTCTTTAATTTTTTTCTTCTGTATATTTATATATGTATACATACATTCTTATTTTTAGTACATATTATTTTTTATTTTTCTCTATTCCACTTCTCGTTTAATCTCACGCCTCGTCACCTGTACTCCCGACGTTAGATTTTGTTTCTCGTTGGAATAATTCAGCGCACGGTCCACAGGAACGTTAATATAAAATATTTTGTTTCTGCTTAGAATTGTCATTCGATGAAAAAATAAGAAGAGGTGTTGGAGATTAAAATAAAAAAAAAAAAACAAAAAACATTAATGAAATGTGTTTCTAGTATCCGTGATCTACAGATTTAATCGTAGATATTTTTATAAATATAAATCCGAAGATAAACGAAATATAAAAGAGGATACGAGATGATTTTGAATAAAATGACGGACTCTTCTTTCAGACTGTAATTCGCTGTCTATGTCTTGTATTAATCTTTCTCTTACTCACTCTCAATTTCACTCTCTTGTTGAGAATGCCGCAAAGGGAATAATAATGCGTTAAAGTACATAATGAGGCGCAGAAACACCGTTGGGTTGTTGTGAAGCTTCAAAGCATCACAAGGTAAAAAAAAAAGGCGTCACTCTACTTCGCCATTGAAGATCTCAAGTGTCATTTATGAATCTTTTAAACATACTTCAAGTCTTTAAACTATAAAACCCTTGAGTTAATTGAAAAAAAAATTTTTAATACTAGTCCAGACGTAGCAATTAATTAACTATGATTATTTAATTGTTTCAGGGTCTCCACTGCTGCTGTTTGCTACGCGGAAAGACATACGAGTTGCAAATGTATCGCGTAGCAACAAAGTTGGGCTGATAGTGAAAGACCTGACCCAAGGAGCAGCGCTTGATTTTTTTTGGGAGAGACGTCTCGTCTGCTGGTCTGACAGTGAGTTGGAGATAATCCAGTGCGTGAAGACAAATGGTACCACTCCTGGTGAAAGGTTCACTGTAATAAACTCAAAATTATTGAAGCCAGATGGTTTGGCATGTGATTGGTACACCGGGAAACTTTATTGGACCGACCTCCTGAAGAAAACGATCGAGGTTACGAACATCGATGGCGAGCCGCAGCGCAAAGTTTTGTTTTGGACCGAAATATTTGAACCGCGCGCCATTATATTGGTGCCGATGAGAAGTCTTATGTTCTGGACAGACTGGGGAGATTCACCAAAGATTGAGAAAGCAGCCATGGACGGTGACCCTGACTCCCGAGAGACTATTGTCCATGATGACATTTTTTGGCCGAATGCCCTGACTGCTGACTACGAAAACGAGTTGCTTTACTGGGCTGACGGCAGATTAAAATTCATTGCCGTAGTTGATTACTCGGGGAAAAATAGAAGAACGATAATAAAAGAGGGCGTTGATTATCCTTACGCTATTACGTTTTTTGACCAGAAATTGTATTGGACAGACTGGTCCACCTGGTGCATTCATTCACACGATCTCCGATCAACCGGCAGCCAGTCACATCCCCGTGAATTACTTCACGGTGAATATATACCAGGTGACATTGAAGTGTGGGACGCCAAAAGACAACCTTACGCTGATAATCCTTGCAGACACAACAATGGAAACTGTTCCCACTTGTGTTTATTGAGTCTAAAAGCTCCTGGTTACACTTGCGCTTGTCCTACAGGAATAAAATTGATAAATAATTTAACCTGCGCCGATCGCCCTGAAAATTTGCTGCTGATTGTTCAAAAGAAAGAAATGTCGCGATTATCTTTGGACTCTCCAGATTATACTGATGTCGTTTTGCCACTTACTGGTATAAAATGGGCAATCGCAGTTGACTTTGATCCAGTTGATGAAATGTTTTACTGGACAGATCAAGGCGCCCATGCAATAAGAAGAGCGTATTTAAATGGGACAGGACAAGAAGATTTAATTACTAAAGAAATAATAAATCCCGAAGGTATTGCCATTGATTGGATCGCCAGAAATATGTATTGGACAGACTCAGATAAAGACAGAATTCAAGTGGCGAGATTGAATGGCACTAATAGGAAAGTATTAATAAATGAGGACTTGATGAATCCGAGAGCGATTGCTGTTGCGCCACAACTCGGCTGGATGTTCTGGACAGACTGGAGTGTAAAGAAACCTAAAATCGAACGGAGTAATCTCGATGGTAGTGAAAGAATGATGATTATCACCAAAGGAATTTCTTGGCCGAATGGAATAGCTTTGGATCTTGACAGAAGAAAAGTTTATTGGTGCGACGCCAAGACAGATAAAATCGAAGTGTGCAATATGGATGGAACAGAAAGAAGAGAAATAATTACTGATGATCTTCCCCATCTTTTTGGTTTAAGTATTTTGGGAGATTACTTGTACTGGACAGATTGGCAGAAACGAAGCGTCGAACGCGCGCACAAGATCACTGGAGCTAACAGAGAAATTATAATGGAGCCGATTCCAGATATTATGGGGGTAAAAGCATTCAAGTTGGGAAAAACTCAAGGGACAAATCCGTGCGGTAGCAATAATGGCGGCTGCAGTCATCTTTGTTTAAATAGACCGGGAAATAATTATATCTGCGCGTGTCAAATTGGTTATGAACTAAAAAAAGACAAGAAAACTTGTGTGATTCCTGATGCTTTTCTTTTATTCTCTCGTAAAGATAATATTGGAAGAATCAGCATTGAGAATGCAAACAACGATAACATTATTCCTGTAACGGGCGTTAAAGATGCTAGGTGAGTTACATAATTACTTAATTAATTAATGATAAAAAAAAAATATATTTATTTATTTAAATTTATTTCAGTGCTTTAGATTTTGACATATCACAGAATCGAATTTATTGGGCAGATGTTAAATTAAAAACCATATCACGTGCCTTTATAAACGGCTCTGAAGCTGAAAAAGTTGTGGACCTTGGTCTTGAGTCACCGGAAGGTCTGGCATTTGATTGGATAGCTCGTAATCTTTACTGGAGCGATACCAGTACTCAGAGAATTGAACTAGTGCGATTAGAAGACAATAGCAGGAAGGTATTGATATGGCAAGACTTGATAGAGCCGCGTTGCTTGGCTCTGGATCCACGGCACGGTCACATGTACTGGAGTGAGTGGGGAAAGTCAGGGAGTATTGAGAGAGCAAATTTAGATGGCTCTGAACGTCAAGTTGTTTTATCGAGTATCGGACGGACTCACGGACTGACAATCGATCACGAATTAAGACGACTCTATTGGGCGGATCTCCTGACGCCTGCTATCGTGGGTTACGATCTCAAGACGTCAAATCGTAAGTCAGTAATTACACGAAATATCGTTTATCCATTCAGTCTTACTCAGCATCTGGACTATATTTACTGGACAGACTGGAATACTGGTAACGTTGAACGAGCAAATAAAACAACTGGCGCCAATCGTACTAAGATTCACGATAAACTCGAGTCAGTTACCAGTATTCTTGTTTTTCATGAATCAAGACAAGCTGGCTCCAATGGTTGCAAGATAAATAACGGAGGTTGTAGTCATATTTGTATTGCGTTATCAGATACCGATGGTAATTTTTCACATTCTCACAAGTGCACGTGTCCGACACATTTTAATTTAGGATCTGACAATAAGACTTGTATTGCGCCGAGAAATTTTATGATTTACAGCACGAGAAATCTTATGGGAAGATATTTACCAGACGCTGATGACTGTCCGGATGTTGTTATGAAAATTCAAGGTCTTAGAAATATTAAGTCAATTGATTTAGATCCAATCACGCAACATATTTATTGGATCGATGGTCGGTCTATGTCGATACGTAAAACTCTGGAGAATAAAACACATGCATCAGTGATTATCTCCGGAGGAAATGGATTTCACCCTTTTGATCTGGCGCTTGATCCCCTCGGGCGGCTGCTTTTTTGGTCCTGCACAACAAATGACGCGATAAATGTCACGCGACTTGACAATGGATCGGCTCTGGGTGTTGTTGTGAAAGGGGAGGGTGAAAAACCGAGAAATATTGCAGTACATCCTGAAAAACGTCTGCTTTTTTGGACAGACGTCGGAGAAAAAATGAAAGTTATTCAGAGTGCGATGGATGGTAAAGATCGTATTACAATTGCTACAGATTTAAACCAGCCGACAAGTTTAGCCATTGATACGATATCAGATCTTATTTTTTGGGCGCACGGACATCAAATAGAAGTTGCCGAGCTCGGTGGCAATGGACGCCGGGTTTTGATATCTATTGATGAACTAGGAGCAATAGCGTATCTCGCTGTTTTCAATGAATATATCTACTGGTTCAACCGTGAATCACAGATAGTGGAACGTGTTAACTTCACGTCAGGACTGGAGAGACAATCTGTGCTCAATCGTTTAGTCACTGACTTTATAACAGTAAGAACTCCAGAGGATCAAGTCATGGAATCTCATGTTTGCAGCCCGTTTCAAGATTACGGAGGCTGCTCTCACTTTTGTATAGGAACAGAATCACCAGCAAAATGTTCCTGTCCCCAGTACCTTGTTCTCTCTGAAGACAGAAGAGTTTGCAGTGCTGTGTCAGCTTGTCGAGCTGATCATTTCACATGCGCTGATTCCGGTTCGTCGATTGCCAATGATTGTATTCCAGTAACCTGGAAGTGCGACGGACAAACAGACTGTGCTGATGGAAGTGATGAATTAGGATGTCCTAGTTGCGCCCGTGATCAATTTAGATGTCAAAGCGGACAGTGTATTGATAATTCTTGGGTCTGTGACGGTATCGTTCAATGTCAAGACGGCGGTGATGAAGCTCACTGCTGTCAACCGGGTCAATTTCGCTGTACACTCACCTCAGTTTGTATTGCCGGTAATACGCTCTGTGATGGATGGGATAATTGCGCCGACGGTAGCGATGAATCACCAGCTGTCTGCTCGCCACCAAACAGACGTGACATGGTCGGCTCTGCTGGAATAGAATCCGGTAAAAGCGCTTACATAATAGCTATTCTTGTTGTTGTCGGAGTTGTCACAACTGCTGTACTAGGGTTTTATTACTGTCGCAAAAAATTGGCTGGAAGTGAAGAACTACCAGATATTCTACATGATTCTGCGGGTGATCCATTGTCACCAAAGCCCGGCAGATCCGGCAAACCAACGCTGGTTCAAAAGAATGGGTCAAAAGATCACAAGAACGGTTTGAAAACTGTCAGAATGTCAACATTGACGGGGAGTATTGGCTCGAGCTACGATCGAAGTCACATAACAGGTAAATTATTATTATTATTATTATTATTAAAACTACTGACTTGATTTTAAATATTTAATTAAAATTGTTCAGGTGCATCGAGTTCAACTAGAGGAAGTTCTGGTGGAGTTTATCCACAAGAGACTTTAAATCCTCCACCGAGTCCTGCTACAACAGCCAATTCTACAAGATGTTCAAGCAGCAATGCGTCACGGTACCGTCCTTACAGACATTATCGCAGTATAAATCAACCACCCCCACCAACACCCTGCAGCACGGACGTCTGTGATGAGTCTGACTGTAATTATCCAACGCGATATAGGTATGAAAGTGAGCCATTTCCACCACCACCCACACCTAGATCTGTGTATCACAGTGACGCTGGTATCAGCTGTCCTCCGTCGCCTAGCTCAAGGTCCTCGACTTACTTCAGTCCTCTACCACCTCCTCCCTCACCTGTACCATAAATGATCAAATAATTTGGTGCTTCCATTCGTAGCTCTAGGCTAATATTTAAGACGATAACAAAAAATTACGAGCTTCATATCAATTTAAAGTATATTAGATGTGATAATTTACATCACTTGGTTATTTATAAATTTTTAAAGTTACTTGTTTTTTTTTTTAACTTTAATATTTGAGAAAAAAATTGTTTTTAGTATTTAGATTTCGATGACGACGGTGCTAGATATTTTTAAAAAATGCACGAGGGCATTGATCACAGCCACGTAATTAAGTGCAAATATTTGTTTTATAGTTTTTTTTTTTTACACATGTACAAAGTTAATGCCTCTGTGCCTGAATAAAAAAATTCGCGACCAAAACTTTGCAAATAAAAAAGCAAATTTGTCCATGGTACTGTAAATATAAACGTATATGTATATATATAGTTACTAATTACTAAGTAAAAATAATTAAATTTTTTTTAAGTATTTTAATAAATGAATACCATTGTATAGAATGGAGTATTTGACGTTTATAAATTTAAAAAAAAAACGTAATCGTGTTCTTATAGAGCTCAAGTTTTTTTGTTTACAACAAAAGCCATTAATTATTTTTTTTTATCTATACTCCGTTAATTGTGATACAAAGTATGTCGTTTTAATTTTTTTAATTATAAGAGAGAATTTAGATTTTATCTTTTTTATTTTACCTGACGTGGCATCTGACCAAAGGCTGCTTCGAGTAAATATTATTTTTATTAATATAAATATTAACAAATACAACGATAATTATTTGATTTAATTATTTTTAAGAATTTATAGTAATTAAAAAAAGAAATTTGTTTTCCTGTACAACGAAGTACATGAACGTACAAATGCACATGAAAGTTTTCCATTTATAAAAATAAAATTCCTGATATTTATTGTTACTTTATGTACAGCATATAAAATCCTGTTTTTTAATTATATATTATTTCACTTGCGATTGTGTGCCATAATCGTTGATAATAAAACCATGTATTATATTAATATATAATATTATTTTTAAATCGCTAAATTATATTTTACAATACTGTAGATTTCATTTTTCTTTTTATATTATTGTATATTAAAGTTTATTGTAAAATATAATAGTGTGATTTTTAAATATTATTTATAATTAGGGTGTGCAAATCGTGTTCAAATTGGACATAATTATTCGAGTCTAATAATTATCATTTTCGAATTATCCGAAAGTTTTTTTCAGGAAAAAATTTGAATCAGATTTTAAATATTCAATTTTTTATTTAAGGGAGAGCTTAATTTTTTTTTTTTAAGCAACCAAAAGTAATTATTTCATAGATTCATCTCTGAGCTCTTTTTACCTCTGGCAAAAATTTGAATTATTAGAAAAAAAAAATTCAAATTCAAAATGTTCTGAAGAAAATTTACAAATAATTAAAAAAATTTGAATTATTCGCACATTTCTAAAAAATAAAATTTATAGTTAAGACTAAAATATAAAACGTTTTAACATTTGGCACTGCCAAGTAATTATAGATCGCCTTTAAGTAGTAATAATCTCGATCAAATCACTGATTGCATTGAGCATCCAAGACTGAATGAATAAAAAAAAATTAATTAATTAATTACTAGCATTTTTCACTTTTTATCATAAACATAGGTGACAATATTTCGTATTATCCTGTGTAATGTAACATATTTGTACAAAAATAACATTTAAAAAAAAAATAATAATAATTAATAAATTTTTTTGTTGATTAATTCTGACGAATTATTAATTTTTATTAATTATTTCCATTTACTTGATGAATATCTATACTTTCCTGAAGGACCTTCCTTCTCTTCGAGTGCATAGAGCTCTTCATCCAGCAGTAATTCAAAATTCCCCATCGCCTCTGGCGAGGGACACTTGTTCCATCTGACACTAGAGATAAATTTATAATTCATTATATTATTCTTTTATCGCATTAATTATTTACAAGACTTTTGAATCTTACTCTGGCACTCCGTCTGGCGGGACTACTATTGAGATTATGTTGTCGATAAGCTTGTATTTTAATATTCTATCGTTAACAGTCGTTGATGTTAGAGAAGGAGATGCATTTACCTAAATTTAAATTTAATTATTATTATTTATCGTTTATTAGCAATTAATAATTTGAATTATTCACACACTTAAAAATTACCTCAATTAACCAGGGTTTAAGTTTATTATCAATAATAATATCATATCCATAACACTCAAAACAATGTCTATCATTAGCCATAACTGGTGCAACGGCTTTCAATGAATGAACAATACACCATGAAATATTAGCAAACAATTTTTCAGTAACAGCTTTGCCTCTTGTACTTTCTAAATAAAGACGAAGATTTTGAACACTTAGCTTGCCTCCATGGAGACTATTATACTCATCCTGAAAGTGTTAAGTTTTAGTATTAGCGCTTAGAAAGTGGTCGGCAAACATTTACCAAATAATTCAGACGAGAAAAAAAAAAAAACAAAGTTAAATACTTACACCGTGTTTTTGTACGGAAACATTTGTCAGGTGTACGTACATATTGTCAAGCTCCTGGATACTTGTGTCGTACTTGACAGTACAAAATCTGCAGAACCCCAACTTGAAGAGATAGGCCTTGAGCGGACGGAAAGAAGTTATCAGCACGTACAATCTCAGGTCGAATTTTTTACCGCCAATCAAAAGGGGATTGTCAATGTACCTAAAAAAATTTTTTTTTTTATCAAATTTGTAGAATGATTCATAGTTTTAAATTTTTACCTCGAAATTACATAAGACTCTTTGGACAAATTGGGATTGAATGGATTTTTGGCTTCGCGTGACCACTTTTTTAATTTGCTGAGTTTGTTTATCAAAAAAATACCCGCACCCTGAGACTTTCCGCAGGGTTTCATGATCCAGGTGCTCTGCGGAGACTTGCGATACTCTTCAACGAACATATTATAGTCAGCAGGCAAAACAAAAGTCACGGGTATAAAATCAAGGTGAAGATATTTTCCAGGACCGTCT
Source organism: Microplitis demolitor (assembly GCF_026212275.2). Classification (NCBI taxonomy): domain Eukaryota; kingdom Metazoa; phylum Arthropoda; class Insecta; order Hymenoptera; family Braconidae; genus Microplitis; species Microplitis demolitor. Next base: position 2,418,904 of record NC_068554.1, on the reverse strand, counting down.
CCTCTTTCTGCTAAAGGACTTCCTTCTCGTTCTAAATCTTTCCTGTACCTTTTTATATTTTTCACCAGCAAATCTTTGCGTGTTAATTCATAATGGTTTGGAAAATGATTAATTGTCCTGATAAAATAAATCAATTAGTAATTTAACAAAAAAATAAATTAATAAAAATACTAAATCTTACTGATTATCTCCCATACGATATCCGGTTTCTACACTAAAAATACTTCTGCACGATTGAGTTACCGCCCTAGTAAATTTAAAATACAAAATTATAAATTAAAATCAGTAAAAAATTAAATTTAATACCAATAAAAATTCCAATCATCTTCAGGACCAACTTGGGTCCACCCGCGCTTTTCAAAATTATAAACAATTACAGATTTATCCATATCTGTACAAAATGTCACTTTCATTCTGTCAGCCCCAACTGTCGGTACTCTAAAAAAATAATTATTCATATTTATATAATTATTTATCAATTTATTTACATATCAATACATCAAATACATAATAATGTAATGAATAACATTAATATATATAAATATATGTGTACATATATATTTATAATTCGTAACTCTATTGAATATTAAAAAGAGAAAAGTATATAATTGCATCAGAATTATTTTACAATTAAATTACCTGCCATAAATAGTAGCCAAATTATTACTTCCGGTCCGTTTATTATCTGAACTCGCAGCAGTGCTCGCCATCGTTATAAATTATTATTGATAATTAACAGTTTGATCGATTGAATCCATGGAAACAACGGGACCGAAGTCTTCATAGTAAATAAATTTATATATTTGACATTTTTTTTTTATCAGCAGAAATTGTTTTGAAATTAAAAATGACGTAGTAAATTTGAAAATTTGTTGACAATTTAAAAAAAAAAAGAAAAGAATGTGATAGAAATTTTTTTTTGGTCGGCGCCGTTTCTGTTGGGTATCCAAACCGTTGTCTCTGATTGGCTAGTGCTTAGTTTTGTAAAACTACGATACGTAAATCAAACAAAGAAGCTTCTCGTCTCATATTTACACAAAATACTACCGGCTTTACTTCTGGGTATCATCCGAATAGAAGCGTCTGATGAGTTATTGTTTCAAAAAATATAATTGTGTTAAATATTAATTAATTAATTAATAAGTTAATAAATAAAAGTAAAAATGCAAAATACATTGAGAAAACCATTGATTGGTAATTCAACTGTTAAATGTATTTGTGAACGTGCAAAAAGAAGAATATATTGTCACAATTGTGGTCAATATTTCAAAGGAAGAGTTCGTAATACTTGTCATCAACATCCTAATGTAAGTAATTTAATTTTTTATTATTTTCATTAACTAATAGTTTATAATTGTAGAAATAGCAAACAATTGTTTTTTTTGAACCAATACGTGATTGAAATTTGATTTTGTTAATGTTGACATTAAATTTTTTTATGAGTGAATGTAGCTGACAATTTTCATTTTTTAAGAAATAAATAAAAATTAAAAAATGCGTATTTACACAATTTAAAAATCAACGCGCATTTTTTTAAATTTTATTACTTTAATTATTTAAAATTTTAAAATCGTCGCAGACATCAATTTTTTTTTATTTTAAATAAAAAAATAAAATACCGGAAGAATTTTTAATAAATCCGCGTCAAGAATTTTGAAAAATTTTTTAAAAAATTCTCAAGTTAAAAGACAACTTTCAGATTTTTTTTTTTTTTTTTTTTTTTTTTTTTTTTTTTTTTTTTTTTTTTTTTTTTTTTTTCCAATAAATCAATTACAAAAAAAAGCATATGTAGAAAATTAAAAAAGCTACAAGTGATTTTTTTTTTATGATTTTTTGTTAATAAAAAAAATCAAAAAGTTAGACGTTGGTTAACTTAAGTATGATACTTTGAAGAGTTGTCTGTTGATTTTACTGTCATAATCAATTAACTGAATGAATATTCTAAGGGCATGCTCAGAAACACACTCTGGAAGAGAAAAATTCAAATCCTGCTTTCAGAAATATCCTCTGGTCGAACTCGAGGTGCAATTTAACATTACAAAGGTACTAGTTACACCTGGATAGGTAATTCTTCACCTCCAGAGTATATTTCTGAGCACGCTCTAAGTGATAAAAATGGATAATTTAGCGGTGGTCATTTGTTTAAGGTGCTGTTTATGATGGATTACGAGTACTGTCCCAAGTGTTTTCAGCGTCAACACTTATATGAAGTTGATTAAATGTACTGCGTATTTTGTACTACATATATAAGATATATATATAAGTTATTAAAGTACAAATTAATATATTTATGATAAGTAAAGTGTCATAAACTACTAAATAAATAAAGCAAAACTATATTTTTATTGTGCGATTAAGTACTAGATGTATTTTTCAAAGATTTAATATAGTTTATCAAAAAATGAATCAACATTATTTATTAAATATTTAAAATTATTTATTTACTTATTTCTTTTTTACAATCTAGATTTATTACATACTGTACCATCCAGGAACACCAGGTTTGTTATTAGCTTTAAGAAAGTCTTTATATCCTTCTTTCATTTCATCAATAGTTCGTTTTTCACTTGCTTCTGTTTTTTTCTTCTCTTCTACATTAAATATATCCGGGAATACAAATTTCTGGTCTTTGGGCTAAAAAATAAATAAATTAATTCGTAGTTTATAGTTTTAGTTTTACTCATTAGTGATTTAAAAATGATACTGAAGTTAGCCGACGTCTAATAGTTTGCTAACCAGGATCATAATTTAAAATTATTTACCAGAATAGCGTAAGCTATTTTAATATCCTCGTCTTTAATAATGTAGCCACGCTCTAAACTTTTTTTGAATCTTCCCATCTTGATTCTAGTTCTCACATCAACTGTCTTAACATTATAAATTTTTTCAAGATAATTTTTGATATCGTGTTTGGTCATTCCCATTGACACGTGAAACTCAACCTGGTTATCTGCTTGTGGAAACTGTGGTCTTACTAATTTCATCCAGAAATTTGGAAGGAAAACTCGTAATTGAGGATTTCCTTTTTGAAACATCGGATACCTTGAGTACATAAATGAATATATTAATTTTATCAAATAATGATGATAATTATGGTATCAAAAAATGATAGTGAAGTTAGCGGACATCTGACAATTTTAAAAATTTTTAAATAAATTAAAATTTTTACAAAATAAAAATAAAAAAATATGAGTGTGATTGTAGTAGACAGACAAATTTAAAATTATAAATGAATAGAGTAAATAATTTTAAAAAGTATATTTACAAAAAATGCACTTATTAATTTCAAAATTTTTTAAATGCGCATTTTTTTCAAATTTAATTTTATCAATTATTTGCTCTGTTTATTTTAATTTAAATTTTTAATTACCATCTCGATGACATTTTGTCAGCTTATTTTATTTATTTACAAAAGTTAATTAAAAGTTTATAACCAATATATAATTGTTTTCCCCGGTGTTTTGATAGACGCCAAGAAAATAAATTTTCAAAAACACCAACAGAGCGCAGCACCTCCTAGTGACTTTCCACCCCTCACGTTCATTTCTTATTCCTAAAATAAAAATTATTCCATCGCCATTAGTTAAAGTAGTACGTGTGGTTAAAGTTATTCATAAATTATTTTTATGTCTACAGTTAATTATTAATGCGCTCTAGTTATTTTTATTTGAAAAAATAGTGTTATTTGTAATTGTTACAAAATAAAAAGTAATTTGCTTTGTGAATAAGCCCAAAGTCGAGAATTTCCCTCCGCGTGTGTCGCAACCATTTTTGTTTCAACATTTCGCTGGGCGTTTGCCGGTCGTTCATTTTTCAATAACTTGTAACTAATAATAAATAAAAACATATATATATATATACGTATATATTTAATTGCGAATTCAATTTACGTAAATTTTATGTAATAGTTATTTATTACCGCGGTAAAAATGAGTACCGATAGTATTGAAAAATTGTATAAAAATTTTGGGATTTTAGCTGACGCCAAAGACAAACTTTCAGAGGTAATGCAATAACTCATTACCGTATTGACTAACCTAGAAAATTTTTAATTATTTTACATACTTTACTAATTGATATGCATACATTTTTTTTAGCATGAGAAAGAATATCTGGAAATATTGACAGCAGTCAAGGGAACGGCTAAAGAAAAACGTTTAGCATCTCAATTTATTGCGAGATTTTTCAAACATTTTCCGAAATTAGCAGATCAAGCCATTGATGCTCATTTGGATCTTTGTGAAGATGAAGACATGGCTGTAATTATTTATACTTGGATTTTTTATTTAATTTAAATTTATATTTTAATTTAAATTAACAAATTTCGAATTTTTTTTTCAACAATTTAATTAAAAAAAAAAAGAAAAATATGCACATGTAGAGAATTTAAAAAACTACAGGTGCAATTTTTATAAATATTTTTTTTTTTATAATTTTGTTGAAAAAAAAAAAAATCAAAAATTATTAAACGTTTGCTAACTTGAGTATCATAATAAATAATATGGATGTGAAAGTAGCAGACGTCTAATAATTTTTGAATTTGAAATAATGAAATTAAAAAAAATGCGCGTAAAGATTTGACATTAATCTACATATGCATTTTTTAGTTTTTACTCTACTTAAATTTTATTCAATTCTTAAATTTAAAAAATTGGGAAATGACAGTTGTATTTACACTGATAAAGATAATTATATTAATTAATTAATTGTTTACTTATAGATTCGAAAACAAGCTATTAAAGATTTGCCATCATTATGTAAAGATAGTAAGGAGCATACACCAAGAATTGCTGATATTCTAGCCCAACTACTACAAGCTCAAGATTCAACGGAATTAGCTGTTGTTTACAGCAGTATTATGACGCTGATGAAAAATGACCCAAAAGGTTGAATATATTGAGCTTTATATTTTTTTGTCAAATTATTATTATCAGTAAATAAATAATATTTAAATTCCAGGAACTCTAAGCGGATTTTTCAGCCAAATATTTAACGGAGACGATGGGACTCGTGATCGTTGCATTAAATTCTTAGCGACTAAATTGAAATCATTAGGTCATGATGTTATAAATAAAGAGTCTGAGGAACTACTTATTACTGAGTGTAAAAAAGTACTGAGGGTAAGTGTCTTATTATATTTAATTTTTTATCACTAATTATTAAAAATATTTTATTGATGTAAAAATGAGAATTTGAATTTTTTTAAATTACAAAAGGATGTTACTGCCGAAGAGTTTCACAACATCATGGATATCTTAGGATGGACTAAATTAGGGTCGACAGTAGCTGGCCAGCAAGAACTTATTGAGATAACTATTGAACAAGCAGAACTTGGAGTTCCATTCAAGCATAATAATGTCGAACAATGGGATAAACTTGTACAGTGTATTAAACATGCGCTTCCACATTTTAGTGTAAGTTTTAATTGTAAATTTTAATTAAGGTAAAGCCCCTAAACTCGACTGTATTTTTTTTAAGGCCCTTCTTAGACAGTACCCCACTTTTTAAAAATATTCAATGACTTTCAATTGTAATGATCGTGTCAACATTTTATCAATTAATTATTTTATTTTATTAAACAGGCTCAGACTGATTCCTCAAGATACGTTTCTTACATTTGCATTCAAGTGCTTCCACACTTGTCACTAATAACAGCTCCCGATGGTCGTGATGCCCAATTAGAGATTCTGAAATTACTTGCTGAGTTGGTAGCTTTCTGTGGTACGATTGATAAACCCGAAGAAAAAGTTCAGCAAATTTACAATGCATTAATTGTAAGTACATGTCAATTTACTCTTATCATATAATAGTATGAATTTTAATAATTAACACTAATTATTTAAACCATTGCAGACTTACATGCCTTTGCCACCGGATTCCGACATATCCGAAGTCCCGAAGCTTCAGTTCAGTCATGTCGAATGTCTCATGTATGCATTTCACAAGCTGTGTAAACAAACTCCCGATTTTTTGCTCAAAGATGCCGAGCAATTAAAAGAATTTAAGTTAAGGCTGCAGTATTTTGCACGTGGAATACAAGGTTACATTAAAAAGCTGCGCGAGGCTATTGGTGGTAAATCTGAAGAAGAATTAAAGACAGAGGAAAATCAATTGAAAGTTGTTGCTTTGAAAACGACAAATAATATTAATACGTTAATAAAAGATCTGTTTCACTCACCACCGAGTTTCAAAAGTATTATTCATCTTTCATGGAAAACTCCGACAGTTGATAAGAAGGTATTTATTTTATTAATCCTCCGGCACTACCGTATTTTTCGGTGTCGCTATGATTTGAATTTTTGAAAGTTTTATTTAATTTAAATGTTTGATTTTAGAATGAAAAAGTTAGTATCGCTCAAAAAAGGCATACTCCGATAACATTCGGTAATGGCAGCCCAACAAAACGTATCAAGGATGAACATAAAGGAGGTAAAAGAGAAATTTACACACCACCAAGCGGAAAATACAGTTCAAACATTTCATCAAATTATGGTAAAGATTAAAACGTATTTTTAAATAAAAATTCTACGCCCTTTTGACTTCAGAGTTTTTTGAGGCCAAAACGACGTACAATTTTTATTATTAAATGAATATACTTTATTAATAAATATAATTTTTTAGGTAATCGAGGACGATTCCGTGGAAATCGATCAGGTGGACGAGGAGGGTTCCGACCACGAGGACGCGGAACATGGAGAAAAAATTTATACTAATTTATTAATTAAATAAATAAGAGAGTTAATTTCTAAATCGGTATTTTAGAGATTTTTATAATAAATTATTTAAATAATTTAAGAGGAAATTTGAATACGAAGAATGAAAACTACAAATCAGTGTACCGAGACATTTATATCAAGCAGTTCATCGCAAGTTTAAATTTTCTTCAACATTACTGGTGTTATTCAAAATTTTTAAAATAATTTGAATTCGACTTATCCATTTTCGACAACTCAACAATATGGAAGACTGATTTATATCTGATAGTGGACTAAATATTTTTTCGCTCGAGGCAGTTGATAAATTTGAAGAATGAAATTTATGAAACAATTTATTTATACTCCGTATTAATGTGCAGTGATTTAAAAGGACAATTATTTACTCAGTGCTGTAGATAATTACAAAGTGACAATTACGGAACTACCAAAAATACTTTGCGAGAATCGATAATGTGTAAAAAAAATTTGTATATCCCTCAAAATATCTTTCTCAACCTTCGTCGAATCCTTTTCCTTCCATGTCCTTCATTTAAAAGTTTTTTTTTTGTTACTGATAACAGGATTCCTGCAGGAGATGCGCTGTCACTTTCAACTGTATTTATTCTATAATATTTTTGTTTTCATTTTTAAAGAAACATTCATTGAACTTGCAAACAAATTAATTACATCTTAAGGAAAAACAATTCAAAATTTATTAGTATTTTTTTAAAAATTGAAGTGAATGTTTCTTTAATCATTAATAAAATTTGATATTTTTCAGATAAAATTTATCGTGACTCGTGAGTGCAAACAAATCCTGGCCAGAAGACATAACACATTTGTATTGTTCTAGATGAACGAGATTATCTCAGTTAAGATGAGGAAGCAGTTGCTGATAATTAAGTAGTTTTTGTTTTTCAGATCCAGTCCGGTTATTCATCAAAAACAATTTTAATTTTGTAAATTTATTAAACATTTTCCTTGTAGCCGATTATTAAGGTGAGTCTTACAAACACCAAATTTATTACCCTGTTCCTCAAAACCTTACCTCAGTTATCAATACCTTTGTTCTTCATTATAGTGTGTTAATAAATTCAAATGTCTCAATAAAAATGATACGTTATATATAAAACAGAGTATGTGTACCTGAAGATCGAAACTTTTTGCGCGAAAGAAAAATAAAAAAATTAAATGAAAAATAAAAAATCATGATCCTGAAATTAGCAGACAATTTCCGGATTTTTTTTTTCAACTTAATTTTTAAAAAAACTAAAAATATGCACATGTAGGAAATTTACAAAACTATAAGTGCAATTTTTGTAAATATTTTTTTTTTTTAAATTTGTCATTTATAAAAAAATCCAAAAATTTTGGTATCAAGAAATTTACTGGGTCTAGATTAATTACACAAAATTTTTTAAATTTAATTGCGCGAAAATGTCCCGATCTTCAGGTACATCAGTATTGGATTTTTTTTTTCTTTTCAATCAATTTTTTTAATATAAAAAATTGTAGAGAGAACAATATATACATTTATCATAATTTAAGTCAAGTAAGATAAATTTACTTACAAACTTAATGATTATATTAATAATATATTAAATAAATAATATTAGAAGATATTTGACGTCATCATATCATCAATCATTTTGCACATTATTCTGTCATTCGGACTGCAAGGGTCTGGATTTTGTTGCTCAGAATTCAAACTGTCGCTGCACTCCATTGTCTCAGTGTTTATTGATAATTTGCAGTCCAACTCAGATGTGTCTGGCAACATTTGCAACGCATGCTGTAGAATTTCTTGTACTTTTTCAAGATGTTTTTGAAATCTCAGTGCTGTTTCTATTCGTTGTCTTTTCTGCAGTTCCATCATCACTCGCAATGTTTCTCTGGCTTGATGCGGCCGAAATTCGTTTAGCAAATGATGGATGTGAATAAAAAGGAGACTCAAATCTTCTACCTGGAAAAATTAAATTTAATATTCTGGTAATGCTAGAGGTTGGAAAAAAAAAATTTTTACCTTTTCGGCTCTTCTAGGACTGTCAGGACATTGAACTAATAGATCAATCAAGTCCAAAAAATTAACTAGAAGTGAATGATTCAATTTTTTCAATTCACGACGACGGTCAAAGTGCTGGGGATAAAGTCTTTTGATACCCTGAGCCTCCAGTGGTCGGATAATAGTGTCATCAGCAGTGAAACCATTTCCAAACATTGAATAGCTGTCATGAATCGGTGGTGGAGGTCTGGGTGCTCTTCCTCGACGTACATTTTCGTCAGTATACAAATTAATATACTGAAGTGGTGGCAGAGGTAATGAACTCACTTGGATAGTGTCTGAATTAGCCATTTTGTATTTTTTTTTAAATCTTCAGTTAAAAATTAACAATTTCACTAATCGATAATATTTATTACACAAAATTATTCATTAATTATCTAGAATTTCATTAAAATAGGTTATATATTTTGTTTAGCCTTTAAAAGAATAAGTCAAAAATATTTATTTATATTTTAAATAACAATTTAAATATTTATTACTTCACTTTGCTGTTCTATTTATTTTTTAATTTAAATAAATATTTTAAAATTAATAGTGCAAATTAAAATGAACTACAAAAATATATTTACTCGCCATTTTGGATTTTATAAACATTCTACAGTACAGTGATCAGTGACTACTTGAGTTTTGCGTTCAACCTTTTGTAGAATTAAATTTTTTAAAAGTAATCAATTCAAATATTTAATAACGTAGCAGACGTCAGAAAAATTTTAAATTATTAATAAATAGAGTAAATAATTATTAAAATAAAATTTCAAAAAAATGCATATTTAAAAAATTTGAAAATTAATAAGCGCATTTTTTTATAAATATTTTTTAAAATTTATTTACTCTATTTATTTAAAATTTTAAATTTGATATCTGTCACATTTACACTTTTTTTAAATTTAAATTTAAATATTTATAATTTTGGTATTTCTTTAATTAAAAAAATTAATTGCACGAGTAATATAAATTTAAAAAAAGTTAATTAGTAATTATTTTGACCCACGTTTTGTTATATATTTTGTTTTTAGTCCATTGAATATCCGCGGCATTTTATTTGACAGATTGGCGTGGCGCGCGCTTTTATTTCCACGTGATTTTTTTGTTATTACCTTAATGAACCGGTCATGTTTTTGACAATTATTATAATTTCACAGTTGTAAATAAACACTGAGTGTATGGTAAGTCAAAATATATGTATTATTTTATAATAATAAACATATAACCACATTTTCAATAACATCGTTATCGATATATTTGTAAGCGTGATATATCAAAACGTGTTTATCGTGTCTACGGAAATGATGATAATACTCAGGATAACCACAAACTATATGTCTTAACTATTATTCATCTTTTTCATTTCATTTATTTTCTATTGTTCTCGATAAAAAAATAATATATTTAAATTACTTGTTATTATTCCAAAGTGCATCATATATATTTGCCATAAAAAATTACGGTCTCTTTTCAAATAATTTATCTGTTAAGTCATTTTACAAAAATGCCGGATTCTATTTTATCGTTAAACCAAAATTTAATCGGTAATAAATATGTGATATTTAATTATTTATTTTTTAAGTAAATATATATATAAATGTACATTTTCTACTTATTTAAAAAAATTTTTTTTTAGAGTAAATAAAATTTTTTTTTTATTTATTTAACTATGAATTTTAAAAGTTATTTTTGACGTATGTGTAATGCTTTTGGAATGTATTTTTTAGGCCGCGTTTCCTTCAGGATGGTCGGGAAAGACGGGAAGGTGGAATCTAAGCGAGAAATCGTGAAACAGGGATATATGGTTAAGAGATCACAAAATAAAAAAAGATTTACGCCAATTAATTACAAACAAAGATGGTTCGTGCTGACAAGATATTATCTTGCTTATTATGACAGTGATGGTGAAGTAAGTTTTTTTAAATCATTTTATGCTAATTCATTTTTTTACTTATTTTCATAGCGATAGCTTTTAAAAATCATAATTAATTAATGATAGGTAGAAATACTGTTTTTCTCAAGTTTTGAACACTTGAAAAATATAAATACCCGATCAGTAAACCAGAGCTCGTTCAACGAACTAGTAATTGATCAATCAAGTAGTAACTAATCAATGAACTAGTACTCGATCAGCGAACTAGTACCTGATCAATGAGCTAGTAACTAATCAATGAACTAGTACCTGATCAATGATCTAGTACTTGATCAGAGAATTAGTAACTGATTAGAAAACGTAATCGATCAGTAAACTAGTTCTCTGATTGAATACTGAGTCTTTTATCTCACAACAAATAAATTTCGGTCCAATGCCTTCAGTCAGCGGGCAGAGCCATATGTATTTTATCACTCAGGAAGAAGTAAAGAAAATTTCTGCCCATTGACTGAAAGATTTCGCTGTTTAAATTCTGATACTTGTCATTTGTTCAATAGTAATTTCAGACCGCTAATTTTTTTACCATACCTGCACCGAAAGTTTGAATTCCTGCTCTGTTTAGAGGGAAGAAAGTCGCTCTTTTCTTTTGTGGAAAACAGATGATGAAAATTAGCGCATGCGCTATTATTTCCACACACAGGCAGAAATTTTTACCAGCTACAAATCTGGTAAATAATCGTACCCACCACAGAGGCAGGGACGTCCTAATTTGCATTTCCTAGTTTGCCGTGGGTAAGAACGTCCGATTTTCCCTTGGTCTGTAATATTCTATAATTTCCATTACGGGAAAAACCTTTTGATCAGGATATAAAAATATAAATGTAACACAAGATGAAACAGATTTAGACTGCAGATGTCAGCCAACTTCACCCTGGTCTGAAATTATTTTGTTTCATGCCTCGTTACACAATATACTATTTACACTTTTTCATTAATTAACATAAAGTATTAAATGTCGAAAATTGGAGCAGTGGTCAGAAATTCCACTTCTACCGTATCTTATATATTTATTAAGTATACATATATACATGAATAAAATTAATAATGGGCGGGTTATACAAATTCAAGTATAAGCGATTGAGCAAAAACGATTGATGTAGAATCTCCAAGTCAACGTTGATTACTTACCAAAGTTAGCAGTTCGTTTCAGAAACTCGTAGCATTTAATCTAATCGAGCCTGAAGACGATTTAATTGAATGAAACACGTCGAGCTGTAATACTGAATCCCTCGGAATTTTATCTCATCCGTTAACGATCCAGTTCTTGTTTGTTAATTTTTTTTTCGTGCTTCTATTTATACTTTTTTTTATTTCAGTCTTATTGGACGAATAATTTAAAAGAAAGGGTATTAGCACAGCTTATAACCAAGGAATTGTCTATCGTTTGAATGGTGACATAGTTTTTTCAATTAAACGAAGACAATATAGATTAACCTAGTAGTAGCTGTACTGTGAAGATACTCAAGAGTAACTGTAAACTGTCGTCTATAAACTGAAAGAAACAAGTACGAGCAATGTCAGGGAACAATTCTCAATATAATCAAGAGATTTGTGGGGTTGGCGCAAGCGCAACCCTCCTACCCTATCATCGTTCACCACTGAACCACCTCCTAAACTGTAGATATCCTGACACATCTTTGGATCCGCGGCTCAGTTGGTAGCCGAAGCCGCCATCGAGTTTGTCATCCCTGTGACATTACCGAGTCTATTATTTTAAATCTCAAATTCAAACTTTATAACGTTTTGAATAACATTACAAATAAAAGTGTTTATGGCAATTACTCTAGAGCATAAGCTTACTCTCGTTTGTCCTCTACCGTCACCTGACGTCACTCCGTGACCGTTTTTACAAAGGATTAAATAAAGCTGAGACACTTTAATTGAGACAAACGTTTGAGTGATCGAGCATCGAACGTTGGATAAAAGAAAAAAATATCAAGTGTCGCAGACGCGCGGGCGCGTATTCTCAATCGATCTACAGGCGATCCTGGTTCCTCTATTCATAACAAATTTCGTCTGGGACACCGCTGGTCCACTGATACTACATCCGACGTCTATGAGCATCGTGGTAATACTTAACTATTGTGTTAATTTACTTTTATTATTTTAATTACCCATTAACATTGTCAACAATCGAGGGAGAGCACGTTGTCTTCTACAACTTTTCACCCTCGCAATTCTTCCCATTGTCTTCATTCTTTAATTCACTCGCTGGCAAACGAGCTTGTTGGAACAATTTACGACTATGAATTGTCTTGGAATGTAAACTTTTTTTTTTTTAAATAATCTTCTATATTGTTGAGGTACAAGATTGTAAAAAAAATGTATATAGATTTAGATTAGAATTTCTAATTAAAAATACGTACAAAGTAAAAGAAAAAATAATTGAGTGGTATCACTTCTCTGAAAGAGTATTTGTGGAAGAGAAAAGCTGAATTCAATCACACTTTTAGTGACATCAGAGACAACGTAAGCGAGAGACAGTAAAATATAAAGAAAAGTCATGAATATATATCTATATATATATATATATAGAGAGATTTTTTTCTTTTATTATTATTCACTCGGACAAATTTACTTTGACCGTAAACTACAAAAACTTTACTCTCGCGACAAAGTGGAGTAAAAAAACCGATGCCCATCAAAAGATAAAAAGCTTGGAAATGTGTTAAATGGAATAAAAGAAAGGTATTAGAGTTTTAAATTGAAAAGATATACATTGTACTGCGACTGCAAGAGTGTAGATATCACATGAATCTGATAGTTTATATATAGTAGCCACGACTATATATATAGCTATATATTATTTGGTTCTCGAATCGGAGTAGTTGAAGGAAGGATGTGCAGTGGCCAGGATACGCGCCGTCGCGCCCGCTTCTGTATCCGTTATGACCAGAGGATCCGACCCATTTTAACGCTATTTTGCAAAAAAAAAAAAAAAAAAAAAAAAAAATGATGAATAAATGACTAGTGAGCTTTTGAAATTCCTAACAACTGTAAATTTAATTTTATTTTAATGATGTCAGTCAGCTTGGGCACGAGTGATCAAAATCCTCATTAGAGGAATCAAAAGTTACGTTGCCTTTGAGCTACGCCCCGATAAATCTTACGGATTACAAACATAATTTAATTCTATGATAAGTCATTAGCTAAATTACTTTACTATCATAAGAGCTATTAATATCTTGGGTAATGAATTTTTCAGCGACGAAAAGAACGAGGGAGGATCGCCATCGAGAGTGTGCACGTGGTAGAAACTGCGACCCTTGGATCTGGAAGCAGCAGCAGCAACGTGGCTGCCGGCAGCGAATCTGGATCCGGAGGCGGGGGTGGTATACCTCCGGGTCTTCCGTTTCAAGTTGGATACCGAGAAGCTGGCCAGGAGTACACTCTTTATCTATTGGCGGCCAGAGAACAAGATAGGGCTGAGTGGATTCGTGCTCTACGTGCAGGTAATAGTTATTTTAAATTATCAAAGGTAATTTATTAATTTAAGTTCAACACTAGTTCAGCGCATTCACACAGTTTTTTAGTAATTTTTGAATAGAACAGTAAGAAATTTATGGAAGTAGGTGAAGGTCGGATTGGGGTGGCGAAAATGTTAGATCGTGATGTGGAATATTGTATGAATAAAAAAAGAGCTAGAAATTGTGCCGGAAGATTTTTTTTTAATACGTCTATAGCTATACTACGAATATTTTTTTTTCTCTTGTACTTTTTAGTTGTATTTCTACACATATATATTTCATACGTACTCCCATTTTCCTGTTGAGTTCAAATAATGGAATTTCGTTTGACAGGGTGCAAGAGTTTGCTTGTTCAATTCGTTGAATTTACAGATAGAAACACGTCACAGAAATTACACACCGAGAATGTCAACCTATCGTGATTTATATATATATATATATATATATTTAATTAATTGAAAAAATCACCGCGTGTTTTTATTCATTAAATAATAATAATAAAAAAAGTATTTGTTTTTTTTGTGCGATAAAAATGAAATACTCGAGGAAATTGTGAAATTCATCAATTATTGCGTGTTGACGGGCATACATAATTTTGTACTCCAGGTCTATTCAATCATGTATAACAATTGTTTAGCGCAGTTAACTATTGAATTTATTTCTATAGTTTTATAAAACATAAATGACTTTTTTTTTACTGACAAATATAATAAACTTTTAATTAAAGTGATGTCCACTGTGTAAAAGAATATATAAAAGTTCCTATACTGTTAAAAATTTCTGGAGTAAACATGAGTTGAATCCGGAGTTAATAAAGTGAAGAAAAATATGTTTTTTTTCCAACATCGAGCCCCGAGTATGGATTGTTTATGTATTGAGTATGAATTTTCTATGGAAGCTTCAGACAGGGGTTTCTAAAATAGCTCAGCATATAGAAACGAAGAGAAAAATTTTTCTCGGATTTGTCTAGGATTTGTCTAGGATTTGTCTAAGGTTCTCAGCGAAATGATTTTTTCTAAGTTTTCTCTTGGATTTGTCTAGGATTTCTCTAGGATTTGTCTAGGATTTGTCTAAGGTTCTCAGCGAAATGATTTTTTCCAAGTTTTTTCTAAGTTTTCTCTAGGATTTGTCTAGGATTTGTCTAGGATTTGTCTAAGGTTCTCAGCGAAATGATTTTTTCTAAGTTTTCTCTTGGATTTGTCTAGGATTTCTCTAGGATTTGTCTAGGATTTGTCTAAGGTTCTCAGCGAAATGATTTTTTCCAAGTTTTTTCTAAGTTTTCTCTAGGATTTGTCTAGGATTTCTCTAGGATTTGTCTAAGGTTCTCAGCGAAATGATTTTTTCTAAGTTTTCTCTAGGATTTGTCTAGGATTTCTCTAGGATTTGTCTAGGATTTGTCTAAGGTTCTCAGCGAAATGATTTTTTCTAAGTTTTCTCTTGGATTTGTCTAGGATTTCTCTAGGATTTGTCTAGGATTTGTCTAAGGTTCTCAGCGAAATGATTTTTTCCAAGTTTTTTCTAAGTTTTCTCTAGGATTTGTCTAGGATTTCTCTAGGATTTGTCTAAGGTTCTCAGCGAAATGATTTTTTCTAAGTTTTCTCTAGGATTTGTCTAGGATTTCTCTAGGATTTGTCTAGGATTTGTCTAAGGTTCTCAGCGAAATGATTTTTTCCAAGTTTTTTCTAAGTTTTCTCTAGGATTTCTCTAGGATTTGTCTAGGATTTGTCTAAGGTTCTCAGCGAAATGATTTTTTCCAAGTTTTCTCTAGGATTTGTCTAGGATTTGTCTAAAGTTCTCAGCGAAATGATTTTTTCCAAGTTTTTTCTAAGTTTTCTCTAGGATTTCTCTAGGATTTGTCTAGGATTTGTCTAAGGTTCTCAGCGAAATGATTTTTTCCAAGTTTTCTCTAGGATTTGTCTAGGATTTCTCTAGGATTTGTCTAGGATTTGTCTAAGGTTCTCAGCGAAATGATTTTTTCCAAGTTTTTTCTAAGTTTTCTCTAGGATTTGTCTAGGATTTCTCTAGGATTTGTCTAAGGTTCTCAGCGAAATGATTTTTTCTAAGTTTTCTCTAGGATTTGTCTAGGATTTCTCTAGGATTTGTCTAGGATTTGTCTAAGGTTCTCAGCGAAATGATTTTTTCCAAGTTTTTTCTAAGTTTTCTCTAGGATTTCTCTAGGATTTGTCTAGGATTTGTCTAAGGTTCTCAGCGAAATGATTTTTTCCAAGTTTTTTCTAAGTTTTCTCTAGGATTTGTCTAGGATTTGTCTAGGATTTGTCTAGGATTTGTCTAAGGTTCTCAGCGAAATGATTTTTTCCAAGTTTTCTCTAGGATTTGTCTAGGATTTCTCTAGGATTTGTCTAGGATTTGTCTAAGGTTCTCAGCGAAATGATTTTTTCTAAGTTTTCTCTTGGATTTGTCTAGGATTTCTCTAGGATTTGTCTAGGATTTGTCTAAGGTTCTCAGCGAAATGATTTTTTCCAAGTTTTTTCTAAGTTTTCTCTAGGATTTCTCTAGGATTTGTTTAGGATTTGTCTAAGGTTCTCAGCGAAATGATTTTTTCCAAGTTTTCTCTAGGATTTGTCTAGGATTTGTCTAAAGTTCTCAGCGAAATGATTTTTTCCAAGTTTTTTCTATGTTTTCTCTAGGATTTCTCTAGGATTTGTCTAGGATTTGTCTAAGGTTCTCAGCGAAATGATTTTTTCCAAGTTTTTTCTAAGTTTTCTCTAGGATTTGTCTAGGATTTCTCTAGGATTTGTCTAAGGTTCTCAGCGAAATGATTTTTTCTAAGTTTTCTCTAGGATTTGTCTAGGATTTCTCTAGGATTTGTCTAGGATTTGTCTAAGGTTCTCAGCGAAATGATTTTTTCCAAGTTTTTTCTAAGTTTTCTCTAGGATTTCTCTAGGATTTGTCTAGGATTTGTCTAAGGTTCTCAGCGAAATGATTTTTTCCAAGTTTTTTCTAAGTTTTCTCTAGGATTTGTCTAGGATTTGTCTAGGATTTGTCTAGGATTTGTCTAAGGTTCTCAGCGAAATGATTTTTTCCAAGTTTTTTCTAAGTTTTCTCTAGGATTTCTCTAGGATTTGTCTAGGATTTGTCTAAGGTTCTCAGCGAAATGATTTTTTCCAAGTTTTTTCTAAGTTTTCTCTAGGATTTGTCTAGGATTTGTCTAGGATTTGTCTAGGATTTGTCTAAGGTTCTCAGCGAAATGATTTTTTCCAAGTTTTCTCTAGGATTTGTCTAGGATTTGTCTAAAGTTCTCAGCGAAATGATTTTTTCCAAGTTTTTTCTAAGTTTTCTCTAGGATTTGTCTAGGATTTCTCTAGGATTTGTCTAGGATTTGTCTAAGGTTCTCAGCGAAATGATTTTTTCTAAGTTTTCTCTTGGATTTGTCTAGGATTTCTCTAGGATTTGTCTAAGGTTCTCAGCGAAATGATTTTTTCTAAGTTTTCTCTAGGATTTGTCTAGGTTTTCTCTAGGATTTGTCTAGGATTTGTCTAAAGTTCTCAGCGAAATGATTTTTTCCAAGTTTTTTCTAAGTTTTCTCTAGGATTTCTCTAGGATTTGTCTAGGATTTGTCTAAGGTTCTCAGCGAAATGATTTTTTCCAAGTTTTTTCTAAGTTTTCTCTAGGATTTCTCTAGGATTTGTCTAGGATTTGTCTAAGGTTCTCAGCGAAATGATTTTTTCCAAGTTTTTTCTAAGTTTTCTCTAGGATTTCTCTAGGATTTGTCTAGGATTTGTCTAAGGTTCTCAGCGAAATGATTTTTTCCAAGTTTTTTCTAAGTTTTCTCTAGGATTTCTCTAGGATTTGTCTAGGATTTGTCTAAGGTTCTCAGCGAAATGATTTTTTCCAAGTTTTTTCTAAGTTTTCTCTAGGATTTGTCTAGGATTTGTCTAGGATTTGTCTAGGATTTGTCTAAGGTTCTCAGCGAAATGATTTTTTCCAAGTTTTTTCTAAGTTTTCTCTAGGATTTGTCTAGGATTTGTCTAGGATTTGTCTAGGATTTGTCTAAAGTTCTCAGCGAAATGATTTTTTCCAAGTTTTTTCTAAGTTTTCTCTAGGATTTGTCTAGGATTTCTCTAGGATTTGTCTAGGATTTGTCTAAGGTTCTCAGCGAAATGATTTTTTCTAAGTTTTCTCTTGGATTTGTCTAGGATTTCTCTAGGATTTGTCTAGGATTTGTCTAAGGTTCTCAGCGAAATGATTTTTTCCAAGTTTTTTCTAAGTTTTCTCTAGGATTTGTCTAGGATTTCTCTAGGATTTGTCTAAGGTTCTCAGCGAAATGATTTTTTCTAAGTTTTCTCTAGGATTTGTCTAGGATTTCTCTAGGATTTGTCTAAGATTTGTCTAAGGTTCTCAGCGAAATAATTTTTTCTAAGTTTTCTCTAGGATTTGTCTAGGATTTCTCTAGGATTTGTCTAGGATTTGTCTAAGGTTCTCAGCGAAATGATTTTTTCCAAGTTTTTTCTAAGTTTTCTCTAGGATTTCTCTAGGATTTGTCTAGGATTTGTCTAAGGTTCTCAGCGAAATGATTTTTTCTAAGTTTTCTCTAGGATTTGTCTAGGATTTCTCTAGGATTTGTCTAGGATTTGTCTAAGGTTCTCAGCGAAATGATTTTTTCCAAGTTTCTTCTAAGTTTTCTCTAGGATTTCTCTAGGATTTGTCTAGGATTTGTCTAAGGTTCTCAGCGAAATGATTTTTTCCAAGTTTTCTCTAGGATTTGTCTAGGATTTGTCTAAGGTTCTCAGCGAAATGATTTTTTCCAAGTTTCTTCTAAGTTTTCTCTAGGATTTCTCTAGGATTTATCTAGGATTTGTCTAAGGTTCTCAGCGAAATGATTTTTTCCAAGTTTTCTCTAGGATTTGTCTAGGATTTGTCTAAGGTTCTCAGCGAAATGATTTTTTCCAAGTTTTTTCTAAGTTTTCTCTAGGATTTGTCTAGGATTTCTCTAGGATTTGTCTAAGGTTCTCAGCGAAATGATTTTTTCTAAGTTTTCTCTAGGATTTGTCTAGGATTTCTCTAGGATTTGTCTAGGATTTGTCTAAGGTTCTCAGCGAAATGATTTTTTCCAAGTTTTTCCTAAGTTTTCTCTAGGATTTCTCTAGGATTTGTCTAGGATTTGTCTAAGGTTCTCAGCGAAATGAATTTTTCCAAGTTTTTTCTAAGTTTTCTCTAGGATTTGTCTAGGATTTGTCTAGGATTTGTCTAGGATTTGTCTAAGGTTCTCAGCTAAATGATTTTTTCCAAGTTTTCTCTAGGATTTGTCTAGGATTTCTCTAGGATTTGTCTAGGATTTGTCTAGGATTTGTCTAAGGTTCTCAGCGAAATGATTTTTTCTAAGTTTTCTCTTGGATTTGTCTAGGATTTCTCTAGGATTTGTCTAGGATTTGTCTAAGGTTCTCAGCGAAATGATTTTTTCCAAGTTTTTTCTAAGTTTTCTCTAGGATTTGTCTAGGATTTCTCTAGGATTTGTCTAAGGTTCTCAGCGAAATGATTTTTTCTAAGTTTTCTCTAGGATTTGTCTAGGATTTCTCTAGGATTTGTCTAGGATTTGTCTAAGGTTCTCAGCGAAATGATTTTTTCCAAGTTTTTTCTAAGTTTTCTCTAGGATTTCTCTAGGATTTGTCTAGGATTTGTCTAAGGTTCTCAGCGAAATGATTTTTTCCAAGTTTTCTCTAGGATTTGTCTAGGATTTGTCTAAAGTTCTCAGCGAAATGATTTTTTCCAAGTTTTTACTAAGTTTTCTCTAGGATTTCTCTAGGATTTGTCTAGGATTTGTCTAAGGTTCTCAGCGAAATGATTTTTTCTAAGTTTTCTCTTGGATTTGTCTAGGATTTCTCTAGGATTTGTCTAGGATTTGTCTAAGGTTCTCAGCGAAATGATTTTTTCCAAGTTTTTTCTAAGTTTTCTCTAGGATTTGTCTAGGATTTCTCTAGGATTTGTCTAAGGTTCTCAGCGAAATGATTTTTTCTAAGTTTTCTCTAGGATTTGTCTTGGATTTCTCTAGGATTTGTCTAGGATTTGTCTAAGGTTCTCGGCGAAATGATTTTTTCCAAGTTTTTTCTAAGTTTTCTCTAGGATTTCTCTAGGATTTGTCTAGGATTTGTCTAAGGTTCTCAGCGAAATGATTTTTTCCAAGTTTTCCCTAGGATTTGTCTAGGATTTGTCTAAAGTTCTCAGCGAAATGATTTTTTCCAAGTTTTTTCTAAGTTTTCTCTAGGATTTCTCTAGGATTTGTCTAGGATTTGTCTAAGGTTCTCAGCGAAATGATTTTTTCCAAGTTTTTTCTAAGTTTTCTCTAGGATTTGTCTAGGATTTCTCTAGGATTTGTCTAAGGTTCTCAGCGAAATGATTTTTTCTAAGTTTTCTCTAGGATTTGTCTAGGATTTCTCTAGGATTTGTCTAGGATTTGTCTAAGGTTCTCAGCGAAATGATTTTTTCCAAGTTTTTTCTAAGTTTTCTCTAGGATTTCTCTAGGATTTGTCTAGGATTTGTCTAAGGTTCTCAGCGAAATGATTTTTTCCAAGTTTTTTCTAAGTTTTCTCTAGGATTTGTCTAGGATTTGTCTAGGATTTGTCTAGGATTTGTCTAAGGTTCTCAGCGAAATGATTTTTTCCAAGTTTTCTCTAGGATTTGTCTAGGATTTGTCTAAAGTTCTCAGCGAAATGATTTTTTCCAAGTTTTTTCTAAGTTTTCTCTAGGATTTGTCTAGGATTTCTCTAGGATTTGTCTAGGATTTGTCTAAGGTTCTCAGCGAAATGATTTTTTCTAAGTTTTCTCTTGGATTTGTCTAGGATTTCTCTAGGATTTGTCTAAGGTTCTCAGCGAAATGATTTTTTCTAAGTTTTCTCTAGGATTTGTCTAGGTTTTCTCTAGGATTTGTCTAGGATTTGTCTAAAGTTCTCAGCGAAATGATTTTTTCCAAGTTTTTTCTAAGTTTTCTCTAGGATTTCTCTAGGATTTGTCTAGGATTTGTCTAAGGTTCTCAGCGAAATGATTTTTTCCAAGTTTTTTCTAAGTTTTCTCTAGGATTTGTCTAGGATTTCTCTAGGATTTGTCTAGGATTTGTCTAAGGTTCTCAGCGAAATGATTTTTTCCAAGTTTTTTCTAAGTTTTCTCTAGGATTTGTCTAGGATTTCTCTAGGATTTGTCTAAGGTTCTCAGCGAAATGATTTTTTCTAAGTTTTCTCTTGGATTTGTCTAGGATTTCTCTAGGATTTGTCTAAGGTTCTCAGCGAAATGATTTTTTCTAAGTTTTCTCTAGGATTTGTCTAGGATTTCTCTAGGATTTGTCTAGGATTTGTCTAAGGTTCTCAGCGAAATGATTTTTTCCAAGTTTTTTCTAAGTTTTCTCTAGGATTTGTCTAGGATTTCTCTAGGATTTGTCTAGGATTTGTCTAAGGTTCTCAGCGAAATGATTTTTTCCAAGTTTTTTCTAAGTTTTCTCTAGGATTTGTCTAGGATTTCTCTAGGATTTGTCTAAGGTTCTCAGCGAAATGATTTTTTCTAAGTTTTCTCTTGGATTTGTCTAGGATTTCTCTAGGATTTGTCTAAGGTTCTCAGCGAAATGATTTTTTCTAAGTTTTCTCTAGGATTTGTCTAGGATTTCTCTAGGATTTGTCTAGGATTTGTCTAAGGTTCTCAGCGAAATGATTTTTTCCAAGTTTTTTCTAAGTTTCCTCTAGGATTTGTCTAGGATTTGTCTAGGATTTGTCTAGGATTTGTCTAAGGTTCTCAGCGAAATGATTTTTTCCAAGTTTTCTCTAGGATTTGTCTAGGATTTGTCTAAAGTTCTCAGCGAAATGATTTTTTCCAAGTTTTTTCTAAGTTTTCTCTAGGATTTCTCTAGGATTTGTCTAGGATTTGTCTAAGGTTCTCAGCGAAATGATTTTTTCCAAGTTTTTTCTAAGTTTTCTCTAGGATTTGTCTAGGATTTCTCTAGGATTTGTCTAGGATTTGTCTAAGGTTCTCAGCGAAATGATTTTTTCCAAGTTTTTTCTAAGTTTTCTCTAGGATTTGTCTAGGATTTCTCTAGGATTTGTCTAAGGTTCTCAGCGAAATGATTTTTTCCAAGTTTTCTCTAGGATTTGTCTAGGATTTCTCTAGGATTTGTCTAGGATTTGTCTAAGGTTCTCAGCGAAATGATTTTTTCCAAGTTTTTTCTAAGTTTTCTCTAGGATTTCTCTAGGATTTGTCTAGGATTTGTCTAAGGTTCTCAGCGAAATGATTTTTTCCAAGTTTTTTCTAAGTTTTCTCTAGGATTTGTCTAGGATTTGTCTAGGATTTGTCTAGGATTTGTCTAAGGTTCTCAGCGAAATGATTTTTTCCAAGTTTTCTCTAGGATTTGTCTAGGATTTGTCTAAAGTTCTCAGCGAAATGATTTTTTCCAAGTTTTTTCTAAGTTTTCTCTAGGATTTCTCTAGGATTTGTCTAGGATTTGTCTAAGGTTCTCAGCGAAATGATTTTTTCCAAGTTTTCTCTAGGATTTGTCTAGGATTTCTCTAGGATTTGTCTAGGATTTGTCTAAGGTTCTCAGCGAAATGATTTTTTCCAAGTTTTTTCTAAGTTTTCTCTAGGATTTGTCTAGGATTTCTCTAGGATTTGTCTAAGGT